>NC_141557.1:115271500-115898000 GCF_036417535.1 Chlamydotis macqueenii | reverse complement strand
CCAGGAGAAAGGGAAGAGATGGAGGAAAACTGGAGTGTTGTGCACGACTTTGATGCACTGATCTTTGCTACAAACTAGCTTTTTGCTTGAATAATGCAGATAAAATGTCACCGGACTGTTTCTCTCTACTGTGGTGCTCTCTTCCCTGGACCCAGAAACATCCCCCTCCCATTTCAAAACAAATCTGCATTCACTGTGCTGGAGGTCACAACAACAACAATGGATACATTTCTTAGAAGCTGTTTTCAAAGCACGGGGAATGAATGAAATCCCCATCTGTTGCTTTATATCCTGCTGCTTTAATCCTCTGAATCACTAGCACTGAGAAAGGAAGCTCTGGACACGTGAGAGAGCTATCCCATCTCCTTTCTGCCATACTGCCACGGCTGCAAGAACAAAAGTCACTCAAGCTGAAAAAAGAAGGTGACGGTTGCAGAACAGTCTCTGTGAGGAGCTCTCAGCTCTAGAAAGGACTCACTGGCCTGAAATAGCCTGGATCTGTTGATCTCCAGGGCATGCTACAAGAAGCATCCCTCTGCTCACACTGGTGATGACCGTGACATCTGCAGAAAAAAAAAGAATTTATGCGAGTTCTGTAACAAGGCAGGGAAGAGTGTGGTTGCTTGCTGTAAGTGTTGACAGCAGATTACCAGCCTTTTTACGTTTTTTTTTAATAATTTATATTGAAGGAACACTTGTGTACATCCCAACAAGATGATATATAGGTGCGGACAAGTGTTGATAATTGTACCTTGTTTTCCTTTGATTTCCATTTTCCTATGACGTAAGTTACTTTTTAGTTGTTATTTGACAGCGGTGTGCAATAGGCTCATACTCCCCTTGCACAAGCATATCTGCAGCCTAGGCAACTTCTGTAGCCAGAATACTTTCAGCTCAGCCTTAGCCTTTAGGCACATGCAGCTTTTCTTTCTTTAGCAGGGCCAGGAACAGGTGTCCTTTGTGTTCACTTTGCTGTAGCATAGATTCTGTACTGCAAGGAGGGATATGAAGGCAGGGCATGGAAGGGTGATTTAGAAGTGAAGTTGCTAAAAGGAAGGCTAGTGTCTCATCTCAGTCCCAGGTGAATTACATTTTGTTTAGTCTACCAAAATAGCAGTATATTTCCTGCTTTACATGCACAAAAAAAAAAAAAAAAAAAAAAACCTATAAGAAAACATAACCAAAGATGTTGAGAGCTGTGGACCCAGAGGAAAAAATAAAACACGAACAAAACAGGCTGCCCCAACCTCAGCTTCCTCAGATGGCACAAATCATCATAAACAAAGTTCTACAGCTAATTTGTTGCTGATACACAGTGATATATAATATTGCCCATAAAATTAGTCATGTGTTATTGCACAAAGTGGTGTGTTCCATAAGAGCTGCCTATTTAGCAAGCTTGATCAAGAACATTAAATATGAAAATAAGGAAAAAACATTTAACATTGTTGAAAAGTAATTAAAAATATATTTCACCATATGCTTCTCTGCCATTACTTCATTTCAGCAAAACAAATGCCTGGAGCATTTATTATCTCCCATCATTTTTTAAAGAGGCCTAATGTTCCCACTTGGCACAGGAGACATGCAGATAAAATGAATCAGCCCTGAAATGAATTGTGTGAAATGCATTTGTCTGAATTCAAACAGCTTCCCTGTAGTCAATAAATGCACAAGTACTTCCGATCTCTCAAAATGCATATCTCTGAAAAATAACTATTTTTTGCTGGTTACACACTGTGTGTAATCTTTGAGAAAGGCTAAAATGCCATTAGCTTTATTAGGGTTCTGCTACAGTCAATGTTAAAAAGTTTGTGTTACTAATACAGCCCCCAAAGCCCTTTGGTATTAAAAAAGCAAAACAAAAGAAAAAACGATAAATAAAATACAACACATACATCAAAAAGCTTTCAAAGCACAGCTAAACTCATGAGACTGAGTTCATCCATGGTGCAATTATACTTTTCCTGCGCTGTGATGCCAGGAATAAATTTGACCATGGGGCTTTAAAGGACGGATTTTAAGCAATTTTATTTTAATTCATGGTGGAGAGAAGAAGAATAAGGTATATTCTTTCATAAGTGATGATCCAAAGAGCAGTAGTTTGCTGGGCTGCATTCTGAAAACTGTTTTAAAAAGTGATGTATCACTGGCCACTTAATGGGGGGGGGGGGGGGCAGATATTATTCTGTGAAAGAACAATGGATTAATAAAAAGGCAACCTAACAGAAAAAAAAGTCCTTGTTTGTGTCAAGTGTTAGGAACACCCATAATTAATGAAAATAATATATAAACGCAGCTGGGTAAAGATATTCATGCTGTGTAGTTGAAGCAGTAGTTTATGCATTACTGGCACGGAAACATATGCTGTTTCTCTTTGCCTTTACACCGATTCCTTTTGAACATGTGAAACTTGACCCACCAGCCTGTATAACAAAGCTCTGCCATGCAAGACAACTCACTGGCACCGACCTGGCACATAGCTGTGAGACAAGTGACCTGAGACAGAAATCAAACGCAGCAGATTCTTCCTGGGTGAACAGAGGCGAGGAATGCGTTGGAAGTGATATGAGAAAGACCTACAATGTCCTGAAATGGCCAGAAATAATCCCTCCCTTTCTGGGAGTAATGGAGGGAGACATAAGAGACTGAGGAGGAAAGAGTATATTAGATTACTCCAATAGATCTGGCTTTTTTTCTGTCACCACGTGGAAGGAGGCACAGAGGACAACGTGGTGGAAATCAGGGCAATGTGGGTGGGGGATCTGAGACTCTGAGAAGACTCAGCAGGAGCAAAATTTCCCAGAGCACCACAAAGCCCATACCATCATTTTCCTAACAAATAACATGTCTTTCCTTCTCTCCTCCTCTACTCTAACCCAGAATGTAATTTCAGTTCAAACACCACATTATTTTCTCATCAGAAAAAAAATTTATGAAAATGCAGCACTAGCTTCAAATGGTATCTACAAATGGAAAAGTTGGATTGAAATGTTTCAACTGTGAACCACAACGGGGCTTGGTAGCCTGGAAACCCTGGAAAGTCCCAAATGAATCATTGCCATTCACTGCTGACACATTAAAGAATGTGGCTAACATTGGCAGATCAGGAAAAAATATCTAAATATTATCAGATCCATGGTAAAACCATGATAGCTAGCAGAACTGTGTAATTTTCAGCAGATGCAGTTTTGTTATGATTTCAATAAAAAGAAGATGGACACCCAGTTCAAGCTCTATGGGTATGTTATTTCGGCTCTGGAAGTCCATTTTCGAGCAATGCTTTATCAGGCAAGAGGACAGCACTGATCCAGAGATAAAGGTGGTGAAGCTGGGGAATGCAACAGATTTGCATCTTTATCGATAGGAACAAGGGCATATGCTGATCAATGAATCCCATCAATAAAGTAATGTATTTTGAGCACAAGGGTCATTTGCATAAGAAAATAATCTGAGTTTCAATGAGTTTCTTTAGCACTTTCAGTTCATAATTTGATCTACTCTTAAAAGTTTTTCTAGCATTACTGAGTTGAACAGAGATATGAAAAGAAATCACTTTTTAAACCAGAATATGCAGACATAGTTTCTCAGGGAACATATTTTACTCTGTACAAAACGAGGAACGGTTTTTCTAATGTAAGCAACACTTCCACTTCAGAAATGTGTCAGTATGAGTGGCTATAGCTGTAGTGATCAACCATTGCAGGTGTAGACCACCCCTGTAAAACAAATGAAGTATTTAAGTACAGAGTGTAAGAAGTTTACCTAATGTTTGTAAACTGCTGGGAGATCTCCAGGTGAAAGTTGCTTTAGGACTATAAACTGCTGTGAGATTAATTACTGCTCAAAATGAGTATTTTACTAATTCAGTTAGTCGAAAAATTTTTTGTGATTCCATTATGTCTTAAATAATCTATAATATTCTAAAGATTCAGCATGGTGGATTTATGGTATCAAGCTAAAAAGCAGAGGGAGGAGAAGCGTCAATAATGCTTGGTGCAGGCACTCCCCAGATTAGCTGTGTATGCCCATCAGAGATGTCTCCTACATGCCAGACTGGGATATATGTTCCAGGGGCCTCTCAGCTTCCAGGCCCATGCTATGAAGTAGTACAAAACAGCATCATAACATTGTCATATCTATCCCACTGTTACCATGCATATTATAGATATTATGTAAGACATGTTTTAATTAACTAGTATTTTCAGCTACTCAGAATGACTGAAGCTCACTTTTCTCCTGCAAGGATATATATTGCGTAAGTCCAAATTAGCTCTATTTTGAGTTCAGAAGCAGTGCATAAGACCATTGCTGTCCTGATTCAAAAAAGTAAATTCCTGCAAGAAGGAGAAGGAATAAATAAGTATCATCTTGTGATGAACATAAAAGCAGAGAAGGAAACACATATGTGATTTGGAAACAGGATTACTCATAGATTCAGAAGTAATAAATCCAATTATCTTGCTTGATTCATCGATAAATGGGGAAGTAGTATTTGTTTTATTATCAAATTAAGTTATTCTTTGGAAGTAATCCACTTAAAATAATTGTTTCCTAGCATCAAGCAAAAGTAATCAGTAAAAAGGGACACAAAATGTCTTTCTACTTCTTTCTGCAAAAGGCTTTTTCACATTTTTTTGAGCATCAGATTATGCCATTATAAAAAGTGCCAGAGAAATCCAAGGAATCCAGATAAGTAAATGCCGCTTTTATAACATCTCTTCAACAATCTGACACTGCGGCTTAAAAGCAAAAGTTCTCACATCCTAGACATGGAATAAAACAATCTTTTGGAAACCCCACAAGTCAGCTATTGATGATTTTTCGGTCCTCAGTGAAGCAATGTTGGTGAAACCTTTGACTGCCAGTGCTGAAATATTCTCAAGTGCATCTTCTGTTCACAGGATGTTACTCTTTGCATGCAGAGTACAAAAATACTGGCAATTCTGTTTCAGCAATATTGACATAACAAATGTAGGTTCACCTATGTCAGGACTAACAGTTTAAATAGAGGCTCAAGGAGATTAAAAAGCCTACAACAAGTAGTCCATTGCAGCTACAATATGTTCCTACCATTTTATGACTTACCTGAGTGGAACTTGTAAATGTAACATATGGAGTAAAGTAGGGAGAAAAATACTTAAAATCTTAATCTTTCATTTTCTAAATCTCCTTTCTGCAAGGCAGATACATCCTTTACAAACTTTGAACTCTGAAACAGTAAGGTACCTAGAATGATGTCTCATATTCAGAGTTTGGTATGCAAAATAATTAAACATCCCTCTAGTTTTTGAAAAAGGGATCGTCAGTCACACCAATGCAGTCAAGGCTTTTATTTGCCATCAAAGACCTGATTCATCTCATACAGAGTGAGATCCAATAGTTGGATTAGAGAGATTATCCGGCAGCAGCCAGAAGTTTTTGTGCTCATTCTGCTCTAGCAAGACTGAGAAGGTTTCCGTCTATCTGCACGGAGAGCCTCCACTGTGTTTCTTTGGGAAGAGATGAACCTACTTCGGTTGTAATGCTAGATAGACCAGCATAGAGTTTAAGAAAAAATTGTGACTCATTGATGACAGATTAAATTTTAAATGACTAGTTTTCTACCTTTGAAAGAGTGACAGTCTGTAGCAGCCTACTGATAGTCCAAGCCTCAAGCAAATGATCAATTTTAAACTGGAACTTGGGCAGTTTATAAAAGGTATTGCATGATGTCATTGTCTATGAAAAGCACCATAGTGTAAGGACCTGGTTCCACAATCCAGAGCCTCCTTTTTCACCTCTGTCTAATGGTCCTAAATTGCTAGGGGCTACAGCATTGTACTAGACCACAGCTCTCTAAGGGAAGCAGCCGTTAGCCCTTCAGATAGGTACGCTGTTCAATTTTATACTATTATGGATCTAGCTTAATAACAGACGAGCTACAGAACTCTTTGCAGTTCAATTATTTCAACATGGCAATCTATTTCTGGGTGTCACTAATACTAAAGTGGAGGTTGTACGTACTTATCTAGGACCATATTTTTAGCTGCAGAGACCCATTTGAAGGCATAGTTGCATAGTTTGGTTCAGTTGGAACCAAAATGTCAAACACTACAATACCTGTAATAGCACACAGAAAAGTGATAACTATGTTAGTAAATACAAATGGATACGTCAGCTTCAACTTGTGGAATATGCTATTCTATTTTTTCTTGTAATAAGCACCAATCATGTTAATTTTTAAAGATCCATCATCCAAATATTTTTACATACTCCAGTGAAATATTTTGGTTTAACTCTGAAAACGTTATGAAACAATGCATTTCTAATGTTTACAATAAAAACCACAACTCAATGCATTATTATAATATTTTACAATTTTAGAACACTTACATACTATTTAAAATAATAATTATATCTAAAAATGCTGAATTGAATTTTCTCGGAAAATACTCAAGTGTTAGCACGATGATTGGAATTGCCACTATAAGCATTATATAAAAATTATAACTGCACATTCTGCTTCTCATATAGTTTAATCCAGTAGTTTCTTTTAATGATACTCATTCTAAAATGAAATTGCTGTACTTGAAATTTTAGGGAACATGAATTCAGTGGAGAACAGTTTAGAAAATAATAACAGATGATGTATCAGAATGAAAATTTTAGGAGAGTCAAAGGCAGAGAAAACCAACAGTGATTAAAATAAGTGAACAAAGAACAAAACTCATAGATATAAACTAAATCAAATACCTTTAGGCTCCTGTGAAGTCTGAAGCATAGCACTACAGGCAAATTTCAGGGAGAAAAATCAGAGGAGGAATTCTGCAGTGATTCTAAATAAAGTATACTGTGAGCACAAGGATTAACCGCAGTGCACTACATGAAAAATTAATCTATTTTTGTCATCTGGATTCTATGACTCCCTATTTTTCAGTTCCATTATAACAGCATTTCAGGCGTTTTTTCTTCTCTTCACCACACTAATATAAGATTTTTATGAAGAATTTGTTTGAGTAGCAGATCAAAAGCCCCTCTGGAGCATGTACACAACAAGACTGTGTGACCAGAGTGGGCATTTCCCCTTGTAAAATTCTAAATTCTGAAATACACCATCATTTCCTGATGTGAAGACTATATCTCTTGCTCTTAAGTTGTGCTGTGGAAGGAATTAATTACAGAGGAGATTTGCAATAAGAGACTGAAACTGGAGAGTGAAGATCTGGTACCCATAACATTTAAGGGCTCAGGCTGGCTGCATCTCTCCTAAGGAAGCCGGAAGAGCTCTGTAGTTCCTGGATCTTGTCGTGTGTCTCACTTGAATGGGAACTCCAAACTGGGGAACACACAGACTGCTCTGCATCTTTCCTATTCCCTGATTTTCTCAAAAAAAAAAAAAGGATATATTCTTGTGACTGAGGTGGGAACCATTGCATGTTTCAGTTGGTGCACAGAGAGGGAAACCAAGGGAGCAGAAACCAAAAGCTGAGCCTCTGTGACAGTGTAGACTTTGAATCAAATAACTAGAAGTGCCCTGGGCAGAAAAATCTAGCCCTTTCCCACTCTTTTTTTTTTTTAAATCTGTAATCCCCTACAAAGGTTAATAGCACCTTTATTAATATTCCCATTCTTTGGACTTCTGCTAAGTCACTCTTATTCCATATACACACCCAAATCCAAACAGAGGATGTGATCTTAGGAGATGCTTGGGCTTCTTCAGCTCTAGCTTGTCATTTCACAGAACTGGGCAGAACAGAGCAACAATTAAATAAAAGATCAGATTTATGTTTAAAAAGAGATAAATTATCAACATAGACTCAAAATACACAAACATTTTTGTTAAACAGCAGCTTACAAAACCCTGGGTGATACATAGAGTAAAGAGTTTTATTCCCAAAGGTTAAGTTCTGTGTGCATTCATGAGTTCAGACTTCATTCATTACTCCTGAAGCACTTTGTGGGACAGACGAAAAACCTGCCATCACTCTGTTTGAACATGGCCCCCCGCAAGGGTGGAACTAACGCCCAGAAGACATCAGAAACACTTAGAACCACAGTGCCTTCAGAAACCAACGTGGAAGCTGCCTTTGACACTCGATTTTTCCTCAGAAACTCACACAGAGCAATTTCATTTTTTCCACCAGCATGGAGAAAGCAGATAGTCACAGAGATCCCTTTCTGTCTATGACTAACAGCTGTAGGTCTACAGACGTTGGGCTTCGTTTGGTAGAGTGCAGCCATTGTATCCTCTATGTTAAAAGGCGGTGAGCTTGGTTTTGATGTGCTGTTGTTAAGTGGCATAGCTCCATTTACACTTCTTGAAGGTCTGGACCGGTGTCTCTGTCTTGGTTTGTCCTTTTGCTAGCTGAGCTCAGTGAACTTACGTTCATTCAGAGAGCACAGACTTTGAAGTTATCAGAGGCAGGTGTCAATGTTATCATCAATAGCACTTCTTACACATGGCTTCGACTGGGATTCTAACTGCATTTTTGCCAATATACAATCTTTTAACTTCCTCTAGCTTAGCATAATTGCATTACAGGAATTTCAAAGAGTTCTTTGAACCAAGGTACAATTAACATCGTTTCAAAGGACATTCCCACCCAGCAGTTTACCCCAGGTAAACTTCCTTTCTGAAGAAAGAGTCTGTTTGAATGCAAATCAGCTTCTTCACTTCTGGAAATTGTTTCCAGTTGCTCTTCAAATACACTTTCACACCAAAACCTGTCTTCAAGGATTTGTATGTTATAAGGTACATTTTCAGCTGGAAAACAGATAAGCAATGAAGTTTGTTTTATGAAAGTAGTTGATTGTCAGAAAATGAGTCATACCTCTAGATTACCAAACTACGGATTCAAGTAAAGAAAGCTACTGATAGTGGATGCCTTAGGTAAAAGATATCAGTGGTCTTGCACCTTTAATTTATTTTTTAAAATGTCACAAGAAATCCTTACTGAAAACTTTGGCTGATTGGAAACTGAACAGCAGCTGTAGGAGGCAGATGAAGAATAGCCTGAATAAAGCAAATACTGAATGATCCTTTCTTCTGTCCACTGCTGGGTAAAGAGTCCTCAGAACTGTCATTTTACCACCTTTATACAGAACTAAAATGCACATTTAGAAAAATCCAAGTGTCTTAAACTCTACACAGTATCATTTAGGGTATCATCTGACATTAGCTAATCATGTACAACCTCTTCACTTCCCTAAGCCAGACACTGATGCTGAATGGGAGAAGATAAGGAATCTGTTTTTAAAAGCTTTAAATGACAATGTTTAATTTCACCATTATCTTTAAGAAATAAAAACCTATCTAAGCCTTCTAAATAACAGTCCATAGCCCTGTGGTAACATCTTGGCTGGCAATTATAGGTGAAGGTACTGTGCTATAAGAAGCTTTGAAATGTCATAAGAAATTCTTCTCTTTCCTTTGCATCTAACCACGTTACAATTGTCTGTTGATGTTGTGCAGTTTCCAGGGCCACCCCATTCATATGCTGTGAATATTTATGAGTTATACATCATATAGTATTTATTAGAATTTGGATAGAAAATTCTAAGAGTTTTAATGATGAGGTTGTATTTTGTTTTTCTAAACACATGCAGAAGGGCTTGAACTATTGTCTCTATTTTTTTTTTTCTTGGATTATCAAGGATTAACTTAATGATTTCTGTGGAAAACAAAATGCTCAAAAAAAGGAAAGAGAGAAGGAGAGGAGAGTTTTGCTTATATTTAAACAAAATAAATCATTGCTAGTAGCTAAGCAGATTCCATGAAAGGATCATTTCCATAGCTTAGCAGTGCAGTTCGGGTTGAGTTTGGGCTGAACAAAATGTTCAGCCTTTAGATGTCTTTGCATTGGAGATCTCATAAGCTCCATCTCTTTTCTGAAATATCTGATGGTATGACTAAAATACAATATCTCTTTCATCGCAGGATTTTTGGTCAGGAAAATGTTGTTCACAGATAATACACAACCACTTTTATCTCCCTCAAAATATCACTTAATTGTCAAGTCAGAGCCACATATATTTTCCCGAACTGGAGGAGAAGCTGGGTACCATTAGATGGTCTATTTTAAAGTTCAGGACCTGGAATAAAAAAATCTCAGTTAGATTTTAGCTGCTGGTTTTAGTGGTCTACACAACATATTTTGATATTTCTTGTTTGAGTCTAAAGCAGGAACAAAATGCCTACAAAGTTCATCCTACATCTGGCAAATGCATGGCAGACAAGATCTAAATCTGTGTTCCTGAACTAATTCTTTCAAAATGTATTCAAAGAAGAATTTAATCAAGTAGGGTTAATAAATTCACCAAGTCCTTATGATCACTATGGTCACGCTTTTAGGAAAAAAAAAAATCACAAATCTCAAAGACAGCTGCTCTGAAAAACAGAAAAATTAATAAAGCAGAGCAAGCTTAAGCTTCAGAAACTTGCTCCTTGTTGTGCTAGTCCAGATTGTGTCTGGGATGAGGAGATAAAAAGCATTGGATTCACACTGCTCTAAAATTGAAGCAAAGCAGGGGTGAATCAGGCCATTAAATTTGTAATAAGATCTGTTGATTGTCCATAGTGCTTTTAGTTCTGCTCTGTTTTAAAATAGCTGAGGTTTTACTTAAGAAGGAAGTATATATCACAAACAAGTTAGCAGCCCTGAAGAGCTGTTTTAAAAAGCTCAACTCTCAGATTGTAAAATTTGGTAATTCCTTTAAAATTCCTATTCAAAGGAATCAGTTACAAAGTCCATAGGATCCATGGAGGAGGAACACAGTCCTGGGAGCAAACTTCGAACAGTGAGTGTTTCTTTTCCACTGAGATCAAGGTGTTTCAACTTATTGCATTAGGTTTTTTGAGCTTTGAAGTTTGTTTTTTTTATTTGTGCTGCCAGATCATACTTGCCAGTGCTTCCCTCCTGTCCAGAAAAAAAAAAAAAGACTAAAAAATACCCTAAACCTTTCTCATGATTTATTTAGCCACTAGGTTCAAATTTTTCAATGACATAATGTGTTGTTTAAGAAAAAAAAATTTGTATTCATTTAGGATCACAGAATAGTTTGGCTTGGAAGGAACCTTTAAAGGTCATCTAGTCCAACCCCACCGCAAGGAGCAGGGACATCTCCAACTAGATCAGGTTGCTCAGAGCCCCATCCAACCTGGCCTTGAATGTTTCCAGGGGTGGAGCATCTACCACCTCTCCGGGCAACCTGTTTCACTGTTTCTCCACTCTCATTGTAAAAATTTTTTCCTAATGTCTAATCTGAATCTACCTCCCTCTATTTTAAAAACATTACCCTTCATCCTATCACAGTGGGCCCTGCTAAAGAGTTTCTCCCCATCTTTCTTATAAGCCCCCTATCAGTAGTGGAAGGCTGCCTTCTTTTGTCCAGACTGAACAGCCCCAACTCTCTCAGCGTGTCCTCATAGAAGAGGTGCTCCAGCCCTCTTATCATCTTCATAGCCCTCCTCTGGACTCGCTCCAACAGGTTCATGTTTTTCCTGTGCTAAGGGCTCCAGAGCTGGACGTAGTACTTTGGGTGGGGTCTCCCGAGAGCAGAGTAGAGGGGCAGAATCACCTCCCTCACCCTGCTGGCCATGCTTCTTTTGATGCAGCCTAGGTTGCAGTTGGCTTTCTGGGCTGCAAGCGCATATTGCCAGCTCATGTTGAGCTTCTCGTCCACCAGCACTCCCAAGTCCTTCTTCTCAGGGCTGGTCTGAATCCATTCTCTTCCCAGCCTGTATTTGTGCCGGGGACTGCCCCGATCCATGTGCAGGACCTTGCACTTGGCCTGGTTGAACTTGATGAGGTATGCATGGGGTCACCTCTCCAGCCTGTCAAGGTCCCTCTGGATGGCATCCTTTCCCTCCAGCGTGTCGACGGCACCACACAGCTTGGTGTTGTCAGTGAACTTGCTGAGGGTGCACTCTATCCCACTGTTCCTGTCGCTGACAAAGATGTTAAACAGGGTCGATCCCAATACCAACTCCTAAGGAACACCACTCGTCATGGGTCTCCACCACAACTCTTTGAGTGCAACCATCCAGCCAATTCCTTATCCAACAAGTGGTCCAGCGTCAGATCCATATCTCTCCAGTTAAAAGTCAAGGATGTTGTCCAGGACAGTGTCAAATGCTTTGCACGAGTTCAGGCAGACGATGACAGTTGGTCGTCCCCTGTCCACCAATGCTGTAACCCCGACACAGAAGGTCACAAATTGGTTTAGGCACAATTTACCTTTAGTGAAGCCATGTTGGCTGTCACCAATCACCTCCTTATCCTGGTTTCCAGGATGATCTGACCTTGCCAGGCACAGAGGTGAGACTCACTGGCTTGTAGTTCCCTGGGTCTTCCTTGTTTCCCTTTTTAAAAACGGGGATTGTGTTTCCCCTTTTCCAGTCAGCAGGAACCTCACCAGGCTGCCATAACTTCTCAAATATGTTGGACAGTGGCTTGGCAACTTTGTTTGCCAGTTCCTTCAGTACCCATGGATACATCTCATCAGGTCCCATGAACTTGTGCACCTTCAAATTCCTTAGACAGTCTTGAACCTGATCCTCTCCTACAGTGGGCAGTTCTTCATTCTCCCCGTCCCTGCTCATGTTAATTTCCATACTCATTTATTTGTCAGACAGACATTTAAATACTGCTTATACATACATATATTTATATTTGCATACATGCATGAATTCAGATGTTACATTAAATTTTTTTTTCTTTTTTTTTTTTGCATACATAACATGCTTTGGCATAGTTGTCCAAATAACATCAATAAGGAGGAAGTTAGCAGGTCTGTGCTGGGAATAATTCTAAACAACTATGCTTTAAGCATTTGGTGATCAGCCTTCTATCGGAGACAGAGAGCATTAAGTTTTTCCCCCATAGCTATGTAGTCATTTATCATGTACTTTATGAGTATATGGAAAGGACATTCTCTAAAGAAAGACAGCAAGAAATAAAGTAATTTTCAATTAGTGTCATTAGTATTCTGTTTAATTGCTGATTACTTTTATTTCACCACATTGCAATGCCCAGTTTGTTGGTTTGCAGTGGGGCTTTGCAGCAGATCAAAAGCTACAGTGGCCTCTCCTCTTCCCTTTCTCAGGTGGCCCAGAAAGGAGAACTAAACTAAACCTGCCAGTTGAAAGTGATATCTGCTGTGGGGCAAGGATGATACTGCAGGAGGAGACAGATCTCTCCCTGACAAGGCAGAAGACAAATACCCTTCCAATTCACTCTCCCTTGATTGAAATGACACATCACATCTTTCTCCCATACATGATGACTCTTACAATCACAGCTCATTATCCTTGACCTGTCCTTAACACTGTACAGTCTGCCTAAAATAAAGGCTGAATAATCTTTTTAACTGCTCTGTTCCCATGGAAAACTTCTGGTTTTTTTATCAGAAGCCATATATTTTAAAAGAGTATCTACTTTGACAACTCCAAGAGAGTTTCCTTGACTGTATCAGGAAAAAGTTCTTCTCTTTTAATAGAAATATCCCTTCTTGACAAGGAGGACTGCATCCGCTCTTCTCCTCTGTTTGACATCCAAAAGAGGAGATACAAACAGATACGTGGCTGGTTGGCCATGGAGAAAACAGTAATACTATCCTAACGAGGAAAACAGGCAATTCTGGAGGGAATCCAGCCTCCAGGGAGCAGGAACCAGAATCAAAAACCATGCTGATGTTGGTTGCCACATGCTATGCTCTTCCCAGTTTAGAAAATTACACATTCTTTTGAAGTGCCCACAGAAATATCTGTGGGTGTGTGGGTCGGGTCTGGTTATACATTAACTGCTTAGTGGCACAGAGCAGGATCTCTTGTCCAAACCTGTAATCTTTTTGACCAAAACACTGAAAGAGAAGCAGGGTAAGTTTTGAAAAGCTGTCTATCCAAAACTTAGTGAACATAAATAATGTATTTCTCCCTGGCCACAGTCTGCTTTAACACAGCAGCACAAAAACAGTCTTGCCATTGTTGCTGAGTGCAGCTAATGGTGTTTTAGTCAAAATTACAGTTGGTCCCTCTAAAAGTGTGTTTCCTGCCAAGTGTGGTTTCATGAAACGCTGAGTCAGAGGACCTGGGAGGAGGGACCAACAGCAGCAATGGCAGCTGGCAATGGACCCGTAAAATTAATGGTACTTTTAAAGGAAGGTTAAGAAACAATAATGTTTTTGGGCAAAAGGAGAAAAATTGGAAGGCAAACAAACAGTAAGACAGTAAGTTACAGCGTATCATTTCCCAGAAGGGAATATCATACTATAGTGGTCCAACGGCATATAGAATAATGTCTTAATATTTAGAAGTAGATCCTCTAAAATTTTAATACACTTCCTATTGGGCTAAGGGCTCAGATATAGACTCAGGTCACCATACACCAGCACAGTGATCTGCCCCAGGAAATTTGAGGCAATTTGCCCTAGTTCAGCTTTCTGAAAGAGAGACTTAAGTAAGCCAGCTCCCTTTATATTTGCCGGAGGACATGCTCGTTGGCAGCTCTTGTACTTCAGGTGATAAGCTATGGGTTGTTAAGTGACAGTAATTCACACTAGTATCCAATGCACACATAGTCTGAATACTTGTGAGGGCGTTAGCCAATTTTCTGACTTCCAGTTGGGGTAAGAGTTTTGCCAACCCATCTACCCAAACTTGCCCTCAGCAGTACCAGACAGCCACCATCTCTGAAAGACAGGAGATGACAAGGCCGGGCAGCCAGCAATGACAAGAAGAGATGAAATATCATTTGCTTCTTACACTTGATGCCTGGAAATAGGAACAGGAAAAACAGTAGGAAGAAAGTAGAGAAAAGTGTAGTGTTAAAAGTGGTTTAAACAACTCCCAACCTCCCCGGTTTCTTGTCCCTACTCCCTGTCACCCACCGTGTTGTTGTGTCTGCAAAACATATTGGGAGCACAGAATGGACTACAGGAGAGATTTCACGCATTTGAAAATTAACCCCCCCACCAAAACTGCTTCTTTTCCACCCAGAAATGTAATTTAGCTCTATATACAAGTTCTGCGGTCAGTGTAACAAAGAAGGCAAGAACAAGTGGCTGCAGGGCTGTTCCAGCACGACAATGGAAAAATGTCCATGTAACCACAACCACCTTCTTAATTTTCAATGTCTTTTCCTGCTCCAAGCTCTAATTCCAGCCACCTGGGACCTGATCTTGTTTCCACTTAAACAAGTTGCAACTTTGCCATTAACCTTGGTAGGAGCAAGATTGATTCTTGATATGTAAAGGATATGATATTCTACATTTCTTCAAGGGTAGCATAGATGAGTACGCTGGCATCGTTGCATCCAGTCCTCCACACTGACTGCTCTGTACTCAATACTTGATCCCTGAAGAATCAGAGACCAAACTCCACAAACATCCCCTCGTACCCCGCAGAAGGGCTCCCAACACCCCAGCACAGGAGGGCAAGGACTTAGCAAACTGCAGCTGACACGACAGCAGGAAACATTACCGTTCCGCGAGTACGGCCCTTTCATTTGCACAGAAAGTGGGTCCCTTGCTCAGGATGGGTTCCCACCACAGCTAATATCCAATTAGGGCTGTTCTGCCAAAATCCCACCACAAAACAAGGGCCACAAAAGGAGGGAGGGAAGGACCATGTCAGCAATAACTGAAGATAGCCTTCAGTTACAGGGAAACTACATGTGTCAACTACCAAGTTCAAAGCAGATAAACAGAAGCCCACTTGCAGTTTCACCACGAGCGGGAAGTCAAGGCCAAGAGGACAGAAGCCTGGCTTAACCCTGCAACTTAACACAATTCCGGAGCAAGTTACTTGCCCAAAGCAATGAAGAGACTTAAGGGCTCCAGATTGGTCCTTTTCATCTCAGTGAAGAAAGTAATCACAGCAAGACTTTCATTTTATCTTGGACACTCTTGCCTCCTGACCTGTTTCTCACCTTTGACAGGGTTTAGAGGTTCAGTTATAGTCTGCTTCCTTTTTCTCTCCCTACCCATACTTTAAAAGGATTGTTGATGTGCATAAGCAACACAAAAGGGAAACAGACTCTCTTGTGCTCCCTTATAACATTAAACTTCATTTGTGGAACAGAATCAGCAACATCAACCTGGAGGGATGTTTTGTGAAGCAACTAATCGATTGGTACAGTAAGGGTGTTCAGCTGTGATGTTGATGGGTCTCTTATGGAGCCAGTCATACAAAGAAATAATAATAATAATTCATACCACTGTTTTCTGTATCACACCTTTTGTTTCAGAGTTTTTAGGTTTTGGTTGGGGGTTTTTTTTCAGCAGATATAGTTATTCCATTTAGCTGACTCCTGGCCCAGATTTTCCATTGTAAGGAATGTCACAATTTAAGAGCCTAAACATATTCATGCTTGTTTTATTTATTTTGTCTAAGGAAACATTTTGCATATCAATGGAAAATAGGAGGGTGTTTTCCTCAAACTATTTGTTAGGGTGACAGTTAAGGAATCCTGCCCACAGTGCACTGAGGAAGCAAATGATACAGGTCTCTTTGGGCATTCAATTATCAAGCTGGTCATTTGCGTGCTGCAGGAGCAACCTGTGGGCTTTCTGATGATGGCTAAGCTCTATTTTACATGTACTTTCTCATCACTACATTTTATTGTTGCTCATAGAAGCTCACTTATGCATTCCCTTTCATTCCTTAATATTTTTCCAGATGAAAATCTGCCTGAAGCATTTTATGTACTGATAGAAGTTTTCTTCTTCTTTCTTTTGATTTAGGTTTTTATTTCACTCTTTCCTAAGAAAACTAGACAAAGCTGATAAGCTGGGGTATGTAAGGACAACAGAGATGCAAATATCTAGAGAAAGAAATGGGACTATGGCTCAAGAAACCAATGCTTGTTTGTACAATGCAAGTTTGTACAAATGCCAAGCAAAGCTGCCTGGAGTGCACAGAGAGTCCATCCAACATGTAATGGCTTAGTAAGCTACTTTCTTTGCTGCTAGCTTCTTTACTTCTCCTCCTCGTGTTTTCTTCAATGTCCTTCAAAATGTCTTCCTCATTTTTCCTTATGGCCTCTCACCACAGAAAGGTAGCAAGGTGCTCAGAGAGCAGAATCACGCATCACTTTAGGACATGCCCCCAAAAGCAAACTGGTCTCCAAAATGAACAGGCAGATTTGTACTGTTTCACAGTTGTCAATGGCTATGTTTTCCTTTTCTATTTGACTCCACCATTCAGCCTGTGGCTGTTGAAACAGTCCATAGGAGCTGACAATTGTATGCTGCTCTGTTAACAGGGGCAAGGGGTTAGAGGAAAACATCCACTTTTGTACTCCCAAGACTGAAAGGCATATTGATAAACACACAGGACACTGCTACTCACAGAACCCAGTTACAAATTAACTTTAAATCTCGCTGCTGTCTTACTTTCTCTAGAAGTGTTAAGGAGGCAGCACTGTGCCAGCTAGTCTATGCAGAGACACTTGGAAAAGTCATAGCCTGATAATAGCCCATTTAAGACGTTAAATGAGCATAAATATATGTAGGATTGTGTGTTTCACAAGATTTAATTTTATTTTAGTTTCTGTACTCATCGATTTTCCCTTGAACATTACTCATAAAGTGAAACTCTAAAGGCTCACCTTCTTTGCACCCTCTTAATGAATGCATACGTTAACTGCTGTAGCCCACTACGTTTTTAGCTTCAAGGGAAGGCAGAACACACAGAAGTCCAATGAATGACGAGAAGAACTAGAATATCAGTTTAAATGGGGATTATTCAAAGCAGCTGCCTCCAGGCATAGCATCTCTCCAGTCTCTGCAATGATCTCCCTCATTAGCTGCCATGCAGGAAGGGGTGAGGTTGGGAGGAGCGAAGCTGACACAAAGTACTCTATTGATGGGTGCGGATGTCTCCCATGGGCTCTTTGGGAGGCAGGCGAGGCTGGCGAGGGCTACTGCTGCCTCTGAGGCACTTGGACTCCGAAGTGTTAGAGTTTTGCCTCATCCCTTCCGTAGTCTGGCTGAGACTTCTGATAATTTTCAGTCAGTAAGAGCAGATAAGGCAGAAGGAACAAAAAAGATCCATTTTGAAAAGTATATGTGAAGTTTTCATCATAAGGGAGAACTGGAGCAATCTCATATTTGTATGGTTTTGAAATGGCTGGGCCTGGTGCAGAGTCGGAGGTCTTACATCCTATGGCATCCCAAGACTGCCCAATATTAGCAAAAATGGGTTTGCTTGGTTTTTTTTAAATAACCCAAAATTTTGGATTGTATCCCAGTAATGTAGATTAATGATTAGTGGTACCAGATGACTTCACTTTACCCTGAGTATAATATATTTGAAAACTGATTTGGTTTTTGAGTAGGATAGGTTCTTAAATCCCATGATGTCTTCTCAATATTACAGCGTATATTGCCTCTGCTGAAATCACATAATTGTATATTCATGGCCAACTCCTAGAGTTCCCTAATCTTGTTTGGATAGCACACTGAGTTTGTTAATAGCAAGCAGCATTTTTTACAGTTGGCCCTGCCCTGGTTCATTCCAAAGGTTGATATTTATGGGTAGAAGAGAGGTTGATGGTGTTCCAGCAACAACCAGGACACCTCTAGACATAAACCTTATTTCACAGACAGAGTCACCTGCATGTTATATTTTTATGTTAACTTTGAAACAAGTAGACAATATATTTTAGGTAATGTGTCATTAAACATAGTACCTTTTTGGATTAATAGCATTCTACATTCCTCATTTTTATGTTAGGGTTGCCCCATTGATTTTAAGTATGAAGTTAAAGGTATATTAGGGGCAGATTGACTCTTAACATTGCAAGATACTTAAAAAAGTATTGTAACAGCAACTGAGAATCTCCTCCATGCAAGTTCTTCCATGCACTGCTCTCACATAGCAAGGGTGAGGCTCATATAGCAGCTTACTTCAGTGATTCATAGGTGTAGTAACTGCCCCCAGGAGATTACTGAAAATTGGCAGAGCAGAGCAGAGCAGACTTGCTCCTCCACCTTTGCCCAAAGGGTCTGATTTCCCTTGTGTCTCCTAAAAATGGAACGTTTTATCTGTGAAACCAAAATGGCTATAAAGTGCAGCAAGGAAGTAAAAGGGCGATAGGATGCATTCTTTTGCTTGTTGGATAGCTGCATCCATTGTTGTGTTTTAGTGTGGCTACAAGAAGTGTTAGTCACAAGACCGGAGCTTGAGACGTGGCACTGCCAACTGCGTTAATCATGCCTCTGAAGAGGCAGAGAAAGCCGTAGTCCAGAGGTATTAAACAACCTTCAGGCCCAGTGTCGAGTTGAAATTAATGAGCCAGAGTCACCAGCATGCTCTGGCTGTTCTGTACTGCCCCAGCTATAGAAAGGAGATTTAAAACTAGCCTGATGGGCCAGATAAACATAATTTGAGGTTGCTTTATATTTCTAAGGAAGCACAAGAGGAGCTGAAACACCTGACCCAGGCCGTTCCCACTTCCCTAAGTCATGACAGTATTTAATTGCTAATGTTTCCAAACATATTGAAAAATGTATTAATATGGAAAGCAGGCAAATTAAGATATCTAGATTGTTCTCTACCTTAGTGTGCTAATATTGATTATACTTTATAAAGCATGTAATTATGTTTCTGAGCACAGCAGTAAAATACACTGACAAGATTTCAAGCACTGATCAGAAAGCATATATTAGAGTGACAACACTATTCTTGAATTCTGAAAGAATTTGGCCATATAATTGCCTTCATCTCAATAAAGAGAAGAAAATATGACTTGCTAGATCCACAAAAGCATTTAAGACTCAGCACTCCATAAAAATCAATGGGAGGTAAGTGTTTAAATGGCTTTGTGGATCCAGCTGTTATGTAAATGACAGAAGCCCTTACCTCTTCTGGACTCTTTATTTGCAAGTGGAAGAAAACATCGATTGCAAGTTCTGCAATGTATCGAAGGAGGAACTAAAAAAGCATTCCCACACAGAGATTTTTGGTATCCACAGCTTTAGGGATATAGTATCTTCTAAGTAATGTAGAGGTTTTTTGGAAACAATTTATCCTGATATTCAAAAAGGAGTGTATGCTTTCTGTAGCGAAGCCTGCATCATCTGATTCCTCAGCTCATTTAAGGAAGCGTACAGAAAATACACACATCAATATGTCAAGCAATGGTTTGAGGCAAAAGTAGATGTTCTGGACAATTGAAATATTTTCTGAGGTTTTCATCCTTAAGAAAGGATTGATCTTCTGTCCCTAAAATACCTCCAGCTCCCATGGATTTCAGAATGGCTTTCAGATACACGGCTACAAAGGGGATGACTTAGTTGCCTTTATTCTCCAGAGATACATATGACTTCTCAACAATTTTATTAAAACATTATTCACATGAAAAGAAAAAATATCTTATTTTCTGTGTTCATCGCTTGTTTAATACATAGAAATTAGCAAACTGTTCTTACCAGATCAGGAAAGACCTACTTACGTCAAGCCTCTGAACTATCTACAGTTTAACCTGTTATGGAAAAGGAGGACAAAATGCACTGATAAATAATATAATAATTGCATCCAAAAAAGGTTGTCAGATAAACTGTCACAAATAGCAGATAGTGAGCTCTAAGTTTAAGAAAAACTTTTGAGTGAATGGGACCTGTTTCTTTCCCCCTTAATAATATTATAAATAAGAATAATTCTGTAAACTTCATGGAATTACAGCAACATGTGACAGAAAAATCAGACTAATAAAATGCACACTGCATCACTTCAAATAAGAGATTCAAGATGGATTGTGAATAAAAGCTGTTTTGAGCAGTCCTCACCCAGATTGCAGGCACATTCCTGCCCCTGTATCCGCAAGGTGCTCTGATCTCTTTGGAAGCCCTTGCAGCACACTGCTACTGTTCCCAGATATGAGGGCAGCATCCAGTGTTTGGCTAGACCATCAGAGCTGTAGCCAGAATAGCCTCCTGCTGAATAGACCTGAATAAAATTATCCAGAGGGCTTTGGTAAAAATTAGTGGGCTTCAGTAAAATTACTCAGCAGACCTTAGTAAAAATTAATTGCATAGCCTAGCCTAAAGCACAAAGGAAAGCAGTACCAAATGAACAGCAGCTGAGTTTGGCTCACATTGGAAAGAGCTAATTTGATGCTGGTCAAAAAAAAAAAAAAAAAAAAAGGAGAATTTATTTTATTACTGATTCCAACAGGAAACGAAAGTAGATCTTTTTTTTCAGGCTGTTTGTTGAGTCATACCCCTCTGAAATTTTCTTCTTTGTATTTCTGGGAATTATATGCAGTGCCAAAGCACCTTCTTGTTTAAACAGTGTCTTGGATTGCCAAAGCAGGGAGGAATGTGTGCCATGTTACGTGGTTTCTGTAATTTGGCATAAAGAAGCAGATGAGGCTGATTTGATCCCTGTGGAAACCTCAGCTATATTGAAGGCTCCTTGTGTTTGGTAGCACTTTAATCAAAAGGTTCTGTATAATTCAACATCACTAGAACAATGGTTAATTTGAGAAAGTACAGGAATACAAATAGGAAACTGAAGAAGTTAAATTCAGCAAGGCTGTGTAAGACTTTAGCGGGATTATGGAAAACACAAAACTATTCAGGCAGCAGGCTGGGTTGCCTAGAAATGGGCAATTGTTTAATGTAGTTTGAAAAAAAAAATCATTTATGCTCCTGAGGCCTTTATTGTTAATAGCTTGGTTATCTAATTATTTTCTACCTTTATCAAAGTGTAGGTGAGCTCTATATAGTATAACAAACTCACATCACCCTGCAATATAATATTGTTTTGGGCAGTAGATACCCACATTTCCATGAAAAGAGATTCATTTTTCAAAGAATTATAGTCTTTGGAGAGAGAAAAGACCTGTTAGGTCATAAAATCTGTTCCTCTGCCAGTACAGGATTTGTTGCATCTATGTATATTCATTAGTGTTTTGTTCAAGCTGGCTTTCAAAAGAAGCAAGGGGACTTCCACTGCTGAACTAGGGAAACAGAAGCACAGCTGAGTAGATCTCACCAGAAGTTTGCCCCTTATACCCTGTCTAGAAGTGTTATATTAAATACACATTTTTCACTTTCAGAAATGATTTGATAGTATCCAAACGTTTCTTACAGTTGCATCTTAATTTAAATGAATAATTTATCCTCTTTCAGACAGCTTTTGTGTCTCATATTTAGGTAGAATTGAGGTTATTGAAATTTAGGAAATGAAAATTATTCCTTTATGTACTTGCCCATGTCTCTGAATATGATAACCAGCATGTAGAGGTTGACAGGTGACAATTTTGAAGAAAAAGCCATGTATATATCAACATGATGTAACAATTCACCTGTCTGTGTCTTATCTGAATTTCAGACAAATCTGCATTATGGAAATTTATCTCCACTTTTGAAAAGGCTTCAGTCTATGCTCTAAATCAAATGAGAACTTGCATATTATTAAAGTCAAGCCCAAATAAGGGCTCGAGGTCAAGCATGTATTAAACCATTTTTAAATGTCTTTAATGAGCTTGCTAGTTCAAGAAAAATAGCAAGATAAGTAGTTTCCTGTTCTCATCCATAAATGGTTTTCAATATAAAAAGCCTCTAATTTCACCTGAATCCAAAATTCTTAGGTGAAATTAATCCCAGCTGTGTAAATATAGAAGGACTTATGAGCAAGCACATGGTCATAAACATTTTCTCTCAAAATCACATAAAAATTTCAAATAATTTCATCGTACACACAAGTTTTACTTTTTTGAGGCTTGAACCCAACATTATTCTTATTCTTTCAATATTTTAAATATGCCTTTGTACAAATTCCCAAAGGTGCTTTGAGGATTATTTTATCATTGTTTTTACACTTTTTGTGGATGATAAAGTAGCCTGACTGATTCTGATAAGCAAAATCGCTATGTCCGCACTGGCCACTCAGATCATCTTAGCACTTTTATAGGGGGATAAAAGAGATAGATAGAAAAGTGCTAATATCATTTCTTCAGCTCCTTGTTCACAGGACTAACTGCTTAGTTTTGTAAGCCAATTTGTAGTGTGGCTTGGCCATTTTGTGTTGCCCAGTCTTGGAATTTTAGCACCTTTCTAAAAAAAAGCATGCATAAGGACATGCATAATGCCCATGCTAAAAGGACCTTAAGATAGGGGGTTTTTTTTCTGATGAAAGAAGACTAGAACTTACTGCCATCACTTGCCACTTTGTCATTTGGCTTTACAACAAAAAACATTAGCAATATCAACCTGACATCACTGAGTAGAATACAAACATATTCAGCTACTGAGAAATCCTTTCAGTGATGCTTGTCTGTGGCCATCTAGAAGGACAAGCAGGAAAAAGACTTGTGTGCGTGCCCATGGAGAGGAACATACTGTACCTCAAGTGTCTGTATGAACTTTCAGGAAGCTATTGGAAAGGTTGCAAGGTTTATAAAGCAGCAATGCTTCTAGATGGTATCATACTGGTCAGTCTCACTGGGGCTTTAATCAGCAAAATTGCTCAGCCCGGAGCTCCTGCAGTATAAACAGGAAGGTGGGACTGACAAGGCATTTTCAAAGATGTCTGCTATGAAACACATATTCCTGGTTATTGGAAAACCAGATCTGTCAAACTTTTAACTTCCTGTCTGTCTGTATTCCCTTTGGCTTCCAGGGGCAAGTTTCCAGCTGAGGTGATGAAGAATAAACGTAGTTGATTGTCTTCACAACAGCTGATGGATAGACATTCTGCTAAGGTCTGCCTGTCACATTATTTTTATAGGTTCTGACAACAGCATAGTCAAGTTTATGAAACAGATGATTCATACTACGCATAGCTTTTTTTTTGCATCTGAAATTTATATAAATATGTATTAAAAACACAGGGGGAACTGTTGCTGCAGAATATGCCTACACAAGGAGAGAAAGTACTTCTTGACGGGGAGGACCCACAAAACAGAAGTGACACTCTGGCACACTGAAATGCTGAAATGCCGTTCTAATGAGATAAGCAGCCATTTAGAATTTGTGCTCCACTGTATTTTCAACTGCATTATTTTCTATGCATCTAAAACTTTATTAGCAGCATAAGGGTTTGTCTGGAAGTAATGTGCATTTATTTGTACAAATTTTATTGTAAGAAAAAAAGATTAAAAGCCTCAATAGTCTGTTCTTTGGTTGTATGATGGTCATGCAGTATTTACAATTGAATTGTAAGGACAGGAAGAAGACAAGTGACAAAGACAAGAGTCTCTCTGCCAGCAGGGAAGAAGAGCTGTAATGAGCAAAACTCCCAACTTGATCTAATTTAAAGCAAAGCAGGGCTTCAGGAATGTGTGGGAATTAATCTTTTTATTTATCCAGAATGAAGGAAGAGATTTAAGGGCAAGGGGAATAGCACTGAAATGAACAGATTTGTATTCCCTCTTGAAAAACATTGCATCTAAGTGCCTGACAGCTAAAGTTCATAAGTGCAACAGCAGATTTTTAAGAAACTGTACAGCCTTTCTGCTTGTTCTTTTCTGACAGGGGATGGGAAAGAGAGTCTGGGTTTGACCAATAATGTGATCATTGTTGAAAATCTACAGCAGTACAAGAAATGAATGGGGAATATAGTCATAAGAAAGAGGAAAAATTAAAAAAAAAAAATAGAAAGAAGGAGAGAGTAATGAGTTTTCCTGACAGGCTCCAGCTAAGAGAAATGTCTAATCAGAGAGTCAAGGGTTTGCAGTGTTAGGTCTTTCAGCTTGAAGAGATGCGATCAGCATGCCAGCATGGTTGTGATTTCTGCTCATCTGGGTTCCTATAGTTTCCAAACAACCATACCAAACCTCCACCTGTCTGCTCAAGTAATTCAGTTTAAGCCTAAATAAAATTAAATCTATGAATGACCCATATAAATCATTCCATGTTGGGAATCTCATAATGTTGCTTCTGTTCTTTGATATAAGCCAAGCCACATAGTTGGACTTAGCTTCCATGTAGACTTATTCCCACAGTTGCTGGCTTTTTGCATTCACGTATATTTCTATGTCCCCTTCTCCACAAGATTCTTTCTTCTTTCATTTTGGCAGCTTGCCAGTATAGTAGCCAGATCCCCTATTACATGCCAATTAATCCCTTCTGGATGAATTTGAGTCATTTGTATTTTATTGTACGGAAATACATCGCGGCAAAATGTAGTATAAATAGGGCACGGGTTAGTCAAATATAAAGCCTTTATTGTCCTCTACTAGATGTGCATTTATAATTTCAAATTAAAATAATCAATGTCCTGCTAGAGGAGCCTTTTCCACTGTATTTGGGAAGCTTTTTAGTAATTTTTTCCAACATAATGTAAACAGTATCACATGCTATGCTTGGTTTTAGAAACACAGATGAGACATAGAGATGAGATGCAGAGTTATGGTACTGTGCATTTCTAACAAATAGAAATTATTGGGTAGTAGTAATACAATAGGCTGCAATCAGTTTAAAAAGGCAATTCTATCTAAGGAGATCTCTGCATACCTGTGGCCTCTGCCTAGAGAAGAGCATGTTTGCTTTTATTAGCCAAAACCCAGGACACTTGCATGCTCCCACCTAGGCAAGGGCATGCGTGTGGAAGGGGCTATGATGGAGCAGAATCAGGAGACATTTTAATCAGATGCCCATAGTGGATTGTTGAATCTACCTCTGCTTAAAGCACATACTTAAATACAGCTTACTTTAGCGAGGCTGATCCTGTGAGCTAAACAGGGTGATCAAACACATGGCTGAACTGCTGACTTGACTTTGGCCTCCTTAGGGCACAGTCCCACAATATGACTGAGCTGAACAAATGGTCCACAGTGTCTGAAAGATGGAGACTTTGCCCCCTCCTTCCTTTTCTTACTTCCACTCCTCTTCCTGCCCCTTCACTACACATTTATCCATTTCCCTCCATCTCATCAGCTTCAGTGCTTGGCTGACACAAAGGTAAACACATTCATTTTGAACTACCAGCAAAAAAAAAAGTCCATATTCACTCTTTTGCTAGGTTATTTTCTGCCATTTTTGTTAGATGAGCAGCTATGTTGCACTACAACAAGCACCAAAGCCGATACAAAATAAGTGGGCATCCAGGAGCAAGAGGGGAGTAGAGCTTGGAGGGAAGGGGAGGCCTTCACCCTCATTGCAGCTGCTCTAAATTCACATCAGATGCATCAGCCATTCTTTAAAGCAAAGCAGCTTCTGAAATTGCAACATAGTGCCCCCTCTTTAAACATACTTGTGTTCATAAAGGCATTGGCTGAACTGATCTTGTTAAGTCCAGTTTCAGTTATAAACCCCCACAAAGGCATTTTATTGCATAATATTATTAAGATGCCTAGATACTTCACTCAAAAGTCAAAAGGAATTAAAGCTCTGTAACACAGCAAAACTACAGAGCCAATTAGAAGACACAAACTGTTCAGACAGAAATGTCTGTATGTTTAAGAATAAGAAGGATTTAACTTTTAACCAACCTTATAACACATCCTTGTATGTATCCTTTACTTGTTAATCTGATTTTATTTAGTTCTAAAAAGGGGCTTTGCATACTAATTCAGATTAATCAGGTCTGACTGCATGTAATTAAAAATTAGTAAGACAAAGGCAGACCTTAAATCAATTCTTAAAGAACATCTTCCTTCAACTACAAAAGATTAGACTTTATGCATCACTTGATCTGAAAGGAAAAACAGTTATTATTGAAGAGCATGCTAACATTTTATCATTAAAAAATGAAGCACGTTTGCCTAACAAAATTAAATGATCCAGACAATAAAGCACATTTGCAGAGATCAAGAGTGATAAAACCAACAGTAGAGTAAAATCCAATGCAAAAAAATATTAAAGCCCATTCCTGCAATGAGCTTCTGGCAAAGGACCTCTCTGCAATAGAGGTCATACAACATTTTGTTTGCACTGCATACAGCCCAGGGATCTAAATCTGAGTCTGCAGTGAGAAAAGTATTAGTATCTTTTGTGCAATTCATATACAATGCAACCTGCACCTTAAGTTGGATGAAAAATAGGAAAACTACCTTAATTACCTCATGTCTTTTTAAAATCCATTTTGAAATCATTTGAGAAGGCTTATTCACCCAGTTTACTGCAGTTGAATACTGCTTCTCACAACAAAAGATCAGAATTTCTAAAGATTCTTTGGAATCTGTTTTTAATTTTTCCTTTTTTTTTTTTTTAAAAAAAAGAACATTTGGAATTCTTACCAAAAAAAAAAAGCTGTAAATTTACAAATCTCTGCCAAACAAAGAATTTTGTTACAGGGACAATGAAATGACCTAGAGCAGACACACAACTGTCCTCTTCACACCTAAGGTCATGTCCTCGGTTATTTTATGTGAAAGGAGCAAAGGAAGGCTAAAATTTGACTCTGCACCCAGCAAATGGGATGCATTCTGCCCTTTGAAAGTCCCATTTGTGCTATTTAATGTGTCTCAAAAGAGCCTGCAGTCTACCCTAAACATGCAAATAAGTATTCCCCTGCTCCCACCATCTCCATCACACGTATCAGGGCAGGAAACACGGCAGCCCTGCCAGCCCCTTTTAAAACCGCAGTGAGGTTATGATCACGGTGGCAGGGGAAGTCTTGCTTCAGGGCCCGAATGTGAACCACTGTGGTCATTATTGCCTGTGCAGGAGAACCTCAGGAAGTGACTAACCTCGATGTGTTTGCTTGCAGCAGCACGTCCCCGGTAAAAGGAGAACCTCACTGGTGATGAGTAGAGGACACAGCACTTGTCTCCAGCACCTAGCACTGACTTGCCACACCTGGAACAGATGCTGCACTTCAACTCAGGGGGCCAATAGCTCCAGAAGTACAAGTAGGGAAGACTGGCATTTACTAAATCATCCTTCAAGACAGACCATAAAGTATAGGCTTTTTCCCTTAACAGGTATTTGTTGATACTAAACCTCAAAAGTTATCACTAAAATTAGAATCCAATATATTGAATTCTGTTCTTTAGAGAGCATCCGATATCCGTTGCCGTGACCACCAGAATCCTATTTACTTCCTTGAGGTCAGCATTTTATGATGAATGCTGTCTTGCTCATGCCACCAGCTGCTTACAAATGGCCACTGGAAGCATTTGAATAACAAGAGATTTCAGAATACAAGACAGTTACAGTTGCAAATATATTAAACATAGAGCTTAAATTTATCTCAGGGCATGTAAGACATCCTCTGAGAAAACTGCACAATGCAACCATGTTTTCTATTTTTGTCAATAATTAAACTATACTATGAAGAGTTATTAAACTAAGTGATACTGTAAACCCCAAAAGCAAAACATCTAACATCCCAACATGCTGTTCTTAGTCCTGTCTCATACCTCATTCTTTACAGCTCTACTGCAAATGAAAATTAGAGTCAATGGAAATTAAAAAGGTATGGTTTTTTATGTGTGGGCTAACATATTTAGCCAGATGAGAAAATAAATACTGTTTACCTTTTTCTGTTTAGAAGTGTAAATCCTTCCTGCTGCACAAATTTGCAAAGTAAAATTGCTTAGTACTTATACATTTCTCATGCTTATCTTCTAAATCAACACTGATAAAAACAGAATTGTGAAAGTAATAGAGTATATAATAGGAAATTGCCTTTGTCACTTGCATTAACATAGTGCAATGAAGAACAAAAATATAAAAAAATAAACTATAATTCTGATAATAGCCACTTGGAAGATAAACTTATCATGGATTATCTATCTTCCTTTAAATAATGCATCACACGCTTTTCTGAACCACTGCAGTTCATTCTCAAGGTGTTGTAAAAACTGAGCAACCTGAAGCATATTTATACAGATTAAGTGGTTTCTAATACTCCAAAGAGCACTTAATCTGCATGAATGTGCTTCGTGTTGCTATGTGCCTCTAAAGCCTGAGCAAGGAGCCTAAGTGATTCTGAAAGTCTGCAGCACATTTATATTTTGATAAGTCAAACAAAGGCAAAAATTGAAAAAAAATATGTTAATTGGCCCTGGCAAGCAAGACAAGCAACTGGCAATCAGACGTTCTCCAGCCTGAGCTTCTTATTCTCCATCCATGTCCTTAAAACATTTCAAATTATACTAATAACACAAGTTATTATGCTAATATGGACTCAAAAATGGAATAATGCTGGAAATGATGTATCCTTGATAAAACATTCCATAATCACCATGACTAATGTTTATTAAAATGCTGCCCTAGAAACTGAAACAAAGGCCAGCTGTTTTACCTTAAGGGTTCCACTACAGCATTTTTCAAATATTATGCGTTTATCGCTTTTTCTACATGGATCATCTAATGAGAGAACAGCAGCAAAACTCTCAGGACAAGGGCCTTCAGATTCTGCCACCTTCCCCTGACAGAGCCAAGAGTTGGTTACTCAACGGGTAGCCAATATATCTATACGGTATGCTGAAAGCAAAATACATACATAGCAAAAGAGAGAAATTAAAAATAAGTGAATTTTATACCAGTTCTGCACTTTGTCTCATATTGATTAAAATAAGAGGAAGAAATTTCACCAGCAGGATAAGCACATGACTGATTGCTCTTACTGACTACTGCAGGGGAACAGACTCAGTAGTGTGTTTTGTTGCAGATGTCCTTCCTCTTCTAGTGTTTGAGACGAGGACACAGAGATGTCTTGTGATGTGCAGGAGGAAGACATTCTCCCACTCTCTTTGCTTGTAGGAAATGAAGAAACTTGGTGGTAGATAGGTTTTGAAGTCACTAGGGCATATATGAAAATTGTTTGTCTTGCAGTTCATAGTGTTACGGAGAAAACCTTTGAAAGACTGTCAGAACATAGCAAGGTCTAGTGT
This sequence comes from Chlamydotis macqueenii, assembly GCF_036417535.1. Taxonomy (NCBI): domain Eukaryota; kingdom Metazoa; phylum Chordata; class Aves; order Otidiformes; family Otididae; genus Chlamydotis; species Chlamydotis macqueenii. The sequence goes on along the minus strand of NC_141557.1, from coordinate 115,868,229 downwards.
TTAAGTTTCATACAAAATACATACAAAGCATCAGCACCTTTTTTGTTGTTGTTGTTTAATGCTATGCAAAGTAAGAGAGCGTGAGATCTTGTAGAACATGTAACAAATATTCAGTACAAACTACTTTTCCAGCAACTGGGTCCCAGAGCTGTATAAATATCTCCAGAAAGCAGTGCCCAAGGCTTTAAGAGTATGTGAAATGAAAAGGATACATCTGTCAGCTGGTACGTAGCGCAGGAAGCAAACTGCTGACTGAATTGGCAAGGGAGAACAGAAGATGATAATGAAGACAACACCGAAGTCACTAGAAGAGATGGAAGGTAACATTTGCCGGTCTGCAGTTCAGCATGGTTCATAGCGCTGGATCATTTGGAATAGTTCATTGGTTCCTAAGGCATAAAGGTACTTTCCTCACAGAGTACTCATCCCAGATATCTTCTACTGACACTTGTCCTGAGAGATAGAAACAGTTTTCAAAGCTAATAAACAATTCACCAAGTGCTTGCCACGGAAGAGCAAGGAACATTTGGGGTTCATAAAGGGCTACTGCAATAGCTGTAGGGAGAAAAAAGATGTGAAGGAAAAATGATGAATGGCTCAGAGTTGCCATTTCTCTTCTTGTTTATGTTTTTTGTAAGTTTACTTATTGTAATCCTAAAGTAGCATTCTAAGCTGGCCCCAACCTCAAGGGGAAAGAGAGGTCTGTGGTAATATCTTTGAAAGGGAAAGCTACAAGTCAAGAAAAATACAGGCGTATAAATGGATGGTTCAACTCAAATGGTCAGGCTACAACACTAAATTATTTCCACAAATACATTTGTGTGGAATATGCACTAATTTCAACTGTTCAAACACCTCCATTTTCAACTTGCCCTTTGTATGCATAGGGACAGGATGTTTTCTACCTTGTCAGCTTAAAATGTTAGAGGCAATAAAATCAGCACAATGTGCAAACCATAACACATACCAAACAACTGCTCCTTCCTCACGTTTGTCACTTTACTGAAGACATTAAACTCAGGCATGTGGCCGTGGGAATCAGTGGTGTTTTGTTTTTTAAAATACTTGAGTGGAAGTGTGGTTATTTTGGTGATGAAGCTGGGTAGGTTTGTAGGTGGAGCAGAACAGACAGATCCTCCATCCTTTTTGAGGGCTCAAGAGTTGAATTCTAGTATCCATTTCAGAGGTGCAAATTTTTTTTCCCTGTCCTTGTTAATGCTGTCTTACTTTTGTTGCTTGGAGGTTTTAATATACCTCTCAGGTCCCCCAGAAATGAGAGTCTGCAGGACAGCATATCCCTAGTAAAACCTTTGGCTTTTGAAAAAACAAGCCTAGCAAGTCCACCACCATAACACTGCATTTGATTTTTGTGCTGTAGGATGGTTTCTTCCGCATTTTGCCACACGTTGCTTCCAAAGGAAACTAGACCATATGGTGAGCAATTTGCCTGTGTGTGCAATTTACCATCTTTGCCCCTAAGAGGTGTGGATATACCAGCAGGAATGGACTGACAGGATTTTTGTCACTCAGTTGTTTAACTGCTGTGGAAGGGCACCCTCCCTCACCACCAGTCTCCCTCTCTCCATCCTCCGATTGATTGAAGTGCTAAGTGCAGCATGTTGCCTGATGCCTGTCCATCTCTGCTATGCCAGTGTTAGGTTAGTTTTTCAACTGATGTTTTCAGGCAGCTGTTTTCAGCTTCCTCATCATCATTGTCATTCCTGTATTCAAAATGTACCATGCTACTGCAACACAGCTCCTGCAGGACTGTCGCTTCAGCTTCTCCATCACCTCCCACCTCTCTGAGCCCTGGGCCTGCCCTCCAGGGCTGCAAACACCATGATTCTCTTTCCAGATGGCTGTCAGGGCCTAGAGGTCATGCTAGGTCCCGGCACACTTTGGAGCTTTCTTTTTGGGAGCTGAAGATCTGCAGTGGAGACCAGGTCTTGAAGATCCTTTTATAGCAAAAAGGGATTTCATTGTCATTGCTCTCTGCGTGTGTCTCTCTTTCTTACCACTGGGGAGAAATAAACGCACAAAGATGTTCAAAACAACAAGAGCAATAATATTTTTCAATATTAGATCCAAATTTCCCCAAATTCTCCCTTTCTTCTCCCTCTACCTTGTTTTTCTGGCTGAAGCTCTTGCCAAGCTAATGAATCCAACATAAACAGGCAAAGCAGCACAATAATCCAACCAAGACAAAGTAGTCATAAATTATTACAGGCAGCTCCAAATCCAATCTACTGTTGTCTTGGTGACTGACTCAGAAGCACAAATAATTTTTTTCTTTTTTCTTCTCCAGCTGCAAGATGTCATCCACATTTCTCTTTCTTCCCTCTCCCCTCTTCCACACCCAACCAGAAACTTCCTTTACCAGCCCTTGGTGCTACCCCTTCTCTTATCTTGTTTTATGATGAGATAGCTATGGAGTTAAACAACCCTTGAATTTTCAGTACTATCTGCCACTGTATCATTTTATTCACAGTTTTATTATTTTTTAATAAAAGCACAGGGGCACTGCAGTTCTCCCTGCAGTTCTTGCATTTCATTTTCATAGGCTGTAATGCAGCCTGGTGTGACATGGTAACCCAGTCCAGGTCACTTTATCACCCTGCTGCTTTGTGTTCCTTTGACTCCTTTCTGTCAAGCACACTGGTACTACCACAGCTGATCTCTGACTCAGAGAGAGCAAATAATGAAGCTCATCTCACCCTAGAAAATAACCTGGACACATGGTAGCAAAGGGGCTTGGGACACCATTTCCCCTTGGCACTGCTTCTTTGCGCTCTTTTTTTTTGTTGCCATGTGTGCTCTGCATAGAGGAAAACTTCTAACTATGTTTTTTACACTTTTTGAGTCCAAATTTAGTATTTCTGTGGTTTTCATTCTCTGCTCTCTAAGTTGGTTGGATTTTTTTTATATTTTCATTTTCCTTGGAGAACATAAAGGTGTGAGGAAATTTACACCTTCTTCAGTTACACAAGCAATGATGGACACCAATTTATCATATATTTACTTAAAGTAAGTAAATATTCTGTCTTCATCAAGAGAGAGTATATAAATTTGCCTAGACAAAGCATACATCGAGTATAGAAAATTGCAGCTACAGAATGTGTGTATATTTGAAACCACAATATCTTAGAGTAAGGAATTTACAAAAGAAAAAAAAAAGATATGTAATTCCTATCAACCTACCTAGCTGCCTTTCCTTCCTTCAAAAATTTCCTCTTTAAAAGCTGAAAGCACTATACAAGAATATAAGCACACACTATGTTTAGGAATTAGCTGGAGCTGTGGTGTTGTATGCCTGTAAGGCAACATTTTGAAAATTTGACATTAAGGAGGAGCAATGCAGAGATGTTCTTTATAAAGGCAGGGGTGGGGGGACATGTTCCTTTCAAAATGGATCATTGCAATAGGATTTCAGTACCACATGTTAGAAGTAAAAAAAAAAAGTTAAAAAAAAAATCACTCTAGTGTTCCTATTACTAACTACAGATTATAACACAGGTGGGTTATTTTCACCCACAATTATATAGGTGACTCTTAACAAGTTTCTCTTTCATTTCCTAAACAGGAACACGCAAGTAAATTCCTTGAATGCTCACAGTTGGGATTTTTATTTTCCAGTTCCCGTAAATAGTTGCACTGTTAAAGATGACACCATGATTACTCACCTTAAACAAAGATAAATTGTGAAGATGGCTAGAATTCAATTCAGCAGAGTAAATACTTGTTATATACGGAATAAGTTCTTTAAAATTATTCTGAAATATGCGCTTGCCTGAACACATATCAAATTTACATCTGAGATCAGAGAAAGACCCAAGAAAATTATGACAGTCATATTCCTGGCACTCGTCAACAGGGTAATGCTGTCAAATATTATATAAATTTCCTCTTAACACATTGTACATTCTGCTCATCTTGCCTCACCCACAGCCACACGAACAGGAGGAGGAGGAGGAGGCCGGTGACAGCTTGGTGACCAGATAGGACCAACAGGTGGCCCTTAAACATCCAACAGGATTGACTGTGTCGGAGACCACATCCAAACAGCCCAAAACAAGGGAGTCATCTCCACCAGGAAGAAACAAATGCAGTAGAGGACTCCTTCAGCTAATATAATAAACCAAGGAGTCACAGAACGGCAGGAATAATCTTGCCTGCTTGGTGATCGTTGCATAAAACATATGGGAAGAAAAGCCAAAGAAGCATCCAAAAAAAAAGGAAAGATGGAATGAGCTAGATGGAGAATTGAGAAGACATTTGCTGTCATGATAGAAACAATTAATGGCACCCTCTGGCAATATGTCTTCATTCAGCAGCAGTGTGGTTTAGGACAGTTTTGAGAGTCTCCACCTACCTTCTTCTCTTATTGTTAATTTTTCCCCACCACACCCTCAATTCTCCTGGCACTGTCGCTTCTTACAACCTGGGTAGAGGAATTGCTCCTACTCAAAAAATAAATCAGCATAAACAAAAGTGAAAAGAAGGGCTGTTGTACAAGAAAATAGATGAAGGGGAGAGGATTGTTTAAAATTATACCACTATTAGAAAGTTAACTTTCTAGTTCACTAGAAAGTGAACTAGAAAGTGAAATCTAGAAAGAACACACGCCATTCTATCCTGTGCCCCCTCACAGTAACACCCCCCCTCCAATACTCTTGCTGTCTTCTCTAATCCCTTGTAAAGCCCAAATAGATGGATGCCATCAAATGATTCACCCTTCCTGCCTGCCCGGGCCCCCTACTCCCTCAGACGAGGGCAGGCTGGGCTTCTTGGGGAGCCTGGGGGGACAGGTACCCACCACCCAGGCATCAGAGAGTGGCTCTGCTGGTTGCTTCCTCTCAGTCAGAAATCTGATTCAAAAGGACAAGTCAGAAAGGTCGGTGAAGCAGTCTGACATTCCCCTCTCACAGTGGCACTGCTTCAAAAGGGGAGATGAAAGGCAGCCTCACCTTCCTACCCCCCTCCCCAAGGCCACCTAACCGAGGGTTTGGTTGTTAACATACACTCTGAGAAAGTGGGATGCTTAAAAACACATTTTGAAGATGAAATGGCCTCAATCACATTTTGGGAAGTGCCCTGTGCGGCTGATACGGATTAGCATGTAGTGAGAGCATCTTCACATGCAGTAGCTCTTCCCGGTTTTGGGATTGCAGGTGGGCCATAACTGGTTGCTAACATAAGCAGATGCAGAAAGTCAAAAAGTAAGCAGAGTTTTTCCAGAGAACTACCATGTTGTGAAAGCCCACAGAAGCTACAAAGCCCACCACTAGCGTTCAACACACATCACAGCCAGAGGTGGGCTGCATTACCCACCAGCAGGTCGGCATTGCACAAAGTTCACCAAAGTCCCATTTTAAGCATCTTCACTCATATCTGGCCTCCAGTTCTCATCTATATCTATACATGGCTTTAAGTTTCTTAGAAAATCCAGTCTTTCTGAGAGATACTCAGACAAACTGTGTGGATGTCCATTCTGTATCACAAGAGCTGCCCTGGGTCCTGATCCGGTTTGTGTCTGGGTGCTACAGGACAGGCTATCTGTAGGTTGTGCTTCCAGATAGTCTTCAGGGCAGGTGTAGGTGATAATGTAGAATGGCAGTGCTGTTGAACATATGAATTTTGTCCATGAATTTAACAGTGAAAGATTTTCTCCTTGTATTAAGTACTCTTGCTGTGCACTGATTAGTTCAGATATGTGCACACATCCATATTTATGTGCCCATGTGTATGCAAATACATATATTTATACATATTTTACATTAATTTATTATGTATAATCTCCTTTCTAAACAGATGGTTGCACAAAAAAAAACACAGCAAGTTTTGTAGGAGAAGTACTAGACCTGTCAGTGGACACAAAACAATATCTTTTATTACATATTCATCTCATGTTACTGTAGGTTTGAATCACACATGAGAGCACACATCTACCTGTTTGAACACATCCCAACTGGGAATGATTTACTACTACTTAGGAAAAGAACCACTCGTTTTTTGTTGTGCCCCCACCTTATTTGCAAGTTAATGCACAAGGCAGACCTTAGGCAGCCTTAATTTAGTTTGCTCTCTTAGCTCTCAAATCCCTCATCTGTTCACTGCCATTCAGCACAGCAGGGGTGTCAAGTTCCCAGACCAGAACAACTCCAGTCCCTCTAATTATTGAGTGAACTTTGTCTAAGGCTTTCACTGAAGTAATGGAGCCCACAGGGAGCAACAATCAGGTCTGAGGTATAATGAAGGTCACTCTCATCAAGATATTTATTTCTTTAAATGAATAAGAAGGCAGAAAAACACCTATCCTGAGCTATAAAAACACTTTGTTGTCGTATAAGCTACAACCAGCAGATAAAATGATATCACATGAAGAAACAATAAGAACTTCTGAAACAGAAAATGGAGAAAAATGCATCATCTGCACTGCACATTACTCATTAGACTCTCCAAAGTCTCATTTAACCACTAGTGTATCCCTGCTGAGGTGATTGGCATGCAGCTTGTGGAGTGGGATAGCTGCTCAGAGTTTCCCAGGTTTCCCAGGTACAAGCACAGATAAGCAGCCACGGAAGTTAGAAAGACAAACACAGGATAAAGAGAAAATCTTTGTGAATCATGTTCACTCTAGCTTAGTCAGATGGGGTGGCTAAATCAGCTACACAAAATGTGGAGGCATTTGCTGTCTAGACAAAGTTAAGCTAGCTGAAAAGGTAGCTTCAGGGATGTGTTTGTGGAAGATACTGCCAAGATAACCCTGGGGGATGAATTCTCCCCTTTACCCAGAGCACAGAGAGCACACATGGAGTAAGTGGCATTACTGAGACTCATGTGCTATGGGGGGCCTCATAAACTTGAAGCTGTGGACTGTTAATCACAAAATCTAACAAGAATATGGGAGTTGAGAATGTATTAGTTTTTTAAACACTGGGGGAGAAATAGAGAATGTTACGTTTCAAATAGCTAAGATCAAGAAGCAGGTCCATGGTTAGTGGTGTTAGGATAGATTCAATTTTAATCTTCAAACACCTTCAAAAAACAGCAGAACACAATGCTGATCAGGGCTGCAAATCCACGCACTGTTTGTGGGGCTATTGCAACTGATACCAACGTGACTTTTGTTTTAAGTCAATATGCTTTAGCAGACTCCTCTAATGCAAACAAACAAACAACCCAACCAACCAACCAACCAACCACTAATAATCTCTGCAAGTAAAATGTAATTCCAAGAAAGCAAAAAATGGTCTTTGTGAATGGAGTTTTCTTTATATTTTCTTTAATATTAAAGACATAACGTGTCTGGTATGAATGGGACACATCACCACAAAGTTGATCCTGTTTTCTTTTGTTTTTGTTCTTCAGGGCTCTATATAATTATTTTTCTCTCTTACCCAGAATAAATGAGGACAAGAAAGCTCTTTGCATTTTCTAAGTAATTGTAAAATAGACAAGGAAAGCATGGCACATCATTATTTCTTTCACCTCTTGGAGGCTCCTAAATAAAGTACAATTTCCTCACTGAAGGATTCACAGTAGCACTGAAGAATCTTTGAAGGACCCAGATTTCTTCCAGAGAGGGTGTCTTGTGGTACGTTTCCATCCCTGCATCTTTGATTTAAATAGACACTTAAGCATGCTGAATCTCCAACTTTTATTCTAATATTCCAATATCAAGATACAAAACCTTATAATGGCTTTTAAATTCCACATTTTTCTCTTTTTTTTTTTTTGTATTTTTTTTTCTTTTTCTGTTACAAGGAGGTTGGGTTTGTTTTGTGTTTGGTTTTTTTTTTTTTGTTTAGTTTGTTGGGTTTTTTCAACTGCTTGTCTGCTTTTTTCCTAACCACAATCCTGTTGACATGACTTCTGGACAAGCTGACCTTCATGTCTGGCTGATTTCATAACTCTATCCTATTCTGATCCTTCCCATGATCCATCCTAACTGTGCCATGCAAGCTGGAAATGTTTTCCTACAATGTGTCTCCTAGCCCCCTCCTCATGGACAGAATCATCTGCTCAACACAAGTGTGTCCAAGATTTTCTTCAAAAAAACCACACATTCAAATTAATTTTTCTGCCTGGGATTTTGAGATAATTCTTGTCCTCTATTACTCAGAAAGTTCTGAAGATTTCTTGTTTTACAGCTATAAACATAGGTGGCTTTTTTTTCTCTTTTTCTGAAGCTTGGCTATTTTGTTTCCTTCTGGTGCCTCTGTTAACTGTTTAGGATTTTCCTTTGTAGCCTTTTTGAAATGCGACAAGCATTGTTCTATCTTCGCAGTTCAGAACTTAAAGCAAAATTTCAGTACTCCATTTTGCCACCTATCTGTCACTCATAATATGTAATGCAGCTGAGATGAAAATAAATGCAACTCTCTTGAAAAACTCTGAACACCCTCCAGTCCTACTAATTTCAAGGGAACTGTAGCCTATTAACAGCTCTGAAGCCTGACTTCCCCATCCTGACTGGTCTCGTTCATGCAGTCTTTTACTCCTTTGCAAAGCACATAGTGAATGCCACCACTGGTGCCTGGCAAAATTTTCCCACAGCATGCTGACTGATAGCTGTTTCAGTTAAAGGAAACAGGTTTAAATCTGTTCTTTTGCAGTTATCTAGCAAAATCCTGTTTATAATGTCCTTTTCACTTAAACTTCAATTGCTACTTCCTGAAGTCCCTACTATATATGAAGAAGGGAGTATTTTGCTCAGGTTTGTGAAATGGACAACTAACTTATTATTTCTGCATCTCCAAAATATTGTTTGGTAACCATGTCAAAGTAATGAAAACATATTTTAAAGTCAATTTGAAAATAAAACTATTCTATTTGTATCAGTGATGTAACACTGATGGGATTTTTTCCAGCGTAATACAGCTCTTCTTTAACTGCATTTTAAGGTGCAAAACTAACTCTTCAGATTATTTAAAGGCACGTTTCTGTTAGTCTTAAAGGGTTTGCAACATTGTACTAACTGAAGTTCTGGTAATTTAAATATATAGCACTAAAAAGGAAATATATGTCTTTTATGTTCTTTTCTGTGCTATCAATACTTTCTATTAAATAGCCCCACAGTTTTCTTTCTACTACAAAAGATTCACACATCAAAACCAACCAACTCAGTGAAGAGTTTTATTGGCCACAGTATCTTTACAGATTTGGACAAAAAAAAAAAAAAAACTTATTGATAAAATATAATTCTACACTGGAAAAATTCAGACTTGCAGCTCTCTAGTTTTTCAGGAGCAACGATGGGAGCTTTAAGATCAAGATAACATAAGCAAGTATTGTCTTTTGACCAAGCTTTAAACCTATGCCTCTTCTATGTTCTCCCACCTTGGCTACTATCAGTGGAACATGATAAAAGAAGAGCTTTTCAAATAAAAATGAATGTTTGTAAAGTGTATCATTGGACTTGAATACTTAGTAAAACTTCTGACCTTCAGTCCTGCTGAATCCGAAACACAAAGGCAGCTTTGAAATGCTGCAAATTGGGCCCAGCTGACATTTAAACCTCAATTCTGAATGTGTCCACACCCAAATATCGATGCATCAGAAGTGGGACTATTGATTTTTTTCAACAACATGTTTCAGCCATCTGCTTTCCTTCGCCTAATTTTACTTCTGTCAGTTCTTACAATGAACAAACTTTAGCTGGGTGTTCATGTACAATGAAACCTCTCATCTAAAATAAAAATGCACCAAATAACCGTGTTTGGCTGAAAACAGTGCCTTGTACCTTCATACTGCCAGCCCTGCTCACCTGGCCCCTGCCAACAGGTATGTACAGACATTGACTGTGAAACCACTGAGTGGAGGAGCCTTGCCCTGAAGGACAGCCAGGGTCCAACCCATAAATTGCTGGGATCCTGGGATTCCTGCTTTCGTGCATTCAGGCTTTTTGGAGTAATATCAACGCACAGCTTAGTCTGGGCTTTTGTCCACAGAACTCCCCAAGCTGTCATCTTGGAGAGACCACTCTTCCTCGCCCCTCTGCCAAGACAAGCAGGATACCTTAAAGCATCTTGGCTCACACTCACCTGCTGTCGAACAGGAAAGGAAAACTCTCCTGAGCGGATACATCTACACGTTTGACGAAAATGGCTTTCTTGCCCTCACTCAGATGTTTGATCCCTTCCCTCTCTTCAGGTCTTGGTCCCTCTGCTCCCCATGCTGAAGGGTTTCAATGCTGAGGACAGAGGCTGCCAAAAACAGGCTGAGAATTCAACTTGAATGATCTCTGAATCAGGCAAAAGCTCAGGCGCAAGTCAAATATAAATTCACAGCCATAGCCATATTTTTCTCTCATTCCCTCCTAGCCTGTCATTCTTTCTACAATTTTTAAGCATTCTGAGTGAATATCTGGAAAGGAAAGCTGAAAAGCAGGAAGGCGATAAGATAGGGATCTTATGCTGTAGGTCTGAAGAAGACAACAAAAGCAGGGATATACCGGAGGAGGAGCTGGGCACCATGCTGCAGGTACTATTATTATTCTGCCAGTACCAGCAGGTGGGGAGCTGCAATGGAACATTTGTTTGGCCAGGCATTTCTGAAATGTATTTTGTTTATTAGCACTAAATTAACCCTTTATTTATTGTTTGGACTTGGGGCTTTTATTCTTCTTTTTTTTTTTTTTTGAGGGAGGAGTTATAATTTACTCTGGCTTCTTTAGCTCTGAATGCTGGCAACCTGGCTGGCCATGTGGCACTCAAGAACAGTTCTGCGTGGCTCCCATTGTGTCCTACAACTTTGCATTCAGATATATCCAGGTGCTCTGCAAAGATGGAGGCAGATCATTGTCCCCGTTTTATGAATGAGGAAACTGAGACAGAGATCACAGGGTTTGTTTGGTCCTTCTTGGGACGTAGATCCAAGAATAGAGAGCTGACCCCTTGGCACGCTCCTCCTCACTGGGATAGCACATTGCCCAGGATGGCACGATGCATGGCACAGGTGCGGGGGAGCCAAAGTTAGGCACAAGCTGTTCGATTTAGAGGATTATCTGGTTTTAAGCGCATCCTCTACTTTGCATTTGAAAAACTGATTGTGCTATTATGTTTCTCCTTACTTCCAGATGCAGCCAGATGCAACTCTACTCACACCAGAGAGCCAGGGGCATAGCCTCCCCAAATCCTAAATCCTAAAGGTACTTGTCATATAAAGGAAAAATACACTGACTGTTGGTTTGTTTGTTGTTTTTTTAAAAAAGTCATTTAATTAAAACAGGTGCAAAAAAGTGAGCAGAAATGCTCAGAGAAATGAAATAAGGCAGGAAAAGAACAAAAAGAAAAAATCTCAAATCTTTGAGACCTGGGATGTAAAAAGCCATTTGAAGTTAATGGAGAGCCTGATGAGAAGGCTTCACTCCCTGATCTCCAGCTCCATTTGTAATGTATTGTCCTAAGCCACTTCATGTGAAAAATGATTCAAAGAATAAACACGTTCATAGCTTTTGCTGTTATGGCCCAGTATATTTAGTCAAAGAAATTGGGTCAGTGTACTTTTTATTTTCTTTCCATTCTACTAACTCAATAGGATACTGGCCAAATTCCAAGCATGCTGTGCCCCATTCCTGATTTCATAGACACTGAAAAAAATAACACCAATGAAAAAATGGACTGTGGATGGCTCAGCTGACACAGCCACGGGCAGGAAATGGCTGGTTGTTGCAGCATGTTATCCACAAAGCCAGCCAGACTGTAGGTTTTGTTATTTTACATTTCACACTGCCAACCATGTCTCTTGGTTGTTGCAATCAGAGCTGCTGCTGCTGCTGCTGCTGCAGGGTAGAAAGCAAAAAATAAAATAACAAAGATGGAACAGCAGAAGTGGTGGTTAGTGCTGTGAATATACACGGTGGACCAGTGTAGGTGTAACCTGTTACTAGCTTGATCAATTAATTGGCCTGTTATACTTATTTTATTGTACTTTGTGAGAGGACCAAGTTATATTAATTAAAACTAGTCATCTGGAGATGTGAATGCTTTATGAGATAAAATAGCTTGCGAAAGGGATGCTCTGTGTTGTCTCTTTGGTGTATGGGGGGAGGGATGAAGGGGCTACAGTTATATGTATCTGTACATATATGTGTGTGTACATACATATATCCAGGCATGCACATCATGTAAGTATATTCATATATATAGGTCTAAAATCTTCATAAATCTAAAAGCTAAATCTAAAAATCTAATTTTTTTTGAGCTGTCTTCTCTCCTTACTCATCTTAATATGATTATATACCTAAGCAGTCTCACTATAGAGGAGGAAGCTTTGTACACCTTCTCTTGGAATAATGATAGTATACATAGAGGGTGTTGAAAGAAAAAAAAAAATAAAAAAAACTAATTAGGTTCACCATATCACTCCTGAAAAAAAATCAAACATACCTTGTCATTTCTAATCCCTTAGAGCAATTTATCTATGAAGGGAATAGCTTTTTTTAAAATTTCCTTGTTCCTCAATCGTTGGGATTTTTTTGGTTCTGTTTTTTTTTTGCCAATCTGGACAAAGAGGACGGAGAAGTTGTCAGGAGAGGGAGAGGCAGGGGGAGAGAGAGAGAGTGTTTGTGTATTTTTGTATATGAATACATGTATGTGGGGGAATATATGAAATGGAAAGGGTTCAGACAGCTTGGAAATTTAATTGAGAAAGATTTGAAAAAAAAAATCAGATGCTGTACACAGCCCTCTAGACTCAGGTGTTCAGGTTGCTCCAGCAGCCTCCAATACTCTCATTTTACCCCCAAAAGGTGCACCCATTAGGGCTGGGACAATAATGATACTCAGTTTATCCACAGTACTGAACACCAGGACCCAAGCTCTAACTTTCCTTGCAAGTACGATGTCTCCAGCTATTGCTTGCAGAATCAGTTGAATACTGATCTGCCCTCAGTAAGTGTGGAGCAACCTCATCTTTCACTGAAGCAGCAAACAATCCAGGGATTTTCCTAGCACTCCAAGCAAAAGGCAAGTTAACACCATTATTCTAGTAAAACTGAGGCACTGAGAAATCTCTAAGTAAATCACTGGCACAGCTGGGAATAAAAGCTGAACTCCCCAACTCCCAGGCTTGTATGTTAACCACTAGAAAACTCATCTCCTTTTAGTCAGTGGGGAAAGAGCAGAATTCTCATGGGGGAGCTGAGAATCCCCCAATTATTCCATATAATCCCACAATTATAAACCACTGATTTTACTAAGAGTGTAAAATAAATCCTATTGTAATACACACAATCTGTGAAAACCAAGCCATGATGAAATAAGGAAACCAAAACAACATGGTCCATTGTTAACAAACTAAGATTGTTAACCCTCTATTTGCACTTCAGAGACCAGTATCAGAGAGCAATCATGTTCTCGGAAAGCTTGTCACAGGCCATCTCACAATCATTAACAGAATTACATCTCCAGCCCCCCACAAGAGAAGGCATTATCTTATCAGAGGTAAAAATGAGTAAAAAATTATTATGGGCTATAACCTGTGAATTCTGATGGATAATACAGAAAATCATCCTGGGATTCATTTTCCTGATTTCTGTTTACGCTTTCTTCCTGAAGTAAACAAATACTGTGTGTGACTAGAAGAATCAGGACATATCTCCAGAATGTGCTGTCTGAGGTCAGGATGTTTTTGGAAGAATTTGGAATACAACCCTAATCCCCTGAGTCCAGGAGTTCTCTCATCAGGGAAGAATTGCAATCAGGGCCTTGTAGCGGTAATCAAACAGAAGTGATTGTCATGAGGACAGAGCACACGGATAAGTAAGAGAAAATTGGATAAGACTTAGGACAAGTAAGAGATAAAGAGGTGTCATTGAATAAAACTGGTAGCAGGAATTCCTGACCTATTTATGACAATTTGATTAAGAAGGAGAGAAGTAACTAGCGGAGTAGGGAGATGATAGCTAACAACTGATTATAGGAGGGTAAGCGTTGGCACTGCGTGACTCTCCAGTGGAGTACATGTAGTGGAACTCCACTCTACTTTAAACAGTAGCAGGTTTGCTTTTTTTTTTTCACTCCTTTTCCTGTTGTACCTGTCAAAAGAGTGATTCTACTACCCGTCCTTATAAAAGCACTGACATTTGGAAGCAAACCCAAGCACTGAAAGAGACAGGCTTGGCGCTTCTAGCTCAGCACCTTCAGAGGAAAGGTCAAAGCCCACAGCATCACCCAAGTCGAGAAGGCGATAGGCAAGGTCCAGGTGACTCGGTCACCTAGCTCAGAGCTTGCATGCAGCTGAACTGTCATTCACCCCTTATCAGTGTTTGCTCCAGAAGTCCAATGTTGAGGTCAATTAAAGGGCAGAGTGGGAAGTTAACGCTCACCGACTCAAGGGCTGCACAGTGGCTAACTTTGGAATTAATCGAGGTCTGAGGTTTTTCTGAGTCACCAGTCATTTTAGCTTGGTGCAGACAGTAACTCTTAGAAAAGAAGTAGCTGGTAAACCTGCCTACGCTAGATAGTTTACAAGGAATTTCACTTGGGTTCTGCATCGGCATTGTAACAGAGCATTCCCCGCTCACTTGTACAGAAAACAAGCAGTGTGCAAATGTATCCAGGAGAAAAAAAAAAGCTGCCTAAGTCAATAAGCCATGAGTAAAAATTCAAGTTGCAAATTAACCAAGTGCCTAATATTACATGCTGAAAACAGTTATTTGTAAAGAAATCAGGACAATCCTCCGCAATGTAACCTGAATTTTATTTCTTAGTTTCAATATGCCATAAACCCCTTCGAAATGGAGTACATACTTAAATAATCATACTTAATTATGTATTTTCAGAAAATCAAAAAAAGGAATTACTAAGGTTCGACATGTTCAACAGAAGCAACTTGTCACAGTCTGTCAATTACAGCTATAACAAGGAACTTCCAAAAATAGTTATTCAGAGTTATTGTATTTCTGTGGTGAGCAAAGCAATTTCCTTTATAGCTTTTGCTTTTTCCAGAAGATTAAAATATTCACCGAAAACACAGATTTCCCCTCCTTTTTGGGTTTGGTGGGTTTTTGTACAAACACTTTTCTTACAAAATGTTCCTAGGTCACAAAAATTTCAGCAACACAGTCAGGATTTGTTTTCAATTGTCAGTAGATAAGTAGAAACTACAGGACAGCTTTTTAGTGGATTTTTGAGTTACAGAATAGGTTGCAGGGAATGAGACACATGATTTAACATATGTTAGATCCTGCAGACAGATTTGAGCTTAGCAGTAAGCATGTGGCTAGTCTCATTTAGAGGAATTATAAAATTAGGCAGGACTATTTGCAGGATTGGGTAAGAGATTCATTTTTAGACTCACAGCATTTGAAGAATCTGATCAGTTCTTTATTTTTGAAGGATAATTCCCTTCATTTTGTTGCATTAACTAGCTTACATCAACCAGTCCCTGAGTGTCAAAGATAAGTGTTCAGGACAAGAGCTTGGGCTCTTTAATTCCCATGGGTAATGTCACAGCAGCAGATGCATTGCCAGCAGTGAGCCATGGACATCTGGTTTCAGCAGAATCCATGTTTTACACACTGTGTCCACTGATACACCTAATCAGAGACCTCACCTCGGTAGCACTGCCTCTGACAGAAAAAAACTCTTTTATGCTGCTATGGGAAACAGGAGTAGCTTCTGCATTACACCATTGACCCTTAGTAGATGTCTAAACAGTTAAGCAGGTTTTGCTTATCCCTTGTATCATCTCTACTGCTTTGGTATTTTCTCTGAAAAACCTACCACTGACTTCAAAGGGATTGATATTTTATTCTACATATTTAAAATTATGTGTTGCCTACTTGCTGGGTTTAGTTAAGAAGCACAGGAAAGGGTGACAGCATAAACTGCCACTACTACACAGATAACCTTAGCTTAACCTTGGATTGTATTCTATCTCAGATAATTTAACATGTTGAGAATGCCAAATAAAGATATGCTTTTAATAAAAAATGTTATTAATATAAGTTTTTTCTCCTTTTTGTTCACAGAATATACATTGAGACTAGAATCAGAACACTTTAGCTTGACCTTTTACAAATCTATATTGCATCAGAATATAAAGGCTTCATCATATGTCAGCATGTGGAATTGGCTCTTAATATTTATCAAGGCTTTCATTTATAAAACACTTTAATAATGAAAAAGCACACATAATATAGCATTTTTGCCAGTAAGATATTTTATCACCTTCTCCTGAAGCTCAGAATAGAGAAGCGACAAGGTGAAAGGGCAACTGATAGCCATTTTCACCACAGAATTCTTCAATGATGCTTTATCTAAGATGGTTTCTTCTAAATTAGAAGTCCAGAAAAATACTATGCAGATTATAAATCTTACTCTAGACTACAGTAAACTGCCTACTACGTTAAATGTGAGTGATAACAGGTGTCATTTTCTATACTTTGCAAGTCTGCCTTTCTGATTTTTTTCCAGTTTAAGTTGCTTCTTCCTTCAAGGTATCAGGAACGAGTTGTTGCTGGTGTACAGGAAGAAAAGATTTTGTTGCTGAGCTCAAGTTCCATTTCACTCTGCTACAAGCATTGCCCACTCTTTCTGAATCGTCAAGTACAACAACCCAAATTAACCTAGTATGATGTTTCTTTATGAATAGGGTTTAATCCTCCATGAAAGGGCCATAATTTCTTTTACTCATCAAAATCTTTTTCATCAATTACCACTTCATGGAACAAACATTGTCTGGGCTTTTACTCTAACTTACATTTCAAAATTGCTTCAGGAAAGTTAAACATGTCATGAGTTAATCTATAATAAACCCACAGCTTTGTATCTGACAAGGCATGATAACTCATTGCTGTAAATTAAACTCCAACTAGCATGCTCAAAAAAACCCCATGGCTGCTAAAAGAACATTAAATTTTCACCACATGCTTATACTGGTTCCGTACCATTGCATATTTTTTCTTCTGCTTCCAAATGTTTAAATTCTCTAAACTTCCCCCATCTTTTTCTGCATGGTACTTTTCCCAGATCAGTTTCTTGAACAAGCTCTCCACCATGACACTTGCACTAGCACGAAGAAAAGGGCAGCATAGGCAGGGGAAAAAATGATCAAGAGCATTCCCCTAGCAGAAATATCCATCTAACCCAGATTGAGTGATTATCTGATAAAGAAAATACTTGTAAAACATCCAAATACAAGCTTCTTGCATTTTTAAAAATGTCAGAAGTAGACACAGGATCTTCAGAATTAGGTAAAAGTGCATTAGAATACAGTTATTCCATTTAACACAAGTAGTGCTAATATGTTTCTAGTCGGTATTGTATTTTTTCCTTGTAAAGGCTAATAATTTTGGCATGAAGAGATTGACCTAAATATAGCAATTCAATAATGTTCATGTTTATAAATTAAGTTTCCCATTGGGTTTGCTAGACTGCTGGAATACAAGCTTAAAGTAAATGCAGCCTGCATGCCAGTTTTAGCTTGGTTTTCTCCCTAGACTAGCACTGGGAATTCCCACAGCAAAGCCAATTTGTTGGGGTTTTTTTTCCCCAATCAGGACTGGGACTGGCAAGCCAAAGGGGTATCCAGCATAATATCACGGAAAGGGCCAAGGATAACGAAACCCTAATGTCCTAAAAGTAAGGGGTTTTTAAATATCCATCTGGAGAAGTTTGAATCTGGAGTTTTTAGTGTTCAACAAACAGATGAAATACCTAAGGATACATGACAATCAGTTTATCAGCTGGACAAAAAAGTTGAATACCCAGCAAGGGCAGACATTGTGATAAACCCTGTCATATCTGGTTGGATAACTCTTCGACTGCCTGTTCGCAGGGCCCTGCTATGAGCCGTGAGCTGGGCTTGTACAAACACAGGCGCACTCGAGCATTTGATAGTGGCTCCTTTCGGGTTTTTATAGCATTACTGGAACCTTCCCGAGAGTGCGGAAACAGCGTTTGTTGGAGAACAAGCCTCATTAAAATAAATGACAGTGTTGCGACTTCCTCGGATAACTTCGTTCCTGTCTCAGCAGACGTAGACTGGTTCTATTACTGGGAAACAGTCTCTATTGCCAATTCTGTGGTAGAGGAATGGCATTCTAAATTTAAAAATCCTTTTCTATTGATCCGTATTTATCACATAATACTACACGGGCTTGCATTAAACAGCAGAGATACATTTTCATCCCTATGAAGGGAATTAAATGCCCGATTCTTATTATTGTTAATAGTTGTGTGCCTAATGCCCAGAGTGCCTGCAAACATCACCCCTTAATTGTCTAATGTGCAGTCTTGAGAGAAGCGGATTATTCAGCTTTATGTCTCTGCATTTGCAAGTATACCAAGGAACTGGTGGCTGCAGCACAAAGAACAGATTTCTCAATTTATTTATTTTCAAAACAGGACAGCACAGGGACCTTGTTCTAGCAACTCTTGGCTACAGCGCTGTGAAATTCTAAAAAAAGGAAGTATTTTAACATATGGATTTCTACAGTGTGGGAAGGCTGTGCTTTGAATTCAGGACTCTTTCCAATTAAACTGAATGTTAGCTCAGCCCATTTAAAATGCATGTAAACTGTATTTACAGATTTCCAGTTATGCCCGCCCTCCTCTGAAAGATACCACAAAGGGCATGACCAAAAATGCAGAAATGTTTTAACCCTGAAGTTTACAGCTAGGTTTCTCTTGTTTTTTTTTCCTTGGATGGAAAAATGTAGATACCCTAAAGACAGTATTTAGCACTGTTTTTCAAAGCAGTTGATAGAGTTGTACATTAAAAGAGTACATTGAAAAGTGTACAATGAAAAGTGTACATTCTAAACAATTATTTCTATTGAGCATTACATCAGGGTGAAAACAATTTAGACCATGTTGAGTAGTCCACACAGAGCTTCATTAACTTCAACGGGACTAAATCTGGTGTCATGTTACTTCCTACAATAAGAATGTGAGAATTTAGTTGTATTAAGTGAAACATGCTATTAAGAATTGTACATTTGCAAATACACTCCAAGGCTGGAAAAATTCTGAAAAATTAATGCATGAGGTTTCATAGTGACAGTATGTATTTTGGAATCCAAAGTTTATTGGAGTCCGTAATGTAATAAGTCACTGTATCCTTGGTAAAATCTTGTGGATGAAGTTCTCCTGTAAAATAATAAAGACATTTCAAATAAGTTTCTCACAGAAGCTGTCATGACATTCATTTAGTGCAGATCAATCTGTCCACATTATCTCTATTCACACCTTCCAACTACTTCCATTGTGAGAGGCAAAAAAGCACAGTCCAGAAAACATATAAACAAATAAATAAATGCCTTTTCCTGTGCTTTGACAAAAGCAGAACTATTTCCTCCCAGAGAAGCCACAGAGAAGTAGGTGGCTAATGGAAGAAGCGTATGTCAGCCAGCAGTCTCAAGGGTAACAAGGGTGACAGGTCGCTTCCTCAGGGGCAGGCAGAGCTGTATCCTGAAACTTTTGGTGTCTCTAAAATGAGCAATTCTTCAACTCTTTCATTTGAAGGGAATGTTTTGCACAGGGAGACCCTTTGGGTGCCTCGAGCCACAAAGCAATCTGTCTCTCATCAAGCTCTGCCTAGGGAAGTGGCTCTTGCTTGTATTATCTCTTGGCTGTTTCTCCTGGGTGTTCACTTCCATGTGAAAAGGTCCAGCCTGAAGCTCTGAGCATCACAGTGTCTACTCACCACGATTAGGTAGAGAAGAGGCCATCATTAGCTGTCTTATGTTGTCAGGGTTGAGGGAGGCCAGAGATTTACAACCCCTCATGTCTCCTGTTTGCTTGAATGTTTCTCTCATCTCTCAGATGGGGCAAGAGCATACTGAGAAATAAACCTCTTTACTCTGCCATATCCCTGTAAGTGAGATATCCTCATTACCAACTGCATGAGCCAGTCAGTCAAAGTTTTCCAAAAAGCTTCTTAGCATCAGCTAAGTCACATAATATTAATACCACCAATGTCTGCTACATCTCTATGGGATTTCAGTAAAGAGCGAACGTTATTAGAAGAGATAGTGTGGCTTTCCCTTCATTTGTTCTTACACTATACTCGTTAAACGAGAAGCAGTTCTTCAAGTTATGCTAATCAAGCACAGCTATCTAGGACCTAATGTTCACCCTGAGACACAGAAATCCAGGCCCTGAAAAGCCAGCTGGGTGCCTGGGGGTGGTGTAATGGTACCGGGAACCTTTCCAGGTCATTAGTTCCAAACCAGCCCTGGCTGGTGCTGGCCGAAAACAGCACCGTTGCCTCTAGTGAGTGAGCTGGCACTTTCTCTCCACTTTCCATAGCAGAAAAATCATTATCTCTGCTGGCACTCATTAGAACCATTATTGCCCTCCTCATTGTGAAGTCACAGGTTGCCCAGGTCCCATAAGACCCATGCACTTATTGGGAATGCCCTAGCTTCACTAGGGGAACCAGAGGGGATTTATGGGTGGGCGAAGGAAGCACAAGATAAGGCAACGCATCTCGAGGTGAAAATAAATTTTATTCCTTCACATAGGCAGGAGCGAGATTACTCAAAGCTGCAGGAACAAAATCCGAAGACTCCTCTAAGCTCCCCATACTACTTTACCTTCAGCAGGATACAAAGTGATAATTTATCCAAACATTGAGACAGAGTTCCTCGGCTAGCGTAAACAGGAGTTTACCCATTGGCTCTGGCCCTCCTGAGAACAAACTCCCATTGACTGATAAGCGATCCCGAGGATAAGGCACCATTGTTGGGCTGTTTCTAAGAGCTGGCCTTCATAAACTAATCCTTTCATGGGTGCCATAGGCACCACATTCTAAAGCACTAAATTCACTTGAGAAATCCCACAATTAGGAAGGCAAATTGACTCGCCAATTTTGTCTGTAAAGGTTTTATTTTTCCAACCTATATTTAAGAAGGTGCAAATCTACGCATGATAAGATTAGCAGCGCACAAATAGGTGAAGCGGAGGCAATGCTACTCCGATGTATTTTCAAATCAAATCTACAAAGAAATTCCATCTGCTCAAGGGCAATTATAGTCATGCAACTGTAGGTGACTGAAACCCTTGACTAATAAAAATTAAATTGTCCCAAAATTAATCATATGCAGCAGGAATGATTTGATTCAACCAGAATAGCTGCTAAAATGCCTCTAGAGGGTTGGATTAGCAGAAGATATACCCTTCTATCTCAAGGCTCAGGAAGCTATATCTTACAAAGGCAAATTAACAATAGAATACATTAACTAGTCCTCTCTTGTTCTCCACAATGAAGAAGAAAGCAAGGGAAAACATGACTGTACATGTTGGGCAGTTCCGGCATTTTCTGTTCCTCCATCAAACTTACTGCAGCAGACCGAGCAGTGCACGGTTGATTGTAGACTGGATAGCAAGCAAGAGTAAGCGCAAGAGCAGTAAGCACACAGAGTTTTGCATTATTTGACAGTAAAAAACTGGATAGTCAGGACAGACTTCTAGTATTCAGTATTCTAGTATTCAGTATAAGGATGGTTAATCCAACTTTAGACCAAGGAAATAGGCTAAAACTAGCTGATCTTTTCAGATGCCCTCCAACTTTCCCTTCCATCATCTGAGCAAGGAGTGGCCTAACCGACCTGCTGACTGGAAGAACCTGCTGGTGAGGGTGCTAAACCACCAGGCACCTCATTGGCCAACCAGCATGATCAGGCTGACTGCAACTTCACATTGTATGATCTCCTTATTTCACAGCTACGGACTCTCACTCACCTGGCTTCTGGAAACCTACTTGAACAGCCGAGTCCCAATGTTAGGAACTTCTGTGTTCTTCTCAAGTGGCATGAAGCAGATGCAACAGGTACGAAGCAGATACAGTAGACATCACAGTACCTTTCCAGTGTGTTCAGGAATACTGCACTTTAATTTACAGTAGACACAATGGCAAAGGAAAATAGCCTAGACATCTTTACTACCCTCTTCTCATCTCTAAATCTAGGATTAGACATTCACAGGTTCTTGCTTTGTTTTTCCTTTCCATAGAGCTTTATTAGTTCAATAAATAGAATAAGTATAACTAAAGCATAAAGAAAAAAAAAAGACTTCTCAATTATCTCAGAAGTAGATAGGGCTAATCGTTGTACATCTAGGCCTAAGGATCAGCCTACACATCTCCAATAGTACTTTAAAAACTTCCTTTTCCATTCTCCCAGGGAAAGGTAAACAGCTGGTTTTCCATCAAAGTAAACGGCACTATTCTCTTGGCTAACTTCTAAACACGGAAAAAGCATAATCTTGATTTCCCACAATTTGCTATAGATTTCTTGCATTTATTTGCACAGACACCACTGCCACCCTGCATCTTATAAAGAAATAATTGCACAGAAAACAGTATGGTTCTGATAATTTTTGGAGTGGTCTGTACCCATCAGTCATTCAACAGTTCATGAAGCCAAGCAGCTAAAAAAAGAAAAAAAAAAAAAAAAAAAAAAAAGGAGAGAGAAAGAAAAGACACATTTTCTTTAAGGCTGCACTGCCAAGATGAAAATTTTTCTCTAAATGGGCAAAATATGCATTTAGTTTTCTCAGCAGCTGGACCTAGCACTGCACAGGAATTTCTCCAGTACCTGACATAGACTAGAAGTATAACACCATCCTGACTTTCCAGCTCACTCAAGTCCACTCACCCATACAGGAATTACATCAGTCCCATAACCCTTTCACTTTCCCTTCTAGGGCATATAAAAAGAATCCCTGCAGTTCTCAGATGCTAGTTAGGATCTGTAACTGTAATGAAACTGTTTTGTAATGTAGCTGGCTAGGTTGCACAGTGGCTGGTCACTATGCTGGAAGCTGCTTCTAAATTTGATCCTAACATGGATTGACTGAATTCATCCAGAATATGGACAGGCCCTCATTTATCTGAACTCTGATTTATAGTAGATTAGATAGAAAGAATTCAGATTTCATTTATCTAACTCCCTGAAGATCCATATCATACATAAATGTACTCACCTGTTCCTGTTCCCTGTTATAAACTTAGGCAAAGACAATCTCTCCAAGAATATCTGCTGGAAAGCCTGGGGAAGAAAACAGAAGAACTGCTATGTGTGGATGATTTTTTAATGTCGGGGAGGCATTTAGCTCAAGCAGTAAACACTTTTATTTTTATGAATAGTATTATTAAGGAGATTTTGTGACATTAAGAAAGCTGCATTATTATAGCTTTCCTTGAAGTTACTACTGAGTCAAAAATAGCTGCAGAACCTTTAGTCTGTTTGGTACTTATGTTTGAATAATCTTTTAAATTTTTCATAACTCACAATCCAAAGAAAGTAAAAAAGATGAAGTCCCTATAAAATTATATCAATTAAAATAATCATTTTTAAATTATCTTCCTATGCAGATCAAAGTATGTCCAGTGTGAGTATGAGCTCTGTCTTCTCCCCTTACAGGAATTTTTAGACAAGATTTCAAGCCTTCAGTTACCACATTTGAAACACATTTACAGTGCTGATGGTACCCAAAACCATTTACAGAGAATCAGAGGGAAATTTAAGTTGGAAGAGAGCTCTGAGCACGACCTAGTAACCAACCCCTTACTCAGAGCCAGGCTGCTTTCGAGGGTTGGTCAAGTTTCTCACGACCTTGTCCAGCCCAAGCTCTGGGTGTCTCTGAGGAGGGAGACTTCACAGCCTCTCTGAGCTCCTGTTCCAGTGCCAAACCACTCTCTCAGTGAAGGATTCTTCCCCTAAGCATCACTGCCTTAGATGCCTTAGCCTTTTGGCTTGCAAAGGGACACTTCAGCCTGCAATGTTATGGACTGCCTTTGTGTGCCCAGTTTTGCACCCTTCCACCCAAGCTGCTAGGGTAGCGCTTCCCAGAGCCTCTGCCACCGTATCTTTCCTTTGTTTCTCTCACACTGTTTCTTCATGCTGTTTCTCTCACACTCCTGCATACACCAATAGCATTGTTGTGGGGGGGTTCTTTTGGGAAGTGACTTCTGCTGGTGTGATAATCACCCCTTCTTTCTCCCGTTCTCCACTTTTCCCTTCAGCTGTAGCTTTTGGGTTACATTAGGGGACGAAGGATGCGCATGCACAAAGCTCAACCAATAAGCAGCGCACAGCATCTGCCTCTCATCAGAGAGTGTTCCAATCAGCGCTAGTGTTCCTCAGCAGGAGCGACCAACAAGGAGTTTGAGCAAAGGCTAGTGGAAACTATAGAGTTATTATGGGAAAATTATTATGGGAGAGCCCTGCTGTGTAGCAGAGAACATGCAGGGAGGATGCTGCTCTGGAGACCCTCATCCCTTCCGTTCCCAGCTGGCCCATAAGCAGTTTCCCCTGTACCTTCTTTCTGTCTGTCTCTTCTTAACCCTTATATTTCTCCCCAAAAGTAGCTTTCATCATCAGAACTGATGTACACCAACAGTTATGGATGGATCTTGCTAATATGCCTTCATGCATGTGAATCTGTCTCAGCACCCTTTGTCTTGAGAATTCTTGAGTAAGAATTTCCCTTTCTGCAACTTGTCGCTGCTGTCTCTCATCCCCTCTTCATGCACATCAGAGAAGAGTGAGGCTCTGTTCTCCCTGTAACCTTCCTCAGGTAATGGAAGACTGCAATTAGACAAATACACACAAAAGCTTAGACTTTCCTTGTATGCTACATTCTCTGATCTCCTCAGTGTCTTAGCAGCCCTCCTCTGGACTCTTTCCAGTTTGCCAACAACTCTTTTTAGGTGCTCCTGAGCCAAACAATACACAGCAATCCAATTGTAGCTTGTGAGTACTGAGCAGAGGCGAAAATCACTTTGTTTAACCTGCTGGATATATTCTTGCTAACATAGCCCAGGATGTGGTTAGCTGGCATGTTCAACTGACTACCAAGACTGCAAGGTCCCTTTCCAGAGAACTGCTGCTTCCCCAGTCAACCCCAGCTGGTGCCCACAGTGTGGTTATTCTGCCCCAGTCACAGGAATTTACCTTTGCTTTTGCTGAACTTCACCAGGTTTGTCTCTCCCCATCCCTCCAGCCTGTTGAGGTCCCACCCCAGCAGCCCTGCCCTCCAGCATGCCAGCTGCATCCCCCAAACTGGTGCCCTCCACAACCTTGCAGAGTGCTCGTTCATGCCATCCTGTCACCCAGGCATTTTTTTATAGCTAATATTCTAGCCTAAGCTAGGTTAATGATATTGTGAAAGCATATAAAGATCTTAAAAATTAATGACTTAGGGTTTCTTAATTTTTTTTAAACCAAGACTTTTTCAGAAGAGGTATAGCACAGCACTTCCAAAGGGGACATTCTCATTTCTGTCTTTTAAAACAGGAATATCTGCAAAGTAGGAATGCTTTTCTTTTAGCGGCTAACACAGAAAACAAGTGAAATTTTAAGGGCTGTATCCTGACTTGTTTACATCAACTAGCACCCTTTCGCTTCAGTGTAAGCGAAAGGTTTATGCCAAAGCAGGATCTGGGCTCCAGTTTCTATTTCCAGCTCCGCTTTGCTCATGTGAATGTAGCAGTGCCTTCGGAACATATGGAAGAGGTGGGGGAGGGAGCTGCTGCTCTCACAACTCATGCAGCTAGATTGATTTTTGCTAAAACTAAAAAAAAAAACCACAGCACATATCATATGTGACAGCCACTGTCCTGAATTTCTGGTACGAATTATATTGTATAAGAAATTTTGAGCGTTAAAATTTAGTAGCACGGCAGTTATGCTACGCAACGCTTCACCTGCCTGGGAATACAGTTATTTCCATTTTCATAGTAATAGGATATTGTATCCCAAGATGTGCTGAGAGAAAACACACTAAGGGGATTTTATGTGAGCACCTGGAGGACCAATTTATACAATGGAACTGGACTGAAATTATTTGATTAATGCAAATCATTAATGTTGTAAACAATACAAATAGAGAATAAACCAAAACTGAACCTGAAATAACAAGAGAAAAGTGGGCTTTACAGTGTTTGAAACATGCGGGTCAGATCATGCAGCTTCCACAGTATCTGCTAAGGCAATTTTACAGTAGAAATGTTTTGTTGTTGTTGTTGTAGCAAAACCAACTTTCTTCTGATTGAATGGGAGAGATGTACTGCATTACTGAGTGCGGTCTCTAGGTACAGGAAAGGATTCCTAACTCTTGTTTACCTGCCTAATTATTCACTGAAATCAACCAGAAGTATGAATACTGTACAGTTTTTTGGATCTGAACTATGGCAATTGAATCCCTTCCACAAGAGGTCTTGAGCTGGAAGCTTTTTCTCCAGAAATGAAAAGAAAGAGTATATCATAAGTAAAAAAGAGAGAATAGCTTATATTTTACAATCGCTGCTTGGACGTGGCCCATTCCCATGCTCTCACACAGAAACTAGGATGTTTAGACAGGCAAGATGGTAGGAGCTAGAAGAGACAGGAGAGTTTACAACATAAAGGCAAAAACATTGCAAATGAGGAAAAAATACAGTGACAACAGGAGTTAAGTGCTTATAAATACCCATTTCCTATAGCAAAGCCGTAATCCAGATACAAAGCTACTTGCTTGCATCTTCTACTGAATTTTCATTGCATCTCCATGGGCAGGAAAGGAGGGAAGGGAGGTGCTGAAATAATGCTGTGCCCTGGAGTTTCTCTACAGCTCTGTGCTGGGTTATTTCAAGTGGAGCGCTTGAATCATAAAGGTGCGAAACATGGCTCCCCTCAGGTACCACTCACACTTGTAAGAACTGCAGAAATGTGACCACCTCAGGAAAGGTTCCTTTATTTATTTATTTATTTTTAAGGACTCATAATCTAGATTTAGGTGCCTAACTTTAGACACTAAACGAGTTTTAAGATGTCAGGGATAATATATTTAGCTGAGTCAAACATATCCCTGAAGTAATCTGGTCTATTGTGCTTACAGTCTGCTTAACTTTTATTCTCTGATTATTTCTTCTTTGGTTTACCTTTATTTTTCTACCCTGTGGCAAATAAACAATTCTTTTGTTGAAGATAGCTGGAATTGAATGTGAAGACTCATATGTATTACTCACTGAGGCTGCCTTAGAGCAAAGGGAACTACCTTACTTTTTCTCTTACCAACCAGTCTTGTAATAGTGCAGAGTACTGTTATTATCATGGCATGACTCAGAGAAACAGCTAAAAGGACATTTTAGCAGACAGGTTAAACAACTTCGGAGGAACTTGGGCCCTATTTCTGTCTTTTATGCATCCTTTTCAACCCCCTGCTGGGCTTTCACCAGATGCTCTTTTCAAATCTCATGAGTTATGGGGCTTCCCTACGTAAGAGACAGCTCAAAATTCACTGCTCTCTTCTTTCTCCAGGGAACCCTGGAACAAATAAGATTCAAAGACAACATTCAGCCAGACACAAATTAGTTTGGGGTTGGTTTGAGATTTGGCTTGAGGGCTCAGCCAATTCTTCCCACATCCCCTGCTAAGCCAGGTTGTTCAGCTCTCATTTTAAACTCTAGGTACTTTACAGCAGTGTGGTATGTACTGCTTCCTGTCAAGCTGATGTGAAAAGACTTTCATATCTGAAAAACATTCAGATACAAAATCACCAGGAAATTTGGAAGATGGAAAAATTCTAGCTTTACAAATATTCTCCCAGAAGGATCTGCTGCTAAATTGAGATCTATTTGTTTATTCCTTTTTTAACTCTCTATGGGAGACACAGCACTGGGACAATGAGCCCTACAGATAATGAGCTGGGAAGAAGAAACACTGTAAGAAATATCCGCAGCTTCAGGGGATGTAATCTCTCTCATCATATTTTTTTTTTTTTAAATATACTTGTCATACCAGAGACTGTCACTTAAAGAGCACTGGATTTCCAGCCCTTAGGAGAATACATTTGGTAATAATAATAATAATAATAATAACAACAATAATTCCTCCATGAAGATCAGAACTCATGAAGCCAGATTTCCTCTGAGTCTGTGTTCTTTTCCCCTCATGTCCATCTCACTACCGTTGCCCCCAGGCAGTCTCTGTCTTTTATGATACCTCTAACTTGCAAAAGATGATACATGCTATGATCACTTTGGAACTAAGGTCAATCAAAAAAGTTTCCTACACTCCTAAATAAATAAGGACACAAATATACACAGAAAACAGCTCCAAAGGAAAGAAAGGTCTGGACTCGTGGAGCCCATCTTGGGGTAAATCCTGCCATTCACCACCAGGACCAGCAGAAAGAACAAACTGCACAGGAAAAAAAAAATTAGTAAGTAATAAAAGCAGCTTTATAAAGCCTAGATCTGCTTTGATCAAGCACTGTTGCATTTAAAACACTGCCAGCTGCTAAGCCCTATACTGTGGCTCCATTGCTGGTGAAACTAAATGAATGCCAGAGCAATGGCAGCAATGTACAGGAAAAGCACTGATTCAAGGGGACAACACCATGTGGAATGAAGTAGCTTCATGAACAAAAGGATAAACCTCCATTCTTGTCAGCCTCACAGCATCACCTCAGTCTTATCAGGACTAACTCCGCTAACCTTAATGCCTTTAATTTAGCAGGAACAAGCAGTGTTTAGCTAGGCCAGTGAAAAAGATATCTGTATAAAATATATTGAGTTGATACAAATTTCCACCTGCCTAGATTTTACAGTCCTAGTAGTAAATCCCACTGTGGATATACAGCATTTTTATGAATTAGAATTTTTCCATGGTTTAACGGTGGGATTCAGGGTTCATCCATGGTTAAAAGTCACTGAGATCCAACATCAACTAATGAAGTCAATGTGGAAAGTTCATAGTGCCCTGCTTGGATCTCTAAATTATTTCAGAACTTAGACATGGGGCTCTCTGTCCTCCTCAAAGCCACACACCAAACAAATTTTGTAAACTTGTGATAGGGCTGGGAAAATCCCTATTCCCTATTCAAACTCCTTTTGGAAGTACTTTAATTTCTATTTAGCTTTCAGTATCAGAATCTTATGAAAGCATCCTGTAACATGCATATCTGTAATTCTCTTTTGACATTAATATTTGTATTAAAACCAACAAGTTCTTTCCTAATTCAACACTGGTAATCTTAAAATGCATCTGAAGTTACAGAAGACAGTAGCTAGCTCAAAGCTGAGAAATACAGTGGTATTTTAAGTGGCATTAGCACTGCCTTGGAGAATAAAAACATCCTTTTCTTCAGAATCATCAGTTTCTTATCTGAGATTCCTCTAGTGGGTAGTGTGCGGTCATCTTTTGGCATCCTTTGAATGCTTAATATTACATGGGGAGGGATATTTGAATGATAACTCAGGTCACTTTCATAAATACTGATTTCATGCTTCTCCTCCATGTGACGGCATGCGTAATACTGAAACAGAGAAGTTCAGGAATCAGGACCTATGAGAAGAAAACAAGATATTTCAGAACTTTTTTTTTTCCCATGAGAAATTGCTTCAACGTTCAGTTGTGAAAGACTTTTCCCAGACCTTTCTAGATCTATTCCTTAGGTGCAGCTTTTTGCTCTGTGATAAGAGAAAACACTTTCCCAATACATCTAAGCGAGAAACTCATCTCTTTTCATGTCATTATGAAAAACCTCTGGCAAATCCCATTGATGTTTAACTTGGAAAGGGTTGGCAGAAAAGCATCACTAGTAGTGTATTTTTTCCCTTTTGTCAGATGATAAAACAGAAATACCCAAAATGTCTGAGTCCAAGATCAGATTGCTGATCGTGATGGTTTCCTCTGAAGAGTCAAACATAAAAATTATGTCTCTTCTTCATGAACCTACTGTCCCATAATCATGGTACTTCTTGCAATGGGGAAAATCTCTGTGTTCAGGCAACATGCCAGCTGAAGTTGGCCAAGGAAAGTGCAACTGTTCTGAAGTAACCATTAACATACTCCAGTGTGCATTTGTCGGCCAACATATACATATAAAGTGTAGCTGAAAGCATTCATGCTAAGAACATTTTTGAGTGCTTATGAATAAAACTACACAACTGTCCTTGCCAGTGTAAATCCAGATGTGGGTCAGCTGCACTGTACGTCTTAGGGCTCAAGCAACCATCACCTATGTGATGCAATACAGACAAAAGGAGCCACACTGAAATCTCTGCTTTGTATGAAATCATCACATGTACATGAGCTCACATACATGTAAGTGTGCTGATACAGTTAGATCCCATCAGTATTTTGAACCACATATGCACTGGTTTTGACTTTTCATCTGACTTTGGGGATGCTGCTTTCTCTGAGATATTCACACATCTGGTCCTTGGGACATTATGTGAATCCTAATAATATTACTATCTCATCCTTGGCCTGTTTCCCAATTTACTATCTCCCTAACCAACCTAAAAATTGATAACTTTGTGATAACGACGTGCCTACCCTAGATTGTTGCCTTCAAATCACCCAGCATTGCACGGAGTGCCATTGGCAGCAGCAGCAGCCGATGTCACTCTCACAGAGACCGGCTTTTATCAGAGGAGGGCAGTCTTATTTACCTCACACACAGCAGTGCTGTGTGTCCTTAGGCTCCCACTTTTGCTACCACCAAGAAAAGCTTAGGATTGACATTGAGGGTAATGACTGACAGAACATGCCAAGTTAATACCAATAACTTAGCAGCAGTCTGTAAGCAGGCTGGCAGGCTCTAATCTGAAAGGTACATAGCTCCAGCTATGATTGGTAATGCTCTCTCCTACACAAGGAAGCTGTGGCCATCATTCTTATGCCATGTCTTTCTTGTTTACTAACTGTACTGATATCATACTATATTATTCCTCAGCTCAAATAACAATATTTCAGATCCCTTGAATGTCCAGAAGGAACCAGTCGAGAGATGAATATTCTGATATTCTCTTTCAGTTCTTCCATGACTTCACAAGAGAAACCATAACAAAGCCCTATACAAGCTGTGTTCCAGTCCCAGTTGCCTTCATCTTCCCATCCCATCCCCTTACTCTCTGTTGTTTTAGCAAGGCTGCAAAATCTTTGGTAGAAAAACATCTCTTCCTTATGTGCTTGTGCAATAAAGAGAAATGGGCTCCTATCCCAGCTGAAATCTCCGGATGCTGTTTTAGACCACAAAATGCTTTTGGATCTTGGCCCGAAACAGATAGCAGCGTACACAAGGCTGTAATAGCGTAGCTCTGCCTTGTTCTTTTTCACATGTAGCAGTTTCCTTGACACTGGATCTGACAATTATTGAATGAATGGCTTCTTCTACTCTCAGTCCCCAGCAACCATTATCTTAATTACAGTTAAGCGGGAATCAGTCACAAAAATCCCACAAAAATCAACAACATCGAGATACACCTTCAGCACAAAGAGTTGCAGCCATGTACATCGAGTCTGAGGTGTTATGTAAATCACCTCAGATTATTTCACCTGTGCTTTGGGTAAAGTCCACTCAATTTTGGTAACAGCAGGAAATGTATAAAACATGTTCATTTGAATGATGTTACAGGCATGGTAAAATCACAATCTGTTTGTGAGAGGTGGATTTTAAAACATGGCCAGGCACAGCTTCTTCTTTCACCAGTCTGTAAATAACTTAGAGCCCATTAACTTCTGGTGACTTGTATCTGAACAGAAAGTTACAGGTGGAAAGCGAAGACTATTGTCATCTGGCAGATCTGGATTCACAGAGATATTTTAATTTTCCAGCAAGCATAAGGAACTGGTTAGCAGGTTGCATATTTACGCTTCCATATTCCTTATTTGCAGGAGCAGTGCAGACCCAGATACAGCACTATTACATGGTTTGTTCTGACAATACAATATGTAATGAATGAAAGAACTTGTTACCAAGGAGATAATTGGACTTGAACAGTGAGAATATCAAAATGTGCCAATTTTCAGCATCAGTTTTTCTTTTGCTGTGGCTGTGAATTGTAGCTGGTCAAATTTTTACAATAGCAAACTAAGGTCTTTATCTTATTTTTGTGTAGTAGATTGCATAGTCTAATATATTACTCTAACAGGAATTTTACGCTAGGCTTGACCCGATATATATTAATGATCTTTTTTTTTTTTTAATACAGATGACTGAAAAGCATATCATCAGTAATAAAGGACAGTTTACCAACATGTTAAAAGGGAGTAAGGATAAACTAATATTAGTCCAGATATCCTAACATGAAAAATTCAAAGAGTGTATAGACAATCTTTTGGAGGAGGTAGGAGTGGTACTTATGTCCAAGTGGACACCGGTGAGGGTCCCTTCCAACCCTAACCATTCTATGACTCTATATTCACACCCTGTAGTGAAAGGATGCCTCATACATGTCTAGCCAAACTTTATTACCACGTTAACCTCCAGCCTTACCACTTTAAACTCTATTATCCTCTACTTACTAATACATTTTTCTAGGCCTCTCTGATAAAAACTGTTAGCATATTATCTGTAGATGAAATCTCTTTGCCTTTTTTTTTCTTCTCATTCTTCAAAACCAGCTTCAAAACAAGAAACTTCTGAGACATGCATATCACATAGAGTATAACAAATTGATTAAATTGCCTTCTTTCCAGTCTATATCAAAGCACAAAGACTAAGTATATATGACAATTACTTTTAATCTTTAGTTGATGTTTGATATTTGGCTGCTCACCACGTGGAGGGATGTCCCCATTTGCCTTATTGTTTCCTGTCCTACTTGTTGAAGGTGGAGCAATGAAAAGTACCTTTCTTGTGCCTTGCTAAAGTTTCTAGCAATGTATTTGTCGTAGTTCAGCCCCGATCAGGACCAGACTACGCAGTCTCTCTCTCGCTCCCCCCACCCTCCCAGAGAACAGGGGGAGATGATATAAGGAAAACGGCTCGAGGTTTGAGATAAGGACAGGGAGAAATCCTTAAAGTTACCGTTACGGGCAAAACAGACTCAACCTGGGGAAAACTATTCCTTTATTTCTAAAATTAGCAGGAGAATGAGACAGGGAACAAGATAACCTCCCCCCACCCCTCCCTCTTCCCGCGCTTACCATTATCTCTACTACCTCCCCTCCTGAGCGGCATGGCGGGGCAAAGGGAATGGGGGTTGCGGTCAGTTCATCACACATTGTTTTATGCCGCTGTGTCATCGTCAGGGGAAGAACTCCTCGCATTCCTCCTCTGCTCCAGCGTGGGGTCCCTCCCATGGGCCACAGTCCTTCGTGAAACTGCTCCGGCGTGGGTCATCTCTTCCACGGGGTGCAGTCTCTCTAGAACAGCTGTCCCAGCGGGCCCTCCACGGGCCACAGCCTCCTTTAGGCCTCCACCTGCTCCGGCGTGGGGTCCTCCACAGGCTGCAGGTGGATCTCTGCCCCTCCGTGGACCTCCATGGGCTGCAGGGGGACAACCCGCTCCACCATGGTCTTCCCCACGAGTTGCAGAGGAATCTTGGCCAGGAGCCGCATTACTCCTCCCCCTCCTTCTTCACTGACCTTGGCGTCTGCAGCCGTTCCTCACAACAGGCTGGCAGACGCCTCTCAGGATCCTTTTTACATCTTGTTCACTTCCTTCTCATCTCCTCTCCACTTCTTGCAGCCAGGCTGGGCCGAGTTGGGCTCATTCGGCTGCCCGGCGGGAGGCCAGAGGGTGAGGCCTGCAAGGCCCACAAGGGTCGCGCCTCCCCCTCTCTGCACCCCGCTCAGCTGCTTCACATCTTCTCTTCTTTTTTTTTTCTGTTTTCTCCTACTTAAATACATTATCGCAGAGGCGTTATCACGGGACATTCTGCTACCAATTGGCTCGGCCTTGGCCAGCAGCGGGTCCGCCCTAGGCCCGGCCGAGTCCACTGAACAAAGGGGAGCAACTTCTAGCAGTTTCCTACAGAAGCTACCACCTTAGGCCCCCCCTCACTAACAAAACCAGAACAGTATTTCTAAACAGTAGTTACAATTAAAGCTATGCATGATCATCTTCTACCAAAACTAGCAGTGCCAGCTACATTTCCTTTCTCTAAGGGCTCCTGCTGTTCCCTTGAAGACTGACGAT
This sequence comes from Chlamydotis macqueenii, assembly GCF_036417535.1. NCBI lineage: Eukaryota > Metazoa > Chordata > Aves > Otidiformes > Otididae > Chlamydotis > Chlamydotis macqueenii. The sequence goes on along the minus strand of NC_141557.1, from coordinate 115,834,363 downwards.
ACTTCAGATCCAGTGGATAAATTCTCTTGCGGATCCTCCTTAATCAGTTGCAGTCTGAATATGCCACACTGGTAAATGCTGGTAAAATGAGCAAGGTAGCCCAGCTCTTTCTGGCTGCAGCGGGTAAGCAATGCTTCCAGGAGTAGCTTGATTGATGGCCCTGGGAGAAGCAGCCCCCAGATTAACCTGGTACTTTGGAGCAGCCATCCGAGGGAGGAGCAGGGGATGGGAGGCTTGGCCAGTGCACCTCTGTCCACACTCTGCACTGTGCTGCTTCTCCTCATGCTGGGGTTGTTCATTCAGATGTCTTTCCAGCCTCTAGGAGGTCATTCTAAGTTTCAGAAGTCCAATGCTTTTTCTTCTCTTTTTCTGAAGATTCACTGGCAGCCATCCAGGTTCAGAACTGAACCACAATGACTCTTTTGTTCAGAGAAGAAACATCCATACCTTCCACAAAACATTCCCTAGCACTGCCATGCTAAGAAAATACATGTAATGCACACTTTTCCTGAACACTTGTTTCTCATCCAGTTTCTCTCCCCTCCAATATCAGTTTCCTCCAATAAACCAGTAATACCACAGGATCATTTTCTAACTGTAGGTACATGGTTTATTACAGGAGACGAGATTTGCTTTACAAGACATAGGAAAGCAGTAAATAGCTGTGGAGTCCTGCACAGGGACTGTCCTCTGTCCTCTCCCCAAACGAGATATCAAGAATAAGTAGTGAGCATCATTTAGTTCACTCACCACAAAACCTGTATCCCTATGCACTAAAGGAAGAGTAGAATATACGGAGAGCAAGTTTTACCCTACAAAGAGATGTGACAGCATGTACACTCTCTAGAGGCCCCTTGGAGGTAGAACACTTCTTCGTGCTCTCTGCCTCATGTTTGAGGGTACATCCTGTATGACAAGCAGTGGATACAAAGCTGCTTAACCATTTGCTTTAGTTTGGCTTGACATTCTATGCCGTGTAAATCAGGGGTGGGGCATGTTTGGTGTGGTCTGAATGCAACAGAGGAACCAGCATCAAGTAGAGACCTCTACGTTTTTCCTCAGCCTCCTCAGCTCTGTGTAAGTGCACTACTAACACTCAGGAGTGATGCCCACACCTTCAAAGACCTTGACAGCTTCTGCTTATTTTATTTTCTCTATATTATTTTTGCTTGTTAAGGCAGGTGGGAATAAGTTCCTTGTCAAGACAAAGCCGGTTAACTGGGGTCATTCTATCACTGGTTTATTGCCTTGAGTACCCACTAAACTCTAAGCAGCTTCACAAATGTATCCCACTCCATAGCTGTTGAAACTTAACTAGCCAGTGAGTCTTCAGGTGATAAAGATGGAAGAGACAAAAAAGATGATATGACTTCATTTATTTTTCTCTCCAGATTCATAACAGTGAAACTGAGACAAGAATTAAAGTCAGTGGTGTCACTTTCTTTTTAGATTTTTCTAATACAGGCACTTTTCTTCCTCCTCATCAGTTAAATGGCTATGAAAAATAGCTTGTTGATGTACTTATGAGAGTGCTGCACACAAAGTATATTCTGATATCATCTTTCAGTTTCACCAAAGAACATTTGTCATCACTTCTGATGAAATGAAATTAAATTGTGGTCTGCATCTAAGGCATCAGTTGAGAAATAAAAATGTGGAAATTCATGCAGAAAATACTAGTATCAACATTAGCATGCTGAAGAATGCAACGATGCAGAGATTTTGTACAGACAGAAATACAATATAGTCTCTGCAGAAATCTCTTATTGTCCCCACACAAATTAAATGGAGACTGGAGGAGTGTGTAGTACAGAAGTAACAGTAAAATAAGGACAATCTAATAATTCTAATTCCAAAATGAAATTTGGAAAACTTGGTTTCTGGTAAATTTAAATGTTCTATTTTATGAAATTAAACTTCTGATTTTAGCTATTTTTAGGGCTTTTTTATCAGTAGGGAAAAAAACAAACCTCAAAATTAAAATGTTGTGCTGAATTCCTCCCTGATTTCCAGTTCTTGGTCAAATGGCGCTATTAAAATATTGTGCAATCAACAAGTCTTTCTTCTCTCCTCCACTTCTGGCCTCCTTTTCCCCGAGATCAGTAATTATGCTGTCAGTTGCCTCCCATTCCTCTCCTAGGTATTTTCTCAAGGCTTGTCCACACTACAGAAATTTATGATACAAAGAGCTGCGCCGGGCTTCTAAGGATGCTTGTAAAACACTTCACATCCATACGCCAAAGTGCTCCAAGTGGTTTGTAATTCTGCCAAAAAACACTTGGATTTTTCTTGTGTTCAGCAAGGGCTAAACTTGGCTCAAGGCCAGTAGGGACAGCGCAAACAGAGATAGGATGCAGCACTTGTGCTGCAGCCCTACAGAGGCACTCTGTACCATCCCAGCATCCGTCCTCTGTCAGAGTGATGCTGGGAACCCAGAATCCGTCCTCTGTCAGAGAGATGTCTGCCCAAAGGGCTCCGCAGATGAAAAGCTTTGGGGATGTGAGAAAAAATTCTCTTGTTCGGAACAGCAGTTGGCAGGGTACCGCTGGATCTAGCAAATAGTTTGCATTTAAACCAAGGAACCAGGATGAGCTTAACAAGAACCCTTCTAATTATTGGGGCATTAGTAAGGAAGTGAGAAAATGGCACAGGTAATAGAAGGGATTGCTGCTGCTCACCCCCCCTGCCTTGTCTGTCCTCCTCAGCCTTGCACGCAGAGTTGTCCCTACCCTCCCTTCAGTCAGGAGGGAGAAAGCAAAGGAGGAAAGCAATGTGAAGAAAAGGGGGAGGAAGTGGGGGTGACTCACTTTCAAAATAGCAGCAAAGAGCTCCTCTGCAAAGTGTGACTAGAGGTATAAATGATACAGCTGGCACCTTACACCGCTTTGCTGAAATAATGAGACTAGAGTTGTAGAAACAGGCTCCCTAAAATGGGCATTATTAGTTTTCTTTATTAGGGGCTGGGAGGGAGAGCGAGGACAAGCAGCACTTCCCCGCATTTTGCTCCTGTCACTTGACAGCTTTTTTGTCCTTGAGATATTCTCTCAAGGGGCGAGGAGTACACATGGGCTCCAAGTCACCGCGGGGTGAGGAGAGGAGGGCGAAGCTCAGCCTATCAAGGGAAACACATCCACAGCAAATTTGATTGTTTAAAAATAATCCAGAATAATTTTGTCAGGAAAGTAAGATTCGATTGTAGAGAGGGATTTAAACTTAAATTGGAAGGGATTTTAAGCGTCATCACTAAATTCCCCACATAACACATTAGGCACAGCAGAGAGAATCCTGATTTAACCTAACGATGAGCAGACTGACCAGATTTTCAAAGTGAAATAATGGGATTCCTGCAGGGGAAGGAGCCAGGTTTGGTCATGGAGATTTGGGATAAAAAGCAATGCAAAAAAAAAAAGAAAAGACAGCCAGTTTTCCTCCTCCTCTGCTCTGTTACTCTACCTTTCCTCCACTCCATTTTTGAGAGGCACAAATTCCTCACTGGGTAAGCAGCGTGGCAGCGAGTAACAAACAGTAGTGTTGATGAGGGCACTCAGCAATGCAGGGCTTGTTGTACTGACCAGATCAGCTGGAGGAGAGGCAGAGCCAAGGTGGGATCTGGTTTGCCCATTACAAGAACTCCCCATCCAAGAGCTGGTGGCTGCACAACGTGGGGATGAGATACACCGATTGATACCCTCTCACACACACACACACACACATACCCACAATGTACTCACACAGAGTCAGACCCACATCCTCACTCTGTTGTACAGGCCATTCCCCTATAAAAGGCTTATTTCACTGGCTAATAGAGTCATCATATTCTTTCCATGATAACTGTCAGAAAGTCTCAATTCTGTGTGTGCTGACATCTTGCATCAATCTCAACCACCTTGAGGTTTTTCACAAAGCAAAACTGTTGGGTTTTGGCCAACCCTACTCAGCAACCTTGCCTCAGGGCACAGGACAACCTCGCCTTACCAGCAGCTGGGAGATAGTGAGGGGCTCTCCAGCTTTTTGTTCTTTCCCGCACCATTTGAAGCAAGGCCTGCTGACCTAGCAGGTTGTCTGTTAGCTGAAAGAATCATCCCTCAAGGAAAACTTTCTTTTTCCTCTTCCCTATGTTCCCTTCCTCAGATTAGCCTCTCCTCCCGGGCTCTTAATGACCATGAGCACTCTCCTTTTCTCCAAAATTATTATCCCTTGTTCTCCTGCACAGGAGACACCTGCCGAAGTCCAGGACTGGTGGCGGTGAACACCTCCATATGGTTTAAATGCCTTATACTCTCTGCCACTTGAGTTAGTTGCATAGGATATTTGTACTTCCTCGATGATAAGCTTTTTCCATGCAGGAACATAATTTTTATGTTTTTTTCTCTTCCAAAATTCCTCTATTGCAAATAAATAATGAAAAACCTAAACCCTCTACACTGAACTGGGGCAATTTAATAGCTAAAAATTATAAAGCCAGGCTTGAAATAAGGCTTCCAGTTTCTACAACAGATGTAAAACACACCTAGGATTGACGGGACAAGCTGGAACACAATAAGATGGTGAGCTCACAATTACGTGGCACCTCTGAGGTTCATTTGGTATACAATAACATCATAATACCATCCTAGAAAAAGACTATTAGGGTATTTTTAAAATGTACATAAGGACTACATTTTGCTGCCTTGCCTTCTGCCAGTCCAATCCAAATCTTGCTGCTCTGTCCTCTGCGTACACAGTGCTTGGTCCTTTCTGTCTGTTCAGGCAAATAATAACAATAATAGTAAAGGTCACAACAATAACAATAGTCTCAAGTAGGTTTCTCACTTCCAGGCTTGGCTGCTGTAACGATATCTCATCTGATCTCACTAAAGTCCATGTTGTTTCTGTTTGCTTAGGAGAATATTACTGTTGATATCATACCTGCTGACCAGTGGTCTACACATCCCTGTTAGAATATATTTGCCTCTCATTTCTTTGCTACACTGATCCTCAAGTCTGCTTCCTGCTGTTTTATCCAACTTCAGGCCACCACCTACTCTCAGTACCATCAGCTTCAGTACCCTAGACCTCCCATTATTTTCATTGTGCTTGCCATAACGCTCCAAACACACACCAAGTCCATGCAGGGCTCTAGTGGAAACCATCTTGTTCATTCAAGTTCTCCTAATGGTCTTTTTCTGAAGACATGTGGACATAGGCAATGAAGATATCTACAGGGGATGAACACAATGTAAGCTACAGAGTGCTACAAGCTCTCCAGCAGGCCCTTTCTCCCCATTCTCCTCTTGTTACTACTGAAGAACCAGACAGCACTCAGTATTTTCGTAAAGTTTCTGAGGAATCTTCTCTCTTATGTGAACTTGGTTGCATGCAGCACATTACCAACAGTCACTCAGCATAATAAATAATAATTAGCAACAAAACTTCTCTGGACTGAAATGTTGCTGTTCTGGAAAAACACCATTCTGCTTCAACAAAATGAAATGAAAAGTTAAAAAAAAAAAATGGAAGACCAGTGTTTTTGCCTGCACTAACTGCTCCCTGCCAGCAGGTAAGGCTCACCCAGGTAAGCTGTTGCTTTCTTCCACACTTTCCAAGCCAAAATATCTCAAAATACCTTCCTGGAAACTCCAGGAATGTCATGTCTGTATTATTTCTCATTCAATCCAGCACTGTCAGAGAATGGTGCCTGATGGATACAGACTTGGCGAGCTGGAAGAAATCTGAATGTTAAGCTGGGACATCATATGTCATTATAAAAGTTGAAGATGATCACTTAGACTACTTGCATTAAACATCCAGAAAAGTTTGCTCAAAAGGTAAAAAGAGCCTTGAAATTAGGCATATCTTCTAGGGGCACTGAATGTCATGCAGTAAACATTTCTGCACATTTATCTGGAGATACAGGTGAAAGAGAAGGAAACATAATCAAGGCATAGGACTTTTCAATGTTCACAGTATCAAGGAATTTAGTTATGTAAATCTGACCCACGGACACAAAAGCATGAGCTCAGAAGGGAAATTAGACTAACCTTTCTCTGATGCAATGTAAAATGTTCAACTGTAACAACATTACTACACTTCTTGAAATGCAAAAGTTTAGATTCAGAATTCAGACAGAAGTTGATTCTTTTCTCATCGCAAACAACAGGGATGTCAAAGAGGATACAATTTTCTGCTCTCTTTCAAGAAATCGCCAAAGTCATATCAAGAACAAAACTGAATCAATTATAGAATTTCAGGAGCCTGATTTAAACTTCCTCAGAGCAAATTAGTTTTACAGAAATAAATACCTACAAAGAAGCAAAGGGAGAAAAGGATGGAGTGCTGATTATATATCTACACGTAAGCAGCTACTCATACCTTTAATGGCTAATTGACTGTGTTGTCCTTTTATATCACTACTAGCCCCTAGATAACTTCCAACAAGCATACTCAGACAGAGAGCATCATTCTACAAGGCCTGGAACTTGGCTTTGGTGCTAGGATGCCATATGTTCTTACACTAAAATTTTCTCAGAGATTAATGTCATTTGCAAAACACGACACAGAATTCTTCCTGATAGACCGTCAGACTAACACTAGCTTATCCCAGCTAACTTCAAACTCAGCTGCTCCTTTTTACAAGGGAAACAATATGCTTCTCAGAAAACAGTACGCTGTTAGAATATTGTTTCCCTGAAGACACTCTGAGGGTCACCATGAAGGATGCTGTATCGGTACGGCTGTCTTTGTAAATGTGTTTGCATCTCTGAATGTCCCAGGCAAATTCAATATTTGATTAAAAAAGGAGATACTCAGTTATCTGTAACGTGGACCACTGCCTCAGAAAAACAAAATGCCAAAACAATGTTGTCTCAGTTACTGGAGGACTGCACAAACACCTTCCAAGGACACAAGAAAGAGTAGCATCCTCAGAGAAGCTAGAGGCACAGCTCTCATTTTAGGATCTATTTTTTTACAAATTTCTTCCACATTTACTGCTGACATTAGAAAAAAAAATGGTTATTTCTTGTAAAATGAAACATTTTGTCCAACTTAAAAAGATGGGGTTTTTTTAAAAAAAAAATCCACTTTGGTTTGGATGTTCTTACTTATTAACACATTTTACATTACTATTTTTAATTACATTTTAAAATGAAATATTTAAGGCCAAACCAAATAAACATATTTACCAAACATTAAAATATTGCAACCTTTATCAACTAAAATTGTATGTCAAATCCAGCACAACTTTCTGCAAAGGTTTAGCTGTACTCAAAAATGCATTTTTCAGCAAACATCATTTGACAACTAACATTCTCAATGCAATATATTTTCCATTGTTACTTCCTTAGCTATCAACACTGAGAATGCCAATTCACACATTATCAGATATTATGAAACCAGAGACGCCCAAAATATCAGGAAATTCAGTCGATCTCTCTTGCTTTGCAGCCGGCAATAGAGGGAACCCAGCCATAGCGCAGTTGGGATAACAATAGATTTTCAGCAAAGCAGGCTGCTGTGCCAAAGCCCTGGAGATCTTCCTGACCGCTGATGTTGCTCGTGCTGCCGAGCCACTGGCGGGACACATGGGGTGAAGGTCCCCCAGAAGAACACAGCTTGTCCCTTCATCCATCCCAGGAACAAACCTCCCTCCCCACGGCTCCTTTTTGTCCCACCTCCACCCATTCCAATGACAGGAGAGGACATTGGCCTGGTCCCACTTTTTCAGCCTCCTGGTAGTATAACTCGGTTTTTGCTATGCAGCTGAGAAGCTTGAAGTTGGTGCTGTGCCAGGCACACTGTATTGCTATGCTTTGGAGGTTTTCACGAGGATGAAAGGAAGCATTTAGGGAGGTTCCAGAAACGATGCTGATGGCTGCCATGCTAATGCTTGTAATGAATTCTAAATTGGTAATGGGACCACTTATGGATAACTAAAGGCTTATTCACTTCCCTGGATCTCTGCTTTTTTCCTTTACCACTTTTTGCTGGATTTAGTGCCAGCATTCACTTTGCACTTTCTCTTTTCCTCCTTTTCAGTTCTTTTACTTTCCTACTGTCATTTCTTATGCTATACACTTCCTCTAAAAATTATCACCTCTCAGTCTCTCCCCTTATTCTAGTGGCCTTATCGCAGCAAATGCATGTCCTGCAAATCTCTAGGTACCATTGCTAGTTCTCTTTTCCCATATGGGACTAATAACTCAAGTTTGCGTGATTTTGAAACAACACAATATGGATAATAACACTTCTATGAGCACGGAATTTCATTTTACATCTACGGGATAATGCAAACTGCATTCGTACCACCTAGAGATAGGTGGTATAATAACAAGTGGTAAAATAACAGGTGGTATAATAAAGAAGGATTTCATTAATGGGCAGCAATCATAACTGACACAGACCTGTAGTTCCTGGCTGATGCAGGTTTAAATGACGTTAGTGTTGATTGTGGTGTGTCTTACTGCCTTAGGAGATATGTGTTAAGTATAAAGGTTTGCAGTTAAAATTCTGTGAGGCACAAGGCTCCTCTGAAACATCTATCATGTCAGCAGAAATGCCTAAGTGTAACTCCGGTAAAAAAAAAAAAAAAAAAGACACTATAAAAATGACATGTATCATGTACTGTATTTATTTTCCGTTGGTGGTTTCCAGATTAAATCTGCTCAGTTTACAAATCAAAAGAGACTTTTTTTTAACTGTTGGTTTTTTTTTTTATCCAACAGTCTATGTTCCCTGTTCAGCCTCTGCCTAAAAAAAAAAAATTAAACTATGTTCTTTCTGTTCCATACATCATTTTCCATCCACTCACAATAAAAATTCTCCAGCTAAAATACAGGTTGCATTTGTACTGACATGGAATGAATCAGAACAAACCATATCTCACTCACCTTTCAGATCAAAGTAAAATGTGGGTTTTTTTCCTCACCAGTAAGCTACATACATATATAGATTACACGGAGTGATCAAACTGGTCATTTTTACTCTGGCAAACTGAACAATACTCAGTACTAAATATATAGCTAACTATGTCTCCTACATCTCTCTCTCTCTCTCCACCCTGCCCCACTCCATATGTTTATATGTATAACACACATCTGTATATTGCTACACATATATATCTGGATATGTTCTCAAGAATAGTCCTGATCAAAGGGTGTCAAAAATGTTACATATCCCTTAAACACCTGTGCCGATATCTCTCTGAAATGTTCTTCCACATCTAGGAGAAACTGGGAAAAGGAAAGTATCGGACTTTACTAGCACCAATGACTATAGCCCCACACTTCTTCATCTGTGTTGAAAAGCATTAGGATTATTTGCATCGTTTCCTAACCCTTTCCTCTATCTCCTATTTTTTCACCTGTATTTCATTAACTCTCCCTTTTGACATGGCTGAACTGTGTCAAACTGTGAATCTTTCCAATTTATAACTGGTAATACAGTTACCTAGTTCTTAGTTATCTGTTCATAGCATTAGAATAAGGACGTTATATACAGTGTTATACCACAAAATGGACAGGTCTAGCTAGCAGGTATTTTTCCAAAGGCAAAGGAATACAATTTCAAACAAAAACTACTATAAAGAAAAGCTGTGTTTAAAATATCAGGATTATGGAGACACAAAGAAATGCAGAGATAAAGCTGATATTTTAAGTTAACGTTTAGCTTTACTTCACCTTCAGCATTTATCAGTAGGATGGCAATCGGATGATGTAATAAATGAAGTATAGCCAAACGGAGGTGAATCTGAGCAAGGTCAAGGGCATGTAGGTAAACAGAATATATTTTGTGGAGTGTACTTTGGCATGATTGAGTGCACTTTGGTAGAAAGTACATGTCAACTGTTGGTCAACCTGACTTATGGTTTCGGAACATTTGCTTGTACCTGGTTTCTCCACAACTTTATTTGTGATGTGTCTTTTCTATTAAGACTACTTGTTAATGTAAATCTGGTGGTGATTCCTCCCTCCATCACATCCCAGAGGAAAATGACATTGTCATCCATCCTTTTGTCCCATCATGACTTTATTGCAGGAAGTTACCTGACAGAAAATTATCAGCCCTTAGGAAAGCTGGTTACAAAAAAAAAAGCTGAAGCACATATCATCAGTAACTTAACCTACCATGATCACATCTAACTTATTTTCCACTCCTTCTGCTGGGCCACAGTCTTTATCTTCCAGACAACTCTTGGCTTAGAGTCAAGGTAACAAAAAAAAAAAAAAATCACCTAAAGCTCTCAAATGATGACTAATGGATGGTAGTTCTGTTCTTCAGGCACAAGAGCGACTTTATGACAGAGGTAAAGCTTGTCTATGCAGGAGACACAACATTTTAGGGGTGACTTTATAAGAGTATGAAGTAAGCTACAACATGAAATAACGGCCTTTACAAATCTTGCCTGTTACTGCTACAGCTGAATGTGATCAATTATGTTAATCATTTCACTTAATGAAGTGCTAGAAGGTGATGGGGAGAATAGGAGCTGAGAGAGAATGTAAGCCTCAATATCTGTCTGTATCAGTGGCTGGCTTACAATATGGCCTCCTTTTAAGTCTTAATGTATTTGCGTCAGTTAATAAATTTGCTACAGAAACCTGCAATAAAACAGAGTTAAGGCTGACAGAGTATATCTGAAATCTATACTAAAACATATTATTATACTGTTAGAAATTAAAACTGTATGGGAAACAGTTTAATCATCATGAAAAAGGTCAAGATTTTGTAATCTTTTCCCATCTCAAATCAAGAAAAAATTGAGATCTCAAGAATATTCAGTACAATCTAGCTCAATTTAAACAATTCAGTCAACAATGTAATCAATTTCAAACAATCACCTTATTTCAAAGATTTTATTTAGTTAACTAAAACTTACAATTGAAAAATTATTTTGACTCATAAAATACGTTATTCTGTTGTTTTCTAGACAAAGAGCCTCGATTTACACATTTTGAAACTGCCAAATTCTTGAAATCCTGCTCAAAATTTGTTTGACTGACTCCACTGTTTCTTCCCAAAAACATCACGTACAACATAATAAAACTATATCTTAAAAGTACAAAATATATATAAATTAAAAAGGTTAAAAGTTAATTCACTGACTATGGACAGTGGAGGAACACAATCAACCTCATCTCTGATCTCTGGTGCCCAATGAAATCATGCAATAACCTCAGGTTACGACTCAGGCATTCGTCTGGATCCTTGTCTTCAGCGGAATGTTTAGTAAAAAGAATGCTTCTCAAGGGCACATGAAAGTATCTTTTTCTTTCTCTTTCTGGTGTCACAGGAGCCCGCGTGGCTGAGGTATCCATGCTGGGCTTCCTCAGGACCCCCTGCCCTCCTCTGCAGGACCATACCCCGACACCTGCTCTCCTCTGCTGAACTCTATTGAAATGCACACGCACCCCTCCTTATCCCGCCCTCCTTGCCTCTGCTCAGAACAGATGCAGTACAGTAGGCACATGGGTAGCCTTTGAACTAACAATAAAATACAGAGCCAAAACTTACTTTCTTTAGAAGCCAGTCCATTTTTTTTTTTCACAGTGAAATACAAAGAATTTTTCTCTTTCAAAATGGCTGCTGTTTCCCATTGCCTTTGGCAACACTGATGTTAAGCCATGTATAAAGACAGAGGCGTCTTAGGCTGAAAGAGGAAAGAGTTTGCAGAATGATGTTCATAAAAAGGAATTAAATGTTGAAGTCTGTATCTGCTCGGGTAAGTGTAGTCACAGATTTATTTTGGCTGTACTCCAAGCTGGGAAGTTGTGAGTGTGCTTTGGCTTGGCAACCGGAGAGGCAAATTAGCAGAGTGCTCATCTACCCTGCCTTTCAGCCTACTGCTTCAGGTACAGCTCTAGACTAGGCTGACTCATGTTTGGGAAGCTGGGAAAGAAAGATGAGAGAACAGGAAAATCTGGCTGCTGTCGACCCTCAGCTGTGAACCAAAAGAGGTCAAGAAACCAGTTCCAGAAATAAAAACCCAAGCAAACACTGATCTGGTAATAAATTTACTGCAAATTTTACTGTAATGCAAGTACTCATAAGTAGCAGCATGTTAACATTCATAAGTAGCATCATGTTAATATTCATAAATAGCATCATGTCAACTTAAAGTAATTAAAAGAGTCTAAGTGGTGAAATTCTTAGATTTTAACATACTGTGTGTTAGACAACTTAATGGATAGCAATCACTGTGCCTCAGCTTTGATTGTCAGGTTGTGAGATAGTGAAAGACTCATTGCACCTGTAAGTGGGAACGCTGGTGGGTCACAGATTCAAAGATGACAAACAGCAGCTTCACAGTAACCAACTTTCTTAATACCACCGAGGTATCCCACATATAGTCCCATACATCCAGCTTATCTAGGCAGCCCTTGCTGTAAGACATGGAGACCTGGGAGGCCTGAGCACAATTCAATTCCTTGCACATTCCCTCTTTTCCTATGCTACTTTGCTCTCCATGGACATAGAGAACAAGCCACTTCCTTCCTCTTCAAGAAACTCTTTACATATTTGAAGCTTGTAATCCCATTCTTCCTCTGTCTCTTTTTCTTACAGAAAACATCTTGTGATTTTGCAGTCTTCCCTGGAAAGTTAGATTTTCAAAATTGTGGATTTTGCTCATGCTACTACTTTTTGCTAGTCCACATCATTCCTGAAATGTAACACCTAGAACTACCCTCAGTTCACCATATTAATACCCCAGTTTCATTCAAAACATTGCAGTTTTCCTGCACACCAAATATGTATACCAAGACTTCAATCCTCTTTTTTTTTCCCCCTTCCCTTTGCACAATATATTTAGATTTCACAGTATTTAAATGAGAAAAAAGCTGTACAGGACTGATTCTGTGCAGTGGAATTCCAATGACAACTTGCAATCATTTAAAACTCAGCCTTGGGGTCTCTAGGAGTGGCTTCAGATGTTCTTCTGTGCTATTGCTACTTGAGAAGCTTAACATACTTCCTACTTTTTCTAAGATTTAGCGGCAGCCAAACGCACATCCACTAACTGGATGAAACAGTACGATGAGCTATAAGTATTGCTCAGTTTAATCCTCTTGACCCAAGGGTGAGACTATATCACTGCTAAGTTACCATTAGCTCAATAAAGCATATTGCAGAAGCTTAGTTTATTTTCCCAGACCAAAACTGAGTGAAAGTTGACTTACCAAACATTGAAAGTAAAGATTAAGATGTAGTTAAGAGGAAATAAGGGTATATACCTAATCTTTTGTCTTTTTTCTGCTTTTCTATGTTCTTTGTATGAATGAATAAATACCTCAATTTGAGTTATTTTTACCCAGTATGCTGACCATAGACTCTTTGGTAGGAAGGGTTTTGCTTTAGCCAGATACCACTTGGTCCATAATGCTAACAACGGCTGAGAATACAGAGCTACGGGTCTGTAAGGCTTCACCTTTTGTGAAGGTAAAGGAAACTAAGCCTGTCACTTAATAAATAACCTAGCAGGATCTAAAGGACAGTTTGTCCTGCAATCATAACAACATGTTTGGATTTTCTGTACCAGATACTTAAAAGAAACCTAGGCTAGTTTGTATGCAATCTATAAAGTTCAAACTCATTCTTTTCATGTTTTGTGGGAACTGCATCAACATTTTTCTGAGAGCTACTTGCTGTTGTGTTTTGAAACAATACAAACAATACAGGTGGGTGTATCAGAATGCAGATGCAAAGACCTTCATGCTGGAGATGTGTCATGGAGGTGCAATACAATAGCAGTATCACTGCTGATTCAGAGCTGCACGCAGCGTGCAGCATCACTGAGTAGTCCACAGAAGCAGATTATTTGGTAGAGGAGCCATGCTCCCCTCTTTGGTTGGGGCTTGGGCTACTTAATGAAAGAAACAGCTCTTTCATCCCCTCAGCAATTTTCCCTAGAGATCGTACATCATATGTTTCCCACTGAGAACAAATTACAGACCTTCTCAAGTCTCTTTCCTTTATGTAATATTAGTGCAATTCAGGGGATGTCGCCATATAAATGCACTGTAAAAAGAGATAGAAAAAGTTATTATGCACACCTACCTGATCTCCAAACACTAACAGAGTTGGGGGTTTTTTTGTTTGTTTTTTTTTTTGTAGTTTTCTTTTCTCAGACTAATACAAAATTCAGTTTTTACAGTTGCTTCTGTGGGTGGAAGGATGCAAAAGACGTGAGTAAAACAGGCTTCCTAACAAATGTTCTTGAGATTGAGTATACTTTAATCTCTTTCAGGAGTTAGAAATTCTCCTTAATTTTACTTTGTTGTTGAGCAATTTATGTTTTCTTCAGTATAAGATGAAGTTATGGTGAAGCCTGAGAGTAAAAGCAATGAAGAGAAAAAATAGTCTTTAAAGCGGAGTTTCACAGCTTCAGCCATCTTGAGGGCCATTATTTTATTTGCCCTTCTAGTATATTAAGTCTTAAGGGACTATTATTTCTAGTAACACTATAAATGTGGCAATTTTGCTATACTGTGGTTTTATTAGTGGAAAATTTGAAGATGGTTTTGGCAATGGTTGGACAGCACGGGACTGGATAGACAGTACAAAGAAGTCTATGACACATCTGCAACAGCCGGAATAGCAAAATAGCCATTGAAGCAATGGTGATAAAAGACTCTGCAAATAAGCCATCTAGGACTGAATTGTTATTCAGTTCAAACATTAAAGAATCCACAAGTCAATAAAAATGTCTGGATTTAATGTTTTTGAAAGGAACTCTTACTGCTGTTGAGTTTAGAAATTAATTTCTGAATTGAAAAACATCAGAGTTGTGAAACTTGAAGAGAAAGGAATTCTTCTGATCACACTATGGACCATATGAAAGGATACTGGAAGTGGAAAGAATAATAATTTTGCTGTTCATCCTGTCTTAATCTTAGAAGGAAAGAATGTCTATTTTTGATCCGATGTTTGCTGTTTACGCCTATTTTTTTTTGTTTTTTATAAAGTCACTCTGGATAACAGAAAAGTACCTGTCTAGAAGAGATTTGAGACTGTGTGCTTGTACAGAGGTAACGTTGGTTTACTTTTTAAAGAAAAATCCTGTGACTTAATTGCCTTTATAGCTTTAAAAAGTAACACAAATTGACAAAAAAATTCTAGGCTCCACATCTATCTCCTTCAGACCATGTATTCCACACCATAGCCCCAGTTTAAATACTTCTTATGTTTGCTGCATACACGCCAACAAAAATCCCTGACAAGGTGATGAGATGGGAAGAATGTTTCAAAGAGAAACTGTAGTGCTTGGAAGGTGCTAATATTTACTGTTGCCTTCTCAATTAGAAAAAGGTAAATTTCAGTCAGATTGTGAGACTGAACTTAATTGTTTTGTCACTATAGAAGTTATTTCTTCCCTATGATGCAATCCTGTCCTCTATTCCAGCGTTGTGAATAGAGGGAAATAGAAATTTAAAAATCTTTTATACTTGCAGTAAGTAGCAGGTATGTGGAGTGAAGATGGAAGAGGAACTGAAGATCTAACAGGCTTGTTAGAGAATCTTAAAGGACTGAAATTAAAGTGGCTTATTTAACACAAATGTTACAACAAAGTCATACAAAACTGTAGGAGAGGTTTTCAAGCTTCTTTATGAGTGTTCTGCTGTATTTATTCAGTTAGCTACTGAAAGCTTTTAATATGGATTTATGTGCAACTTTTTTTTTTAATAAAACTTTCCTTGGTAGTTCAAAGTTGTCTACTTTTATTAAAAACTCAGCAAAGTATTCCAACAATAACTATAATGTTAGTACTTATCAGAACTCTAACAGCAAAAGTCAATGTTTATTAAGTTTCAAGTACTATGCAACAGTGGATTTCTGAAAAGTCTTAAGTCTTGTATTTTTCTCTAACTTTTCAGAAATTTTGGATTTTTTAAATTTAAGAACACACAAGACATCATCTACTCAATCCACAGAGCCCCCTTTCTTGGTTTTCTTAACAGGTTCATTCAGCTATAACATCTCCTGTAGTAGCATTCTCATAAGTCACATCTTATCAGGCTAGAGATACTCTCAAGGATGAAGTGTACACAATCCCTCTTGAAGAATAACTTCCTACATTCACTCCCTCTGCTAAGTCTAAAACTAGCCTCATTAGCTCAGGAATTATTTTTCTTCTTTGTTTACATAGTGCTCAGAACAAAAACGCCCTGCACTCAGCAAGGGCCTGGTAAGCAATGTAATAATATACACACGTCAAAAGAGATTTTGCTAAGAAGCTCATTATTAACTTGCACTTATGTTCCAACTTCCATTGAAATTTTCAATAGCTTCTTATTACCATCATTAATATCTTTTGGATGTAAAGAAGAGCAGGAGGGGGAAAAAGCAGCCCACAGTTGTAGTACTTGGTTTATCTAATACTGAGTTATTCTGGTTTAAATGCTTTGACATTTCACTGCGTTATGAATACAGTGTAGAAATAGAGAAAGATGAAGAACAAACTATGCAGAGAAAAAAGTAAGTGATGAGAGGGAATGAACACAGGGCATTTAATGAATATGAGCTTCTTTTGATTATTTTATGACCCGTTTTTAGATTTGGACTAGAATTAAGACCCTATTTTGCTAGATGTCATATGAACACGTAGACACGCACTGAGAAGCATGAAGTGAGAGAAGGCTTCTTTCCTTGAAGAACACACAGACTAATTAAAGTTCAGTATGGTAACACTAGAACTACAAGGAAGCTTGTTCTTTTCCCTTGAAGCATTAAGCAGTTCTAGAAAAGCCTCCCGGATACCTGAAGAGACCATGAGTCTGGGCAACAGAAGCAAAAACTTCATTACTATTTCAATTTCTTGACCTAAGAGGCAAAGTTGAAGGATAGGCTGGAGGCTCAAAGCAGAAGAGCAACTTGGAGAGGAGAGAAGGTATGAGAAGAATATGTGGGAATAGGACACTATGGCTATTTCATATTTAAAGCATCTAGAACAAGAGGATACCATCTTTGGAAGCAGAAAAAAAAAAAAGATATTTTGCCCTTCTCTTTATTTTTTTTAACCTGTTAACAGAAACAATAATTGATTTTTTTTTCTTATCAATGAGATCTCAAGCTTTGCATCACTGAGAATTATTGCTCAAATGTGAAGAAGACCTCTTGAAAAAACATTTTAGCTAAGCAGCTTTTGCAGTTTCAGTCCACACCTTACTTATAATGCTACTTAACCTTAGATTTAACACAAAGCTAGAATAGATTGCCTACTTTTATCAAAAGCCAAAAATAACACAGCGCTCAGTGCTTTTCTGTGCAAATATTATTAAAGTTGGAGGAAGGAGGGAAATAAAACTGAACTGAGCAGAATGAAAAATTGTGCCGCAATTAAAGAGACTCAGCTGTGGTGGAGAGAGAAAATAAGAAAAGGAAAAATACAGCAGCATGTAAGAAATAAACAGCAATTAGTGAATGAGACTATTGCTGCTTAAAATTGGTATATAAAACTTGGAAGAAGATCAAGCAACTTTCTTGCAGCTTTCCTATATTAACATATACAATAAAACTTCCTATCAGCAAACTGCAGCATAAAGAAGTTAACATGTTACGCTACCACTAAAATAGCATGAAAAAGTCTTGGAGGGGAAAAGAAAGGAATCTGGGGGAGAAAGGTTTCTGCAGTCACATAAAATTATTTATTTTGTCTCGTGTATTTGGCAATGAAGATTCAAAATTTAACAATGACGAGGACTGTTAGTATTGTAGCTAATGCTTTAAGCAGACGTGCTTATATTACTTAGGTTTCTGTTTGTTAATGCTAAAACTCTGTTATTACATATAGAGAGACAGATAAGTCCTGTAGAGTAACAATATGTCTGGTATAAAACTGTATTTCTGGTATAATAAGAATGCTTCTCAGAGTATACTTCATTCATTTTTAAAACGTTATAAGTGTCCTCTGTTTCAGAGCTAGAAGTTATGTTAATATTAATCTAAAATGTTCCTAATACTTCTTTTGCTTAAAATAACAAAAATTGGAACAGTTCAGTTGCCGTAATGCATAATAATACACCTGTCCCCAAAATGTCTTTCAAAAATGTTTTTTTTTGAGCTGACGAAGCCCCCACTCTCTCTTGAAATTGTTTCAAAGCCTGCCCTATGTGAAGACCTGCTTTAGTTGACCTGTATGTGGTTCTCCTCATGCACATTGTAGGGAGGTCACAGTGCGGAATCCAAGTGTTTGTTTTTCATTCCTAATAGAAGAGAGGTTTTAAACACGAAGCAATTGCTCGTTCCTTCAAGGAAGATAATTTATCTCTTCCCTTAGCACAGTCAGATCCTGGAGAGCTGCCACTTCAATTCGGTGGGACTTTACAACCCACACTACAACATTCAAATAAAATCTTATTGTATTGTGAAAAGGGGAGGTGGGGGGAAGAGAAACTGTGTTAGCACTGATTAAAGTTGAAACCTCAGTTCTGTAAAGGTCAGGAAATTCAAAACAGGTTCTTATAATATCTTTACCCTGCTTCAGTGCATGAACATATAAACGCTTCTTTGAAGACAGCGTGTGTTCATGTGACAAAATACTCTTTTACACTGTTTGAAAATAAACTAATTTCAAGGTGATCAGGATCTCAATTTCAAAGAAAATCCTTGGAAATGTGAATAACTTCTCCTGTTTAATCGGTACAGTAGAGTTGTGTGAGTGTCCCCTGCCCATTTGGTCTGATGGTGGTACCCAAAACAATTGGCTCAAGAAAACTTCGACTTGTTACCAAAGACATCACCAGTATCATTTCCAATAAAGCCAGATGAGATTCTGAAATCCAGACAACTTATTTAAAATGTACCCTTTGGCATGTCAGCCGTCAATTTGAAAGGTAGCTAAACTATCTGCTAAGTTCCTCAAAACAAACAAATGCCCACTGTCGTAGTATTTCCAGTGTTTTCCCTAAAATTAAACTTCTGTATTTTCTTTAAAGGCAACAGTAATCATATCATTGCCTTTGGACATAATGTCCAAAGCTGAGCATGTTTTTAAAATTAATCCCATTATTCTGTCACACATCTCTCCCCTTTTATCAGTTGAAAAAATAGCCTCCTGTAGGGAGTAAAATCTTTTATTTATCATTTCAGTGCTAGCTACATTAACTTTGTTATTTTAAAGAAGTTATCCTCTTACTGAAGAGATCTGAAGAAAAAAAAAGAGTCTTCAGTTAAAAGGACACATACTGTCAGCATTGTTAGTCTTTGAAAATTGCCTCATATTGTGCTTTTTTTTTTTTTTTCAGGAGTACAGTATGCAATTCACACACACATGTAAGTGGCTGGTGCACTGAATAATAAATATGAGACTTTCTGTATCTTCCTCTGTAAACAAACGGATTGCTTATGCATCCTATCATCTAGCAATACATCGCTTTTAGATTGATTAAAAAAAAACACCTACAGGAATCTTTAAAACAAGAACCAACACTGGCCAGCTGTCAAGGTCTAATCACCTTGGCTGCATTTGTTTAATAATGTAGTAGCCAGTTCCCCGTGCAAAATTTGTTCAGAATCTAAGAGATAACGTCAATGGACTTCAATGGAAATTAACCTGAAGCTGAATTCAAGTGAATTAGGATAAATCTTAGATATACAGGACCAAGGAAAGGGAAGGAGCAGATGGGCAGGTAAAGCACAATACAGGAGAGGGCACACTGTTCATCCCCCACAGTGGCAGCCAGAGGAATGGCAGGTTCCCTTACTGGGACAAATTTGAAGACAATCAAAATCAAGGGACTCACTTCAAGCAGCAAATGCTGCTTGGGCTTCACCAAGGGGAAGCGGAGTCCAAATGTGACCATTTATTATAACATCAACATATTCACTGCTTCTTTTTTTTCCAGTGACTTGTGGATTTTATCAGCCAGTTCATCCTAACAACAGGTTTCTTCAGTGAGCCAAAGCAAACTGTTATCCCAGTGTCTAATTGTTAGGAGCTCTAAAATTTCTGATTTTTTTTTTAATTTGTCTACACAGTGCTTGATTTAACACTCATGGAAACTTAAAGCTTTTATAACAGAGAATTATCAGTTGAAAAAAACTTGGCCATAAAGGCAACAATGCAAACCAAGTGCAGACTCCTTTATGCAAGCCTCTGAGGAGATATCTCCTCTAAGGAGATATCCCCACGTCTTTTCTGTACACTTCTGCACAAATAAAAAATAACAGAAGTGGTTGTTAGATGGTTAGAGATCTATAAAACTATGATGCTTATGTAGATAGATGAATGTGTTGGCTGGCCAGAGTTATATTTCTGATTCTTCCATCAATTATTCCATGTAACATAAACAGAGAAAATGGGTTTGTTTCATTTTATTTTTTAAAATGAATTTTCTTTATTTTTTTTTCTTAGTTTGGATTTAGATGAATCAATACCTTGGTGGAGACTCTCATGGTAACAGGATTATTATTTTTTCATTTCCTTTTAGTTTGAAACAAACAAAATCTTTCATTGATATCATATTCAATATGATATCAATTAGGAGTTTTTTCCAGACCCAGTATGACATGAATAAAATTCCTGCTGTCCTTCAGTTGACACTGGCAGTGTTCAAGTTTTTGCTAAGATTGTGCAAAGCGTTCTTAACATGTATTGGCACTGTACGCTGTAATGACTTCATATAGCTGGGATAATGTACATTATTTTGTACTAAACACTGTCATAATTCTGGTCAATGGGATTTTGCCTTGTAACAATACTTTTTGGTGTAAAACCAGTCTAACTGCTTCAACAGTCTCACTAAGTTGTTTTGAGGTTATTGTCAATCTTAATTCTATACTTCTGCGTATTTACAGGGCTTTGCCCAGTTTTTAGACAAGAATGAACTAGAGGAGAGTCATGGTAGTCAATAAAACAGTCTTTCTCAGTACTTTAAAAATACTTTGTGGTACGGGTTTGAACAAAGAATAGCAAGTAAGATCAACTGAAGAAATGCTTCACATACACCTTTCTGAGCCTGCGTCTGTAACTGACTGTACACAAAATGAACAAGTTTACTCTGAGCACACCAATTTAGCAATATCAAACCCAAGTAGGTCTGTATCACTTTACAACAACAGCTTACAGTAGTCTCATCACTAATGCAGTTTTTTCAAATCTGCTACTTTGTAGTCTGGGAAGATGCCCTATGGTACAACGTTCCACCATACATCTCTATCCTCCACATTTGCACTGGGTTTTTTTTTCACAGTGCAGGATAGTCCCTGAAGACAGGAGTTTGAAACTTTGACTCAAACTAACACTCTAATAATTGCTTTTTTGACATCCATTTCTTTTGCCAGTTCCAGTTTTGAACTGCTGTTGGGATACTTGAAAGAATCTTGATTAATGCTGTGAATATAAATTTTATTAATACAGATAAGCTGGAATTTTCTAGCAGATGGATATCACTGTGCAGTATTGTGTACCTTCAGATGTCATGGTCATCTGGATCATGGAAGAGGAGTAACAGGCTGAAAAGATAATTCTACAGAACATGGTGCAGCTTTTCCTAGTTGGCTTCTGCTACCGAGACAAGGCAACTGCAGTGACAAGGACCAAAGCAACGATGCTGCCAACAACGGCAGCAGAATTTCAAGATGACAAAAGATCATGGAGCAAATACTCCTGGAAAACATGCTGAGGCATATCAAAAATAAGGAGGTGATTGGTGACAGGCAACATGGCTTCACTAAGGGCAAATCATGCCTGACAAATTTGGTGACTTTCTACAACAGTGTTACAGCAATGGTGGATAAGGGAAGAGCAACTGACGTTATCTACCCAGACTTGTGCAAAACATTTGACACTGTCCTGCATGACATCCTTCTCTCTAAACTGGAGAGACGTGGGTTTGATGGATGGACCATTCAGTGGATAAGGAATTCACTGGATGGTCACACTCAGAGAGTTGCAGTCAACGGCTTGATGTCCAAGTGGAGACCAGCGATGAGTGGCGTTCCTCAGGAGTTGGTATTGGGATTGGCCCTGTTCTACATCTTTGTCGGTGACATGGGCAGTGGGATAGAGTGTACCGTCAACCCCTCAGCAAGTTCACTGATGACATCAAGCTGTGTGGTGCGGTTGACAGGCTGGAGGGAAGGGATGCCATCCAGATGGACCTGGACAGGCTGGAGAGGTGGGCCCATGCAAACCTCATCAAGTTCAACAAGGCCAAGTGCAATGTCCTGCACATGTGGCGGGGCAATGCCTGGTATCAACACAGGCTGGTGGATGAAGGGCTTGAGAGTAGCCCTGCTGAGAAGGATTTTGGGGTACCGGTGGATGAGAAGCTCAACATGAACCAGCAATGTGTGCTTGCAGCCCAGAAAGTCAACCACATCTTGGGCTGCACCAAAAGAAGCATGGCCAGCAGGTAAAGGGAGGTGATTGTGCCCCTCTGCTCTGCTCTTGTGAGACCCCACCTGGAGTATTGCATCCAGCTCTGGAGCCACCAACACAAGAAAGGTAGGGACCAGTTGGAGCAGGTCCAGAGGAGGGCCACAAAAACAATCAGAGGGCTGGAGGATCTCACCTGTAAGGACAGGCTGAGAGAGTTGGGGCTGTTCAGCCTGCAGAAGAGAAGGCTCTGGGGAGACCTTATAGCAGCCTTTCAGTACTTAAAGGGGGCTCATAAGAAAGATGGGGACAAATTTTTTAGCAGGGTCTGTTGCAATAGGACAAGATGTAATAGTTTTAAACTAAAAGAGGGTAGGTTTAGGCTAGACATAAGGAAGAAATTTTGATGATGAGTGTGGTGAAATGCTGGAATAGGTTGTCTAGAGAGGTGGTAGATGCCCCATCCTTGGAAACATTCAAGGCCAGGCTGGATGAGGCTATGAGCAACCTGATCTGGTTGAAGATGTCCCTGCCCCTTGCATGGGGGTTGGACTAGATGACCTTTAAAGGTCCCTTCCAACTGAAACTATTCTGTGGTTCTATCATATGGTGGCATTCCTGATTCCATTAGGACTTGTAGAGGGACATACATGACGAACCTTAAGCATGGTTTCAAGCCAAAATCTTTATCTGCAGGACAAGATATTTTTCAATGTTGCTGCAAGGCCTCATCAATTATTAAGGTAGGTTCACTAATATTAATGTGGAAACATCAATGTCATCAAGAACTGGGGTTCATTTCCAGCAGTGTCCAAAGTAAAATCTTCTCTCTGGATAATCTGGATATTAATGGTGTTAAGATTTCACACCTCAGTAGTGAATATTTGGTTTATTTTTAGTTGCCCAGCATATGGTGCTTTCTCTGGGTTCTTCAAGCAGAAGAAAGAATATTTTGGCTTCATTTTGCTTAGTCTGAAAATGGAAAATTCTTTTGGACCACATACAGTTAAATGCTGAATTTCTTCCAAGGATGTGTGGAGAGGACTGT
This sequence comes from Chlamydotis macqueenii, assembly GCF_036417535.1. Lineage (NCBI taxonomy): Eukaryota > Metazoa > Chordata > Aves > Otidiformes > Otididae > Chlamydotis > Chlamydotis macqueenii. The sequence goes on along the minus strand of NC_141557.1, from coordinate 115,811,024 downwards.
TTTATTCTACAGGGAGGAAAAAAGGAGCAAGGGATTGCTGTGGGAAGTTCCTATAGGCATTGCTTGAAAGAGTGCTCCCCACAGTGACAGCAGCAGAGCTCGAGGCCATGCTGTTCAGCCTTTTACTGAAGATGTCTACTGGCATAATTTTTCCTTTCATTTTCTTCATTTTGGCCCCTTCCAGAGCTTTTTGCACCAATTTGGTCCCTTGGTCCTAGCATGAGAAACTCTTTGCTTCTCAGCTGTCTCTTCATAGATCTCTTAAGCGCAAATACAACAGCCCCCCAAACAGATCTTCTTTCTTTTCCTGTGGAGATCTGTTCGCTTCTCAGCAGAGAAGAGCTACCCCCTTTACACAAGCTGCAGCACGACAGAAATATCCCAGGCACTCAGTGACCCCTCTTCATAGTATCAGTGCCAACAACATAAAATAATCCTTTTCCCCTTTCCCACTTCCCCCACAGTTTTTGGGGAGCCATTTCCAGCTACTCTTCTACCTTGGGATTTCTTTTGACTTCCCTTGAGAGGCTGAGCTATATTTGAAATCATATTCTCCTACTTAAAGCTTCTGTGACAGCAGCTGGGTGTTTGACCAGCACTGTTAGTCTTTGGTGGGTAGGCAGAAAAAGGAATAGCAATTAGATCGTTGCTAATAGCATTCTGCATTCATCAAAGCTATGCTTACTTTTGAGGATGGTACCCAGAGGCAAGACTTTCCTGAGGTATAGAAGGCTCTTACTCAAAAACAGCCACCAGGCAAACGGGAAAGACGCACAAGGGTGCTCTTTATCATGATCTTTTCCTCGTCTTACTCCCAACCATAGATGCACTCCAGCAGCTGGAACGGTAAAGAGAAATACTATCTATCTAAACAGGCACAGGAGAGTTTTTCTTCCTTGAAGTCTGTGCACCTTAGCTTTCAGGTTTTTTTTTATTACACCTACAAATAATCATAAAATACACTGCAAAATTAATAGCATTCTGCTGTAACTGTTTAAGGGCAAGTAGTTTGCAACATCTTAAAAATCTCTACTTGTGTTTGAATTGCCTCTGTAATGTCATTGTGGCCATTTATATTATGAAATCTCAGTAGCAGGGAAAAACCAAGCACACTAATGAAACCATAAGCCAATGTTCTTTCACTGCTTTTCATGCTGGATTTGTCACTACAATAAGCATCCTTCCTCTGCAAAGCATCAGGTTTGGTTGGTTTTGTCCTCCAAAGTTCTGTTTTTTAGCTTTTTTGGAGAAAAACTGGAGAACTCACAAACATTTCAAATTCCCCAAGTCCAAGTGTGAGCTGTAGCCACATCCCATCTCCGTACTGAAGTGACATCTGAGCACATATAAATCCCATTTGCCTGTTCTCTGCAGGAGAAATGATGACCAGGAGGCTGGGTATCAGAAGCATGCAACTTTTAAAAGGTTCTTACAGGAATTAATTGAAGGAAATTGCTATTCCATGATAAGCCTCATGTTAAAGAATACTTACCAGTTAGGAAGGAGACACGTATTGAAATCAGCTTATACAGGATTCTTTGGCTTTATTGGACATGTGATACTAGGAAGAAAACAAATTCAGAAATTATTTTTAGATGAGGAGCTCCTAAATGACACATCACTTGCTTCAGCAGGAATGTTAAGATATTTTGGGGGTGACAGTGTGAACGGATATGATACCTTTTACATCCTTGTATATATTCATACAACGTGTTCACTGGAGCTGAAAGGGAGGAGAGTACGAATGGCTGTTCATCTGCCTCACAAAGTTGCCACCAAAGGAAAACACAGCAGTTACAAACCCCAAAATGTTTAAACTCTTTAGGAACATGAGAAGGACAAAGGCTCACCTCTGTATTTGTAAGCAATGGTCAGGAGTTTACCTTTGGCCAGTACCCATGAAAATACTGTTTTCAGCAGTAGTAATTGCCAGATTTTTGTTTCCTGGTCAGTAGAAGAGCCAGTACTAAGATTTGAGGGGGCTGAGTCATGACACGGGTGCATATGCAAAATGTGTAAAAGCCACTGAAAGAAAGAACAAGCCCTTTCTGTAATTTAAATGTTGCTCAGCAGAGTCATCCAGTTCAGGCTGAAGTTTACGGAGCTCACAGAGCACCCTGACTCCAGCAAGGTAATAGCACCAGGAAGAAAGAGATGTGAGGCAGAGTAACATGCAGGGACAAAACTCCAAGCCAACCCAAAGCCTGGCATTTAGTGCAGACAATGCAAAGGTACAGCCATGGTTCATATCAGTTGTGGGTTTTTATGGATAACTAAACACCACATAATTCATTAGTTTGACACAACCACGATCCAGATCCGCACAACTGTGGCACATCCAATAACAGCAGTCCTCCTCTGCTCGTCCCATCCTTCAGTTTCTGTGTTGCTACTTCTTAGCCATTGATACAAGGCCCAGACTGGGAGGGATTTCTTCACTAGTTCTGAAAATCTCGTATGTGTTTACAACTTACTGACTCATCTCCAGGTGGGATTACACATGCTTCTTTTCAGAAGCCTAGGACATGTTCAGGCAGAATCAAAGGGGACAAGGCTGCTTTAATGGATATGGAAACTCGCTATTACTTAGCAGTGCAGGGGGCCAGTCCTCGCTTCACAAGGGGCATTTATTTGTGGAGGCAATCTGATCCTGATGACTCCAGGAGGAGGAGAGAATACGGAGAGGAGAGAGGAGAGGAGAGAATACGGAGAGATGTAAAGTGATGAGCGTGGGATGGGAGTGGAAGACTGCCAGAAGTCGAGCTGCAAAGAATGTATTTACAAAAACTTCAGTGCGAAGGAAAATGAGGGTTCTTCCTGTAAAAGTCAGATGCCTGGGAACAAAACACTGAAGGGTGTGTTTCAGAGCAAGGAACACTATTCCGGGAAACTGTGGTTCTGACTGGGGAGTAGGCTGATAACGAAAGCAACGGTGTGACAGAGGGTTAATATGATGGTTGTATTTATTAACATGGGAGCATTGAGTAAGAATCTGGTACTTGCAACACTTCTGCTTTTCAAATTACTACAGCTGCCGGTGAAACACAGTGTGCAGTTCCAGCACCAGTATTTCAAGCAGCATGTTAAAAATTAGAGGGTCAGGGAAGAACTGGAACATTTATTAAATGATTGGGAACTATGTGTTTTTTTTTAATGAAACACTCAACGACTTTGATTTAGTTAACTTAATGAGGAAAAGCTTTGACTTACCAGAAGTAACTGGTCTGTAGTTCCAATACAGGGAACAGACAAATGAAAAAACAACTCTTTAGCTTAGTGCTGAAAAAAAGTAACAAGAGTGAATGCCTGGAAATTAGACGAGTTAGATAAATGCAGTCTACTCATGACACAGACATTTTTAAAGAGAAGTGTAACCAGCCACTGGAACAACTTAGTACAGGTGACGTTAGACTCTCCATCACCAGTAATTTTAAAATGAAAATTGGATTTTTTTTTTTTTTTTTTAAGTCTGGTTCAAGCAGCAGCTACTTCAGCAATGCTTTGTAACCAATATTACATCAAAGGTCAGCCCATAGACTTTTGTTCATTTAATCCAGGTTATATAACATTTCCAATCTAACAATTTTAAGATAAATCACAAGCATGCATAAAGAATGCCTGACTACAAACCCTGTGAGGCATGTAAGCATTTTCAATATTTATTTGTTTTTCTCCAAAAACTACTCTTGGCTGTGCAATAACTGTGGTGCAATGTAGATGCCACCACAGTAGCCTCAGACCAGGTAGCAGCAGCACAAAGCTCAACGCTGGATGTGAAATCCTGCTGCAAATCAAAGCAAATACTTGGGAGTTCAGCCCATGCTGAGCTGCCTGCTGCTGCCTGCAGCTCAGGAACTGCGAACAGACGAGGCTCCAGCAGCAGCTGGCATTGCACCCTCTCCAGAACGGTTCAAAGAAAAGGCCTAGGTGGAAAATGTGTCTGTCCCGGACTTGTGAAGTAAGATTTTCCACAGAAGAACTGCATTCACTGGGAAAATTTAGCTATAACAAGACTTGTGGTGGATTCTGTCACTCCAAATCAAGATTCCACGGCTGCCTAAAAAATATCCCCTTGCTCTGCACAAGTTCTTGGCCCTGTTAGGAAAATTACTAGGTAATAGTCTTAAGCCTGTGTTTTGATGAAGTCAAAATAAACTACAAAAATATACCCTTCTGACTTCAGAAAACATTTAAAATAAAAAAAAAAATAGTGGATGATCCATTAGCACTGGAGATAAATTAAGAGATTTTATTTTAAAGCCAAAGAACTAAAGTTCTACATTATTAATTAATTTATTTATTTAATTTCAGAGTCTGCACATGTACTGAATTGCACTTCTTAACACAGAAACAAATCTGGGGCTACAACTAAAAAAAAAAAAAATCCTTAATTTAAACTCCTAAATACTTCTGTTAAAACTCTGGGAAAAAAATTGATAAACTTCTGAACATGACAAGCACTCAGCAATTCCCATTGATCCCAAAGTCAGAAGCAGCACAGTGGGGTTTATGAGGAGGAATGATGCAGATTTAGGGCTTTGACAAAGGAGCTGTGGCTCATCTTGCCATGGCAGCTGTTAACACCTTAATCCAAACAACCCTCACCCCCCTTGGCCTCTGAGACACCATGATTTTGATGATTTTGTTTAATCCACTGCTACCTCAGCTGTTTTGCTCACATTGTTGACCATTTTGAACTCACGCAGTTGACTGCAAACCAGTGAAGAGGGGTACAAGCATGTGTTCTCCTCAGCTCTGGGGATGGAGACCTCTTGGGAAGAGACAAGGTGGTTAGCTCTTCACAGTAGCAAACCACAGAGCCACAGCAAAGAGGGTTTTTGCACTGTGAGGACAAAACGCCAAGTCTCCAGGCTGACAGCGGTCTAATACAACCAAGGGAGAATATTCTTTCCCTATGATTAAATGTTTACAGACTTCCTAAAGTTCAGGTTAATGATCCAGTCATGTAAATTGAGATAGCATTTTGGGATGTTTTAGGCTTCCATTACTGCAAACCAGAAAGAAGATCTCCAAAATCTCTTTGGAGAAACTCTTCAGCATGGCCTGTTGTGAAAGGACAAGGGATAATGGTTTTGAAATAGAAGGAGCTAGATTCAGACTAGACATCAGGAAGAAATTTTTTACAATGAGGGTGGTGGAATACTGGAACAGGTTATCCAGAGAGGTGGTTGAAGCCCCATCCCTGGAAACATTCAAGCCAGGTCGGATGAGGCTCTGAGCAACCTGATCTGGTTGGAGATGTCCCTACTCCTTGCAGGGGGTTTGGGCTAGATGATGTTTAAAGGTCCCTTCCAACCCCAACCATTTTATGCTTCTATGATTCTAAAATGCAATTTCAAAGAAGAAAGCCATTTTGAAGTTCTACTAATGTAAAAATGACAAATTTTTTAAAAAGATTTTTTTTTTAATAATCAGATTTTTCTGGAAGTATGTAAAATGTTTCTGCATGGCTACTTCACTGCATGACAAATTTTAACTTGGATAGAATTTCTGCAGACAAATTGAAAATGCTTTTAATAAGAGCACTACTATTATTCATCTAGTTGTCAATAAAACCAATTTTTCAGATGCTTGAATCCACAATTTCCTAACTTTCTAAATGCTCTAAACTTCTTGAATCCTTGGAACAAACCGTGTAATATGTTTATTTTAATCTGCAATTTTTGGGAACATTGACTGTGATCTAAAACTCAGCTTTCATAATTGTGTTTTCTCTCCTTGAAGCAGAAAAGAGTATCAACCACATATCAATTACATTACCACGCCGGGACATTTTATATTCTACCTTCATGTTTCCTATGGAAAATATAATTATCACTATGATAATCCATGACAAAGAAAGGTATCTACAAAGTGTAACTCCAGCTTATACTGACATCAGTTTCTTCACTGGAGGAAGTCATATGTTTCTGGTGTTTTGTGGCCAAGGAAATCTCAAAGCACTACAATATTTTTTTCCCAGTATTGCATCCAAAAGAAGCATTGTCTCAACCCTTTCCTTCAGCTTACCCTTTGATACATGTCAAATCCAGCTCCGCCTCCATGCTGTCGAGGCCTTTCAAAGGGAGTAACAAACTCATAAAAAAACAGATGGTCTCTACCATCTCTCTGGTGCTGAATGCAACAGAAAGCATCGGAAACTCCAGAGCAGCTCCTCCAAGTCTCCAAACTGGGGACAGTGACTTCTTCTATGAAGTTGGCTTGTTTGCAGAATTTTTGCAACACAGCAGTTGTTGGGGGAATAAGAGGTATTATTAGTTGTAGACAGATCCATCAGGAGATATAGCTGTGAAACGCTTTTGAACTATAACAACACAATTTTCAGATCTGTAACAATGGCAGATTTTGGTCAACATTTACAGCAACTGAAAAAGGCACAACCTCAACATAAGAATCATGTTCCTCCCAAAGTTAAAGTCTGTGCTCCAGAGCCTGGAGTAAAATCACTCAGTGAGACGGCAGTAAGAATTTTATAACAAAAATAAAACGACATATTTTCCTTGATCTCATCTTCAAAAAGGACAAAGGATTTTTCAGAAGTTTTCAAAAAGCACTTGGCTTGAAACAGCCAACCAGCCCAGAGAATTTAATCTTGTTAACTAAAAAAACCTGAAATATAATAGTAAATTAAAATAAGTTTTGGGAGTAGACAACATTAAGCAAATTAACTCTAGGTGTTAAAAAATCTGTTTAATAATGAAAATGGCAATCCACATGACAGCTTTTACATTTTTATTAAAGCAAATTATGACAATTTCATTAAAGTAAATTATTATCTATGCTGGTTTACCATGAACAATTAGGGTTCCAGTTTCTTAATCTGTATTACCTAGAAGCCAGGAGTAATAAGATCAGTCTTCTGAAAATCTCCAGTGTTTCTTTGTTGTAGGTATTACACACATACATTTTCAGAGAAATCAACAGGTTCATTCACACCAGTGAATTCTGGCTATGGCTGAGGAGGGAGTCTGGGGCTATGCAGGCTGCAGGAGTCAGAAAAAAGTGAGACTTCTGAACTCAAGACAATAAAATAATTACTTGATTTCATTGGGAAGCTAATCAGGGAAAAGGAAATACTTCACTTCAAATAAGTGAATTATTAGCAAATTAAAAAAAAAAAATTACTTTCTAAGTGGCAAGTCCACCTCTTTCTACTGGCCTACTTGACATGAAACACTTCTATGAAACTGTAAAACTTTCTTTTGTGGTGATCAGAAATTATCATAGGCCCTTGTAACAAGTCGCCATCATTTCAGCCCTTTGTCACACCATATGATTAAGGCCTTGTTCTGGAAAATAATTTTTTTTTGTTGTTGAAGATATCCCACTGAATAGAGCTGCTATGCTGATCAGAAGATCTTCTTCACTCTCTTGATTTTCAATAGAAGCTCTCCAGGCCAAAGAGCTTGCAGGCACTGGGCAATGATGCTGAATGAGATCCCTGGAAGAATGAATGACAAGCACTAAGCCTGACTATGTCGATTCCCAAATCAACAGACTGAGGGTATAGACATAAAGCCAGTTACACAATATGCAAATATATTGTATCACATCTGGATTACATATGCTCAGCTTCTTCTACAGAGGGAAATAATTCTTTGCAAAAGTTACTAGCAATTAACAGAAATATAACTACGGTGACAGATATGATTTAGCAATCAGAAAAAGGAAAATAACATCCTCTTCCACCAAATCATATATATATATATACATATGCCTCTCTGCATACATAGGGATAGAGATTGATGTTGCCAAGGGTTGCTAAAGGAGAAACAGAACTGCAGCATATAACATTCTCCCATCCTAATCCAGGTGATTTTCAGATTTGAGCAGAACAGCCTAACTGCAGCAGCTGGAGCTACTTTTCCATGTCTTGATGTAAGAAACAGGCTGGAGAAGCATGCAGGGCTGTGCACGTTAAGTAAAGACAGTGCCAGAAAAGCCCATGAGGATACTTGGTTAAGTTCTATAACAAACTACAAAATATAGTCAAGTAAATATTACTGACTTTTTTTTTTCTCTTTCTGAGACTATTTCCCCAAATCAAAGGACAATTAGAACTTACTGATTTTTTTTAGTTTATATAGGTGATCGACATGGAGAAGCATATTTAGAAAAAGCACTCAGACTGGTTAATTCAAAGGGTCATATTTATTTTACTAAAGTAAGAGAAAGACAGCAGCACTAACAACGACATTTTACTTACCCAATTTTTAAACTATTTAAGCTGTTGGCCATCCGTGCCGCTCAGTTTTTCTTTCCCACTTGATGCTATCTCTATAAAACTGCACTCTTGCTGGCCAGGCGTGATTATCCACTTCCTAAAACAACCATTTTCAAGTGTCGCCAACAACTAACTATCTTACAATCCAGAAAAGCCTCCCCCTCTTAGGAATTTCACATATGCGAAGTTGCTATACAGAATACAGACATTTGCTTTTCCCCTGTTGCCTGTCACAGACTACTCGGAATAAGTCCAGGACCTCAAGGGGTCCACAGAGTCTAAGTTGAAAACCACTGTCCTAAACAGCTGAATTTTTGTTTTTCTAAGTGTTTCTTCTTCTTCTGTTAAAAGAATATACTGAGGAACCTGGGTTAGCTGATAGCACGTGCAGCCTTCATGTCATAGTAAGAAACAGCAACTGTTTTTTCCATTACTGTGTTAAAACTCAGTAACAAGCACTGAATGCCCTCAGACTCATTAATTAGGTGTTCGGGGTTTATTTAACAAATAAAAATATTTCCTCACACACAATGAAGAATACAAGGAAACTGGGTAAACTGATATCCCCTTAGTACTTCTGCTCGGTACCTTCATCCTCTTATCTTGTAAATGCTCAGTGCGACTCAATTTGCCGAGATCACATGTATAAATGTTTGTCAGATCAAGGCCTAAACTGTCAGTAAAGTGCTTAATTTGCATCATTTGAATTGAGGAGATAGTACTGGCAGTACCTGGCAGATTAAATGTAAGAATAGACCCACAGGGAAAAAGGTCTTCTTTTTTTTTTTTTCCAAAATACCTGAAGCCACGAGCAATCCAGTATGTTCCAAATTGAAAACATTCATTTTTTTTTTTTACAGAATTTTTATGAACCCTAGGAATGAAAATTAATTTGGACAAGTTGAAAGAGAGACTCAACTCCATGACTAACACGGGAATTACCCTAATCCTCTCTTCAACTTAATCACAGAATTTTAACATGGTTTTTCTGGAAGCCCTTGAGATCTCCTAGGTTGAACATTAACTTATGTCCGTTATTTTTATACTACTTAAAATATACTCCTAAATGCAATCTGTGGCTGAGTTATGAGATAAACCCTTTGAGTTCTACATCACTTATTTGTATCTCGGCCAGAAATCGCGACCATTTGCTGGCTTTTGCATGATACACACAAAAAAAGGTGACGATCTCAGGCTAGTATCAGTTCCAACTCTGAAGCTCCAGCTATGCCTACTTAATGCTAGATTATTTTGTGGGGGGAGGGAGCGGGAAAGAAGAAAAAAAAACAACTGTTCTCTTGGGCTTATGCTGTTCATCTGAGAAGTCATCCATCTCCGGAAGCAACGCACAAGTTTCTCCTCTGCTCTCTCCAACATATGCTTCTCACCCATGAAGAGATGTTGTGCAGAGATTATACCTCAAAAGGCATAACCCACCCTTGCTCTTTTAGTTTCTTTTTATCACACTACCCAGAACTAGGAAACCCCATGAGATGGAGGCAACTTTTGGTTACAACTGTGTAAATGAGGAAAGCCAACTGCTCGACAGAAGCTTCTCAAGGCTGAAAGATTCAGAAAAACCGTGTTGGCGAGAGCAATTTTTCTGCCAGTGTTACTATTCCTGCTAAGTAAATTTAAAGGCGGCAGCAGTAGAACCATAAGAAGCATCAGCCAGAGCTCAGATCTGGTAACCTTCCAGAATAGGCTGCCGTGAGTTTTATTTTTTTTCAGGCCTTTAGGGATGGATGGGTTGAGGGATATGAGGGACCGGGCTCATTTAGATGATAGGTAATTACTCTAATTGGACAGTTGGTTTATGGAGTTGTTTATACTGTGTGCCTTGCATTTTGTAGAACACTTGTGAGAGTGAATAAATGCTCAAACACAGTCACTAGTATGTGTTAATATTACGTCTAACTACCCGAAAATGCAAATAGGAATCTGTTCCTCAGGGAAAGTCACTATTTCATAAGCAAATCCAAGCAAAAAGGTTAGAATTGCTGGAGACAGCTAACACAGGCTCTGTCAGGTGCAAACCTGCAAAACTCTTCCTTGTAACAGGATGCAAACATCAGCTGTGCCCTTCTTGCTTACTTTCCCTCAGTCCTGGGCTAAATTTTAATGCAGACGCTCATCACCAGGCGTTGTTCCCCCCAGTTACGGTACCATTTCATGGCTACAGCTTTAAAGAAAGGGCGGCGAGGGGGGAGGCTGTTTTTCTGTCTGGGGCTGCCTCTCCTCGGCTGAGTCTCATTTGGGTTTTTCAGGCTCGCAAGGGGCTCCGGGCCCCTGTCCGGCTCGGCCCTGCCCCGCGGAGGCGGCGCGGTACCGGTCCCGGTTGCGGATCCAGCGGTCGCGTATCTCCCGCTGTCCTGGCCGGGGTAACCACCTGCACCGCAGCTCGCAAGCGACCTGTATTTTCAATTTCGAAGCTAATGAAATCAGCGTCGTGCAAGCATGTACTTACCCCGCCTTTCCCCGACAAAAATATAAAAGCAAATCCCGCTGTTTCCTTTCAAATCACGAGCATGGCATTTTGCGTTGTTTTCTAAAGCAGTAGAGGAGAAAAGAAAAAAAAAAAAGGCAGAAGCCAATACTATTTTTCTTGCAAGTTCAAGTGTAAAATAAGATGCCCCAAAATAAATAATGCACCATTTTGAAACAACACCTCATGAGATTGTCTAGGGGCCAATGCCTACAAATCCTCCCCTTATTACGTCCCAGGATGGGAGCTCTGAGGCATGGACACTTTGCTCAGTGACCTGTGGGCGACAGAAAAATCCCCGCCAGCTCCGCAAATGACCCAGCACTGATCCTCGCTCCTCTAACTGTTCACTCGCCAGCACTCCCCAGTCCGGTTATGCACGTTGAACATTTTTGGACCGACGGTCTGCAGCCCCGGCCAAGCTTTTTTTTTTTTTTTTTTTTTGAAAACGTTTGCTGATAACAGCAGGTAGTTTGTGGAAAAAAAATGAGAGGAGGAGAGGGAAAGTGAACGGGGGAAAGAAAAAAAAAGAAAAGCAAACCCGCTAGGCAATAACAGTTCAGGGAAACTTGCAGCCCCACGCCCCCCCGCACCTTCCCGCTGCACCGACCGTGCCCTGCCTAGCGTGGCGGGGACGGGCCCCTCCCTCCCCAGCAACTTCTCCCCTCGCACCCCCGTAAACAACCGCAGCACCCCGAGTCAGTGGGTCGGCATTTATTTCCTCTCCTCCCCCGCCCTCCCCAGCTGTTGGCATTGCGGGGTCCGCGCCTTTCCCGCTACCGGCTTCTCTGGGGGCCGAGGCGGGGCAGCACCGGCCGCGATCCCCGGCGCTCGCCGTGCCGTGCCGTGCCGTTCCCATTGGCCGTGCGGCCGGCAGGGAGCGACGGGAGGCGGAGGGGGAGCTGCCAGCAGCAGGCGGGGAGGCACCGGGCGAGCGCACACGCACACACAGAGAGAGGCAGGGCAGGCAGAGGCTGCCGGGGTATTGTTATCCTTGTGCTTCGGCGGAGGGTTCTGCGTGCAGGGGGAGGGGTGGAGGGAGGGAGGGAGGAGAGAGAAGAAAGAGGGAGAGAGAGAGAGAAAGTGCGCGGCGAGCATGCAGCAGGGCTGGGGCCGGAGGAGCGGCGGTGCTGAGCGCTGAGGGGAGCTGCCCGCCCCCATCTCGCTGCGGGGCACCGGCAGGAGGAGCGAGGCGGGCAGGGTCCGGGCGTGGGGAAGGCAGCCAGCCCCGGGGAGTCACCGCCGCACCGGCCTCGCAGCAGCAGCGGCAGCGACTACTTCTTTCTTATCTCCCAGCCTTTTGTTCGCCCATCCTCCTCCTCCTCCTCCTCTTCCCTGCCCACCCTCTGCACGGCGGAGGGGGTTCGGCAGAGAGAAAAGCAGCCTGACCCAGAGCTGAGTTTCACCCATCCTCCGCCCCCCTCTCTCTCTCTGTGTGTCTCTCTTCCCCCGCTGCATCGCTGCCCATGAGCTAGAGCGGCAGCCGGCAGCCAGTGCCGCGGCAGCCGGCTCCGGCAGGCGGTGTGTGGGGGGGTGTGCAGACGCCGTCCGCAACCCCCGGCAGCAGCCCGACCCTCCCCGCTGCTCCCCTCGCCCCACTCCGCGGGCTCCAGCCGCGCTCCGGGACTGCTGGGGGCCGCCCTGCCGCCGCCCCCCCCTCCTCCTCCTCGCCTCCATGTGCCGGGTAGCGGGAGCGCCGCCGCGGATCCTGCCGCCGCTGGCGCTGATGCTGCTGGCGGCCCTGCAGCAGGTAAGCACCGCCGGCGGGGAGCGGGGCCGGGCTGCTTCTCTTTGTTCCCCTGCGGGCGGCGGTGCCCGGGAAAAGCGGGAGAGCCGAGGCGGGGAGTGTGTGTGTGTGGGGGGGCACCGCCGCCGAGGTGGGGGTCTCGGGGAGGGGGTAAGGGATGGCGGCAGTTGTCCCCGCGGTCGGGGTGCCCCGGGGGTGGCTTGTGGCCGCGGAGCCACCTGCTCGGGGACAGCCCCGCTCCGGGGAGAGGGGAGCTTGTGCCCGGGGCCGGCTGAGAGGGCGGGGTGGGGGGGGGGGGTGTCCTCGTGGCATGAGGGGATGGCGGTGCCGCCGCTGAGGGGACGCAGGTTCCCCCTCCTCGCTCCTGGGAGAGCAGGTGCCGGGGAACGCGGAGGGAGGGGGGTGGGCTGTCCGGTATCCGCTCGGCCGGCAGGAGGAGGGGACCTCGACCGCGCGGGAGACAAAGTAGCGGAGCGGGGGGACGAAGCGGACATCACCCTCTCCGCCCCGCGTGGGGAAGGGGAGGCGGGGGTGGCAGAGAGGTGCTGGGCCAGAGGGCAGCCCCCGCGCCCCCTCCTCGGGCCGCGCCTCGGCCATCCCCGGTTCCTGTGCCCGCTAATCCCTTCCCGGGAAGAATTTAATCAGCCTCCGCCTGGGTGCCGGGCTTCCCCATCCCCCCTGCCGTTAACGGGAATTTCCACTGGGACGAGCTCGGGCTCCGAAGTGCTTAATTTATTGTTATCAAAGTCCTGCTGCTGCCTCCCCCCAGCGGCCTCGCCGCCGCGGCCCGGGCGGGCTCCCCACCCGCCCCGAGCGGCGGGGTCCCGGGCCGGCAGCCGCGGGGCAGCGCCGGGCACCGCCGGCCGGGGTGCCCCGGCGGGAAAGGAGGAAGGGAGGGTCACTCCGTGGAGAAAGTAGGGGTCTGCGGGCCGGCGCCCCTGCGAGGGGGCGTCTGGGGAGAGATGGGACTGACGGGACGCCGCGGGGGGGGAGGGGGACGGACACACACGACAAAATGGATCCCGGCCGGGGCAGCGAGGGCAGTGCCTGCGGGGCGGTGGTTGGGCTGGGCTCCCCTCTCCGGCAGCGGGGCTGGGGTGTCCGGAGCGAGCGCGGAGACCCCGAGCGGAGGCCGGGGAAGGTGGGGGGGGGTTGGGTGGAGAGGGTGGCGGTGCGTTCCTCCCCCCCACCCCTCGCTTTGTGCTCGCTGAGCTTGTACCGGGGGTGGCGAGGGCGGTAAGTCCGAGGGACAGATGGCGCAGATCATCGCCTCTTAATGGTATTTACGGTTGGGGCGTTTGTTGCGGGCCGGAGGAGCGGGTTGAGGCGAGGCCGGCGGCGGGGCCGAAGCGCCCTTCCGCTCTCCCGCAGTGGCTGGCGCAGGGCGGGGGGGGGGGGGGGGGGGGGGGAGCGCGGGCAGCCGGTGCGCTGCACCATGGACAGTGGCTGCCGCCGCGCCCCCCCCCACCTCCCGCCGCCTCCGCAGCCGGGGGCAGGAGGAGCCCGCTCGCTTTCCCGTCTCCTCTTCCCCCGGGCTTTGACACCCCCGGTCCCCTCACGGGGTCCCCGGGCGGGTGGGTCGTGTCCTCCTCCCCCGCCATGTCTTAGCCGCTCTCGGGGGCCAGTGAGGTGCTGAAGCGCTGCTCCCCGGCAGCCGGGGATTTTCCTTTGAGCCTGGCGTGACACAGGGTGTCCGGCTGGGCTTGGGCATCTTCCATGTGAGAGCAGCCACCCTCTTCAGAAACTTGTCGTATGCCGCTTTGCAGGCTGTTGTGTTGAGTTGTTTGGGGTTTTTTTTGGGTGGGTTTTTTGTTGTTGTTGTTACTGGTTTTTTTTTGGTTTTTTTTTGTACTGGTTGATTTTTAGTTGGGTTTGTTTTTTGCCTCTTTTTTTTTTTTTCACCTCTCTATATCCTAGTTTATCAGCAGATCTGTACCTGCAGCTTTTCTTTCTTTTTTTTTTTTCCCCAAGTCCTTATGTGCTGTTTATTTTATGTGCTTTCAGTTCTGTTTAGTCTTCCTATCTCAATAAATCTTTAAAGCACAAATTCTGCAGTAAGCTTTTTATTCCATTTTTTTTTTTCTCCTCCTACCCAGGGCAGGTTTGAAATTAAAGCACAAGCTATGAATTAAGGGCAGGAACTAGCTGTATTGCTTTTATGTATCACTCAGTGTCACTGGCACGTTACGGTTGGGGAATCCAATTTCCCCCTTGTTTGGGTATCCATTAAGTCAGGTTAGGGTTGATTTTTAATAGTGTGTAACAAAATTGGAACTTGGGTATGAAATCAGATTTATAGACCTGTGTCAGTACAACACTTTAATTTAAAAGCTTGCTTTTTTTTTTTTTTTTTTCTGCCTCCTTCTTTCATGCATATTGCAAAGAACCCTCACAAGCTAGATGCAGTCCTAACTTTTTTTGTTCTCTGTCACCATACCTACTACTTTTGGTCTGTAGGAGGTTATCTGTATCAGGTTCTTTGGAGGTGTTGAGCCCTTCTACTTTTTGTAAGGAGGAAAAGTATCTACCTTTATTTTCTGGAGTTATTGATCAGTTCATTGTTCGTCAGCGATGTAGAAAAGCTATCACTACGGAATTACTGGGAAGATGGTAATTGGAAGCAGGTTTTACGGCAAATCTGTGGGTGCTGTTTATGTTTAGGAAATAGAACTTTAGATTTTTGCAATATGTAATGTGTATTGGACCTGAGAAGATGAAAACTGCGCTTTATTTTGCTGGTTAGCAGATCAGTATGAGTCTGGAAGTATTATGTGGAAAAAAAACTGACAGAAGAGAGGAGAAAAGGAGTGAAGCTTGCTTTTCTGTCCAAAACAACAGTTCTAGTTCTTGGAACTGGGGTAACAACAGCATTGAAGAAGGAATAGGGAAGCTAGCATGAGTTTACAGGAATGAAGCTACTGTTAGTCAGAAATGAATTCAGGAGTAGAGACGAAGTGCTCAAAAAGGGAGTAATTTTTTTTTTAATGTATAAAGTGATTGGATCACCCTGTGGATGTTGTCTGTTTCTAAATCAGAAACAAGTAAACAATAAAGCAGTTTTGGAGCGTTTCATGCCTAGGTGACTGGATTGAATTCAAATTACAATGCCAGAGGACGTAAGTTATTACTCTCTGCAGGCGTTTTTGGTCTTATTCCAGGTCTTAGCGAACATATCCAGGTGATAAGCTACTACCCTAAACGACACTCCTGTTAAGCTGCCTTTGCTGAGAATCCAGCGAGGGCATTTCTTGCCAACTGCGCCCCTCTCTCAGTCACCCTCATCAGTAGTCGCTGTCAGAATCAAGGGTGAGGCAAATGAGCATGGTTTTGTGCAGAAGTGGCAGTGAGATCTCCTCTTGCGGGTGCATCTTCTGTCTCTCGTAATACACCCGTGTCTTAGTTTGGTGGGTTTTTTTTTGTTTTTGTTTTTGTTTTTTTTTTTTACATCAGTCTATTTTAAGTAATGTAGTAAATCTGTGATTGTATAACCACAAAAATGAGTTTCAGGGTGTCCCTCTTGAACAAATCAGACTCCAGCATCGTTAACTCCTTTCAAAGTGAGTTTGAATGCATTTTATAACGCTTTTCAAAAGCCCCGGAACAGGATAGTTATGTGAGTGGCTCAGCCTTTTTGGATGTGGATCTTTCTGTTCTGGTTTTGCTTTGTCTTCAAAGAATCTATCTGTAAAGTTAAATGTGGCAGTTAAATGTGACAAATCCTTGTCTGTCTGGTCTAGGTGATAGTGATACCACTGACGCATCCTCAAAATTCAGATAATTGCAGAACTGAAGAAAAAAAAATCAGAAGTATATATTTGGATATTAAACTGGAGATGACTATTTTAAAAATTATTTTGTGAAAATAATTTTTAGAGCTGTTTTTTACGTCTGTGATAAGACAGATAAGGTCACGAAGTCGAGAATGAATTTGTTGAGTTTAAATAATTGGTTAGCAAAACAGGAGATAATTTTCTGTATTAAACAAGTTCTGAATATCTGAGCAGCTATTGTAGCAAGCTCAGAAATATATATGCTGCTGAGGTAACAGAAGGTATATATTCTCCTGTATTGTCAATTTTTGTATTTTTAATAAATGTGTTTTCTATAAAGCTTTCTGCTGCTCACTCTCTTCGTGGGTAGTATTGCTACCTAGGCATGCAGCTTAACGTGCTAGAATGATGAACTTATGGTTTTCAGGATACCAGTTTTTAAAATATTGCCCAAAATTATCGTATTTCTGAACTGCATCTAGTCAAGAGTGTGTAATTCCAAAACTTGCCCTCTATTGCTGCTCCTATAAATTGGAGGAACTCCCAGAAACATCACTGGAAGAACCCTGTCATGTCCCATCTTGATTAGTTTCAATGACGCTTTTATGTCAATAATTTAATTTATTAGATTTTTGTTTTAATAACTGAACACTGTGACAGATAGGACAACTTCGCTGTGACATAAGTGCATGTGTATATTTAAAAATAGCTTGAGGAAGTGGTGAGTAAAGTTTTTTTGGTTTTTTTTTGTTTTTTTTTTTTTACTCAATACAGACAGTCTTGCGTAAGGGACTTTTTGGCATGTGATGAGGAGCAGTTGTTGAATGGCATTTCTTGCCTGAGTAAGAGTCATTTACCAGCTGAACTTACTTTCTGTCTCTCACTGTTTTTGTAAATGCTTTTTTAGGTTCAAAAAAAAAAAGAAGTTTAGAAAAACTTGCAGTAGTTTCAGAAGTTATTCGTGCTCCCATTACAATGAAAATTTAATTTAGTTCAGACAGTGTACACATACAAAACACGAGCCTGGTCCCCAAAGGCTGTGCAACCTCTAGTGTTCCCAGGCGTTATTATTTTAAATTGCTTTTTGTTAGGCGGCATAGGAGGAACCCGTAGTGTCCTTACTGAACATCCTGCGTGCTTCCGCTAACCTGGTGGCACTGGTTGCGCATCAGATGTGATGAGACGTGTCAGGGCTGCAGAGTGACGAAAACTGAAGGAATACTCAATGTCTTTTGCAATAGCAATTGATAATTATAACCACACTTCTCCTCACTTACCACTGAACCGAGGTTTACTGGTTGGCTGAGTTAATACTGGCATACGTAGAGGTGAGTCGAGAGGAAAAAAAGATGTTGTATGTTATTGCAGGATGAGTTCAGGGAGGATTTGTATTTTACCAAAGCATGTTTGTGAGCGATCCGAGAGGGACCTTTTCCACTGGGGTGTCGGGCCATGCTGCCACTCACCTTGAGAGGTACGTGGCCAAATCTGCGTGATTCATCGCTTGATTTGATCCTGCAGTTCTCACTGAAAGATCATGGGAGCTCTGTCTGAATAAAGAGGGAAAATTAGGCTTTCTATTTTTAAATGGCTTATGAAAGTAGATACGGGATCAGCAGCTTCCAAGATGGAAGGTATATTGCTGCCAAATCTTTTCAACATTTCACTTAAACTACTTGGTTTCAGTCAGTATTTGTGTATTTAATTAAATATCATGTTTCCAAAAGGCGCATTTATCCTCTCCTCTAGGCACTCCTTGACATATTTAAAAATATATTTTTACCAACAGACTCCTCTGGGGACTCCTCCATTCCTTATAATTAGCATATAATTATCACCCAGCAGCTGAAGACATAGTTAAAATTTTGTGATCCCTCAAAAGAGTTCTTCCAGATAGGCCTTGCAAGGCCTTACCTGAAGGTTGGGAAAAGGCAGCATCCTCCTGTACACATCAGCAGCAGTTTCCGTGGGCAGAGGTGTTCAACGTGAGCGATACAATGGTTGTTATCAAATCAGAGAGCGGTCGTTTCCTCTCTTGGAGAAATGAGAATGTATAGTCAAACACAGGGCTGATGTGGGGTTTTTTTGTATTAAAAAATGTGACTTAGGCTTACAGAAATTCCACTTGATTTTGTTATTGCAGTTGAAACTTCTAAGGTGTCCTTCTCTGGTAGGGGCTGTGGGTTGTCTGGAGAACCAGGTCCCTTGGAAGATGCAGCACTCCATGTTCTCCTAGCTGGGGGGAAGGGGAAAGTCCAAACTAGGTTACAGCTTTGTGCTATGTCAGATAGGCCAGTAAATGTCTCTGCGTTTAGTAAAGCAAATCCTTGTTGTCTCTCTGTTGGGGCTACAAACACGGTTTGTGAGACTCTCCAATTTGTAAAGCTGCAGTAACTTGTGGTAACCAGCGGTGGTTGAAGGTTGCTCATTTTATACCAGATGGTAGCATAAAAGTTGCAGATCCTGTTATTTTGGGGAAGTGTTTGAGAGCTTTAAGCATTGATTTAAGAAGCTGGTTTTTTTTTTATCTAAAATCTCCTGGTTCATGAAGTGGAGCACTAATTAGAAGGGGAGATGGCGTAACGAAAGCCCTTTCTGGTGTAACTGAATGACCTCTGTGAGGATGTATCCTGGCACCCACTTTGGAAGCTTTTGGCTTCCAGAACAATTTGAATGAAAGGCACTTTTCTTTTTCTACAGTTGAAAATTCGCTGGAGTTCTGAGTACCATGAGGGTATAAACTGTGGCAGCTCTTCTTTGCAGCAAGTCAGAGATTAAGGAGGAGTTGCCGAGTGTTTTCAAGTTTAGCATCTAAAGCATTCCAGGGATGTCTGTCATCCTGCCGAGTATCTTTCGAATGCCTTATGGTAGTAAGCAGAAGCTTGTCATAGAGTAAGGCTGACCTTGTGCGACATATCTCACTGTGTCAAATGATGTACGTACACAAAACTAAAAATGGGTAGAACCATCCCTAGAGTTACCCAAGTTGTGAATGAGCATTGGGTGCCATCTTGGCCTCTGAATTACGGAGGAAACTCCCAGTCTTTAAACACAGTCATAGATGCTTCTGTGGTCTATGCTTAAGTTGAATGTTACTGTCATAATTGCAAATTAACGTTGGTTATTAAGGAGGGAGAGCTCAAAATACGCCGTTCCTGCTCTGTCATACATATAATTATGTCAGACATTGTTTTGAGCTTGGCACAATAATGCCCCGTGAATTGGCTGGACTTGGCAACTAGCAGCTGTACTGTGTCCAATTATAACTGTATAGTATGATATCTTCTCTGATGCATACCCCTCCATTTCTCATTTTACTACCTAAGCTTATTTTCCTATAGGAGTAAGCTACTTTGAACATAAAAGAAAGCCATCTTTCAAAAACAACTTCCCTTGCGTTTTGGCACAATCAATATTAAGAAATGTAATGTTGTAGTACATGCAGATGCAAACAGTGGGAAAACAAGAGACTTTGATATTTCAGATTAATAGCTGCTAGTGAAATCCAGCGGTGTATGGCGTATGCAGAGAGATCCAGATCAGCCCCGTTTGAAAGCTGCGCTTAAGAGCCAAATTCTGCAAATTTAGAATGCGTGTTGTGCTTCTGCAGTTGTGTGGTGAGCTTGCATTTTTAAAAAGATGTTTCTTTACAGAATTACATTCTAAATGTGACTACTTTTTAGAAAGCATGGGAATTGGAAGGAGGTATTAGTCCAGAACTGTCAACACTAGTGAAGCAATCCTGTCTGGCTTTATTCTTGTTTTAATTTACAATCTTTTCACAAGTGTGAGGCCTGTATTGTTGGGAGACTCTTATTGGTGGTGTTTGGAAAAAGACATAAACACAAATCCTTTAGAATTAATGAATTTGACATTGTCAACAGGTTGTTGTTTGTTTGGTTGCTTTTTTAAAAAAAATTGAGCTGGAATACAGCCTTGAAATAAAATCACAGGTTTCTAGATACTCTGGTATCTAGATAAAAAACTAAAGTAACTGAGAAGCAGGGTATGAAAACTGCAGGCTTAACTGCCATAGGTATATCGAAACAGCCAATTCTTTTAATTGGTTGAATAACAACTTTGACAGAGGACTTATAATTTCCATCATGTTGCTTCATAATTGCAGTTTGCCTATTGCATTTAATCTGAGTTCCACAGGACTGAGTTCATATGCATGATCTGACCCTACATTGGTCAGGTGGTTACACTCTTTAGCATCTGGAGATAGTAATGATTGTTACTCATTTTGCAGTTAAAAATGACTAAATAAGCCATAAAGGATGAGGAATGCAGAACAGTTTTTCAGTAGTAACCCTATTTTGCTTTAGCAAAGTCTACTAGTACTTTAGCAGAGAATTTTCCAAGTGCTGAGCTTGTTCAAAGCTTTGGAACTCCATGAAGTAGATTTTATATGGGTACAAACGAAGGTAATTGCTTTCCATCTTAAAATACAGGTTTTTTAAGTTGCATCCTTCTGTAGATGAATGTACAAGTAATATTATCTTGTGTTTGAAATAGTCTTGGAATTGTACTAATCACACAAAATCCTGTAAATTACAATAACATGCCCCGTAATCTTCGCTAGCTTTCCCCTTTTGCCCCAGATAAGGGGATAAAAATATTTCAGCGTCCTCTTCTGCTTAGTGTTAAAATGGTTCAAGTCTTGCAGTACTCTTAGGCTGAACTTGATGTGACCCACTGTGTCTGAAGCTACAACTTCTACTTAATTCAAAACGCTTAACATAGGGCGATTAAGAATTGCTGAAAATTTGAATTCTTCCTTCCCTTGTGTTTTTATTCTCAAACAATCTTTACAAAGGGCTGTTTTTGGAGAGCAGAGTACAGTCTTTTGTTTCTGGATAAAATTGATGGCTGCAAATGAAAGAATAAAGAAGGCGCTCTATTCATGTCCCCCAGCCTTTGTTTTAGTGGGCATTGTTTCAGTTTATAAGAGCTGTTTAGTACATATAGATTGCTGGAAAGGCTGAAAGATTCCCAGGCGCATCAGTGTGGGCTTGTTAAGAATCCTGCTATCTCCTCAGCTGCCCACCCAGGACCTTTTTGTTTCAAGGATACCATGAAAGGGTTTCGTGGGGTTTGGTTTTTTTTTTTTTTTTTTGGTGGGTTTTTTTTTTTTTTTCTTCTCCATCACATCTGCTTTGAGGTCACCTTTTGTACAGTAGTTTAAACGAGTCTTATTATTTTTCTTTCAAATTATGGAAATGTTATCAAACCTGTCATTTCAGTTCTAAAGCTGGGGAAACTGGCAGTTGGAATTGTAATTACTTTTGATTTACCATCTTTCCATCTTAAAAACTCAATGTGTAAATAGACTGTTGGGGCTTGGCTGCAGATCCAAGCTTCAGCTCTGCAGGCAGCATAGTCCTGTGGTAGCTTAAGCTGTTGCTTTATATTTGCTTTCTCTTTAGGGTCCCCATATAAACATTTTAAAGTACATGAGTAACTGTACACATGAGATACCTAAGTCACAATTAAATCCACGCCACAGTTTAAATTAAGCTGACACTTGATAATGACAAGCTTCTCTTACTGGACGCTTACATGGATAATGCATTAACTTGGGAGTTAGATAGTATATTTTAATTTTCTTGTTTGTTTGTTTTGCTAGTGTCAGTGTTGTACTGCTTAGTTAGACTGTGTTGGTGTAAGTGCAATGCAATGTGTTATGAGAACCTCCTTGTACTAGTGATAAAGTTATTGTAATAGGGGTTGGCATGCTGAGCTTGGCCATGTGTGTCAGTGGAGAGATGACACTTTGGCCTGATCGCTCTTCCCTGAGGAAACCCTTGTTTGAGATGCTCCTGTCCCACCTCTGGTCCAATGCTCTCTTTCCCTGAGGTTACTATGGTAAATGGGTATAACACCATCATCTCCTCCTTCCCCATCCCTTCTTTTTCTTTCCTGTAGGACTTTCTTTGTCAAGTATATGCAGATGTGCTTACATGGCTTTGAGTAGGTCTGCTTGATGGAAGCCCATCTGGGAAAGTAAAAAGGAAAATCTAATTTAAGTCTTGATCAGATTTAGTATGATATAGCAGCACAGTTGCTTGTGCTGTCAGAGACCATATACTACATCTGGGTGCGCACATGGGTAGGCCTTCACTTGGCACGTAGGCCTGTTTGAGGTTGTGTGAGGGCCCTCGCGATTTCTTGGGTGTATCCCAGCCCCGGCTGGTGTGGCAGCTGGCCCTTCTGCCTTGTGCAGCCTGAGAGGGGTTTTGCCACGTATGGTCACTTAGCCACATGTAGGGTGGGCTGTTGTCTTGTGCAGTGCTAAAATGAGACAAAAACAATCCACTGAAAAGAAATATCTTAGTCCTTTGCAACAAAAAATTGGATAGTTTTTTTTTTTTTTCCAGCAAGGCAACAAACTGTCCTGGAAACAAGCTTCTCTATCAGAAGTATCTTCTGAACATGGAACGTGACAGAACAAACAAGTTTCCAAATGCTGTATTATATTTATTAATAAAAAGGCATTTATGAAACTGTTTAAGAAAGTGATTTGCGGGGAAACTTTCTTAACAAGTGAGAGAACAAACAGTTTCAGTGGCTGGGCTCTTCCCTTGTTGTGCAAATTTAA
This sequence comes from Chlamydotis macqueenii, assembly GCF_036417535.1. Lineage (NCBI taxonomy): Eukaryota > Metazoa > Chordata > Aves > Otidiformes > Otididae > Chlamydotis > Chlamydotis macqueenii. The sequence goes on along the minus strand of NC_141557.1, from coordinate 115,788,176 downwards.
TAATGAGCATCTCTCCTTTTAACTTAAGGTCCCTTTGAAATAGAAGGAGATTGCATTGGAAACATTTGGCTTTATACGGTATCTGTTTGAATGCCTACACAAATATAAGTTCTGCTAAGTTACTGCAAATGTAGCATTTTATCTTGGTTTACTTGTTCTGGTGCAGCCTCACGTAGAAATAGTCTAAATAAAGCATTTTTAAATCAGTGGTTGAAGTCGTTCCTCGCAAGTAATCTGGCTATGAAGAAGTTGCTGATGGGTTTTCTGCAACATCTATTTCCAGAGGAAGGAATGTTTTTGTTCCCTCTATGATTCCCCTTCAGTCTCGATGGCTGGTTTAGTGGAAATGTTCAGTTGTCAGAAGAATCAAGATTGTGTATTATTTAGATCTTACCAGACAAGTGGGATTTGTTCCTTCCATTCCAGTTATCAGAAAGATTAACCCTTTGCCCTCGCGGTCCTAATTGCAGACATTCAGAAACAAAGACGCTGCTTGTACAAGACAGCAGCAAAATGGAATATGTGCTAACCGAAATGTTTCTGCGGTGAATGAGGGTTACAAGCATTACATAAATTTTTGTCTTGCATTTCAGGCACCGATAAAAGCAACCTGTGAAGATACGTCATGCAAGACTGGATTTCCTGAAGATGTTCACAGCGCGGTGGTGTCAAGGAGTGTACATGGAGGACAGGCTCTTCTCAACGGTATGGTTAGAAAATATATTTTGATTTTTTAATTTCCTCTAGTTGTAACCATAAATCGCTCTGGAGCATTTTCATCCTTAAATAGGGCACAAACTCTTGCAGGAAAGAACGTCAGCTGCTCTGTGATTATTTTTTGATTACTGTCATAGGACTTGGAAAATCTGTTGGCATTAGTGGTATAGCACGTGCAGCTCTGTTGACAATAATTTGAAAATACTGAGCATTGCGCACCTTCCCGTGATCGTCCACTAATTCTCCTCCTCACACAACATTCACACTGATGCTTTATATTTCCACTGATGATACGTATGCCATCAGTCTATACTTGGAGCCTGTGTATGAATGATGAGGAGGTAAAGAAAATTTCCCTTCTGCTTTACACCTCCCATAGAAGCACTGCACTTACACCCTATCCTAGCGCTCACGTTAATGCGGAGATAGTTCCCTTACTGCTTTTTCTTGGCAACCTGAGGAGAGACATGTACGGAAAGCAAGACACAGCACAGACAGCAACACGAGAGCGCTTGCCCACAAGCCCTGGGTCAGTGACCGCAGCAGCATGGGCTCTGTGAGGCGCCGTGCCAGGAGAGGCAGGACAGAGCTGGTGCCATCTCTTGGATGGTGCGCTGCTCCCTTACCCTGGCACCTACCTGCATCTGAATGGCACGCTGCCCGGGCTGAGGATGACCCGCTCACAGCATGCTTGGCAAGGGCAAGCCCCTGCCTCTGCCGGAGATGTGCTGCAGACGGTGCACCTGCCCACAGGTTGTCCAGGTTGGGAATTTGTTCACTGCTCTTCTTGTGTCTTATTTTTCATGCATAGAGCAGTCATTTGTAGGACACAGAAGCACATGCTCTGAATCTTTCCTAGATTTCCCAACCAGCTAAGTTTCAATATACAAGTTTGTAGAAGTACAACGCTTTTAAAAATGTGCATTAATTTGGCTGTTTTCTGAACTGCTAACATATTTTTTTCCTCCATCTAATTTGGAAATTGTGGAACTGACTAAGAACAGCAGTTTTAAGACTGTTTCAAATACGTCTTAAATAAGGACTAATTTAATTTAATTTGTTGTTTCTTTCACATATAAATATGGTTACACAGATCAAGACATTTAAATGAAAAAATTCTAATGAGTCTGCAAAACAAATTAAGTGAAAGCTATAGTCTCGATTTTACATGCTGTATGTAGCAGTCTCTCTTCTTAATTATATTTTTACAGACCTGTTTTGTGCTTTTTTTTATAAGTATAATGGAAATTTGAATGCAGGATGAATTGATTAGCTTTCGTGTATTAAAACTTGAGTTATTCAAGCTTTTCTGTTCAATTTCTAGGAAATATATTCTATCACCACAGACTTTTATTTTATTAAAGAATAGCTTAGAAATTCATGTACTAAAGTAAATGTTCTGCCAATTGAGAAAATAATAAAGGGGAAAGAGAATTTTCCTTGCTTTCCCACCAAATGGGAGTTATTAGATGACTGCTGTAGACTCCTGCAATAGCCATCAGCACTGGGAGCTCCTTTGGTAGGTGATGCACAAACCCAGAGAAAGGGGCAGAAATGGGGACAGGGAGCTCAATGGGCACGTGCTTTCCAAACGTGCTGCCTTGAAACCACCAAGTGTTTGCTAGTGGTTCATCATTGTGTCATTAGTTCATCGTGGCAATGACACAAGTTTTGACATCTGCCCTGCTCCATGACATTTCTCTTCATGGAATTTCTGCTATTTCTGCTTTTTTTTTTTTTTTGCTTTCCCCCTCCCTTACCAGCCAGGACTGCCCACTAATTCTGTGTTGGCATTGCTCACACAAATCTGATGATAATGACTAACCAGCCTTAACTGGTTTTGAACTAGTAGTGTAGGATGGCAGACTGACTTCCTTTCTCGTTACTCATCGCATTCACACAGTCCCTTCCCTTGCTTCTCAGAAGTGAGTGAAGCATGACTGTTGGTTTCTCCTCGAATGGTATTAAAACACATAGCCTTTTAGGGAGGTGGGAATTGGAAAAACTGTACCAGACATACAGTATGTATCACAGTGGATCAGCTGGTTGAAAAATGACCTGAGGGAGTTTGTTTCCTACGGCTGTTTCCTCAGTTGAATTACTGGAATGGTTAATTCTTTTGAAAATTCTGACATGCTTAAAAGCATATAATTTGCTGGTTACACATAAACATAAGGTCCGTTATTGCATAGCTTTGACTTAAATTTAATTACACTGTCACTTTGAAATACTATTGTTGTCAAAAGCCTATTTTCTGGTTATTAAACTAGATTCAGATGGCGCTGCAAGTTAAGTATAGTTGCGTGACATTTGCTTCTTAGGGATAACCATGGGCCTGATCCTGATCTCGATTGTCTTGCCTGCCTAACTGCATGCTCCCACTGGTATGAATTCAGAAGTGAGGCGTGTAACTGTAGGTTTTCCATATGGTTTAGAAGTGAAAGCTTTAATTTTCTTTGATTTTGTGCATTGATATCATAAGCACAGAGGCTTTATGGTCCTCTCAGCTAGCTGCAGAATAACTTGAACCTGACTTGATGCTTTCTTGACAAGTTACTTTTTAAAATACTGACCAATACAATGACCATATGTTTATTATCTGTCTTGTTCGTTTGCCTTTATCTTGCACAATGCGGTACAAACCTGCCTTAAGGTTTCCGTCTTACCCACCAAAACTTAAATAAAATTCGAGTTATCGAATCGAGTTATTCGACTTGTTGATCAGTTGTTATGGTACATAGGATATCTAGTTTTTAACATATTATTATAAGAAATACTTACCTTAGAGTATAGGGCAGGGTTCCACTATGCACTACAGGATATTTTCTGGAGAGATTTTTCTTTCTATTTCTGTATTCAAGTGGTGCTTGTTTTTGAGTGAGAATCAGACTTGTTCTTATGACATTAAAAAAAAAAAAGTCTTCGTAATTGATAATGGCTTTGTCTTTTCATTCATATGGCTAGAATAATATGTCAGCCTCTCCTAATTTCTCCTGTGCATGAGAGGCCACTACATGTTCAATTGTCACAATATGTGAAAAATCAGTGGAGCAGTTCATTCAGAATAACATAAATTGGAAAAGGGAAAAACCTCACATTTATTAATGTGGGTAGAGGGAAGGAAATAGCTGCCCTTGGTTTCAGGATGGAGAAACGGAAAGTCCCTGTGGAAGAGATACAGTTAGTTGGGAAGGCACAACAAAAGTTGGAAACTACTCCTTTAGTAGATCTTGACTCAGCTGTGTAGGAGGTAGCCTGCAGTATAAACTATGTCCTGTTTCATCCTTCTGGCATAGTGTCCCCAGCGTCACCGGTGTCCCATGCTCCCGTGTTCCCTGCTATAGACTTCATCGGTCGTAGCCTTGGAGACTCTTCAAAGCTGATGTCTTGCACAAAGTCTGGCAAGTCTGACTTCAAGATGCAATATGGTCAGGATGCTAGATGCATGTAAGATAAGTGCTGTAGGTCTAATTTTGACTTGATTTATAATGTCCTACACGTTGTTCCATTTGGTACCAGTCACGTCAGTGAAATTACGGTGATTTTTACCAAGGCACTAGGTGATCTCAGAACTACTACTTTCATTTCTGTAAAGGGAGGAAAAAGAAAGTAATCATCTCTGAAACAAAATTAAAAGAAACTTCATGCATCTCTAAAAAGTGTCTTACTGATAAAACCGTGGAGTTATTTGGGCCTCCGTATCTTTTAGAATTTAATATACTTTTAAATATTTTAGAACTAAATGTTCCCACATTAAAAAAAAAAAATAATATGCAAATAACAGCTTCTACCTAATAGAATTACATATCTAATCCAAATTTTCAACCACAGCACTTCTGAATTGAATTGTCAATAAAATATGATTACTGTCTGGAGGACTATCCATAAGATGTGGTATTTGGAGAAGAAGAGGTTAAGTTAAAGAGGGAGTTATGTTTAAGATATTAAATGCCTTTGCTTGTGCTGGTTTTATCGCAGTTTTGTAGTTCATCCAGGAAAACGTACTTGCAGCAGTTTGGTATGTATGTCCAGCCTCTTTATCTAATCCTGGTTCTATATCCTGCAAATTTTAAGATACAGATAACATATTTCTGCTAAAATCATTCACCTAGGAAGGTTACTTGAATGTTTATTTGCAGAATCAAGGTTAGAGATTCTTACTCCGGTGATTTATTTTAGTAGTTTCTTATCTTTCAAAGACTTTATTTTAACGTTGTCTGTCTTGTTAATAAATGCATAATTTTAGTTTTCTGTGAAGCAAATGCGTTGTCTAGACAAGATTCCTAAGTGTATCCTTTAAGCTGTAAAATATTTCTAAGCTCTTTGAGTTGCACAGTGATGGAAAAAAAAAAGTTTTGGTGTTGATCACTGAGTGGTGATTATGGATGAGTAACGGTGCAGTTCATCAGCCATTTAAGCTGGCAGCGTTTCCGAAAGAGGCACACTTACTCCTTCCCTCCTCTTTGAGCTGGTACCAAGCGTTCATGAAACCATGAAACGAACACGGTTAGCCAGTTCATCTGGGGTAAACTTGCACTCCTACTGCTCAGGTTTTTGCTGAAAGATCTTGTGTGCTTAAACAGAGCCGTCGTGTCCCTGCTGCCTTTTCTCTCCTAGCAGTGAAATGCTTAGAAAATAATATTTGTTTTGTTGCTTTCAAACTGAGTGACAAAACTTGATTTGGGCATTCCCACTTTGCCATTCTAAATACCAGTTGGTCTGAAATGACCCAGAAACATGTTGCTGGGAATGTGGTGCTGGGGCATTGCCTGGCATTTAAAAACAAGTTTTTTCATTACGTAGTTGAAGTTACCTGGGTGCTATCTTTCCCATGTGAAGCCACTTGGCTTTTTTTTTTTTTTTTCTTCTCTCTGCTAATGCTCTTTTATTAGTCTATGTATAAAAATGCCCATCATCAGCTAAGAATAAAATTCCTTTTAAAAAGTCCTCATGCTTAAAACTGAAGACAGGAGCACATCTTTTAAGGCTTATGTCTCGTTCCTTTCAATAAACAGCTCTTATTCAGTTGTATTCTTACGATTGTAGCATGCACTGGTGGCTTTGATATTCGAGTCTACATTGACAGTAGAGCCAGGGAAGGCGTTTTTAGTGGAATCATGTTTTCCAAGAGGGAAATTAGTCTTTCCCCACCAAAAAAAAAAACCCAAACAAACAAGCAAAACAAAACAAGAACAACAACAACAACAAAAACCCCAAACCAAAATAAAAAAAAAAACAACCACAAAAAAACCTCCAAAATTTGGACTTTTTTTTTTTTTTTTTTTTTTTGTAAAAGAAAAAGGAAAATGGTAGCCACTTTGTTTGAAGTCTCCTTGCCTTAAGCAAAAAGACAAGTTGACAAGTTCCTTCTAGGCAGGCAGCCAAAGAATCTCAGATGGATGAGGTCTCTCTGTGAGCTGCTGGCAAACTGGGGAAAAAATGTTTCAATTCTTTCCAAATATATTGTTTTCTGAAATTCTCTTCCTATACCCTTCCCCCTCCAAAAAAAAAAAACAACCCAAAACAAACAAAAGAAAACCAAACAAAAAACCACCATCAACTGCAAAACACCATCCTTGTAGTTATTCTTTTAAGCCTTAGTGGGAGTGAGAATTTTTTTTTTTTGCCAGGCACGTATGTTGGGAATATATTTATAATTTTTTCCCCAGTCCTGCTCAGGTTTAATATGTTTAGTTTTGCCCTCTTCCATGTGAAGCAGAGTCAATTTTAATGCAGTTACTTGGTGGTGCTGTGCCTTGTTGATTTATTTTATGTTGCAGTTGCATTCCAGTTCTCAGTCTCTTGCCTTTTTAATCCTTTTCCTCTTCTTTTCTCAAACAGCTTTCCTCTTTGTGCTCTTTCTGTACCCCACAGCATCCTAAATTCTCCTGTGTCAGAATTGAGCTTACTATCCTGGATAGGAAGAGCTGCTTCTGTTTGCTTTAACTATGCTAGCACAGTGCCTGTTTTATGGTGCCTGTTGTCTATTCACGTACCAAGCTCTTAATATATTCTCAGATACTTGTCCCCTGAAAATCAGAGCTTTCTTTTGCTGAAGCAAGAGATTGCTTTGCTTGAAATGTGGCTTCCTTGCTCCCTTTTCCCCACTCCTTAGTTAAACATAGACTATATCCTAGAGTATACATAACATGTTCACCTTACTGAACAGCAGTAAAACATCTATTTGAATGGTCCCTCCTTTTTTCTCACTTTCATTTCTGTGAAGTTCTACATCTGATTTGTAGATGATGCCTGATTTTACTCTTTCGTTTTAAGTTACTGATTAACCTTGGTATTTTCTCATTGCAAGGTGGTATATAGAACATTATATAAACAGAGAATAAATGTAAGTAGTGAAATTGAGTGATGTTTTGGATTTGTGCAAAGGACAAATGTTTCAGAAATGTAACTCCATTATCCCTCCGTGGACCCTAAAGCTCTTGCGGAACTGTAGTATTTGGATCAATTTGTACATTCAGTATCAAGGATTTTATCACTTGAGTTCCAGATAAGAAGTAATTCTAAGAGAAACCTATAAACGTGTACTAAACAAGATATTTTCTTTTTATGGAATATTTGGATTAGAGGTGGAAATATATTTGGTAGTTTAAAAAAATCTTCAGTGCACTATTCTGTCCACTTTTTCCAGAGAAGAAACTTGGCTCATCCTTATTTCCTTCAAAAGGAACACTGCTTCTATTTCCAGTTTAGACTTTCATAACTGCATCTTGATAAAGGGAAAAATACACTTACAGAGAAATTACAGAAATCCTGAATGGTCGCAACATTCTAGGATGTGTAAATTACTATCTTACTTAATTAGTCCAGCTCTGATGGTAATTTCTGTTTATGGTGCATTTACTCAGAATGCACTGAATTAATTACTACTTACTCCCTTTTCCTATATTCAGATGGTTACTTATGAGCATCTCAAGTGTCGTGTCCTTTCTGTGTGCAGAAATAAGAATTACGAGAGCTGAGTTGTCAGCTGCCCCAGTAAGCTCTGGGCATGGCTCAATGGGGGGATGGCAAAGGAGATGTTTTTTTCTGCCTCTGAGGCTGAGTCTAGCTTTATACTGTTTCTAACACCATTTAGTGTAGCCTTAGCTCATTTCTAAACTGTGCCATCTGGCCTTGATTCCCAAGGGGCCATTATTTCTGCTGGAATTGCTATAGTTGGAGCCTTCTCCAAGACTGACCCGTGCTCTGGGGAAAGCTGGGAGGAATGATGATTGCAAAGCTGTGCAGAAAACCTCCCCAGCAGACAAAGGTGCCCTTAGGTACCGGAGATTTATTTAGTGCTGGAAGAAAAGTTGCTATTGTTTGCAACAGCTGCATTTTAAAAATACATATATATATATATATTTCTTTATGTGAGTAGGTCAGTATATGAAATACATGGAGCCAGGTGAAGCCACCTGTGTTAGCATAACATGAGACACGTGGTAGGTATAATTACACATTCAAATTCTCGCTTAAGACTACAATACATCTTTTGTTGACTTGTCATCTTTCTAGCAATCCAGAAGACAAATTTACTCGAGCATCCTATTGAACCAATATTATAGGAAAATGCCCTTTATTACAGAACATATTACCATACTAAACAGAGATAAATTCCAGTAGTATTTAAACACTTAATGACTACATTAAATCAAATACCACGTGTTGAAGGCTTGCGTGTCAGTCAACAAATCCAAGTACAGTTTGAACCGCTCTGATTTTGGTTGAATGCAGTGAGGCTGATTCATTGCTTTCAGTTGAACTTTTGACACTCAACATGGGGGCATTTTTTAATCTGGGAATGATAACTTTTGGAAGAGTTCACTTCCAAACTTTCAGGGCATGTCCTACGCATCGGAGTCAGCCCTGCTGAACTGAGAAGATAGGAGGGGCAGAAGGAAGGTGCAAGGGAACAGTGTCAAACTTTGGATGAAAGAGAAATTACTAGAGTAGCTATTATCATCTAATTAGGCTGTAGAAGGAGTAACTGGCCTTTGGCACCCTTTAAATTTTTCCAATTTAACACAACACAGATGATTTTCCACTCCTCTTCATATGCCCCAGCTGAGTGATTTGTCCTTCAGAGGGCAAGGAGAATAATGCTGGAGGATGAGTGGGGTGCAGCTTGGGAGTGGAGAATGGGACTGATGGGAAAAGGATGGAAGCAGAAGAATCTGGGTGATGAAGGATGCTGGAATAAATGGAGGAAGGAATAGAGACCCTGGTGTAGTTCAAGGAGGAATGGAAAGCACAGGTTCTCTACAGCTCCAGAAAGAACAAAGAAACTTGCCATTGGTTGAAAGATGAAGCAACCTAATATTGGAGAGAAAGTATCTTGGAGTGCTTTGAGATTTCCTCATGATGTCCAGTTTGAGCTAGTCATGAGCATCTGATATCCATCCTAGGGGAAATGCCAAGGACTCAGTGGAGCTCACCAAAGTGAACTGAGGAGGGTAGTGCTGAGGGTTTCTCCCTATTTCTAGGAGAAACTGGTAGGCCTTTTCGACATCAGAATGACAACATGATGCCCACATCTCCCCCAACTTTTTTTTTTTTTCTCCAATTTATACTAATGCGAAGAAACTCAATTATCTGAGTATTCAGCCAAGATCAGAACATGCACAAGGAAGAGCCTTTTGAAGGTAAACTGATCTTACAGCCAGGATGTGAGGTTCACTAAGGAACTACCCATAGCTGCATATCATAGCTTGTCCTCTGCGCTGGTGTGAGCACTCAGAGTCCATCGGTGTCTACAGAGTGGTCTCTAAACCCACTGTTCCTTCTTGCTACAGGTCAATTGATAGCAGTAATAGTTTTTTTTCATTGTTTCTCACGTTGATTGTAAATGGGCAGTTTAAGTGCATGTGAAAATACCAATCTTAAGTAAAGCTAGGAGAGGATATATCCAAAACGCAACTTTCCTTGGATTTTAAATACATCACAGTGATGTGGCTGCAGGATGAGTTAGATCAAGCAAGCTGATCTCTCACAAAACTCTCTATGGTGGGCTGCTTCTCCCCTGGGTAAGCTTGTTTTGTTGATTTGCTGGTACCTGCTGTGGAAAAGGGATCTGTTACGGTGATGTGAGAAAAGGAGGTCATAGCTGAATGAGGCTCCACTATGTTGGATTCTCTATTAGGTTTGGTGTTTTATTTTGTTTGTGGTTTTTTTCCCCCCCTGCCATTTTAATTTATTTTTTTTAATATATATATATTTTTTTTATTATTATTATTTTTTTTTTTAATATGAGGATCAGCTCCCTGCCCATCCCTTGCTGCATCCCAGCCCTGTCCAGGGGCGAGCAGGTACTACCATCGTGTCCAGTCGCCTGAAGAAGCATGCTCTTTCTTGTGTCCTCTGCTGCCTTTTAAGAAGTAGGTTTGGTTTGTTTTTGAAAGTTAAGGGCACACGCCTCTCAGGTTGTAGAGGAGGAATTATTATTTAAGCCCCTCTCAGAGTTCCAGTTTAACATTCCCTTAAATAGGAAAGTTACAAATGTTTAAAAGCATAATTTGTAAGGTAAAAGCTATCAAAATAGCAGTGCAATCTGTTAAAGTGTTCAAAATTGTGATCCTCTGCAGTTTAAAACGTGAAATAAATGTACACTAATTGTTTTGAATGGAGATGAAGGCGGTGTTTGAAGCCAGTCTTTAAAGGAATTAGTGAGATGGCACCGCAGTTGATGGTGAAGCGCTGTTTTTCCGTAATGGGCTCAGCGATGTTCTCTAATTAGCTTGCAAATTGATATTCAAATACAAGTAAACCGGCAATCAAATACAAGCAAAACATCTATGCAAACAGACTTGGCTTTCTGCCTTTAGCATACCTGTACCAAAATTCTGGGTGGGTGGAGGGTGAGGGCTTTTATTAATGGTGGTTCCCTGGTTGGATAGGTCAGTATTTTGGTTCAAGCACGTGAAAAGAGGGGGGAAAAAACAACCCCTTTCTTCGACAAATGAGTGGCTTTTAAACATTAGTAACATAATACCGGGTGTGTGTGAGGTTTTCCCTGTCTTCATTTCTTTCAGGCTTCCTCAACTAGTTGCGCACAGAGGATCTGATGTGTGGCTGAGTCAGTGGAAATTATTCTATTGACTTTCCTGGGGTCGGACCATGGGTTTGTTTATTATTAAAATGATTGCTGTGTGGTACAGCCGTTTAACTTTCAAGCCTTGTGACAGAGGCTGGATGCATAAAATATTTTTGTGTGGTAGGGTTTTCTGCTGCATAGAGAATGCAGGTTCTTAAACTTGAATTTAATGCCTGGCTTAAGTAGCTTGTAAACTTATTTTTCTACAAAGGCGAATCATACAACAAAGCTAGTGCATAAGAACTATTGTGGGGAAAGGTAAATAAAGCTCGTACATTTTAAAATTTGGATTTCAAGGTCTTTTTAAACTCTCTGTTCTCTAATCAATAAAACATCTCTCAGTCGTTGACACACTGATAACGTGCTAACTGTCCTCTCAGTGTATTCTTTGTTGACAGATGAAGTGTGACCGTATCAGAGGGTCAGCTTTGCATTTTTATCATCCCCAAGTACTCCTCTTTCATCAGCTGTCCGTAGTGTTTGTTGTTCAGCATCATCTTTTATGCTAAAAATACTGTGGAAGGGACTTCCCCTAAATCAAGCTCTTATCGCTGTGCATTCATTAAATCCAATTACTGTTTGCAAAGATTTAGCTTTCAGTGCTGGTTATCGTCTGAGTCCTTCAAGGGAAAAAAAAAAAACCCAAACAAAACCAAAACCCAAAAAGTTTGTGGTAAGAGCTTTCTGTAGAGCAGCTAGTGCACTTTTTACATCGTAGAGATAATATGTCAGTGAAAGTCTTCGGCTTTCTAATTCAGTATGTGTTTTTCTGTTTGAATGACTGCATTTTTTTTCTCTTTATAGTGCTTTAGTGCATGTTTGTGCTTTTATTAAAAAAAAAGATTAATTCGAGTCTCGGGGGATGGCTAATGGGGGAGTGTAGGTACCTTGGAGGTCACAAGTTCAGATCCAGTCTGTCGTCTCCATCCAGTAGCCACTAACTGATAGCTGCTGGGCAGGTTGCACAGAAAGAGCCTTGGTTGGTTTGGTTCCTTCTGAAGGTGTTTATGTTGAAAAAAGGGTACTATTGTGTAAGAGCAGAAATACTGCTGAAGTTAGTGGAAACTGGGGAAGCACATGCAGGTAGGGAGCATTTCAGGGTATGAAGGTAGCTGGGGAAGGTCAATGTCACAGTGCTTTCCAGACTAGAGGAGGGTAGCAATGGAGTGAAATTTTAACCTCTTGTAGGGCGTTTATGCAGAGCTAGATGTATTGGGGCAGGAGTTTTAACAGCTTGGAGCAGAAAAGCATATCTAGCATTTCAGATGTTGGAGGTGGTTTTTGCCCAACTGTATTGATTCGGTGGGATTCCCAGAACTGGAATGAAGTCCATATCCCATTGAAACTTAAAGGGGTGGGGTGGGGGGTGGGGTGGGGGGTGGGGGAACCCAAAACAACAAACCAATCCAAGAACTTCTCACTCTTACGCTGCATGTCACTATCTGCACTTTTGACTGTGTCAAGTCTAATTTAATTAAAATCTTGTTATTATGCTTGTATGCAAATTAAATATTTAAGAATGGTACATGTCATTATTTATAAAAAATGGATCACTTTCTCCTCAGAGAACGTGATTTTATCAGCTGTTACAACTGCAAATGATCTGTTAGTTATTTCCTCCTCCTGATCTTCGCAACAAAGGCTGTATAATTTACAGATGCTCAACAACAACAAAAAGAAACCCAAAAGCAAAGTAATCACTAAAATGGAAGATGTTGTTAGCCTTCAGTGGGTTTGTTATCTAAGGGAAGCAAAGCCTGGTGAAATCACAGGTGCACCTGGTTTGAGATCCGATTTTGCAAGAGAGAAATCTGTGTGGTGATCCCAGCAAAGCTTGGTGTGGCTGCTCTGGTCTGCGGGGAGAGGTCATCACGCGGGGAGGAAGCCTGGCTTAATTTGAGGTGGCCACCATCTCAGTCTGTGGGATTTTATATTCCAACTGATTTGATAACTTTGCTTTTCATTTGCAGTCATAGTAACATTGAGTTGGGTGTTCCTCTGAAACCATCAACTATTACATGGAACTTAAGCTTTTTGAAAGGTAACTAAGTAAGATTTTTTGGAAGAAACTGGTTTTGAAGACTATCTGCTTGAAGGTGGTTGTGTGATGTCTCTTTTATACTATTGAAGAAGGCTCTGCCTGGGTCCGGCCAGGGAGGAGAACGTGTTGTGCTGCTTGTCTGGTTGAGTGATCCACAGCTGCGCGCGGGGCTTAGCTGGGGCCGATCGATGGATGCGAGCCCCTTTGTTTGGTAGATCAATACGCTGTAATGAACTCGGTGCTCCAGTTCCCTGGTAGGGATCACTGGGGGGGATAGGAAGGTGCCTGTTTTTCTGGAATGAATCAAAATAAAAGCTATGTTTGAAGATTTTATTTTTTTTTCTCTTGTGTAGAGATTAGATAACATTTCTTAGTTTCCTCCACAAACTCTGAAAATCCTGTAACATGAACTCCTAGGTTATCTGTGAACTGGAAGCTGTGTGTTTTTCATGATGACTTCTTTTTGAAAATAAGATGAAATAAATTTATAACCACTTAAGTGTTTAAAAATAAATACATCTGAAATAGTTTTGGAATACTTTGGCCGTCTGTCTACTGATTTTTCTTGTTTGAGGTGGTCTGTGTTTATTCCTCTGGGTCAGAGTTGATACTTTTAATTTGCAGACAATTAAAATATTGTGGATGTGAGCCAAGCAGAGTCTGGTAAGGGTTTTACATAGTTCCCTCTATGTATTTTCTTTTTAATTGCAATACCTTCTTGTAACACATAAAGTTGTAGGAGGTGTGGGGATAGATAAATGGTCTGATAAGCTGTTACACAAGTGTTTTAACAGTGTTTCTCAGCCACACGTATTTATGATGTGGAGAATTTTCCAGGCTATGCGTAGTGTCAAAATGTCATTGAAGGTCAAACCATGGTTTATTTGCCTAGAGGTCTTTGTTTTTATTTGATGCTAGACTTCTCGAAGTCTCTGTTTGTATTATTGCTTTAGTAAGAATCTTACTGGCTTTCATTTTAAAATTTTTGCTAGCTGTGCACTGATCTGCCACTGGATAAATTGAATTTTGAGAGCACTGTGCCGTAAACCGAGAGGGAAAAGGTCACCTTTGTGTGATAAATGCGAACTGTGTTGATACCATTACTCATTTTATATCCTGTCCTTTGTTAACTTTGCTAATTTTACCAGCAACAAAAGATAAAATGTTTTATTAATGAAGTGGGGGTATTAGATAAGTCTTTAGAAAGAGCTGGAGATGCCCAGTGGACAGTCAGGTCTGTCATGCTCAGTAAGGGAGAGGCGAGTGGTTTTGGGTTCTTCTAGAACGTACCTGCCCAGTTGGGATAATGTGACCGGGGTCAATACTGATTTATTCACAGTCTCTCTGCTGCCTTCCCAAACTCACATGCATGCTGGTGAACGTGGTATTTCTCTTTTTTTTGAATTGTGCTTCTACAAAAAGTTTGAAATAGTTTTTCTTCAGTATAGTGAATATGAAAATCGAAGTTTAGCTGGAAAAATGTGGTCTTTTTTTTTTTTTTTTTTTTTCTTTTTCCCTGCAGGCTGCAGAATTTTTAACGGTTCCATGACTTGGAAGTCTGGAAGCCCTCCAAGATGGATGTTGCAGGTGCTAGGCAGTAGCGGTGTTTTGTTTTTTTTTTTTTTAAGACAGTTAATTCGTCTATGATTGAAAGACTTAAAAGGTGCTGTCATGTGGGGTTATTGACAACGGCCGGGAAGATTAGGAGGCCGATTTAGGAGATTGATTGCCCCAAGGTCCCTCGCAGTAAGAGTACAGTTCCACAATTCAGAGTATATAAGGATTGCAGAGGAGAAGCAGCAGCTCCCAAAGAGCAAAGCGTATCTTACTAGTGAGAGACAAGTGTTGGACAGACGGGCAGTGAAAGCAGGCTTTCTGATAACAGTGGTCCTGCTCGTGCCTCGCTCTCCCAGACCCAAACACACCGAGAGGTTTGGTGCAGAGAAACTTTCATTGCTGTGGGTAAGGTGGCTAAATTAAAGCTTGGTCTCTGGTTTGGTATTGTAAAAGGTAGCAGGACCAAAGGAGGATGGGAAGGAAAGAGCTGTTTTGATGAGGAACTGAATGTCACTACTTTCTTGATGTGAGTCACACTTCAGAGAAGAGGACAACCCAGTGCATCTTCACTGGTGATAGAGGAACTTGGGCAGATTTGCCTTCTCATGTCTAAGGCTGAAGTTCTGTGTTAGAATTAAAGTGATCTAAGGGTAAATCACCATTGGAGAGAGCAGTCCCACATATCTTCCTAGCCCTACCTGGTGGTCCAAATGCTGCTTCCGCTCTGGATATAGCGGTTGTGCAGCCCCTGCATGAATCCATGCATCGGGCTGATCAAACGGCAGGCCTATCCTGGAGTGAAAGAGGAATGACGTTCCCTAGGGTCGGCTGGATGAATGGGCTTGTCCCGTGGCTGTGCCACAGCGGCTTGTGGGAGAAGAGGGAGATGGGACCATGGACTGTAAGACCACCTCCTTTGGCAGCATCTTCTGCCTAAATAAATCACTTTGTCATACTAGAAGTGCATCCTAGCTGTGTCTGTAAATATCCCTCATCCTCTACCGAGGTCTTCATCCTGTGTCTCTGACTGGCCAACAGCATTGCTTTACTGTCATTTTAGATCTGCAGAACCAGAGTGGTTGATTTGAGCATCTAGTATGCAAATAAGATGACCTTTTTGCTGTGATTACATTTTTTTAATGAATGTATAAATCATGGGTATTTTGCCATTAACTCAGACCCTTCTGTGAAATACGAGAATGATGTGCAGCATTTTAATCTTCTCTCCAGTCTGTCCAGTCTCTCCCTCCGCTGTGACGATCCAGCAGCAAACCCTGAAAGAAGCGGCATCTGTTCAGACGAGTCGTAGGGCTTACTGCAAATCAGCAAGACAAGGCAAAGTGAGCAAAGCTGACCACTGTAGCCGCAAGCCACTTCTGCGTGCACCCCCTGTTGAACTTTCTTTAGTCACCTGGGTTCGTGTAAAACGTGCCAGTCTGCCTGGGCTGCTCCTGGAGTTTCGGCGGCAGGCTCGCTCCTCAGACTTTTCCGTGCGAAGAGCTTTGAGGGACAGCTCTGCTGGAGTCTCCTGCCCTGGCTGAGGATGCTGCTGCCTCCGTGCATCCGTGCTGGCGCTCTGCTGGGGGCTGCCAGCCCGCAGCAAGGCTGATCCACAGCAGGCTACCTGCCTGGGCTTCGCCTCGGAGGGTCAAACCCTCCTGTGAATTATCAATAAAGATGTGCTGATGCCAAGGCAGCAGCAGCAGAACTAGAGTAGGAAGACAAGGATGCAGGCACCTTTCTGTCAAGCCTTGCTAGGCACTGTCCTTAGCAGTGAGGCAGGGTGGGTGGCTGGGGGTGGGAGCGTTTTGTGTGGGGGAAGGCAGAAAAACCAAAGAACCAAAGGCAGGGACAAAATAGCCAGAGCTAAGGTTGAAGTCTTCTTGTCCCAGAAGTATTTCTGCTGTGGCAGTCTGGTCTGAAAAAAAGAAACATTCTCTGTGACCTGTAATAATCAGTTTGTTTAAGTTTGGGTTGAAAACAACTGAAGACTGTGATTTGTGTTGGACGGCACTTTTAAAGCTTCTCTTTAAGAAAAAAAAAAAAAAAAGCTTTTTAAATGATCTGCTCCACAGATCTTTATATAGCACAATCTACTTCTTCTCTTAAATTAGCGGTCAGCATAAAAGTAATTCATCAAAACTGGTGGATTTACATAAGTATACATGTGGTATAAGAAAGAGGAAAACTAGTTCCAGAATTTCTGAGAATACTTGGAGTTCAAGGCAAATCTGGCTCATTGAAAATCAGCCATAAACTTAGTAGGTTTCTAGTATTTGGATTTTTTGCTTTTTTGGAGTACTCAAGTGTGAAAGGGAGATTCTGTAGAATCTTCTATAGATCTTATATTCTGGAAAATATTTGGAAGTTATTTTTATGTATGTTATGTGACTGTTACAGGGAATGACAGTGGTGCTGACTTCCTGTTCAGGGATGAATGGGAATAAGGATGGCTCCAGAGACTAATAATTACTGCGCTTTTGTGTGTGATGAAGAACTGGATGTATCTGATGGCTTAGGTGTGTTTCTTCAGATAAAGATTTTTTTTAATACCTGATTTTATTTTAATCTGAACCAGTGGTCGGGAGTTCTGTTGCTTGCATTTTCTTCTGTCTTAAGTGTTTTCCTAGTATGACTTTTCACTTAAAGTTGGATGTTTGATAGTACTTTTTATTTTTAGTTAGAATACTGATGTGCAACTACGTAATCTAAACATCCGAAGTTGCATTAGCGTTTCATACTGGTTTATATGGTGTTATTCTTTTTTGGTTTGGTGTTCCCCCCCACTTCCCCTTCACTTGTAATGAGCCTATTAGCCACAAGCTATATGCGTGCCCAAGGGCAGATCCTGATTCTAAAAGTAAAAGCTGACAGCTGTGGCCAGAGGGGCTTTTCAATGCAATACAGTGTGGCTTTGCCAATAATTGTAATTTCCTAAGCAGGCTTTAAAAGGGAGTGGGAGGGGGCTTTCATTGTTGTGTTAAAAAAATTAATGGCACACACATTTCTTTTTTTTCATTATTTTTCCTTTACATTTGAAATATGTTGTGCTTTTATGAGAACACTGTGAAAATAAATCTACACTGTTTAGATAGAAGTATTACAAAATGATTTCCTCATCTGAATTCAGTGACTGCCTGCCTTGCATGGGTGGATGCTTGTCATGGTCCAAAACTTCAGAAGTAGACTGCAATACTAGAAAAAGTAGGCAATTTCAAGAAGTACTAGAAATTTGATAATGTCGAGGTCTTCTGGAGTCCTGTACGAAGAACTGAATATGAATATTCAAAGATGACAAAAATCAAAGCTTACATTTTGAAAGAAAGAATTTTGATACACTTGCATTTGTGCAAGCAGGGATCAATAAATAGCTCATGACAGTTAATGTCCATCTCAGTCTTATTGCAAGTATTCTGGGAGAAGGAGGAGGAAAGCACGAGGGAAAAACAGACTTGGGAGACAATTCTCAGTGGTTTGATTAACTTTACCATGGGTTTTTCTTCTATTCCAAGTCACAAGTTGGGACATTCACAGTGAGACGAAATAGGGAAATACACTATTTCATGTGTGCTTCACATTGCAATTTAAGACTGATTACACATTAGTTTTGTAATTTTTTTCAAATTTATATCAAACCGCAATAGATTTGAAAATGAGAAAGGTTTGTTTTTCTCAAACATAAAATGTAGTTCATGAATGAAATTAAGTTATATATGCTCAGTTTTTGTTAAACGCATAGTTTTGATTTTTCTCATTTACGTTCTCAAAGCAGCAGAAAATAGTCAAATTTTGTCATTTACAGTCAGCACAGAAGTTGCATTCAAAGCTTAAAATGATTTTTACTTTGGAGGAGTTCAGGGTTAACACTGAAGATTAATCTTGCCATGCAGTGCTGAAGAGCAGATCTGCACCAATTGACAGGGAACCCTACAGGGAACGTCACGCTACTTTTTGGGAATCTCTTCACTTTCTAGAAAAACACAGCCGCTATTGGGAGCTATAGCCATGTCCTTTGGTGTGTCAGAGGGAATGTCAAGGGGCTGGAGATGGTTTGGAGGTGGAGTATTTGCTCTGCTTGCTGTAGGAGAGGTTGGCTGGGGGCTGGTAGCTTCCAAAAAAAAGTCTCCTCCTGTGTTCACCCACCCTGCTCTCTCTGTCTCCCCAGTTCTCTCCAAGAACTGCCTTTTTTAAAAAACAAAAACAAAACACTTTTGTTTTTTTTCTCTGCCTGCTTAATTGCTTCCTGCTTAGCCAGGTAAAGCCCTGTAGGAGTAAGGAGCACTGGAAAGCCAGACCCTGACAATTTGAGTGTCTCTCCAAGTCTATAAATGACCTGTGGGTTTTGCAGAGCACGTACGCAGTGCTGGCACTACCACTTTCCTTTTCTTCCTTCTTTTTTTTCCCTGTCACAAATTCAGTGCAGGTAGTGCTGTCTGTCTTTATACTTGGGTGTGGGCTCAAATTAATGACTACCTAAATTTCAAAAGCAGTGGTGTTTGGTATTTAGGAACACCTCTACAGATGTATGACTTTGACTTAGAAGGTAAGCACAACTAAGAAATTGGAAGAACAGGATTTCTAGCACAAAATGCTAAGAATGGTTTCAAAAATGCAGAGCAGTGTTCACAGTTTAGAGCAGTTATGTGTGAAAACATTGAAAATGTTAAGAGACAGGGATGGACTTTTCAAGAATGCAGTAAATATGCTGTGTACTAAACCCCAAAAAAACCTTGGGTTTATGTAACCTATTAAACAGCCTTTGTCCTTTGTTTCATGCTGTTCCTCATGGAACAGCTCAGTATGTAATACCAGTTTTTGACACCTCGTCCAGTTTGCAATCTTCCATACTGCAGCCTTTGCTCTTAAAAGGAGAGAGTCCTGCATACGGGAGGATGCCACAGGGGTGAAAAGTACCTAGCTCAGAGTAAGTGTTTGAGCATGTGGAAGTAATTTACTTGCATGTGCTGAAACAAAACATCTCCTTAAATGTTGTAATTTGTTACAGTCTGTTTGTCATACTGCTTGGCTTTGTGTGTATTATTGGTCAAGGTAGCTTGGGTCCTGTCACTGCTTCTGTACTGTATTGGTTTTCCATCTTACCAACACTGCACTACTGCAGGTCATGACAAGATTTGTTTCAGCAGTGGTCCGTCTGAGTTTACTGTGAGTCAGGAGGTCTTGTTGCCCACCAGCAAGCACGATGCCTGAGGCAGAGGCACGGGCAGCCCCCCCGGCACGATGGCATCTGTGTGCCGTGGGCGGGAGGGCAGTGGGCAGCTGGGTTTATGGAGGCACAGCGTGCCACCAGTTCCACTGAGCAAGGCTAATCTCTGTCTAAGGAGATTAGACCTGCGCTCCACCCTCGTGCTGGGAATGAAGGCTCAATCACAATCTTCAAAGTCTTGGGTGACTTGAGATGCATTTCTTAAAAGTGTGTTTAAAAAAAAAAAAAAGCAAATCTCAGAGAAGATAATCTTTCCATTTAAGATGAGTCTAGCTACAGAGTAAGCTTCCAGAGACTATCTCATGTAGAATAGCCTTTAGAGAGGAAAAATAACTCTTCTCAAAGAGCAACTTTCTGTTTCACCCATGGCAGCAAAAGAGACAATGTAAGAAATCCTAACATAAAGTCTTTTTACGTGTTTGGCTGAGATAGTTCTTTGTAAAGAAAAAGAAGTGATAAAAATGGGGGAACTCCCCCCACCTCAACAGAGACTCAGAGCTGAACTTCTCAGAGAAGACAGGTTTTGGTGACTGCTAACCTTTTGTTATCAATGTTTTTAGCACTGAGAAAAACAAGGATGATGATTTAATTTTTTTTTTTTTCACCTCTCCCTTTTGTTTCTTTATTCCTCTGTAGTTTTTTAGCCTCCTGTTAATCTAGTGTTAGGCTTTGGAGAAGGAAGGGGTGTTTTTTTTTTTTTTTGTTGCTACTAGTTAGTGTCTGTTCTTTAATACAGGTCTTACTGTTTTTAAGTCATGCAAGATAAAGACAAATAAAGTATTGAGTGAGACCACAAGTGCATGTGCATCAAATTTCTCTTTGAATACTACAGATACCAAGGCTATTTAAAGCAAGTGATGTAAGAAGTGTGGCAGTGAGTTGATGTCTCTTATCTCCAGCCGTCACCTCTGTGTCAGATCGGACGGGACTTGGGCGCGTAGACGCGTGTGCTGTACAGCCAGCTGCCGTCCTGCCGCAGCTGGGCGGACGTCCCATGCTGAAGGCATCTCGGATCATCTCCAGGCTGCTCCCAGGATGGTAACAGCAGAAAGCGGCTGTGGTTTATTTTTGGTGACTTTGTCTCTGGCCACAGAGCAGAGATAGGAAATAAAAAGGGTTGCGTGCTTCCAGGAGCCTGTAGTGGGTGTGATTTAAGTTATCTGCAGGTGACAAGGGTTTCCATAAACTTCTGTATATGGATATTGGCTGTCCTTTCTGCTAATCTGTTATTAGTTGGTAGTCATTATTGTTTTATGCATTAAGTAAAGTTAAAATGTAAAAGTGAAATTTTCAGTCAAAAGTGAAACAAGAAATAGGACATCAAGGGAGACAAGCAGCGCAGATTTAAATGCTGAATACTTTCACGGTGAGTAGCTGAGCGTATTTTGTGGGCATCCTTCACAGCTAAAAGGGGAAGAATTGGGGTCAAATCCTGCCATGCTGGATGCAGAAGTCATGTGTTTCTCCGCTAGCGCAGTCTGTAAGGTACGACAAGCATGCAACGGTGACACAAAAAATACTGTTAAAAGAAATAACATAAACTTAAGGTGGAGGGGAAAAAAAATCATTACAATGTGAGCAAAAGTCTTATGCTTCCCATTTGTCTGCCTGGCTATGTGAAATCATGTTGATCTACTAATTTGAAGTTACAAGACAGTAATATGAAGAATCTTTGGTCCTTAGGTGGTTAGACCTGACATATAACCCAGCAGCCTGTACCCTTTGCCTGCTAAATTAACCCAGCTTTTAAAATGCCCAAAGGAAATATTTAAGGAGGACAGTACTACACTGAGGTACAGGACCCTGGAAGTTATTTTTGATAACAGAAAACAGAAATTCACAGTTCTCGTAGGGGGACTGAATTTTTTAGCAGTTGGTGGCAACTGAAGTTTTTGTGGGTGGGGGGTTGTTCTATTTTTTTTACAGATCCAGGTTACTGTAATGTGTTGTATCAAGTTGCTGCTTATTCCAGCTGTACACTGCTAATGCTGTAGAGCTTGCCTTGATGTTCTCTGCCTTGAAAGAAGGCTCAAACCCTCCATTTCCCAACATTAGACCTGTGAACCACTGGCAAGTGTGTTTCAGAGGTTTGGTATAGAATTAATACATAAGAAAATTAATGTGCCATTGCATTAAATCAAGATGGTCTTTACACTCCCTGAGAGCAAAGAGATTCGAGATGGTGTCCTCATTTGCCAGCTGAAGTCTAAAGAGGGAGGTGGTCAAGAAGGAAAGTTAGGAGGAAGATGTCAGGGTTTTAAAGCTCTTTCATATTTTTCCAGGCAAAACTTTGTTAGGAAGGACCTTTGTGGTGATGCTTTTTTTTGTTGTTGTTTGCAAAGCTCACTGACAATGAAAAGCCATGCGTAGCACATGGTATCATTATCGCTATCTGTGGTCTAACCATCGAGCAGTACGCATATTTTGTGATGTCTATAATCTTCAGACAGGACAGGGCTGTTGAAATGCCACGTAAAGTTCATTCCATCCTTTTTACTAGTTAGCTAAATTATCTTCAAAAAGCTGCTTTTGCTTCGTGGCAAACCTTGGAAGTCATTCTCTATGGTTTTCTGTATGTTGGAACTAATGACAGTGTTACAAAAATAGCCCCAAACTTCTTTGAGTCATCTGCTGCACTCTTCATTTCTTTTCAGAGTAGTTGTACACAGGCTGAATTGACCTTTTTGACTTCAGGTTGTGTCATGCAACAAAAGGCTCTGGAGTTACTTGAAGGACTCCCAAATCTATCTTCCCTATACTCTCACTATACTCCTAGCTCCCTGAAAGCAGGACCAAGCCCTGCCCCTCTGCACGTTTTCATCCTGCTTTCCTAAACACAGACCCCAGCATTGCTCTTGCTGCCGTTCCTGCTGTTGTCCTTCTCCTCCCTATCCCCAGAAAGGCCTCATCTTTTCAGTGTGCGGTTCAAGAGCCAAATGCACCATTGCTTCAGTGTTACAGGAGTGGCCCTCTCCTATGGGAACAGCTTGCCGTTGTCACCTGTACCATCATCACCTGGCAGCTGGCTACCTCTTGGTCCGTATGTTGAAGTTGTGGCACATCCAGATGGTGGAAAGCAAAAGAAAGCTACCATCCATGGCTAGTGTATGCCAAAAACATTGTAGGTGCAAGGTAGATATTTGTAGTGCTATTGGTTCCAACTAGATCGTGTTGCAAATGTACCTTTCCTTTCTTGTCCAGCCTCCTCATCTCTTGTGTGAGACGGCTCTGAGAGATGTGTGCTGTTGAGAGTTAAGGCATCGGGGCCCATGTGAGGTTTGTGTGCGAAGAACCGGTCGCCTCTTAAGGCTCGCAGTGGAGCAGGGATCGTTTTGTTTTTTTTTTTCTATTTTTCAATAGTTGTTATGTAAATGGTATGCCAAATTGTAGAATTATTCTTAAGAGATGGTGTGCATTTTTGGGAGCATAATGAAAGACCAGAAGTGCAGGGTTACTCAGCAAAGAGGCTTAAATGGTTCTGCAGGGGTAATGAGAAGTTTTGCTGCCGTTGTCTTCTGCTCTCTTGGGATGTGCTGCAAGACCAAAGTTAACTTATTTTCTCATAAGCCCCATAATCTGTCAAGTTACTTAAATGTTTGTGGTTTTGCTTTGTAGGAAGCCTTTCCACAAGATGCTGTACTGAAAGGGCTGTGCTCATTCTTCGAGTGAGATTACAGGGTGGGGAGAGGTGGTGTCCGCTTAAAAATAGGGAGGGAAGTTCACTCCCCCTTTTAACTTTCTTTGTAACAGTGATAATGCTAACTAGACTTTGAAGTCAGCCTATATTTTAAGTTAGTGATTTGCTGAGGGGGGAAGTGTGACTGGTTGATTGAACTACAAAGATGTCCGAGATGACCAAGATACTACAAGGTTTGAAAAGTTTAGATAAACGCCGTATCTTTTTAGAATACAAATGAAGCACAGAAGTCCGACTTGCTCAGAGCAAACCTGATTTTTAGTAGCTCTGGGTTTGGCTTTGCAGCTGAGGTCAACCCTCCTGGAAGGAGCTGGGCAGCAGCCGCGTGGGGGAAGCCCAGGGGAACCGGCCCATTGGGGTGCAGGGGAGCGTTGGCGCTGGCAACTGCCTTTCAGCTGCTCGCTGCGGCAGCAGCTGGACCTGGTTAGCTGGATACTTCCCTTCTGTCCTTCAGCACTGCCTAAGAAAAAAAAATAATTCACTGACTTAGGCCGCAATTAGAAGAAAAAGTTAATGAGGGCATATGTTAAGAATGAATAAATGTCCAAAAGAAGTTTATACTTACAGATGTTTGCAGCAGTCGGTAGCTTGCAGGGCTTTATTTCCTTGCCAAGATGGGACCTCTTGGTCAAACGCCAAGATTAAAGTGTTGGAAAATGAGTCTGTTTATCTTTTCACCATTTGTCATGTTCACCAAACTTTTTTTTTTTTTTTAATTTTTTTTATTAACTGGGTTGCACACCCTTTCTCTCCTCATATTTCTCACTTCCCATCTCCCCGCTCCCTGCCAGTTCTGGGTTATTGTTTCATTTGTTGACCGAAACAGCGCTGGTGGATTTTTAAAGAGTTTCAATTAAAAAAAAAAAAAAAAGAAAAATCTGGATAATTGGGTTTAATTCAAGGGAGAATAATATCTGTATTTTAAACAAGGAGCTCTTTCAAGAAAAATCTTGTCAGTAGCTACAAAAATGATACTAAAGGAAATCCACTCTTTCAAGGTCCAACATGAGAGGATTTTCTTTTAGTAGACAGCAAAGGGAAGATGATGTTAATCGTTTGTCTTCATTTCCTTTTTGGCTTATCCTTTTCAAGAAAGTGTTGCTTCTGAATGAGTCATTTGCAACCACTTATTTTTTTTTTTCTTTGTGCAGATGGGCTAAAGAAGCAAGTTGTAGGCTGTGTCCGGTTTTGAGGTCATAAATTAATTCATGTACATACATAACTGTGATGCATTTTTATACACATACTAGAAGTAGAAATTTACAAACAAGTATGATTTCTAATGCAGTAAAAGATTATTCTCTTAATTTCTTTATACTCACTTGTAAAACGTGAAATGACCAAAATAAGCATTCCTGTTGGGTTTCTTTTATAAATTATTTTTCACAGGTATGTTAACTTGAAAAAAGAGAGATGGTCATCATTTTTTTAATGGCTTGTATTTAGGAAACTGTTCAAGAGTTGTGTTTTTTATTAATTTAAATTTTATTTTGATTCTGTGATGGTCGTTTGACACTAATCCGTGCTTTCCCCAACATCTACATCAGCTATTTGGGCATAGGTTAAAGCTTCTTGCTTTCCATGAGTTTTTGAGATGTTGATCGTTTTAAGACAGCGGTTTAGTAATCCAAAAAGAAGGTGGCCACAATGCTCTGCTATGTGGTATTACAATTACTGTTTTTAAAATTTATTTTTCAAAGACCAAACTTGAAATGCATAATGCTAGCTAAGGAGAGCATGGGTCTGTTTGACTGAAGACCCTCTATGCTTTCTTCTCTTTTCCGTTGTGACTCAGATAATCTCATTTCTGATGCTGTTCAGAATTCCGTAACATAATTCTGAGCAGACTAAATGTTCAGCTTCGTCTAATGACTTCCATATACTTTTGAACTGACTGCATAAATTATACAGTAGAAGATTCATGCACAAAATATACAAATACTCAGCAGCAGTAAATGGGGTTTGTGGATGAAATTCACTCCATGCAGACGGGCCGTCTAAGATGCTTCTACTTGACAGCCTCTGCCAAAGGTACGTCTGCAAGAGGAGGAAGGATAGTAAGAGGATGAAATGTAATCCTGGCACCGTCTAAAAGGACAAGCTGTAAGTAAGCATCTTACTTGACAGCCTGTCCAGGATTTGGGGATCAGATAACTTGGATGCAGTTCTTTCTCTTAGTTTTGTGTTTGTTTTGGAGACTGCAAACAAACATTACTTGAATAACAGAAAGAAAAGTAACATGATGTGGTTTTTGCTGAAGAACTTTGTTATTAAAGGGGGAAGCAGTCAAATTAAGGAGTGGTCACGTGGTAGTCTGAGTGCCATCCCTCAAACCGGGTAAAATCTAATTGCTGTCTGCTGTGTGGAGCCAAGGGACACTCTATTGAATAAAGATTTAAAATTGGACTCCAAGAAGGGAATTGTAAATTCTGTGAACTGTGCCTAGGTTACAGGGAAAAATCAGGGGGAAAGAAGAGACTGGGCATGCCGATGGCAGGGCTGCAGGAGGTGCCCTTTGGGACAGTACCCTCTCATAAAAGCAGTAGGCAAGAACAATTACGTCATATTGTTAAGATAAAATTTACCTTAGGGTTTTTTTTTTTGGGAGGGGGGGGCTTTTTTTGTTTCTTTGGGTTTTTTTGGTTTTTTTTTTTTTTTTTTTTTAGGAAAAAACATCATATAAATCTGATGTTATCTGGGGTCCTGACTTGTATTTACAGCTGTTAACAGATAGCTATCACATGTAGAGGAAAGTAACAATGACTTTCTCCTTCTAAAAGATAATTACTGCAAGCAGCAAACATCAAAGGTCAGTATTGCCAGAAAACTTGTTAGGATATTTGAACAACCTATTACCAATTAGGAGGCTATATGCCATACCTAGGGGGTGTTTTTTAAAAGGCAAACCTTATAAAAGGTATTGTAATGGCCTTTTATCTAAAATTGGAGGCTCTCACAAGCATAGTAACATTTCATAGAATGGAACTCATTCTAGAAGTTGAATTGAAAGCCGTGGTATGTACAGGATTCAGACAGCAAACTAATAAAAAAGTCAGCAGAGGATGTTATATTCTATTCTTTCCCCAAAATGTGTGTGTTCTGGAAAGCGTGTCTGTAAAAATGGCATTGTACTTCCCAGTGTGTTGTTTGTCAGTGAGATTTACATCAAATACGCTTACTGTACAAGTTTAATTATGTTCCT
Organism: Chlamydotis macqueenii; assembly: GCF_036417535.1. Taxonomy (NCBI): domain Eukaryota; kingdom Metazoa; phylum Chordata; class Aves; order Otidiformes; family Otididae; genus Chlamydotis; species Chlamydotis macqueenii. The sequence continues at coordinate 115,761,645 of NC_141557.1, read as the reverse complement.
TCTAATTGCTAGCCTTGCATTTGCAGTCTGGAACCTAAGTTTAAAGTGCATTTTACTTTATCGTCTTCAATATTAAAAATTTCGTGGTTTCAGCCAAGCCTTTATTTCTGTAGCTCTAGTTCTGGCAAGTTTGCCTAGTGATACTGGTGCAGCTGTACTGTTTATATACTTATAAATAAAATAAACTGCTTTTTCCTGGTACTTAGTCAAAGTACCTCATCACCCTCCAAAAATAATTTTACTTGCACTCTCATCGGCTTTTTGTATTTAGCTCACAGTTGATGATCTATCACAGTTTATAGTGCACTACTTTGTTCAGGAAAGCATCTTTCTAGAAGGGTTGCTATAATGCCGTTCTTTGCCTTTCCTTTTATGTGTATGTAAGAGTCTCCTTCATCCCTATGGTGTATGTATCCAGTGACGCATTTGTTTTAGTTGTTTGGGGTTGGAGGTTTTTTTTTTGTTTTTTTGGTTTTTTTTTGGGGGGCAATTAGGTAACTTTTCTTATGACCAGATATTTTTGGTCGATTTATTTTTGCATCTTCCTCTCTAGTAAATCTGAGAAGCACAATCCCTTTCAAAAACTAGATGCAGGTTTGCTGTCCTGGAGTATCAGCGTCGCTAACCTTGAAGCTTAGCAGACATCTCGTCCTTGATTTTGTGGAGTCGTATACAGGCTTACATGAGTAAGACACGGCCAAAAACATTGTCTTTTCCTTTTCCCATGGTAGTTTTTCTAAACCAATGCCAGTTAGAAAGCTGATGTGAGGAAATTCCTGCATAGCAGTACATGAACTGCTGGGATTTAAACCTTTCTGTCATCTGCTTTATCTTACACTGGTTTGACACGTGTATGAATATGCAGGTTCAGCAGCCTTGCTGTTTTGCCTCTGCCATGTTCAGTGCTGTCTCTGGAAAGTTGTTCATAAAATGGTTTTATGGATACTTTTCAGATGTTGATGTAACTGGGAAAAAAAAAAAGATGAGCTAAGATTTAGTAAGTCTTACTCAACACCTGAAAAAGGGACATGCTTCTTATTTCTTTCACCCCTTTGTGGTGAGGTGTTCATCCCTGGAGCATGTCAGAGTATTACCCCCAGATTCTTCTGAGGAAGTAGGTGAAGTGGTTTTTGTTTTGGGGGTTTGATGGGTTTTATTCAAAGCTTTGTTGGGTTTTTTTCCATGCCTGAGGAGAATTCTTTCTTGTTTTGCTCTTCCTGTTTGTGGTTTTTATTTTAAAAAAAAAAAAAAAGTATAGTCTCTTACTAGTCTGGCTGGTGGTAGTGCTCTCCAAATCTATGTCTTCTAATTCCCACTGTAGCAGCAAAACACGTGTGGGAAAACACCAAAATTGCAGAGAAGAAAACATTTTGCAGGTGAATGACCCAGACTGCCTGCTGTCACGTAGCTTGCTAAGAGTTAAGAGAGTCAGGGGAAGTGTTACTTCTTTAAACGCAACTGTGTGGTAAGTAATTCTTATTCAAGACTTTTTCTGATACTCTGCTTCCATTTTCCTTATCTAAGCAGGCTGGTGCTTTCGTGGTACCCTCATGGGTTATGCAGCCTTACAGAATTCCTCCTCCTCTCTGTTCTGTGTCCTTCAAATAGTTTGCAGATAACTTTCATGACTCCCTTATTTGTTGCTTAGCCAAGATACACAGTATGTTCAGCTCTTTAATCTTCCAGTATGAATTGCTCTTGCCAGTCTCCTCCTTAGGTTTGTTGTTCAGCTTCCTTTGGTTTGTCTTTATTCATCTCTTTCTTAGATTTGGAAAAACAAAGGATTTAGAGGACTAGTAAGAGAAAATAATAGAGTAGATTTAGGCTTTATCACTAGCTATCCTGCCTCTAGGCTTTCTGAACGATGTAGCCACAAACAGAGTATGCCATGTTCTTTTTCTCTTGTAGGTCATCAGAAGAGGAGGAAAGTAGTCTCTGGTATTATTACATTGATGTGAAAGGGAATGCAGGTAGATGCAATAAATGTGTCCTGGTTCTTGCTAGGACAGAGTTAATTTTCACCTGAGCTGGAGCTGGTGGCACCTGTGGCTGGGGGACACAGCTGGGATAGGTTTACCCAAATTAGCCAAAGGGCTGTTCCATACCTTGTGACATCATGCTCAGTATATAAAGTGGGGATGGTGCTGAGGAGCAGGTTTTGCTGCTCGGGAGGGAGCTGGGGATCAGGATGCAATGTGAGATATTGTACTGTAATTTATGTGCGTAAGTATTTTTCCGGGTTTTTTTTTTTGTGGGTGGTGGTTGTTGTTGTTGTTTTCCATCTGTTTTCTTTTCCTCTGTTGTTATCTTAAACTATTTTTTTGGTCAATCCATGAGTTTTACCTTCTTTTCTTTACTGATTATCCTCCCCATCCCACTGCAGGGGGTGGTAAGGGAGGAGTATGTGAGTTAACTGTGTTGTATTTTAGCTGCTGAGTGAGGCTAAACCACAACAATTCATAAGGTGGTGTTTTTTGTTTTTTTTTTGTGGAAGGGAAAATGGTTTAAAGAAGTGTAGCAACTTACCCATACTCTGGTTATGAGAGAGGCTGTAGGTTTGTAGTCCTCTTGTAGCTGTATTTTCTTGACCTGGTAACCCTTAGTCACTTTGTATGTTTGAATGGTGTTTTTAAAACAAAGATCAAGGAGCAGTTGACAGAAAGGAGAGGGTTGTTAGAAATGTGTAAATGATGACAGCTCTTATTCTAGTGAGAACTAGTAGAATTTTTATGGCAAGTTACAGAAGAATGTATGTATGTATGTATGACTTACTGCCAGACATTTTGTCAGACAATTAAAATTATTTAGAAAAGCTAAGTATCCGAAACAGAATCGGAAAGCAGATCAGTCTAGGGAATTGTCCCATCTGGCAGCTGTCTCCAAGAGATCACTGCAAGCAAGAATGATCTTTTATTTCCCCCAAGTAATACATACTTTCCAAAATTTAACAGCAGCCTTTTAAGAAATACATGTTTTGAGTTTCATTGCCCCCACTGGGTGCAAGTAAGCATCAGTGAGGAAAGATGGATCTCCAGACTGAAGCAAATAAAAGGGTCATTGCCAGAAGTGTTATCTAACAGGTAAAATATCTCAATCTTAGTTTTGTGTTTTGTTTTGTTTTTTCTGGCATAGCAGATTTATTTTTTTTTTTTAATCTTATGGCAGAGTAAAACAAATATCATAGGATTTGAAATGCATTGAGCAACCATGACTTCCTTGTCTCTACAGCTAGCTGCCTTGTGCCAGTTCTAGCTCTCACTTGTAATAAAGATAACTGTTTAATTACTATGTTTTCTGTCTGTTGTTTTTAGATCTTGGAAGGTCTGCTGGAGCTGTATTAAGGAAAGAAGTTCCACTATCAGTAGGCTTAAGTTTGTTAGATTGAGATGTACACGTCCAGTGGAAAATGGTTTAGGCCTCCACAAAAGGCAAAAAGAATCCAACAACTGCTTGCTTCCATGTGTTCCTAGGTCTTTTTGGATGTCCTGAGGAAAGAAATAATGACTGCCCTTTTTTTTCCCTCTATGGAGTGGGGAGGGGAAAAAAAAGAAGCAGAAAAAAAGTCTTAATTCTGAGTATTCTTTATTAATTTTTAACTTCCCTCCTGAAATTAGTGCCTCTTCCATATCCTTTATTTCCTTTCTTGTGACTTGGAAGAGGTGTTTGAGAATGCATAATCATTGACAGGTAGCCTTCCTCTTGGCAAGCTGGAGTGGATGATGTAATAATGTGCAGCCCTATTGGTAGTACAATTTTAAGTGTTGTGTTTATCATTAAAGAATTGTGAGGTCAGTTGTCACAGTTCTATCTGAAGTGGTTTTCCCTCTACTTGTAACAAACTGCCTGGCTGTTTACTTGTTACTGAAATAATCCTTATAGATACTGTTTAACAGAGAGTATTAAGGATAGCAAGGATTTATTTGCAAGTACACCTATTTTCTTTACATGTGAAATACTTTTTATATACAACTCATTTGCCATATTTTGGCTTTCTCCAGCCTGATTATTTCCTTTTGGAAGTCACCAACATTGTATTGACTGCCAGACATAAAGTAGAACAATCCCTTAAAGTAAGAAGCTGACTGATGAGACTTAAAATTATATCGACCATCAACCTTGGCTTCTGTATATGTTCACAGCCTGAAGGCTCTATATTTAGGGAAATCATTTATATTATAGGAAAAGAACTGGGGGGGTGGGGGACCTGGCAAGTGGCAGACCACATAAATCAGTACAGTTTCTCTGAAAGTTTGTACTTTAAGTTCAGTATTGTCAAGACAACAGCTTTTCTTTACAGTCATGGGCACATCACTTTATTCTGCTCTATCAGCACCGAGGTGGTGTCCTACACAGGCAACTGAAGAACTACAAAGACAGAAACCCTCAGCAGAAGTTTAGACTTACCTGCATTGCAAAGACCAAATTCTGGTGTATGTAACTGGTCTACCTAATGGCAAGACAAACTTGCTTACCTAATGGAATCAACACTCTGAGATGCTTTAGAAAACCCCAAACAAATAATAATGTAAGCTAGAGGAGAATCTTCTTGGAATCCTGATTCTTTCCCTATAAAAAGGCTGTGAAATTTTAGAAGTAGTTTATTGTATTCTGTTCTTACTCTCATGCTGGTGAAAGTCATGCTTAATTATAGCCATTCCTTTTTTTTTTTCCTCTTTTTTTCTTTTTTTTTCTTTGCTTCTGAAATGAGCACCAGAGACGCAGGTATTATGCAGTGTATTTCTCCACCTCAGTCGTACAGGCGGTGTTTCTGCCCTAGCTGTCCCTGTAGCACGTCCCGATGCTGTACTGTGCTGTGACACATGAGGGTTTGTAGCTGTTGTGATGGAACTATGGAACGCTTTAATTGTGACCCAGGATTTATACCGTGGTCTGCAGCACAGTGAAAATGTTATTCAGTGGAGTGCTGTGCTCATAAAGAAATGTGTATGGGGATGTAAATTCTGCTCTGAAGTGAACAATGCGTTGCCTTTCTGAAAGGAGGTTTTGCTTCTCTGTTAATACAATTATTCAGAAATGAAAAAAAGGGGCAAAAAGGTAACCCTTCAATTCACTGTGTCCCAAGGTGTTGAAGTAATGTATTTTTAAATGCCTTTAGTGTTATATTTCAGACTTTTTCCAATTTTAAGTTGGAGTCCCTTCCAAAGTAGAGAAGATTGGATGACTCAGTGGTCATCATTATGACCTTAATAAAAGCCTGAGATGAGTACCTGGAAAGCAATATTTGGGGTTGATATTGGTGAAAAAGTCCATATTTATTTAATTTTTTTAAAATGTAACCGTGATGGTGACCTTCTTTTGATCAAAATTTATTACTGTTTAACTATCCTTGAACTGAAATGTAATGTTTTAAAGTTAGATCTGATATCCAGCTCTTGGATATTGGCTCTTTATTTATTATGACTATGTAAACAGCTGCAAGGTATTATCTCACTGTGTATAGGAAAAGTGCCTATTTCCCTGTTCCCAGAAATGGAAAAATGCATCGGCCACAGTTTTGCTTTTCAGATCACTTGCACATTTTTTGCTGAAACCTTGTTATGCAAAGATAAACTCCTAATACCACAAAAACCCCCAAACAGATAGCCTTTGTCAAACACTTAATTTAATTTACTTGAAATGATTTGCGTTTCCTAAACAGAAGCCTTATAAAGGCAAAAACTTAAGGGAGTGGGAAACAACACTGATGGCTCATTGCAAGTCTTGTCCTCCTGTAGCGTAGTAATAGTGATGCACACGTCTTGCACTGCTGTAAAGTGAAGCAGCCATTATGTTGTGTGAGCTTGGCGTCAGTGCAGCTGCATCGGTGCACGGTTGCAAAAGAAAAGAACCTGACTGAGCAATTAAAAAGACTCTCCATAGAGACGAGGCCTAAAACTAGTTCTCTTCAGCCTGAATTTTTGTTGCTGTTATTGTTCTTGTTGGTCATTCTCTAGGAACAAAAGGGCTTTTATATCCGAGTAAAGAATAGAGTTCCTAACAAGGTGGAACCAATAACTGAGAATGAAGAACCTGGTGTTTGGAAGAGCCAGAAGAAGGCGGGGCTTCCCATTGGGAAACATCTATTAACACACACACACACACACACACACACACATGTATATATACGTGCACACACACGAGTTTATCAGCATCCATCTTTATGCATGTCTTGAAATCAAATTTCCCATAGACTTGCAAGTTTTGCTTTGGCAGGCTGTTAAATCGATGACTACATTGCTGTGTAAATTAAGCAAACTTGAGGCTTAAATTGCAGAAATTAATCCTGTCTGGCATCTTTGTCTAGCATTAAAATTTCATTGACCACCACTGCTAAATTTTAGGAGTAAAGTCTTATTATACCCACTTCAACTTTTATCTACATAAGGAAGTAGCCTTTTACATTCAATTTTCGTAGTGGAGGAGAAGATAAGATGCTCTCAGGTCTAGTACAGCACATGCTGAAGCAATTTATGTTTAGCACAACAATGGCATCCATTGATAAATTGTCAGTCAACCAAGGTTTTCTTCGTAATTAAGTTTACTTGCATGAATGGTGTTTTAAAATTGTTTAAATGAAAGAGTAGAAAACAATGTGAATAAAACGAATACATTTGATATTACTGAAGTCCTTTGCAAATACTGAAGTGGAAAATTATGCACAGCTTTATTGGTCAGGCTTTTTATTTGTTCTTTCAGAGAAAGAGTAATGTAATCTATGATGCACCTTGCATTGTACTTTGAGGATAGAAACACTGTGTATACAATTTCAAAAATATCTCTTCCAGGCAACTGTGCTCTGGGAACTTCTGAGAAAACGTGGTACGCATCAGCCTGAACCTTATGCTCTTAGCAAACAAAATGGTCTCTCATCAGCAGATCGGCAGTTCTGTGCTGTAGTTGTGTACTCGTCTGGATTATTGGGGGAAAATTATTATGGAAATAGCTTTTCATGTTTGCTGTGTTTTTATTAGCAGTTGCCCTCCCCCTTGTCTTTTTATCTGCCCTGTGTACTTCTGCAGTAAAAATGCATTTTACATGCGAATGATGATAATCAACCTTTGCAAATCTGTTTGACTCAGTTCTAAAGGAGCAGAACTGGATTGACTGAAGAAAGAGGAAGAGGATCCTTGACAAATTGATGATACACGGTTCTTGATACGTCGTCTTTTTTTTCTGAGTTTTCATAAAAAGAAAAATAATATGTGGGGGGAAAGGGAGAGCTACATATCCTGCTTTCTGTGTTTGGGTTTGAAGAGACTGCAGTAATTTTTTCTAAGAATATTCATGTTTGATTAACCAATTATTTAATTGATTGAGAACTTTGCTTCCAAAAGCAATTCCACTTAGGAACTTACTTCATTACCAGTATTTTTTTGAATGAGGATTGGTTTTAATACAGTGTGATGTACTTAAATTGTTTTCTTTATATGGTAAATTTCTTTGAAAACTACATTTAATAAGCCATTAACATGGAAGACTAGAATAGTACATTAACAAAATGAGTGTTTGACAAGCATGATTTTTTAAGTGTACATTGCTTTTTCTTTTTATACAATTGTAAAATTAAAAATGCTCTTAGTGCAATTCAGTTTCAACAAATGGTGCTTTTAACCAGTTGAAAAATAATCACTTTTTCTTTCTATTAAGCAGTTTAAATATTTTTACCAAGCAACTAGATTATTAGCTTAATATACATTAGTTATTTTGACCAACACAAGGAGGGGAAAGCTGTGTAGTTCTTACTTAATATTTTCAATCTCCTGTAACCAAAACAACCTAAAAATTTATGCAGTAAACCATATTGCATTAATTTCATATATAAAAATTATCGTCATTTTGTCTTATTCGCACAAGTTTCCATAAAAAGAATGATGTAAAGGGAGTGGGGAGGTAAGCCAGAACAGCTGAAAACTAAACACTGTGCCTGTTTAAGCTGGTTTTTGCTCCAAGACATTTTTTGAGAGGGTGTCTGCAAAGTTAGAGGGAACAATATGTATGGAAATGCAGGTTGCTGCAGGTAAGGTGACCGTACTGACACAGAGTCTGATCTCTGAATGTTTCCATACTAACGTGATTTCAATATTAATAACCTTAGTCTGAGGTTTTATTTTTGCTGTCACAACTTTGCACATTTGGTGAACTACAGATAAAAATGAGTAGGTGGATGTATAACTATTTACATGTCACTTCACATCAGGCATGATAGTTTAACATTAGAGAAGATATTTTCTTAAAATCAGTTTTGAAAAAAAATTGCTTACATCTAATGTTACAACTAATACGTAGAATTACTTTAGTGAAGAATGATTAGAAAGAGAATTCAGAGTCTTTATCGTATTTGGTCGCCCGGTTCTGATACAAAGAATCTGTTTGTAATTTTCTGTTTCCATCCACAGTTGAATGGATGGTGGGGGGACATCTGTGCTGTGCAGGGGGAGGGGCCTGTGTGACTTCTTTTCCAAAGTTCTGGTATCTCACATGGACAGGGAAGAAGGAAGTTAACCATGTGGGTTGGTGGTCTACTTGGTCGTGCTTAGGCTGGTTTTCATCTTCCTGCTTGTAGTAACGTATGAGTATTTGTGTAATATGTGCAACATCAGCATTGTCTGTCTAATATAAAACAATGATGAAAGTAGGGTAGTTCAGAAGAACAACTTGGCCTGCCTTTTGGGATGATTGGTCAGTATCTTTAAACATTTTTGTTTTGTTTTGTATTACTGTGGTTTGATTCACTGAATCAGCAACAGTTTTCTTTTTCCTGGAGTGAGCAGCTCAGGTTTTTTCTCTTGTTACGTTTTTGCGCCTTCTTTGTTCTCGCTTTAGTTGGTTTCTTTGATAGCCTTGATTTACCTACTGACATCTTGCTGGTTCATCTCGGATCAGGAGCAGAACTCGCTTTATCATGCTTTTCTCTGGGCAGTTGCGCAGCCCTTTGTGTGCCTGCCTTCCAACTCTTGTCTCTTTGGTGTGGAAATTGATCCCACCCGAAGAGTGCTGTCAAATTTAGCCGGTGGTAAAAGGATGCCGTCTCAAACCTGGAGGAGAAAATCGACAGGTCCCGTAGGATGAGCCTGTCTCAACGTGGCTGCTTAGCTGAAATATTAAAGCTGGTGGCAGGCGGCGAAACCCCTCTGTGCTTGCCGTCTTAAGAATTTTTCAGTGTGAATAACCCCTGACCTTCTGACTGTATGCAAAGCAAGGAGACCTGAATAACAGCTTTGTGCTGCAGAAACTTAACATACCACACGGAGCAGGATTTAAAGCCGGATTTCACTGGTTATTTTGGACACTTAACATTCAAGTCATGAAAAAGACAGAAGCTCGTTATGACTCAGTTCCATTAATTAGACGGAAATTACTGTCTTTAGTGCCTTAACATAAAGGAAGGTAAGGGGAGTTCTGCAGGACCAGAGGACAGAGAAATTGTCGTTAGATGGGGGCACGGGCTGGGAAAGGGTGGCTGGGCACAAGCCCCCATTGAACTGGGGGAGCTCACCCTGAAGTGTGCCTGTGCAAGGACTGAAGTCAGAGTAATCACTTTTTAACCTCCTCCCAGATCTGTTGTGTTTTATTCCAAGATGACCAGAGTGGCTGACTCTAAATGATGTGATGAACAGCTGTAGTTCATCTGGTAAAGATTTCATCTACTATGGAAAGCTTTAAGCAATCTCCCTTTTAAAAAAAGAGATTAGCCTTTAATTCTTAAAAGTTCAAAGGGACATCCAAAATATTTCCTGATTTCTGATGGTCCAGGGGTAGCCCTGGGCTTCTTAGAGCATCTCTTTATCATGTATAAGCTAAAAATATTATGCTTACTACATATTGTCTAGCGTAACTTGTCCTGAAAATTCTGTTTTAGAAGCAGAAATGTAAAAGCAGTAAGGGAATAAATGAATATACCTGTATCTCTATTCAAGAAGAGGCAATAACTTGAATCAAAGCTAACAATCCTTACATTAAATGCTGTTTTTTTCCCCATTGCTTGCAAAATTAGCCATATATAAAATGTACAACTTAAAAGATGCTTTAATCTGCTAAAAAAAGATTTCTGAGAAACATTTTGCAGTTTTTGTTTTTTTTTTTTTTGGTTGCTTCAAATTCAGAGCTAAAAGAACTGTTTTCCATAGTGTAAACTTGGGAATGTTTCTTGTCTACCTTAATAATGAATAACAATAGCCACAGTCTTCCTTCACCAGCTAGGATTTTGTCCAGTGGTAGCACTAGCAAGTCTCTGCTGTGTGCACTCAACAGTCTTTGTGGTTTTGTGCCCCTGTGCTGAGTTGAATTCAGAAGTAACATATTAACATAACGCCTAAATGATCAGGGACAAGACAATGGAGTAGTATTTTTTGACAGACTGAAAGAAAATAGGAGTACTTAAAGAAGCGTTTGATTTGATTTTGAATGTTACTATCAAATGAGGAAAAGCTAGTTGTAGAGAAATAATACAAAATGATAGGGCAGGCTTATAATTAGAACGTGGACATGGTGAATATATTATTTTGTTGTTGTTGTTCCTACCTTGTTACTTGTCCGACTGTTTAATGAATACTTTTTAGGGCCAAACAGTAAATCTTTTGGTAACTTTTATCCTGCTTCTCTAAGAAGTTTTCTGTTCTTAGCATAATAATGTTGGTAAGTAACTAGGCTTGATATACGTAGAGAACCTGAGTCTTGCTTCCTGATTTTTAGACTTTGTCTGTTCAGGAAAAAGCCATTGAAGTGTTAACAAAGAAACAAAACAACAGGTTGCTCAGCACCGTTCAGAAGCCAATATAGCAGGGAGAGGCAAGGGGAAAACACAGATGGACTTGTAAGTAAATACCAATAAAATGTAAAGTTTCAGGCTTTCTTGAAAAGAAGATAGGACAGTTTAAAACCTGTAATGAAATAGCCAATTTGGGCAACTGACACCTAATATACTACAAAACACATTAAAAGGGTTTACCAGTTGGAATATCAGTGTTTGAAATGCAGGAAACAGAAATGTTACATGTCTGTGAAGGCTGCGGTTAAGGCAAAAGAATCATAGAATCATAGAATGGTTAGGGTTGGAAGGGACCTTCAAAGGTCATCTAGTCCAACCCCCCTGCAAGGAGCAGGGACATCCCTGACTAGGTCAGGTTGCTCAGAGCCTCATCCAGCCTGGCCTTGAACGTTTCCAGAGATGGGGCCTCCACCACCTTTCTGGCAGAATGATTTGATCTGCTCATAAGAATTACTTTTTGATTTCTTTTTGATACTCATTTTCTAACCCTTAAACTGCTTTTGAAGTAACAACCTAAAAAGGACAGAAACAGTTTCCTGAACTTTGTACTTGAGAGGCAAATCAAACCCTGAGGCACATGCTTACCTGCAGGCATGTTTGCTACTGGAAGGGCTACAGGTGACTCTGCAAGCAGCCGTCTTGCATCTGTGCTGTTGTAGAACTGCAAAACCACAACTTGATCTGAGGTGTCCTAGAAAAAGCAAACAAAGTGATTTCTTTGAGCAAAGTGAATTGTTTTGTTCTTATCTTAAACTGTTTGGCTTGTAAATCCCATTTTGGCCTCATCAGTTACTTCAGCAAGCTGATAGGGAAACACTGTGTTCTTCATTATGCAATCTTGTTCCTTAAATGTGGTCACTGTAGATCATCATCACAGTGATCATCTGTTAGTGACAGGGTAGAAGATACCCATGTTTGTCCATACAGCTGGAAGGGCATAGTTGTTACCACTGAAGTTTGTTTCTGAATGCAGAAGAAATAGTGGATATTTATTTTTAATTTTTTTTTTATATGATCAACATTAAGTGTTTTGTATACCCAGGTTGTAGCAGGTACAAAGTGCAATTTTTTTTTCCTCATTGCAATGCTGCTAGCTGAGAATAACCTTATAGATATTATTGATGCAATTCTTGTTTTTTGCAGGACAGGATTCTGCACTGATTTTGTCTGGTCAGTCAATTCACCATGCAGGCCATTTAGTGAAATGCTTATTAAATAAGAACTCATATAAACTATATAAATCATTTGAGAAGCAAATGCTGGAGCAGACCTAGGAGCCTTGCTGTAACAGCCTGTGTCCCTCCTGTCCCACCTTCTGCATTGTCTGATGCTAATCTCATACACTGAAGTACATAAAACATGAGCCTGGTTGAGTCTGTAGTTATCAGGTTTCTGTCTGTGGAAGGACCAGCCTGGTACTTAACTCCTGTGTCCTGGCACGTGTGTTTTCTCCCTCCTGTTAGTCAGTGGAAGAATGACTCTTGAAGCGACTGAGTCAAAGTAATTAAACGTGAATAGAAAAAATGAGAAAGTATTCAAACATAGGCAATTTCTTTCTTAATCTCAAATTATAAGTAGCAGGGACACCGCTCTCATACATAACTTGGACAGACCTGCTTCCAAGCAATGGATCTACTGTAGTTAGATATTTGTTAAGAATAAGTATGTGATCTCTTCTGCCAGCTTGTCTGCAGGGCTCGGCTTCCAGCTGCTAATTTTGCTCCCTTCTGTCTGTGTGCATTCCTTACCCCAAACCTCAGAAATTTTCAAGGAGAATAAAGGCTCCTTCCTTAAAGAAGGAAATGTCTTTCTCAAAGACTGGCTTCTCTAGGACTAAGACTGGCAGACGGTGTATCTCATTAGCCAGTATTCAGCAACTGGTACTCTTTCAAACCTGGAGGGGTCCTGATTGCGAAGTGCCTTGTCGTAGGTGTTGGCTGCTTGGGCATTTTGAGACAAATGGTGTGTTTTCAGTAGCTTCAGTGGTTTTGTAAGATCTTAACAACACAGAGGGAAGAAATATATCGAAAGGTTCAGACAATTAGAAAGAAGTTTACAACATCTCTTCCACGTTGTACTTATTTTCCTTCTGTAATCACAAGTCACTTTTTTTCCATAAATGATAAAAATATGAATTGGAAACTTAGCACCATCTTCTAACTGAGCTTTGTTCAAAGCCCTTTAGTCTTAACAGCTTCCCTGCCACCGTAGCACTGCAAGGTTGTACCAAGGGTGAAGCAGAGCCTCTACGAAGTGTAGACAACACTCTTTGGGGAGGCCTTGCTTCCCAGCCTGGCTGCAGTACTTTGCAGCAGGATGTCAGATTTAACATTTTAGAGGTCTATCTTACAGGTTATGGAAAGAGGAGTAGAAGGTAAAGCAGTCGGCAGTCTGTTTCTGTGCAAGCCTCTGCAGGTTTGAGCGTGGGTTTGTGGGGCCCCTTCCTTAGGAGGGGAGCAGGAGCTGGTGGCACAGCTTGCTGCTGTCTGCTGAGGATGAGGCAAGGAGCACGGTGAAATAGTAGGGCAGCATCCCTAAATATTCAGTGAAGCTAAATGCATTGCAAGCTAAACACAACGGGAACCTGGTATTTTTATCTGACTCATTGCTTTAAGAATTGTGTTGTGATCTCTCCCTTCCAGCGTTAGCTCCTTCCTCCTTCCAGCTGGCACGTCTTCTCATATATTAGGCCTTATGCCCTTGTTTTGCCATCTTCTATTATTTCCATTGCTGTTTCATACTTAGCTCATCAAAGTTTTCTTCAATGGCCTATTAAAGCTTCCCTCTGGTTTCTTCCTGCTCAGTTGGGTACCGCTTAACAGTTTATGGGAAGCTTTTTGTTTGTGCCTGTCAACTGCGACGCAAACTAGAGAAGTCGTTACTCCTTGTCAAGTGGCAGCGCTAATTGCGACCCACAGTGGATGTATCCTCAAGGCTGTTTCGGGTCTGGTGGTAGGAGCCTTTGCCAGGCCAGCTGGTACCCATTCAAGGTCAGGACTCATGTATGAGTCCCCGAGGGACAAGTATCCAGACGTGTAGCTATAGCCCACTGGAAGGGTTATATCAGATCAGAGACTTTTGAAAGACCAGACACTAATTCTCATCTAGACTATTTACCTGTAGGCAATCTCAACCTCAGAACTGTAAACAAATTTTCCGGTAATTTTTCCTCTGGATATCTGTGTGTGTAAACCACTTCTGATCTGTACTGACTCACTTATTTTCAGAAACACTGCCTAAAAACAAGCTCTTGTTTCAGTTCAGTTAATCATATTAAGAACAAATCTGTTTCAGCATGAGGTTATAATTTTTATTAAAAAAACTACACAAAAAAGCGTTATTCCTCCTTGCAGGTGGCTGTTCTTTGACTTCGTGGAAATACTTCCTTAGGTGGATTAGACTACTTAAAAACATACACAGTATTAGTGGGGCATGGGGTTTTCTTGTGACTCGATCGGGTTTATTTTATCGTCAGCAGCTGACATATTCGTTTGGTGGATGACACCGAAGTACTTTCATGATTTGAATGTGCCCTGCAAAAAATCACTTCAGACATCTTCATAAGTCTCTCTTTGTTCAGTGCAAGCACTCCAGAAGTATCAGAGAAAGTGATGTTAGCTGGGGAAGAAGCTCCCCAAATGAACGTTCAGAACCGCTTGATCTTTGATCTTAGTTTACTGATGGTTTGCACAGCAGCCTTGGGCAAATCTCTTGACTTTGCACGTTTGCCTTTCCTTAGCTCCAAAATAAGAACACTGGCCCAGCTGAGAATAACATTGTGAGGATTTTGAAACAAAAAGAGTTTGTGTGCCCCAGATCTTATCTTTTTTTTTTTTTTTTTTTTTTTAAAACTATGCGAGTTATCCTAATGAAAGATACTTCTTCATATGGAACTTATCCTTCATTGTTAAGCATCTAGTGTATGTTGTCTGGGCTTCTGGTCTCTCCAGTGAAGAGGGAGTTATTTTTAGATGGCAATTTGCCCAGCTTGTCTTAACCCTTTAGGAAGGCAATTGGTCTTTCAACTGAGTACAGAAAGCATCCAGATGATGAGACGTTTGGACGCGCTACAGTTGGTTGAAATGAATTCACCATCTTCAGCCAGTCATTGCCATCTTAAAAATGTTTATTTGATAAATTGAATAGAAAATAAGGTAAAAGATATGCCAGACACTTTCTGGAGGTCTGGTTCTTTAGAGGATCAGCTGAAGACATGAACATTTACATGAATACTACAACATCAACAGCATCCCTATATCAAGGATTTAATATACAGTTCACTTAGGACTGGGATAAATAGCCCAGTGTCCTAAAGCAGTGATGTGCATCCATATATAATAATTAGTATACGTGCGTAGAGCATGTGTATATATGCAGACAATGCAAATACCCTAAAATACAGAGAAGTTGTTGGTTTACGTTCTGAGTATGTTCTGCATTTTTCTGTATCCCCAACTACTAACAATATCAATCTTGTTAGGATTAAGCTATAATTCTGAAAATGTGCTTGTTGATGGTCCTCTTTGAATGTATGTGAGGTTCTCTTATGTATCTAGTGCTTGTCTTTGGATAAAGGCCAAATAAAACTTTTTTTTTTTTTAATGGAAACCAGTTAATACAAAAGGTTTCAATTCACTATGGGTCTTTTATTCTTTGTTCTGCTCTCTAAATGGAAATTGAGCTTTTAATATCAATTACAGATACAGTCTTTAAAAAAAAAAAAAAAATCAAAGTTTTTCAGCAGTGTTATTAGCAAACTTTGACTCTTTACCAGAGAATTTCTAGTGAAATAATGTGACCACTTCAGAATAAGTGTAGCAGCAGTAACCCATATATTTTGAAGTCTTAAATGTTGAAATAATTTTGAAAATAAGATTCCAGTCCATCAGAAACTTGAATGAGACTCCTGTGCGAACTGAAGTGGTTCTGATTCTATTTAACAACTTCACAGGCAACCAGATCTCTTCTGTGAAGTGTGTTTAGCTATGTCTTTAGCTGAAAAGGAACCTGTCAGACTTGATGTTATGGATATTGCATTAGAGGGGAAAAATATTTAATTGTTAATGTGTAGTTTATTTGACATTACTGAGTTTAAGCAGTGATTTACCCCCAACTCCATGAGTTATACACACCTATAATTTGGAAGCAAATTGGAAGTCCGTTGATTATAGAAATAGCATTCCTGTTGCTTCTGCATAGCAAACTGTTATGCGCACAGCCAGCGTCTGTAATATTTATTGTACATCAGGATTGCCATTTTACTTCCACATACGTATTTTCTGTGTGCTAGAGCTTTGCATCTCTGTTCCCTCTTGTACAGTAAGACTCTGAGTGCTGATGGGAGTAGAGCAGAGCTGACAGTATATAATTCTAGCGTACTTCCCTCTGCTTTGGTGACACGATCCCACAGCAGGCATACAGGCTCATGTTGCGCTTTTTTTTTTTTCATCTGCACAATAAAAAAGGGATTTAGCTGGAGAAAATGGGGAAGGGATAAAATACACAGATTTTAAAAAGTAAGGGGAAATGAACTAGAGGAAATAATGTTAAAATAGAATAATAAGAGCCTGCTCTGATGCGTTTGAAGTGATTTATTTTTTTTTTTTTTCTATTTTGGAAGCAGAAAACTAAGTAAAGCAATCAATCGTAGATACCTTTTTACTTGCATCTCCTACCAAATTTTTTATCCTGCTAGTTTCTACCACAAGAACAGCATGGATGTAAATACCAGCTGGAGCTACAAAAGTGATCTTCCCAGCAGGAGTGTAGAACTTCAGTACTTCAGCTACTGTATGAGCACAGGGATATGTTAACAGTCCAGGACTGTATCTCCACAAGGAATTTACATATGTCCAGCTTGAAGCATATTAGTAGTCCTATTGACTGAGAGTATTTGTATTAATAAAAAAATGATTTTGCTGGTTCAGGCTTTGCTTCCCAGTCCATCAGGCAAATCCTACAAATGACCTCATGGTGTTATATATTAGCTAGGGCTGCAAAATACGGTTTTTGATTGTGTGGTATAATATGGTGTATGCTTACATTACAAACATGTTATTCCTTCATGATCACTGTTTGTTTCTAGGATTCTGACTGTGTCTGTTAAGATGAAGATTTGGATTTGGAAAATTGGAAACAGAACCTGAATTTAGAATTGTATCCATAAACCATGCAAGCCCTTAGTGCTGAAGTCTAAATAAGGAACAGAATTCCCATAAAACAGAGTAATGGAAGCAAGTGGCTCCTACTGCAGAGAATGAGAAGACCTGTTCTACTTACTAATAAAAGTTTCAATATGTTTGCAAATATTTATTTTGGACATCAATCTTTTGAAAATTTAGTCCATTGGCTGATTATTGCTGATACAGAAAACATAGAGCTTTATTACCCAGATGGTAATAGATGTGCAGAGTTTCATTCTCTTATATGAGAAAAGGAAGAAAATATTCCAGGTTCTAGTTTTTATAGTTATGTCCTTTTTTTTTTTTGGTTTTAGGTTTTATCGTACTAGGACCTAGGAGGTGGGTCAGTGGTAACTTTGAGATTTGTCAGGCTGTGTACATCAGCCACATGGAGCACAGACCCTTACAAAAGGTCTGGGAAGCTGAGCTGCCAGGGTACTCTAGATTTTAAGCTGGAGCAGAAGGGAATGCTCTCTAAGGAACTAACCTCTAATTTGCTGCTTCCCAGCTTCGCTATGGTGAAATAATTTTAATAGATGTCCACTATGGCAAGGGCACAATAGAACAATTCAACTGACAGTAAAAGTATGTTATCTTTTCAACTGCAACTGGCTATAAATAGATGTGGTAGAAGATCTTAATTATAGTTTGTGTTAAAAGTAGGATTAGAGCTTTCAGGTTTGTTTTTTTTGTTTTTTTTTTTTTCTGGCAGTCAAGAGGAGACTTGACTAAAAGGGCTTGCTAAGTTTCCTTACAATGGATGTACATTATGGTCATGTAATAGTTTTACTAAATGTCCATGGATTCAATGTGTAGGAACATCTCGCTGCACAGTTGTGAACTGTCTTTGCATCATCTAAAAGACTGAGGTGGGCTGCAAATGGGCATCAAACCTGAAAAGTGATTTTGATGCAAAAATGTGTGCAAATGTCCAGCTTGTTCATCCTCCAGTTGCTCTACCTGCCTATTAGAATGTATTTCTAGTGCAACATTGTGGAATAGGTGCAATTGCTGTCTATGTGCATCTCTGTAATGCTTCTGTTATTTGTTTACAAAATGGAAGTGGATGGAGAAAGAATGTTACATAGTGTGTTGTGCCTCCTGCATCATCATCAAAATGTACTCCTGTGTTTCTGAGCCTGGTCTTTACTATTGGGATCAATGTGTAAAATGGTGATAGCACAGGTTGATTCCTATAAACTTCCTATAAAGTTGACAGCAGGAATCATGGTACCATGAGCATGGAATTCACCTGTATCCACCTTAGAGGACCCCTTTGTGGGAGACAGGGTCTTTCACTGTACCACTCATGTTCCCTAATGATCTTGCATAGTTTGGGTTTTAATTTTACTAACTGAGGTAGTAGGATATTTTTTTTTTTTATTCCTCATAGATCCTGCTGAATTGTACTGTCATGGATGCTTCAGGTATATGCACCAAGGAATAGCTTGTCTGTGCATGGAGTGCATCGATTTACTTATCATAAAAGAAAACTCTGAATGATGCATCAAAGAGGCATTTTTATTCTGCCAGATTGGCCCAGTCTGGAAAACTGTTTCCAGATTTATACTTGCACTGCTGAATTTTTTTAAGGCTATAGTGGCAGATTTACATTATATGTAATAGGTGTACACAGTGTGCACTCCTACATCTGGGTGTTTGATAAGTCAAAGACCGCACTTCAGAAAGAACGACCAAGCACTGGTCATTAGGATGCTGCAACCATAAGCAGTCAATCTACATTCCTTGGATTTTTGACTTGTACCCAAGAAAAAACTGGGATTCTGGGTAGATCTTCTTTGTTTCAAGTACAGACCCATGGCATTACAGACACACAAAAAAAAGGAACTTGACAGCATCAGCCAGTTAAGTAAGCTCTGCATTGTGAGTGTACAGCAGTATAGCCGATACGGATGGCACTATGCCATCTGCAAGAAGACATTGCTGCAGGATACTGAAGCCTTAGCAGAAAAGCAAGCTCCACAGACTGAGCCCTGGAAAGGGTACAGTCAGCTGGTGTCAAGGGTGATATCTGAGGTACACTTTACGAAAGGAGACAGGCTTTCTGGATTTTTAACTTTTTTTTTCACCTTGCTGAAATCACAGGCTCTCCAGCTGAGAAGTAGTCTGTCTTGATGATGTTTCGTCTGGTCTGGATATGCCTAAGCTATGTGATGCCTGAAATGAGATTCCAAAATCTGTTGTGGTATCTATAAATAGTTTGATTTTTAGTGGTACCAAAACCCACGACTGCTGTCAGCAATTGAGTTAATACAATATACTGGTTTGCATTTAGTGGCAAGACAAATGGGCCAAAATTGAGAGATGGTGATCTTAATGCTCTTTTATTTTATAGGCAGATCTGATTCGGTACCGATTGATCCCATCAGGTTTGAGTATCTTTTGCATAATTTGACCCAGGTTTTCTGCTATTGCCAGTCATAACTTCTGAGAGGGTGGCAATCATCTACTACAGATACGTAGTTTTCTATAGAGGTGCTGAGAGATCTTCTAAGTTGTGATGGTGGTGGTGCTGATTATTCCAATATCCCTTTGTCAGGTACCTATTACCTTCCATTTTATAACCCTTCAGAAGAGACTGGGAAGGCAGGGAGTTAACACCTTTCTTCCCATAGCTTCACTCCTTCCCTCCTTTTCAATCTACTGTACAGAGGAGCTGCATGAGGGGGGTTATGATGTGGAAAATGATCAGTTTTTCCCTGTTTGTCTCATCTTCACCCATCCTACTGTCAGTCAGAACTAAATGTTGTTATATCATGCACAATTTTTGGTGTACTCACAGAATTTGAAAGCAGACATATAAAAGTCAGCAACCCGTGAAATCAGGAAATTTATAAACATTCATGCAAGCAGACGACCTGTGGCAGGGTGAGACCTTCCATCTTTTTTTTTTTTTTTTGTGAGAAATAGCTACAACCCCTGCGCTCTCTCTGCAAGTAACAGTCAGTATCGCACCTGTCCTACAAGAGGTCTAGATGTGGAGACAGGGAGCTAGAACCTTTGCGGCATATATATTTAGGCTTATGTTGTCAACGCTGTCCAGCTAGACCTAAGTGTTAGCGCTTAATTCAAGGACTGATATGTGCATGTGACAGTGTGTATCTAAAGCCAGTAGTTGCTGTTGTTGTCATGACATCCTCTGATGCAGGTCTGAATTATATTCCCAAGGAAAAGTACTGCAAATTGAAAAGATCCTTGTACATGATGCATGTATTACAGTGCAGCATAGAAGTCATCCATTCAAACTGAGTGCTGCTTTATGGTAATAGTCCTCTTCTCTAGGCAGGTTAAACAGGGACAAAAATTACATGTTTGGCCTGTCTCCTCACAAAGCTAGGATCTGACAGAGTTTGCTGTGTAAGATACACATTACGGAGTTACAGGAGTTACTTGGTAATTGGAATAGGAAGGTTTCACTATTCATGGCCTCTTTAAAAAAATAAAACTCCCGTAAAGTTCTTTTCCGTGCATATCTCAATTGCAGTGAGATAGAAACTACTATTTTAATAGTTAGAGCCTAAATGCCACTAGCCATTCCTCTGCTAGCTTCTGGAAACTCTGTGGCTCTGTTACCTCAAAGCACGTTGCTGGATTTCTGCCTGTAGTTTGGAAGGAGCCTACCACTCAGGTAAATGGAGAGAGTCCCCAGAGCAGCCTTGCACAAAACCAGGGGACAGCACTTGCTTTATTTCTTTTAAAAATCCTTATGTGGAAGAACTTAACGCTCGTGCAGAGCTAAACCTTCAAAGTGAATAAACATGAGTCTCGTTTGCTGGAGCTGTGACACTGCGCGTTCCTGAGGATAAAGGGTGCTCTGGGGCTGCGTGAACCCTGTCCCAAGCAAGTGCGAATTTCTACCTCAATGAGCTGATCCTGCTGCCAGCATTCTCCGCATACCCATCCCAGGGAGGCCCTCCTCTGTAAACTCCACGTGAAAGAGAGCAGACTAAAAAGCCTTAGAAAGTGCATCCAGCTTTTTGTTTCCTTTGTCATCAATAGAGTGTGTTCTGGTGTCTCCAAGACAACCATGTCTCAAAGGCTGACTGCATCTTTCACTGCTGCTCTATAGTGAGCTTGCTGAGACGGGCTGTGAAGGCCAACCTCTAGCCGTTTGTTTTGTTGTTTTTTTGTTGTTTTTTTTTTTTTTTTTTAATCCATGAGTTTTCTGGGTAGGACCTAAGTACTTTATGTGCTTGCTTTGATTTCAGTTTTATTGCAAGAATTAAGCATTGGTTTATTAGTTTTCAAGATACTATTTTTGGAATTGTACCAGCTCATCTTTCTTTGAGTAATTGTAACGAGGAGTTAGGATGCTCCCAGTAACGCCTGCAACAACGCTGGCTTTCTTTGCATTTCAGGCCCATTCTGCATCTGATAATAGATGCCTTCCTGCTGCTGAATAAAGATGTACTGAATCTTGTATCCTGCGTGCTCTTTGTTGCCCGTGTGTGCTGCCTTCTTGAATGATTGCTGGTTTCAAATTTAAGTTTAGATAGTCAAAATACTTACACTTTTAGGATTTCTGTGTAGTTCTCTTGTCAGTTTGCAGATTTGCAAACCTGCAGAATCTAGAGCAGGGGAAGGGGGCAATCATTTATGGTAGATGTTCTCTGGGCAGCGACATCACGATCCTTTTCCAGTGCTCATCTGCCCCAGAACTGTGTCCCATATGGCCCCTTCTGTGTGAGGTACTTCTCTACCACTTGCTTAGAGAAAACTGGCGATGAGTGCTTTCAAGGGCAGCACGTGTTGTGTCCCATGAGGTAAGGGGCTTTGGGAATTACAGTTGTTGTTTCCTTAAAGTTGTCTAGGAGAAGCTGGATCCAAGACTGATCCCTTTCTGCTAAAGTGAAAAGTAGTTAAAGATAATGTAATTATTTGTGGTTTATAGCTGCGACAGTCAAGAACAGCACCCCATCCCTGCGATCGGCTTTGTCAAGGTGTAGTTAGCATGGGCATCTGTAGCAGTAAAGGAACTATTCTTCCTACTGCCACTTTCAGAAGTGGCTGAGACCCATATGTAGAGACAAAAGAAAAATAAAATTATCTCATGGCAAATTCCGGTCTGAGTGGTTGCAATTTTGTTCTATTGGCGGCCTCAGTGTACTGTAAAAATAACATAGATAAGCATCTAGACAGATAACATCTATATACGTTGGGAAACCTTTAGTAAGGCTCTTTTGTCAGTTCTGCTTGTGTTACATATGCCTTCAAATCCATCTCAGATCCCAAAGATGCTGCATCCATTTAGAGTTTGTTGTAGACCATTAATTTATTTGTATGCCAGAATCCAGTATCTTAAAATTGATTTTTGCAAGCACTGTGTTGGTACAGTTGAAAGGATAACTAAGGACTTGCCTGTAGACAGTAAGAAAGGACTGGGAATAAGACAGTATTAGTGGAGCTGTGGTCTGCAGCAGAGCAAATCAGAGCAACCCGTGATGTGTATGACCAGGGCCATAACTAACTTGGCAGAAACATTTCCCCCTTGCCGACATGTGGTTGTGGAGACTGGTCATGTATTCCCTTAGCACTGTCTGCTTAGAAACATTTCCTCTGGTTTTCTACCAGGGTCTCTGTAAAACAGCATAACTGAGGGGCAAGGGGATATACGATTAAGGAGGGGGGAGACTGGGACGTGTTTCATGCCTTGTCAGCCTTGATGGGTTTTTTTTTTTTTTTTTCCCCCCCTCTTTTTCTGTTAGCCATGAGAAACTTTAGGAAAAGCCACAGGAGCAAAAATCCTCTGTTTGGTGGAAAGATTCCAGGCATCAGAAACCGTGTCGTAGCTCCTTTTAATTTCCCTAGGATGCAGTCTTGCAGTTCTCACGCATACCAAACTCACCCGAATCAATACCAATGTGTAGTACAGAGAGGTTTCTGGTATCTGCTTATTTCCCGTGGTGCTTTCTTTGCAAACAACGGTGACTGTACTCTGGAAAAGCTGGTCTTTGGTTGTTGATATGTTGTTTATTTATTATGTATCAATTTGAGATGCCTTTCCAGGAAGATCTTTTTGTTTGTTTGTTTAACTTTCAAATTAAATTACAAGTGAAAACTTACGCATTTCTCTTTTTTACAGCAGTCTCTTATTTATGGTTCCCCCCCCCTGCCCTTGCCTCATTTAAAGCAAATATAAATAACACCAAGATTACTTTCAGTCTGAGTTTTTTTGGAAAATAACATGAACTCAAACTGCCATCCTGCAGTTTTAACAGATCAGTGCAGTAAATGCCTAGAAGTTGAGGGGAGGGGGAGAGGTTTATTTATTTTAATTTTTTTTTTAGGTTTTAGAGTTTTCTATAGACTTGTAAGAACTTAAGCTTGGTTTGACCGCAGTTACTACATTAAGAGGCTATGGCTAGTTGGTTCAGGCTTTTCAGGTCTTGCTTAAATTCACACTAATATTGTGGCTGCCCTCGTTTAGTTGTTCAGTTGCACAAGAAATCATTTGTTTCATGTGTATGTAATGTTTTAGTAAATTGACTGATGTAGGCATTGAGTTACGTAATGATGAAGACCTTGAAACTATAATTAGTTTTAATCTACTGTGCATTATCAAAATAACCTAAAAGACAAAGCACTTTTCTCTGAGTTATTGCTTGTAGTTGCATTAATAATCACAATTTATAATCTGTTAAATTTTTAATGATTCTAGTGTTTCATGTTAAACAAACATTTTCGTTTTGAAGGGTGGATTGTTCCTCTGTAAATGGATTGGTACTAGCCAAAGTCACCTTCTTATTCTTCAAAAAAATGTAATAATTTTACAATTGACTTCAGTTTTCGGAGTTTTGACAAAAATCACACTTTTTCCTAGATTAGAGTTGGGGAGAAAGATAAAATGATTGTTCAAGGTTGTTACTGAAATTCCCTGTTGTCACCAGCTGTGTAGTAATTTCTCATTTAACATCTGATAGCGGTGCAGCATAAACTGCATAATGGTCCATAAATAAACTTTAAAAATCCATATTTCTGTTTTTATCATTGGTAATGCCTGCTAGTGTGCACTGTCAGTTAATTTCTGCCAAGCTGTAAATAAAACTATTTTTGAGGCATTTATTGCTTCCTTCAACTTGCCATGCAAATCTTTAGTCTGAAGGAGATTTTTCTCCTGAGAAATCTGCATGGTGTTGTGTTTTCCTATGAAGATGAGGGCAAATTCTTGCTCAAATTGTAAACCTTTGCAAAAGCAGCTTGCTAGATACTGAGCGTCGGAGGGATTTGTTTGCCTGCTTTTTGTTTGCTTTTGGACTGGCATGCTTAAAACTCTTTCTGGACATGTTATGTGGAATAATTGGGGTGAGGAGAGAGAGAAAAAAAATAAATAAGTGTGCCACACGTAGCATACCACTTGGCAAACTTGATCAAGAGACAGGCCTAGGACTCAGCCTGATTTCCCTAGACACCAGTCAAGTACAAACGCTTTTATAGCTTTCACTGCCCAAGGCAAGCTGGAAAGAATTACCACCCCTCCTATTCAAAAGCCACTTGTGCAGTAAACAAAGTAGTCACTAAACAATTTGCTCCCCGTGATATTTTGCTGACCTGCGCGACCCCGTATCCTGCCTGCATGGCAGAGCTGCTGCCCCTGCAGCGGCGTCGCCAGAAAACTCAGGGCCATGGCATTTCTGCGCCCTTTGACGCTGTGTGTTTGTGTGTCAGAGCATCAATTTCTCGGAGAAGGAGAAGCTGAGATGGCTTCTCTTGTCTGGAAAGATAGAGGTCTGTTGTGATTACAGGAGGAGAAGGTGCCTGTGATTAGGCTCAGAGGATGCTTGCCCTGTGCTCTGTGAAACTGCCTGGCTAGGCCCTGGCAGCAGATCCTCCTCAGCTGTCATCTCTTGACCTTAATTTTGCTTCTGCAGGAAGACTCCTCCTGTTTGACCAGGGAGGGACATTCCTCAGGGTCACCCAGTAAAGCAGCATTAATAGGGTTAGCAGGGATAGATGTTGTGTCCTATTCCCTGCCTCCTTCACTGCCCAGTTTTTAACTTGCCTTAGATCGTGTTCTGTAGTAGCTGCACCCGAAGCCCCCGAGAAGATTCTTGTATGTTTTTCTTTGAATTTATCATCCGTGGTAAGGCAGGAAAATAATTAAATCGTTAAAACACGTGCACGATGTTTATGAGCAGATGAGAAATGTAGACCTTGCTGTTGGTCCAGAAAATGTAATAAAGTACTGTCAGGAAACATAAATACACCTGTTAAAAGCTTGGTAAATGTGATTTTTGGAAAGCAGCAATATTTAACAGCACAGGATTAAACAGTATCAAAACTGCATTTAGTTTTGATGAGCCAGTCCTCTAATTCAAAGTTACATGTATTTGTTGACTAGGCCTTCTAAATGTATTTCAGGCTCGGATGAAAAAACGTAAAAGATAAAGCCTTCATTCTTGCATAAATAAGAAAAAAAAAAACCAACGTATCTTAGCCTTCTGCAGTTGGTGATCACAACCAAGAAAAGTACCAAATATTCTTAATAAATATTTTTAAAATAAAACCTGACTGGAAAGACATTTTCATCCAGAGAAATTATATAGCTTTTTTTGTTCTTAAACATTCAGTTTTCCCTTCAGGTCAGGGTCAACTGTGCTTTCTTCCTGATGAGGCTACGAAGAGAGAATGGTCCTATTTGATGAGAGGAAACATTTACATGGATCGTGTTCTTTATTTATTTATTTAAAGAAGAAATATATTTCTATACATAGTTTATGTGGTGACAGGTTTTCAGGACAGTGTTTTGAAAGTGGTTTTTTGTTTTTCGTCATTCATTTTTTTGATTGCTCAGTATTACTTTCCATTTTTTCTTTACAGACCTTTGTACTGATTTCTGATTCCTTTGTTGGAAGTCTTCTGAATTTGCCTGTTTCTTAGAATGGCTTTAAGAATTGTGTCTGATAGCATGAGTTACGTTCACTCTTCATCCTTCATTACATAAGAGCCCCTCTAGTTGTGATGGGGAGAACACATCTGATGGAGTAGTGGAAAGAAGTGATGTGTTATGTCATGTTGTTATCTCCTAAAATACCATGCTGTAAGCCGTCCGAGGCAAGGGAGATCCATTTCCTAAGGCACTGCTGCTTGTGTTGGCTCTGCCGCCCTGCATCCAGATTTTGGGAAGACCATTTTGTCTGCTACCTTTGAAGCTCAGACTTTTTTTTTCTTCTCTCCCCATCTTTCCCATTTTGGTGAATAATAAAGAGATCTCACCGGCATCAAAGAGACAAGGACCTGTGTAGCAATGGTATTGCCCTGAACAGCATGGACACATTTTATAGCAAAGACCTCTTGGAGAGACATGTAGCTGAAAAAAAGTGAAGGCAGAGAATTGAGTTGTGTCGTATGTAGAAAGCAGGTTAAGAAGAGACATGGTGAAGACAAGGTGTATTGAGGAAAGGGAGATTAACGAATACTAAAATAAGTTAACATTGCAATACTTGGCAAAAGAGTAGAAATCTGAAGTTAAGGTAAAGTAAAAACAAAGCTATGCAGCTGTGCATGAGACACTTGCATATGATTTGTAAATAGATTGAATGCAGTTACTGATTTTTGTCCTGAGGGCTTTTTGAGTACCACAGATAAATCACAGTTGCATGACTGAAATATCAGGTGTCTCAAGATATTAGATTTCCTTGGTCCTCAAAGAAAAAGCTGAATTGTAGTATTGGAGACATCCAGCAACAAACGAGTTAAGGAAAAAGCATGTAGATGGGTGATAAAAAAATCACTGAAATAGGTAAGTTATGTCTATATTGGGCAAAATGCCAACAGTTGCACATTGAAAGTGTAATCTCTGCATTTTTGGGGGAAAAAAAAATACCCACTGTAGTGAACTTTATCAAAATGCTTCTAATAAAGAACAGCAGCCATGTTGTGTGCTTGTGAGCCAAAAGTCTTGTTAATTCTACCCACATACCTTTCTCTGTACCCAAGTTACTGTATGTAATTCATTTGTGCCATCACTTATATGTTCCTTGGTAATTTCTCTGATTTATGACACTACTAAGCATGAATCTGTTAAGACCTACACGTGAATGTTATTATTTTATGACATCACAGTCTATTGTCTTTTGTAACATCCTTAAGTTACGTACACGTTATTACAAGGATTATTAAAAAATGGACACGACTTCTAAATGGAGTTCAATTTTCAATGGCTTTTTGCTTTCCCTTGGCAGCATATCAAAGCAAAGTAATAATCTTGGTGCCAGTATTTTAAAATGAAGCTCAGCTGTTTAGTGTAAGGTCAGATCTGTTCCATTTCACCTGCTGCTGGAGAGGCTGCTTTTAGTTTGCAGAAATCCCTTTCTTATGGGAAGGTGAGCTTTAGATACCACGATCTGAGCCCTGAGAGGCAAATCAAACCAACACATCACTCATTTACCGTAGGCATTGCCCAACTTATGTTATTTCAGACTCAGAGCGCTTGGCTGGGATGGCTGCTCAGACTGATGGTATTGCTTGCTAACCTGATTACCTCATCAAAGCGTTATACACCAGCTCTGTGGCCTCTCTCCGCTGGCGAGGAATGGTCTGCAGTACCGTCCCCCTTGAACAGGCTCTCCAAACAAAGCTGAAGATGCATGATGCCACGTGTTCTGTGTAGTGCCTTTCAGACAACTACCAAGCCTCGGTTTGCAGGCTGTGTTCCTTGGGAGCCTCCTCCTGAGGGCAACTGAATTCCTCACCTTTAATATAAAATGAGGTAGGGTGGTGTGGATATGGGTCCATTCTCCAATTACAGTGTGCACATTCCAATAGAAAGTAGATTGTAGTGGAGAACACCTGCACTGAGGTTACTTGAATAGAAAACATGGAGCATTGGTTTTCTCTTGGTTTGATTTTCAGGGTGTGCGGGTAGGAGGGGGTTTGTGACTTTTTTGTGTTAGTTGGTTTGGCTTGGTTTGGTTTTTCGTTTGTGGGTTTTTGGGATAGGATTTCGTTTTTATTTTGTTTGGGTGGTTTGTTGTTTGTTTTGTTTGTTTGCTCTAAAAAAAACCAAACAAAAACACAAACAAAAAAAAAAACCTTATTAGAACACACTCCTAAACCCAGTGAAATAGATCCTAAACAGTTGCAGAGTTGGACTCCAGTCCTTGCCTGCAGGATGTAGGCTGGCCAGACCTGCATGCGTATGGCTGTCAATTCCCCCAGACATAGCTGGGAGGAGAGGGTGGTTTTAGCTGCCGCTGATGTCCACCAGACCCCCAACATCTGATGACAGGTTGTTATTTCACACTCTGCAGTTTTGTTTCAACAGAAATTCAGTATGTTGTCTCGCTGAATGATTTCTTCGTCTTCTCTTGATAGGTGAAACTATTGCATTTATGGACCGAAAGCATTTTCATATGCATACAAAGACATATCTTGGTTATAGTAAGTGTCTGAGATTTATCGGAGAGGAACCGTGCATCGTGCACCAGGAAAGGAAAGAATTTTACCATGAGCAACTTTAACAATCGTTAAGGTAGATCATGAATCTGCTTATATTAGCCATCAAAGGGCAGCGTTTCAGTGATCTTTGTAAAAAATGTTAATGATAAAGCTTATCCTAAGGAAAAATAATTCTGCAACAGAGAGAACTTGCTTATCAGCAGTCTTTACTGTAGGACACACTGGGTAGTATTTTCTTAAGTGCACAGCAAGTGTAGCGTAACTTTCTTTATTCCCTTTGCAAACTGTTATTGGTTTGGGGGAAAGGAAGGGAAAAGATGTTTCTTCTCATGAGTGCGTGCCACTGGTGCCTTTTTGGGGAATTCAAACATTTGAGGAGAATTGAGAGGAACACAGATGGTAGTTGAAATAGCCATTGAAATGTTTATTACAGTGGGGCTTTTCCACTCAGATTCCTCTTGGAAACGAATATTTAGTATTCTGGTAAGCAAAGCAAGGAATGCCTTCCTGTTGGAATGAGACACTACTTGGGCTTCTAAAGGCAAATTTAGTTTCATTTTGTGATGCATTGATTCCACAAGTTACTACTGAATGAATGTTTATATAATCCAGGTGCTTGAACCATGTTTGATTCACACAAATGTTAGAAGCTACTGTTTTCATCTAGCACCAGGAGCTCTCAGTCAAGGATCAGTCCTATTATACTGATCGCTGTAGGAATAATTCCCAGACACTTTGCAGTCTGGGCGTTTGGAAGGTGATGCTGCATAATCTTTACTAAGAAACTTAGGATGTCATGACTAATGATTGAAAAATCAAGGCTGCATGGAGTAGAATACCTCGCTGCTTCTCAGCAAATAGTCTTGACTCAGACAGTAATAGGTTAATTGCCACATCCAGAAATGAATCCTAATGATTCCCTTCAGGAGCCATTATCACATGTAAGGTTTTCACTGCGATATTTATAACTATAATCTTTGGTCTCGAAGCGCATGTAACTGTTCATCCAGCAAAAGGGTTCAGAAAGGTAATGTCCTGTTCCCGTCCTTAGGCTTCTCTAAAAGCAGAATTTTTAGTTCTAGTTCAATCGGTCAAGCCCCTGCCATTTTCAGGCATTATTCCAATCTAACACAATTTAAATGTCAAGTGTCTTGTGTTTTGTGCTCACAAGGCCCACAGGAAAGTCTAGACCAAAAAAAAAAAAAAAAAAAAGCCGCATTTATCATAGGAAGCGTATCTTCAGATATATCAGAAGATACGTTCTTTTTCTTTTCTCTTCTTCTGTGGCTGGACTGAATCACTGTTGTTAAATGAGAGGCTGCTCATCCAGGTCTGTCTCCATCTGTTCCCACCTGGAATAAATTGCATAAATTTGCACAGCATTGTCTTGGCATAGGATCCTAAAGTGTGTCTTAATTTTGTGGTGGCTGTATTGAAAGTTGCCTCTTCCATGCAGTCTCTATCCTTCTCATTTGTCTACATATTGTATCCAAGGATTATTTTTTTTTTCCTCTCTGTATTAACCCAAGTACTGTGTTGTGCTGCTGTTACACTTGTCTGCATTTTGTGAAGAAAACAGTTTTTATCAGTGTTTTTTTCCTAGCATAACACCTTTTCTATTTTTGTCTTTTTTTATGACTGTCAATTTGAATTTAAGTGGATTATTTGAGCCTCGTAATTTTGTAATCCCTAGACAAGATATGCAAGGAATAATAAATGTTCTTGAAGGAAGGTAGCATCGCTTGAATTTTGACTTAAACTGTGTCAGCTGTATGCAAGTGACCTCATGTTGGTAATTTTAAAGAGTTTGCACTATATGGTGCAGTCAGACATGAAGCAACATTGCAGCTAGTTTAACTTACCAAGAGCCAAGTGGACCTTAGATGAAATAAAATAGGACCTCAGCCTTGAGTCTTTTCAAATTACTGAGTTTGTAGTGCACACCCAAAGAGTCTAAATTTATCTTCCTTTTTTGTTTTTACTTTTGTGCTGTTGAAATGTAACATTGCAACGATGGACTTTTTTGTCTCCTTGACAATAGGGTTGAGGTAATCAGCCAAGAAGATAAAAGTAATTGATAATCATCTGGGAGCATTCACTGAGTGCCAGTCACTAAAAAGTATTCCAGCACTGGATTTTTTTTTTTTTTCTGATCATTGTACTTATTTTAGCTCAAGAGGAATGACATTAGAGGTACTAATTAATTTTTGCTGCTATATACAGGACTGAATACAACTTTAAGGTTTTGCTACGGTGTTCCAGTGTTTCAAGTGAACTTGCACGATCAGCAATGTCAAATGATTACCTGTATATCATAGAATAGTTAGGGTTGAAAGGGACCTTCAAAGGTCATCTAGTCCAACGTCCCTGCAAGGAGTAGAGACATCTACAACCAGATCAGGTTGCTCAGAGCCTTATCCAGCCTGGCCTTGAATGTTTCCAGGGATGGGGCATCTACCACCTCTCTGGGCAACCTGTTCCAGTGTTCTACTACCGCCCTCATTGTAAAACACTTTTTCCTTCTATCCCATCTGAATCTACCTCCTTCTATTTTAAAATCATTGCCCCTTGTCCTATCACAACAGGCCCTGCTAAAAAGTTTGTCCACATCTTTCTTACAAGCTTTATAGCTTATAGTCCCCAGCTATAAGCTCTCCCTGGAGCCTTCTCCAGGCTGAACAGCCCCAGCTCTCTCAGCCTGTCCTCATAGGAGAGGTGCTCGAGCCCTCTCATCATCTTCATGGCCCTCTGGACCCTCTCCAACTGATCCATGTCCTACTTAGGTTGGGGGCTTCAGAGCTGGACGCAGTACTCTGGGTGGGGTCTCTCAAGAGCAGAGTAGAGGGGCAGAAGCCCCTCCCTTGACCTGCTGGCCACGCTTCTTTTGATGCAGCCCAGGATGCAGTTGGCCTTCTGGGCCGCAAGGGCACATTGCCGGCTCATGTTGAGCTTCTCATCCACCAGCACTCCCAAGTCTTTCTCCTCAGGGCTGCTCTCAATCCATTCCCCGCCCAGCCTGTATTTGTGCCTGGGATTGCCCTGACCCACGTGCAGGACCTTGCACTTGGCCTGGTAGAACTTCATGAGGTTGGCATGGGCCCACCTCTCCAGCCTGTCAAGGTCCCTCTGGATGGCGTCTGTATTTCTAATTCATTTAAACAGGATGACTAATGCTAGTGGTCCTTCTTTTATTTTTAAGGCATCTATATACATTTATTGCACACATTTCAACAGCACAGAAGTGTGCTGTGTTTGGAGAGATGCTATAACAAACTACTGAATGAACAACCCAGCTGACAGAGGTACCTTCAAATATATGAAATTGGGCATTTTCCTGCCAGCTCTCTTGGTATTTTCCCCTCTTTAGTGATTAATTAATTAATTAATGATTAATTAGCACATCACCTTTGCCATTTTAAATGATGTCAGTGATAGGTAGAAGGAGAGGGCACCCATCTAGCGGTTACTTTCACCCACAGGTACTCCCTTATGATGAGTTAGACGTATTGCTCTACCTTTTTGAGTCTGCTGCTTTGTTATGGGAAGTAGTGCTGTGGCCTGGCTGTGAAATACACTGTACCAGCCTGCACCAGTCACCAAGTGCTTTTTTGATTTTTAAGGTCAGGTATCTATGTTTAGTAATAATAATAATAAAAACCTGAGGTCTGACTAGATAACATTAAGCTGCCATGGCAACTAGTTTTCTGCCCGAGGCCTAGTGGACATGATCCAGTGATAGTATAATCCTTGGGATTTATGACTTTTATTGCTATCTAACACATCGGTGTAAGTACTGCTGGACTGTCTCTGCTCTTCTTCCACTCCCTTCAGCAACTGGTAGGTTTCTTGCACTTTTTTGATATGCAAGTGCAGTGTTCGAGCAAATAGGATATATTTTTCATTGTTATACATTTGCTGAAGTAAGGAGCACCCCTGTATTACACGGATCGGCTGTGCCCGCTGTTTGCCGTGGGGATGTCAGTGCAGTTGTCTCCAAGTGTCCTTGTCCAGCTCTGCTTCCTCCTGGAGACCCCAAAAGTCCTTTTCTAGGAAAGCAGTGGCACGCAGAGCTGCCATGATAACTTGAGGATGACTAAGGATCTTTTAAAAATAATTTCAAACAATTGCAGCTTTGGAAAATTAGACTGTAATATGCCCAATGGAATGACCTATTGGGGGCTGACAAAAGCCACTGCTGTTGGGACAGACCAGAGAGAGGAAAGGAGGAGAGGAGAGAAGAAAAGCAGCGCTGATGTTTGAGGAGTATCATCTTACTTGAATGTGCACTGCGTTGTAAAGCTGAAGAGCAACTTTAGGGAAAACTATCCCCTTTCCCCTTGCTGCATCTGTAGCCACCTGGGAGGAACAGCAAAATGTGCTCCAGGTGATGGGCAGTATCCAAGGGTATGCAGCAGAATATGGAATATTAAATGATTGTGCATCTATTTCAAGACACTTTTCTTTTTAAATGGGAAGCAGGAGTGTTGGCGGGATCACTGCCATTTTGCCAGAGCTGGGAATTTTTGTTTGTTGCAATGCAATGAAATGCAAATACAACACTCGCTTCTGCCTGAGCAGTCCTGCAGTTTAATGAGGAAAAAATCCCTAATTTTGGGATATTTTATTTCTTTTCATGGTAAGAAGTGACATGCAGCCTAAACGTGATATAAGCATGCTTCTCCTCTATGTTCTGTTGTTATTCCTAAACCCCTCTTAGTGCAGGGGCTTAAGCCACTGTGGAAAACTGCTGATGGCTTGAATTGGCGAAACGGATCATCAGCTCATTCAAAAGTGCGTGCCCCTTTGATATTTCAGCACATCCTGGCTCTTTACAGAAACTTCCAGGAGCATGCATTTTTATTTAGTTAGTTTATTAGTTGTTTTTTTTTTTTTTTAAAGGCGGCCTTCCAGTGACAGGCCC
This sequence comes from Chlamydotis macqueenii, assembly GCF_036417535.1. NCBI lineage: Eukaryota > Metazoa > Chordata > Aves > Otidiformes > Otididae > Chlamydotis > Chlamydotis macqueenii. Next base: position 115,728,356 of record NC_141557.1, on the reverse strand, counting down.
TTTCTGCCTAGGTGTGCTGGAAGCCTGAGCCGCGGCCTGGGCTGTCGGCCTGACGTTCGGCAGCTCTGCCCAGAGCATGGCTCAAAGAGGGGGTGGGAGAAATGGGAGCATCAGAAAATAAAGTAAGTTTAAAAAAAAAAGAAATCTAGAATATAGAACACCTAGAGAGAGGAAGAGGAGGAGGAATAAAGAAGAAAGAAAGAAAAGCTGGAAAAAAACACTTGAAACCTGAAGCCTAGGAAGACTTTGGGCCAGGGACAGTTAGTAAAAGAAAACATATAAAAGCATCTCTTCTCTGTTCTCACTCTCCTTATTGCTTACAAGGGGGAAAAGAAAAAGAAACCCAACTTTTTTATGTGTTTTCTAAAGATAGACTAAAAGGCAAAGCTGCTTATCTGGTTTTTACTAGACATTTAAGTCATTACTGTAGCAATAAAACTGCCCTTTAATTGCTGCACCATAATTGTAGGTATTTGTTTCTTACACTGCTTAAGGTCACATAAAAATGAATAGAGGTAAAAATAGGTTTGTGCTAAGTGCCTGAATTTTGAAACTCTTTTCTGCTAGCTATCTGCAGAGACAGTACTTTCCCTTAGTCTCCTGGTTTGACTGTTTAGTAGATATATTTTTTAATTACCAAATTGGATTTTAGCAGGTGTAGGCAGTTGATGCATTATGGGTATAAGAGATTAGTGTTTAATCCTTCTTTTTATTACTGTGTAGAATGGTATACTTGGGAAAGTATTAAAGGTGCATTGCGTACTCCAGAGTACAGAAATGACATTTATTACCGAGTTTTCTTTCAGCTAGCATCATTTAGAAAAAAAGCCTTTGCAGAACTCTGCAGGGGCCTATAGGCTCATCTATAGTGAAACCGCCTTAGACAATACGAGTGGAGGAAAAGGGAAAGAAATCTTTTTGTGTTTTAAAACAAAAGCAGTCTCCAAAATACAAGTACTTCCCCTTCTTGAAGATGCTTATTCTCTTTCTGCGTTTTATTTTTTCTGAAATAAAGACAAAAGGAGTGTCAAAGCTCAGAAGACCTTTGTGTCAGTGAGTGGTAGAGGCAAGGGCTGAAAAGGATCAGTGAATCAGATATAATTTGGACTCTGTTTTAGATACCAGTCCTGTGTTTTGCTGATGGCTGGTATTCCCGTTCTGAAAAGCTGCAGAGGCATTTCTATCGAATAGAAAGAACATTATCCCCGTTTTCATTCTGGCATGCCTGTTACGACTTTGTTCTATAAACAAAAAGGATTATGGGAACTGGAAACTAGATGGCATTTTATTAAAGAACTGTGGAAGTCTTTCACTGTGAATACGAGAATCAGACAGTCTGGTGATAGCTACCTGTGAAAGAAAATACTGTAAAAAAAGACCTTTGTTTGAATTAGTAGGGTTTATGAGGGGGCAGTCCTCTAATGTAGGAGAGTATGCACCTTTACTATTTCCCATTTGCACCCTGAAACAAAATACTTGTAAAAAAAAAAATCTCAAAATTTTACAAATCAAGAACGAAAAAATATATGTTGCATAAATAGGGAGGGGGAGGACTGTGTCCACTGATCTGCCGTTGTGTAGGTGCTAAATTGCTTTGAAAGTATGTTATTTTAGGAAACATGCATATTCATCTATCTGGAAGTTGCAGTCTGGGGAGTGAAGCAGGACAGAGAGTTGCATTGAATGAGCGTTAGTTGCAGTTAACTAGCACAAATTATTTTCTACCAGCCTATCATACAACTTTTCATACAACTTTGTAGCTTTTCTGCAGTAGACTCCTCACTTAGCATCTTAATTCCACAGAGTAAAGTCATATATTAGTACTAGATTTTACCTAATGCCTGCTGCAGATCACTCTGGAACTGCCTTCAGTTAATGAAATAAGTGTACAGTATGAATTAAACCATAACTCTTGCAAATCACTTTTCCTTTTAATTATTGTTTTCCTAACTGAGTAGATAAATGATTAAGCAAATAGCACAGCATGGAAATGTGGCAAGTTAAGCTGCTGTGAGTCAGATTGTGAAACACCGAAAGTTAGTAAATAGCTTGAATGTACCCCCAGTTTTATCTCAGTTGAAACTTTTTGGTGTGACTGATTTTTTTCTTTTTTTTTTTTTTTTTTTCCCCTCTTGCAAGCTTGATAGCCTGGCTTTCTCTTGGCACCAGGTTGTAAAGCTTGTGAAGTGAAGTGGAAATAAGAATTAGAAGCAAATGGCCATATCTGGCCCTTAGTAAGTGGCAAAACTCCAGTTGGTTTCGCATGACCCGCTGAAGTAGCCTTCCACTCAGCGTGGGCTGGGGTGGCAGACGCAGTGCTCAGCACAAAGGCAGAGGTTTTCAAAAGCAATTACTGAATTAGCAGCCTTGCTTTTCAGAAAGTGGTAAGCAGCTGCCTTTTGACAGCCAGGCTTTCTTTTAAAGTGTCGCAGATTGGTTACTCCAAAAACGCTCAAAAGGAGTAGTACTTTGAGATTTTTCTGGATGGTCTGGAGTACAGCATAAATGACCGTGCATGAATATAACAGTAGAAAAGAAAAGAGGATTAGAAAAAAGACTAGAAGAACCCATTAGAAACAACACTGAGGTACTGAAGTATCCCTAAAGGATATAATGACAAATGGAATTACACAGGTAGGAAAATGTAATCTAAAATAACCTGATTATATTCCCTATTTATTTTACATCAGCAATTTCTGTAGCTAATTTTCTCAGCTTACAGGTGAGAAGACGACATTTTCTTGGCTACTGTAGACCACCCATGTATCAAAAAATCAAAAATTAATTATTATTTTTAAGCTAGTCTTAGGAAGTTCTAAAATCAGACCCTCTTTAAAAGTGCTGATGACGATGGAAAAGGCAGGTTAGAATGTAGTTCACTGTGATTATAACGGTCCACCATGATGTCAGAACCCTACTTCTCTGGAAGGTTATCTGTAATTGTAGTAAAGGATGCCTCAAGGGCATTTCTCGTGCCACTCTAAGCAGCCATGAGCTGAAATACGAGCGTTTGCGCAGTGTTAGTAGCACTAACAGATCACCTTACAGATACAGAAGTAACCAGTCTGAATAAATTACTAATTTATGAAGTAGGTTTGTGGGTTTTCTTTATGTGTGTGAGTGTAGTTCTAAACTGTTTCTCTCTCCAAAAAGTAGGAAGACTTGTTAAATACAGAGTGTTCTTGGAGAAGGTAGTGTTCAGATATTAAGTATGCAGATAGCTAGACAGTTCAAGCAGAATGTTTCCATATAATTTCTCATTCTGTCAAAGGTAGAAGTGGTATCTGACAGTTAGTTGTATGTAAGCTGCTTTCTTATTCTGTTTATTTTATCTGCTGCAGAGTGATCCTGAGTGGATTAAATATACTTGGGTTTTCCACTTTATGATACACACTCTTTAACTTTATTGCTGCAGCGCATATGGCGTTAGCACTTGGAATTTGTTGCAATTTCCATAATGTCCTCTAAGTGAGACTTGGCATTGAGGTGGACACTTAGCATTGAGAATAGCATTCAAGAGGAGTAATACTGCTCCAGCAAATTTACAGAAGGAAGTACACTTCTTTGTTTGTATCCATGTGGATGTTATCTAGAAGAGAATTGGATATTTTCAAAGTGCAGAAATCCAGATGGCAAACTCAGCACAACTGTCTTGGGAGCAAAGTGAGTAATGAAAATTCTGTATTAATATTCCACATTGTACACTAATATTTTAATGAAAAAATGATGTTAATAATATAGCCCATTGTACCATTCTATGCTCAGTCCTTAGATCGAGTAATCCTGGCAGAAGCAGATTGTCAAAGAGTGCAAACCACCATGAGTAGCTGAAAAAGGGTTTTTATTCTTTGAGAAATGATTCCAGGTAATTGAAGATTACTAGTAAAGTACATGAGGTTAGGCATGTATTTTGTAGATACTATGACTCATTAATCACGTTAGACCTGGGTATGAGTAGTGTAGCTCTCTAGTGCACTTTAAATGAATTTGCGTGTTTAGTTCTCCACGGTAATCTACACATGTATGCATATGTTGTAATTACTTCCATGCAAGAGTGTTAACTTGAAAGCTTGCTTTAATACCACAGAGCCATAGATTGTAATTTTAGAACGTTGTAGTCACAGAGGTTCTCTCTTTTTTAATAGATTACACTTGTCTTGGTTTTAGGACAAGAAAAGACTCCTAAATGAGAATACTAATGGTCTTTTGTCTTGGGGTCTAATGTTTAATAGTAATGATATGCGAATACTAAATACATTTTTTTTTTTCCTGTTTAAAGACCCTGGGTTTTTTTAATCCTTGTACATGGCCTTGTTTTGAGCATGTGAACTAATGGCATTTACTCCCATGCGTCAAAGCTGATGTTCGTATTATTATTCTGATAGGACCAGAGGTATTCTCTTTAAAACCAAAATAGTTACCTTTCAGATTATGATTGAATACTTCCTAGCACTTTCAAATAATATACTTAGAAATCTTATTAAAATCAGGTACTTTTCAGAAGATACTCCAAAGATAAATATTTTTAAATCGACAAGTTGTTTTTACAGATTGAGATGCACACATATCTGGTCATTTAGGTGGAGAGTGTTATTAAAAAGCAGTAAAATAAGATACTTGATTACTCTTTCTATTGCATATAAAGTGACTAGATACTCTATGGTATATTTGGTTAACACTTTTTAAAATTAAAAGAATCCATACAATTGTTCTGTCAACAGAAAACAACTTTCGGAAAGCATGCCTCCGTTACATGTGGTTGTTAGGAAGAACATGGTTGGTATAAACAGTCATTATTGGTGTAAAAAATTTCCTGTCACAAAAATTGTTGCCTAACAACCTACAGTCAGAAATCACTCTTTGTTCGTACCAGTTGAACATTGAAAAATGAGGCAAAGTGGTTTAAATCGAATTACAAGACTGATAACCATGCAGTTGCAGGGAGAGTAGCTACTGCATAACCTGTACTCTGTCAAGGTAATTTAATTATGGATAGTTATACTTGAGTATAATTTGTTAATGTGTACTCCTTGCAAAGGGAGAATAACTCTCACAAAACACTGACAATTTTTCTACATTTTTACCAGGATACTGACAAAGGAAAGGGATTTTCACTGAATTTCATAATATACAGTTGCCTGCAGGAGGAATATCAGTGAAGTGGCTAGTAAGGTGGTTTTTTCTTGGATTTTTTTTTTTTGGCTACTGGAGTCTATATGTAAGAAGACGGGGGGAAAGAAATCATCTTCTTTATGTATTTGAATATCTAAAAAAAATAATATATTATGCCAGGGGGTGGACTAGATGACCTTTGAAGGTCCCTTCCAACCCTAGCTATTCTATGATTCGATGTACTGTACTATGTTCAGAAATAAATTTTTATAAAATAACATTGTGATATCTTAGCCTTTTGGACCATAATACCTGTAGTATTAATTTTAAATATCTCCTTTTTTAAAAACAGTAATGATCAAAGATTAGATTGATACTCATTCTCTTTCCCACTCCCTACTTTTCAGAAGTTAGTCTGAGGAGAGCCAGAGATGAATCTGGCTCACTCTTCATCCTTTGGGTCAGGACACTCTTTTGAAGAGCAGATTTAGAGAGCAGCTGTAGCTGCGATGAGGGGTCAGCAGAGGCACAGAGCTATGGGGTATTACTGACTGTTTTTTTCCTTAGTCTCTTAACGTGAACTGTTTCTAAGTGAGAGTTTTGTTTGTGAACAGAAATGTCACTTGGAGAAGGCCCAGCATTCTCCATGCCTGAGGTATGGGTGGTCTGTGCCTCTGAACCCAAGTAAAAAAAAAACACTGTTTGGTAGTTCAGTCATTTAAGTTCTTAAATCATTAGATGTAGTGACTTTTGAGTAAACTCTTCTTGGACACCTCTTTATTTTTGTGCTAAACAATACAGCATATCCAGCTCTGAAGGCTAGCTAATCAGAATTACAGAATTAGAACTGTGGTAATGATTTCTGGGTACTGTTATAGTTGTTTCAACAGGTAGTTTTATATCCTTGACTTACAGTGGTTCATTTTCTGAGTTGACTGTTGCATTTCAGCATACCATCATGGTAAGTTGACTCAAGCCATCAAGCCATGAGGCTTGGTGTTGAAAAGAGTGGGAGGTCACTGGGATGGTCAACATCTGGGAGCTGGACCCTCTTCTGCCTGTCAATTTTCTTCTCCCATGTGAACAGCAAACCAGAGATTCTGTCACGTTCTCCATATCTTGCAGACCTGTAGTCTGCAGATCCATAGGAAAGGAAATCAGTTGTATTTTATGGAACAGGTAGGATGGACTTGAGGAGCAGTAGGGGTTGCCTAGAGAGTAATATATATGAAAACTTATGCGACAGGCTGAATGTTTATTAGCATTTCAGTGAAGGAGTCTCACTGCTAGTGAGGAAGACCTGAGGCAACATCTACAAGGAGGACCACAGGAGGAATCCTAGCAGTGAGACTTCAGCCTTTTACCCAGGGACATTTGCTCTTCCTGAGTTCAGTGCTTTGTGGGACGTGGCGTGCTCTCCTCCCTGAGATGAGGCTGGCATTTCACAGAAGGAGACCTTCAGACTCTGTGAGCCACCTGGAAACAGCAATATACCTGTCCAGCCCAGCAAGATCAGTATTAAGAAGGGTGATGTTTTATCATTTATCTTGAGTAGTGCTATGTCTCATTTTTGTGTATGATGGACCCTTTCAAAGTAGTATCTTGTACAGGCTTTTCTGTCAGGAGAGGGCAAATGAGGGATCTTGGATAACTCAAAGGGTGCAGTAAGGAAACAAATTTTATATATCATCTGAACATCAGCTCGGTCTTTGACGTTCAAATACAAAGAGTTATGATTCTTCTTCTCAGTACCTTCCTGGAAACAGTGCATTACAGAAGAAAGCCTGTGATGCATGACATTTAGTAGTGGTTTTTCTTGAGAGGGACCTTTAGGTTTTGAAGCTAGTTTGTGCATGGTTTAGCACAATATAAAAGGTCCAATAACTGAAATGAGGCATAAAGCTTCATTTCGTCTTCATTTTCACTATGTGCATTTCAGCACAACTTTCTTACTGATGTTTTGCACTTTCATTGCCCATACAATCAAAATATTTCATAATGCTGTGGAAATGTTAAGGAATTATCATTGGTTATAAAAGAATACTTTCTTTTTTTGCCTACCATTATTTGCAGTAACCCAGAAGATAAGTGGTAGTGACGGCACTTGGGTAAAGAAAGCAGCAACCTGTTATCAGGGTTTTTTTTTTTTTGCACTTCACATCATTATCTATACAATAAGTTTTTCTTACTTCTTGTTCCAATGTGCGTCTTTCAGACAGGACAAATGGAAGTGGGAGGGGAATTAAAGAAGAATTAGTAACTCCGAAGTAGATGAATGGATGTATGCGGTACATGAAATAGCTAAAAAAAAAATAAAAATAAAAGAGACGTTTTTAACTTGGATTTTTTTTTTCTCTGTGAAATACTTATTTACTGCTGCCTCCATCTTGTAGGTGAGGGATGAGGAAACTCAGGCCCAGAACTCATAAGTGGATAACTCATAAGGATAGCGCTTAGCTGGGCATAGGCCTTAATTTCTTAACAGACTTGTAATCATAGAATGGTTAGGGTTGGAAGGGACCTTCAAAGGTCATCTAGTCCAACCCCCCTGCAAGGAGCAGGGACATCTCCAACCAGATCAGGTTGCTCAGAGCCCCATCCAACCTGGCCTTGAACGTTTCCAGGGATGGGGCATCAGCCACCTCTCTGGGCAACCTGTGCCAGTGTTCCACCACCCTCATTGTAAATGATTTTTTCCTTACATCCAGTATGAATCTACCTCCCTCTATTTTAAAACCATTACCACTTGTCACAGAAGGCCAACAAATTGGTCGTGCACAACGACCCAGACTTCTGAGTTTCTGCCTTACCCCTGTTGTTAGAGAAGATTCCAAAATCACAATTGTGTTTGTAATTATGGTTGCGGCGTAATTTAATGTCTTGAATGTTTTTAGTTACTTGACTTGACTGGATCTTGGTGAGTCTTGAGGTGCAAATCCCTGCAGCCATTCTACTGGAAACCAACTGAAATGTAGTATAGGATGTGGAGGGAAATGGTTTTCTTGCTGGGGTGAGGATCTTTGGAAGGGAGGTAGTCTGTCTAGGATTAAAAACTCTGCCTGGCAGGAGTTTATCACTGTTACATGAACTGACCCCTAAAGTCCAAGTCTTAACTCATAATTGCATGTGGTAATAGCACCAACAAGTTTAAGTCTTTCTGCTTTGAATATTTGTTCTTAATGCATTTTATGTCACACTGAGTTCAAGTGGGCTACTTTTTAATTTTCTTTTCTTCATTTTGTGTCTGTTTTACAGTGAGATTTCAAAGCTGCGATGGAAATAGAAAAATATACTTTGGAAGCAGTGAGCCAGAAGATTTCAGAGTAGGTGAAGACGGTGTGGTCTATGCAGAGAGAAGCTTTCAGCTTTCAGCAGAGCCCACAGAGTTTGTCGTGTCTGCCCAAGACAAGGAAACCCAGGAAGAATGGCAAATGAGAGTGAAGCTAACCCCTGAACCCCCCTTCACAGGGGCTTCAGAAAAGGTAAAACAACACCCAAATGCAGCCTGTATAAATGTATCTCCGCAAACAGGTCTTAAAATAGGGATTTGATTCTGTCTGTCATGTACCTCTCCGTGAGGCGTTTTATTAGTGGACAACTAGTGCATGCAAAGCTGGAGCCTCAAGAAGAACATTTATTGCCTGTTATTCTGTAGCTTTGCTGAGGCATGGAAGGGCATGCCTGTTTAAGTATATAGGATTCATTTATGTTTGAGCTCTTTTGTTTGTATAGTTTGAGATTTATACCTGAATTTAAGTTGGACACGGTTATTTCTTTGTTTTAAATTGCTTGAAAGTATTACAGTATTTATTCAAGCGGTTAAATATAACCACAAAGTAAACAAATTTGTGCTAGAATGCATCAGTCACATTTATTAGATGGGAGCTGTAGATTTACAGCAGTAGTAGGAAAGCGTTTCTGGCAGGGAATATTGGCTTTGTCTTGTCCCTTCATAATCAAATTGGAGATTGTAAATTATTCATGATTCCAGCACTACTTGGTAAGGAAGATAGACTCCCTCTGCTGGAAGCTGTGATAGGATAAACCACATACTGTAACAAAAATCAAACCTTGCAATATACAAATAACAATGCATTTACTTAGGAAAACAGTGTTAGGTCTACTACATTTTTCTGCTATATTACGTGCTGCCTGCTATTTCTTACCTTGTCTTGTAAAGTGCTTAGTTTACAAATAAAGAAGAAAACAGATTAACATACCTGTAATAGATATGCATTTAAGATCTAAGCATAATGTCAAAATAGACAGTGTGGTTATGCAAGACATTTTCCCCGAGAACACACTGGAGACCAAAGCTGTGTAATCTTCAGTTTTTTGTTTGCTTACTTGATGATTGTTTTAAATCTTCTAAGGCATGTTTTTAACAAAGGAAATGTCATTTTGTCTGTGAAAGTCTAGTAAAAGAGCAAATGCGTAGGTATGCCAGGACATACCCTGTTCTTTCCAAAGGTTCAGTTCAGGCATCCTTGCCATCAGCAGAATGTAGAGTAGTGGAGTAGTGGAATCTGGCCTTCAGCTGGGCATCTGTTTTTACTCAGTGGCATATTTGATTAGAGCTTTTTTAAAAAAAGTTTTTCTATTTAAAATATTTGGAAAAAGTTTTTGTCGCCCTATCTCTACCCTTAAGCAAGCTAGCATGGCTATGTGTGTGTGCCAAAGGCTAAAATGAGTGCAGATACAGAAGGGAAGAGGAAGGGAATGTTGACACCCAGCAGAGATTAATACCCTATGTGTAAAGTGGGTCATCTACTGCATCCATCATGTCTGACATAGGTTTAAAATAATTACAGCATTAATTCTATGGGATTTAATAGGGTCATAAATATTTGAGACATTCCTTACCAGTATGTATTAAACTTCTCTTGGAACTCAAATTATATTTTAGCACACCCAGATCTAAATTTAATGTACAGTAGCACATTACCTGAACTGAAGTTCTAGCTAATGAGAAATACATAAAGGCATGCTATTAAATTCTGCAAAATATTAACTACTTTTCAGAAAGTGCAGAATAGTTTACACAGTAGTACCGTGTTATAAATGGTTTATAATTCCATTTCTCCACCAACTTGGATAAGGAAAAAAGAAAAGGAGTTCGTAAAATTTTGCATTGCAGTTGTAAATAATATTGGTTATTTTCATACTGCACTATGAATGCAAATAAAACAGTTCTGTGAACTCAGAGGAAAGGCAGCCTTTCAGTCAATTATGTAATTGTATCTGAGTTATTTTATAATGTCTGCTAGTAATTCTCCTTCTAACGTGCTTAATTTTATCTTGTACCTGGGAAAGGACCAAGAGAAAATTGAAGACATCATATTTCCATGGCAACAATACAAGCACAGCAGCCCTCTGAAGAGGCAGAAGAGAGACTGGGTTATTCCTCCAATCAACCTACCAGAAAATTCCAGAGGACCTTTTCCTCAGGAATTAGTTAGGGTAAGGAAGTTAATAGAAATGTGGTTTCAGTGTCCCTTGGAGAGCTCTTGAAGAGGTTTTGTGTAAATGATGTCTTGTTCATTGTCCAAACATTTTCAGAGTCTTTTGGGCTGGTTTCTGTTGGTACCTCTGTACATAGCGGTGTGGGCTGCATTTACTAGGTTTTTTTTAAGTTGTCCCTATGCTCCTGTACTGGTGGAAGGTGACCTTGGTTTGGGTATTAAGTGCCATGATAACTTCCTTAAGTGGTTAACGAGGATCTCTGCCAGTTCAGGAATTCTTCAGTCTTCTGTGCTGGAGTTTTCCACCTGGGGAAGGATGTCAGGGTGAGTGGGAGGAGGAGTGCGTCAGGAGGCAGGAGGAAATAGGATGTGATGGGGTGAGGACACCAGCTGTTCTGCAGGACTCTGTAGCACAGATATGGCCGTTGCCAGGAGCCCAGCACAGGAGAGGGCTTCCAGCCATGGTACTGGTTGGTCATGGTCAACTTCTACAAGGATTTGTTGTAACTTGCTAGAGCATCAGCCCAAGTAGATAGGATACAGTTTTGCTCTGCTTTGTTGATGTGCGTGCCGCTGATTGACCTCCTCCTCATAAATGCACTGCACTTCAATTTTTCCCTTGGAAGACGAGACCAAAGTTCAGTCTTTAAACAAAAGCAGTGAGTTTCTAAAGGGCTGCTACCAGTAATGGAATAGAGTCTGTAGTTCTGGCCTGGGAAGATGGGGGGGGGGGGGTGGGACAAAACAGACCCTTTTTTTTTTTTCTGTCTGACGTAATTTTATGATAGTATTACGTTCCTCTAGGATCTGTTGAAGGTAAGAATACTTCTTTATTTTGGTTTAATACAATTTATCCTATTATGAGAAATAAGGAGGGATATTTTTGTGTTCCTGAAAATAAATTGACCAGCTTTCTGACAAATAGACTGCAATTGAAAACTTGAAGCTTTATACTAACTTTATACCATTTCCAGAATAATTATTTTTACTGTTTTGCTTAATGATGGGGAAAAAAAAAGAAAAAAGAGCTGCTGCTTGTCTCAGCAGCAGCCCCATCCACTGGTTGGTTGTAGCTAATGTACACATTATCTTTTTTTTGACACATAGATTAGGTCCGATCGTGATAAAAGCCTCTCGCTACGGTACAGCGTGACTGGCCCAGGAGCTGACCAGCCTCCAACAGGAATCTTCATCATCAACCCCATCTCAGGACAGCTGTCTGTGACAAAGCCTTTAGACCGGGAGCAGATTGCTTCTTTTCATGTAAGAGTTTAATTTACCATAAATCAGATTATCAAATTGAAGATTAAAACTGCTTCAAACATGACTTGAGCAGCCAGCATTTAGTTTTCTATGAGATATAATTTGAAGAGTCTATAGCAGATTTGTATTTATCCTACTCACTAAGGCTAACTCTTACTATGTTTAAGCAGCTTAAATACATTAACATACATAAACAGTGATTAAATTTATTTAGATAAAGTAATTGTAAAAGATTGAAATATGGATACTGTAGCTTATATTTCAAATACGGACCATTGATCACAGTTACCACTGTATTGTATATTTTTCGAAAGTTTACTTTTAATTCAGCAACTTAAATTAGGATGTGACTGCTATTAGAATTGCAGCAGCTGTGATTTGAGAAATGGATGGGAAGAATAACCTACCAATTTTCATTTTCATGGACAAATCTAAGCATTTTAATGGAATTGTAAATTAGATCTGTCAGCTTATGAAAATGATATTCTTTGCTCTAAAGAAATTGACAAAGTAGACCACGGATTCCAGTATTAGAGGAAAAGAAAGGTTTGAAGGAAAGGCAGAGACCAGGCTGTGACCTACAGTTGTCTGTGCTTCTGAGAGACTATGCCTAAATCGTTACAGAGGTCACTCAGGTTATAGAGAGTGTTTCCCGCGTGTCGTGGATTAAAACGTTCCTTGCCTGGTTCTCCGGGAAGCCCTTGGAGTGCTGCTCCCGAACAGAGCATGCAGCCGGAGGCATCTGGGGGGAGGCGAGGGGAGTGACTCTCACAAGAGCACAACAGCTCCGGCATCCATAAGATTTTTAATAAGAATTTGGTATTGGCAATTCAAGATTTACTAACTTAGGAATTTACATTTATATGAGTCATTCCCAGAGCAGGGAGTTAATAATGCCCTCTCACTATTTCGTAGTAGGTTTGTAGCCAGAAGACATATTTATGTGTGTGTGTGTGTGTATAATGGGCTTCAGCAGGACTGCTATAGGAGAAAGTTGCTCTTTTGCCTAGCAATTGACAGGCTATGGCCTGGATACATAGGTTTATATTGGCAGAAGGTACTGTGTTCCTTTTTTTCAGTTGTCCAATTTCAGATGATTTAGGTAAACCTGACTGTCAAATGCAGTTACTCAGTCCTTTTTGACAATCAGGGCATTAAATTTAAGTGTCTCAGTATCTTTGAAACTCAGTCCATAAACTTTAGCTTAATTTTAGCCTGGAATTCAGTGTGTTTACTGACAGTGATTTATCACGAACCTTATCTTGGTGTTCCAGATAACACAAATCTATTCTATATTTTTTATATTTTTATATATTTTATATTTTCCTATGCATTCATGTCTATTCAATATCCATATTTTTGGATTTTTGAAACTGATGCCATTGTGCATTCATTATGGATTGTTAATAAGTGACTGTTTAATATAAATCTGCGTATTTCTAGAGTTTTGTTTTCTATCAGTCATTATTAAAAACAGATTTATATATGACAGTAAGCATTGGTATTAATCAAAACTACATGATTGAAAATTATTTTCAGTAAATCTAAGTAGTAAGTCTGCAACTTAGAATAGTTTGTAAGTATGAACAGCAGTTCCATTAGCAACCTGAAAACTGAAATAGTCTGTATGAGGGAGCAGTGGAGATAACAAAATACATTGGGTTAAAAATGTCTGGCTCGAAACTTCCTGTCACTGTTATCTTTTTGTGCCTGTATGTTGTGCAAATTCTAATACTTTAATGATTTTTGCAGCTGAGAGCACATGCAGTGGATGTAAACGGAAACCAGGTGGAAAATCCTATTGACATAGTTATTAATGTCATTGATATGAATGACAATAGACCTGAATTCTTACACCAGGTTTGGAATGGGACAGTCCCTGAAGGATCAAAGCCAGGTAATACATCGGTTTTCAGAGTGTGTGAGGGGGAAAGGTACGCATTAACATTTTGAAGGTGATGAAGGGGGTGCCTTCACAGCTTGTAACACTTTCAAAGGTGTCTTATTAGTGTGATGAGCACAATCTCAGATACTGTCTTATTATTTCACCTGATTTTTAATCCACTTCTTAACATGTTAGGATTAATTTACAAAAGAAGAAAGTATTACATAAACTAAAACAGAGAAGTCTTTAAGAATATGACTTTTTGGTTCCTGTTTTTGAAAATCCTATTTATAGTGTCACAGTTCTTACAGTTATGTTCATGATAGCTATTGACGTTCATTTAGTTGACAGCTCAGGGTATAAGAGACTTCTGAAATATCAGCAGATTCAGTTCTAGTTCTGAATCTCAGAGGCTTTGGAAATACTGAGATTTGAAATCAAATAGTTTCATCTGAATTCTCGAGAAAACTCTAAATGTTGTTCACATCTCATTAAAATTCTAATCTGCTCTGATTAAAGTTTGCGCTATGGCTGAAACCACCTTTTTAATTTGTCAGTAGAGCAAAATGAATTTTTTTTAGAAAGGTTAGCACAAAAAATGTATTTTTTTTATTTGCAATGTTGACTTAGCATTTGAGATGGAAAGAACATAAGTCTCAAAGACCTTTGAAAGAGTATTACTTACATTGATTTTTCAATCACTACTGGTATGTGCACCAATTCTGAAAATTAAGTGTATTTCCTTTGGCCCAATTAATAATATTTTTATCTAAACATGAGGAGCTCTGTTGTTACAGAAATGTTATTTATGGCAGAATTGTAGGATTTCAATGTTTATAGAGCTTCTTCGCTTATAAGCAAATCTGATATTTTATAAACACAAAGTATTTTTATCTCCTCTTATGTATTTTAATTACTCTGTTGGTCAGTCTTTCATTTAACCAGTTTGTTTTAAGTAAGAGAAGGAATGTGCAGAGTTTACCAAAAGAAATACATGCTTTGACCGTTACTTGTAAGTGATCTTGTGTAATCTGAGTAAACTGTTTATATAACATCAATTATTTATCCTGCTGTTAGGAACCTACGTGATGACTGTTACTGCCATTGATGCTGATGATCCCAATGCACAGAATGGGATGCTGAGATACAGAATCTTGTCACAGGCCCCGAGCAGTCCCTCTCCAAACATGTTTACAATCAACAACGAGACTGGTGACATTATCACCGTAGCAGCTGGGCTTGACAGAGAGGTATGTCAGGTCTTGATCCCATAGGCTGAGCTGTACTTGATACTGTGAAGCAGCAAATTTTTTGCTAGTAACTTAAAAATACTTCTCTCCCTCTCCGATCTGAACTTTTTCCTTGGCATGGAATGAAAACTGGACCCACACTCTCTGTATGTGTAGTCACTCTTGGTTCCATGGGGTCATCGAAAGGATCTTGTCTCGAAAGTCTGTTTGCTTTTAAGGAATGGGTACACACTAAAGCAGAGCGATGCAGATAAGGACCTCAGGTGCTCAGCTTGGGTGCTGAGATGAGACGTGATACTCAGCTCCAGCCCTTTCTTCTTGCTGAGCAAAGAGTAGAAGGAAAATGGAATTGACTATATATTTATTTTGGAAGCTCCAGAAGAGCTTCTGTTCTCCCTCTGTCCTCTTCCTTACTTTTCACAGAGAGAGGGTAAATATTTCAAATCTTTTCGATGCTGTGTTGCTAAATTTGCAGTAACTCCCTAATCTGAATTTTACATATTAAAATAAAATAGGAAAAATATTACCAATTCTAAAATTTGAAAAGCACATTTCTAAGACATAAACCAGTCAGTATTGGAAACTGCATAGACGGAGACTTGTCTCAAGGCCTGGACACACATTCAGAAACTTAAAAAAAAAAATAAAAAAATCTCTGACTGTCAATAATTCACTGCTACTTGCTGGGTAAGTCTTGTTCTGTCTAGGCCGTTCTTCGCTGTGCCCACCACCAGAGGAGCAGAATGCCAGATCCTCTGCTCTGGTTCACCCATCTGTGAGGTGGGAAGAAAAATATTTCCCTCCCAACTTCAGATCTGTCACGTGGACTAACTGTGCTTTTGAACCACTTGAAAACTTCAGAACAGATAAGCATTATTTTATAAACAAACTATAAAATCCAAACAAATCTTATTTCAACACATCATTTCAACTTCTGTTTTACTAACCTCATTTTAGCTCGTTAAATGAAGGTTTTTTAAAACTGGATTTGCTGTTCAGCTTTTAGCTGTTTGCTTATACTTAATTTAAAATGGAGAACAAAAATGCTTTCTGACGTTCTGAGTTGGCTTTTAATATTCTGATGAATTTCAGCTTGAAAGGGGCAATCAGAAGATTTAAAAAGCTAAAAAGACTGTTAGAGATCTCAATTAATTTGTAAAGTTTTATTAACATTCATTCTATTTATGTGGGTTTTGAAGAGGATGGATTTGAGGAAAGGAAAACTCTGAACTTCACAATATTGCCCTATTAAATTAGAAGAATGATGGGCAGCTTTGCCCTTGTTTTTAAAATCCTCTGGTCATCTTTGACAGGTGAACTTTCAGAAGGACATAGCAATAACTCTGAGTTTTATTACTTGGTGACTAGCTGTACCAGAGTGATTTAACTTGGAAGAAGCCAGCTGTCTGTGGAGCTTAGACCCTTGCATTAACAGTTGGGAAAGCCTTGTCATTTGCCATCAGTTTGCCTGATGAATCACTGTACCGATACCCAAATGAGTATTTATAAACATATCTTGCACATGTTGGATATTAATGATCAGTGTTAAATCATTCAAATATTAAATTAGACTAATATGAGATAAAATGGTTTCCTTCCCAAGGCATTGTTCTGCTTCCTTCATTTCCTGAGTCATTTAGTGGAAGTCAATTGAATTAAAACGACCAGGGTTCTTAAAAGGCAGTTCTGAATCAAGCAGGTCTTCTGACAGAGGGCTGGGGAATGCCTTGTTGCACAAGGATCCTTACTCTCTAGGAACCTCAGCTGGGCCACCTTCTCCTGCCGTTCTGCCCTTTTCTCTAAGCCTTGACTCTTTGTAAAACTCTAATTAGACTCATAAAATACTAGACACAATTTAAAATTCTTAAATTTTGTGACCCATTATTTATGGGAGCACAAGTGTTGTACACATTCAAAAACAAGAAAAAACGAGTGGTTCCTCTGATAGCACTCCTCATCTGCTAGCATTTTAGGTTAATATGCACAATGCATTATCTGTGGTAACGCGCACGGGAGGAGAGCGAGTTGCTTAGGTTGAGGCTAAAGGCAGAAGAAATCTTTCACTTGCTACCACAAAAGATGCTCTTTCACGAGATACAGCTGTTCTTACTTCTTCTGCTATTGTTGTCGAATTCCCTTCAGCGTTGTAACATCTGCCTTACTGCTGGAGGTGCTGAAGAAGTCAGGCTGGGTACTTTAAATTTACACACTGGCATTCCTGTCTCACTCACGTGAGGTTAATTCAGTGAAGTGCTCTTTTATTTGGCCTGTGTTGAAGTGGAAAGATGTGACCTGATGAGGTCTGCGTTCTTTCTTGAAGCTGCCAGTTTGTTTTTGGATGTGTTGCTGTGAAGTCTCTGTGCAGGCTGCTGACACATACTACACAGCTTACTCCTGGCTCCTTCTCAACTCGCAGTTAAAAGAGGAGAGCCACCTCCCCCAGTTTCCCCATGCTTGCAAGGTTGTGTGCTTGTTGATTTCTGAAATTTCATTCCCAGTAGTTGATCTTCCCTGAGTGCTGGAAGGGGGGAAAACAAACAAAAACACATATACGCTGTCCTTTGGGGCATTTTGGGGGGCAGTTTCTAGTGTGCTGCTTCTGTGGGAGTTAAATATGGAAGTATGGAAGTCGAGTCTCCATATAATAATAATAACAGAATTTCCTTAATGAAATTTGCTTCTTGGGATCAATGTGTTAAGACTCAGATGAATCAGAAGCACCGACTGTTTCAATAATGTAGAATCACCTGGCTGCAGGATTTGCTTCAATACTGCTCTAGGTGTTATTGCTTCACAATAAGTAAAGTTGTGGTTTTTGGGTTTTTTTTTATGAAAGTGGTAAAAGTATTTCTTTGATTCCCTTGTGACTGCTTCTCTTGGTGTCATGAAGGAAACCTTTATGATGTTTATTTAAGCTTTTTGAAGGTCACTTTACAAATATATTTTCCAAGCCAGAATTCGTATACATATTTATATATTATTAAACATATATATTGCATTTCTGTATAAATAATATTAGTCTTGCTTTTTCAAAAGAATGCATATGCAGTAATACATATTTGGGGTAGTTGTAAGTGTTCCTTTGTGAAAGAGGACATGAGCATAAATTTTTTTCAGTGGGAGATAGATTCATACAGCTTATTTTAAAAACTTTTTTTTATTCAGTGGCTCATATTTGCTGCTTCTGAGGGTGCATAACCATTAAATCTCTAATGTCTGCCGTAGTGTCTGGCCAAAGTTTCAAAGGAAGTTTGACATTGTGAGTGGAATTGTCCCTTTTTGTAAACAATTTTCAATGAGAAGTCATCTGTCAGAGTCCCAGTCTTTAAATAATGGGAGAAAATAAGGTACTGAGTGGAAAAAAAAAATATGCTTTTCCTTAAGTATTTTTATTTAACCAGAAGGTTTTTGCCAGTGTTAGTAAACTGTTCATGAAAGTGTTATTTCAAAGTAATAGGAGCTTCTTCTGTTTGTGCGTTTTCTTATGGAAAGAACCGAGTGATAACACCTAGCTTTCTCTGAGCTAGGAAATGCTAAATTTGAAACTGAACTGGTAAATGAAAAAGCGTGCACAATATTTGCATTTCACGGTAGAAACCGTTAATGAGTTAAAATCGACTTCTCAGCAGCTCTACACAAAAAAGCATCTTCCCAGTTATTTTTTTCGTTTCTGAATACAACCTTGTCAACTTTATTCTGAACATCTAGCCAGTCTGAGATCCGCTCTGCATTGGGCATTTCTTGTCCTTGAGGGAGCCCTGGCTTCGCGCCAGCCGTGATGGAAGAGCAGCAACACGGAGGGCCGTTACTGAGGGCACGTGCAGCGCGGGGTGGAGGCTGCGGCCATCTTCGGACGGGGTGTTTAACGTTTATGGAAATAGCCTGTGTGGTTGTTCCCTCCACCTTTCTCCCAGTGCCCTTACTAGTCTCTTGACATTAGCCTTGACATTCTAGGTTTCCATAGCGATCGCAACAAAGTTGCAGCAGTAGTTTTGTACTTCGGGCTCTGCTGAAAGAAAACCTTGGCAGTTGTGGCCATTTGGCCAACAAACCTGCCTTGGCTCAGTTCTCTTAAATGCTTTTGAGGACTTAACCTGCTTTAGTATAAACTGCACTCTTGTTTTTTCCCTATTTGAAAAGTGTTGTTAAACCCGTGACAACAGCCTTAACTCTATAAAGTGGTTTTGATTTTGAGAGTAGGAAGCAGGCAGCCTGTCCTCGTCTCAGCGATAAGCGAAGAAAAATCAAGCAGTAGTTCAATGGAGTGAGATGCAACCTGGTGCTGTATTTCTGTGGCACGAACTTTGCTCCTGTCATTTTGGGTGATGCTAACTAGAATAAACAGTATGATAGGCTCCATTGCTTAGCGAAGTGCAATTTTGGAAACACCTGCTGTCCTACCGTAATGTTAGTCTTGTCTAAAACTTATGTTGGTGTCATTTTGTGTTTTAGAAAGTACAACAATATACATTAATAATTCAAGCTACGGACATGGAAGGAAACCCAACATATGGTCTTTCAAACACAGCAACTGCTGTCATCACTGTGACAGATGTCAATGACAATCCTCCAGAGTTCACCGCCATGACTGTAAGTACAGGGTGGGAGTAACTGAAGGATGTGCATATTTATAACTATTCCCCGCTTCTCTCATTGTATTCACAGACAGTAAATATTTATTACTTATTAAATAGTGTACTGGCAGGCAGAATTGAAATACATACAGAATGTATATACCTTAGAATGCGTATTATACCTAGGCCAAAAGGCAAAAGCTGACAGGGGAATCAAATCATCAGTTTTCTGGGTGGCCTGAGGTAAACTTCATTAGATAAATTGTCAGAGCTGCAGAGGAGAGAGATGTGCTGCTGAACATTGATGAATGTTCGGTATGGCGTGGCTTTCCTGTGCTTCTGCAGCTGAGGTAAAATGTTTTCTTGGTTTTTTTTGCAGTTCTATGGGGAAGTACCGGAAAACAGGGTGGATGTGATCGTAGCAAATCTGACGGTAACGGATAAAGATCAGCCCCACACGCCTGCGTGGAATGCGATGTACCGAATGACCGGAGGAGACCCGACAGGTCGATTTACCATCCTGACCGATCCCAATAGCAATGATGGGCTGGTGACTGTTCTGAAGGTAAGAGATGCCTTGTGCTTCAAAAAATTAAGCAGAGATGGAAGAAGTGGGAGAACATTGAAGGGGAAAAATGTGAACTCCTGAGGCCAGCACGAGTCTGGAAAGTAAAATGGATGGGCAGCGTCTGTCTTGTGGAAGTAAGCCATCCGTCTCTTGGAGCGTTTCCTTGCTTATCCTATCAGTAATCCAACTGATCAGTTTTAAAAATCAGACTAGGTTGTTGAAAATGACAGATTTTGAAGCTTTATTTGCCAAAAGATAGGAATTAGTCTGTGAAAAAGCACACACTTAATATTTGTTGCTAGTGTAAGCGAACAGCTTCCTACCTCCTGGCATCCATTAGTAGTCACACTTGTTGTCTGTGGGTTTTATGTCAACATGTTCTTGTTAAGGAACAGATATAGGCAGTCAAGGCACAATCAGAGGGGGAAAAGTGACAGGTGGGAGGCTACTTCTACAAGAGGCTTTTAAATACTGGCTATTTTTAAAGCCTCGTTTAAGTACCTTTTATGGAATAACCTGTCTGTCTTCGTTCTCTAGCCAGCACAGCTCTATGTTGAGGGGTGACTTACTTCAAGTGATAATAACAACGTGGTTCTATAATTAAACCTGCCAGGCGGTAGCCTTCTTTCCTCATGGCCCTCTGATAAGTGTCTCGTCTCTGAGTTGTGTCTGATCCACTTACAAAGTCAAGTGTCAGATGCCACTGTTGCCATTTGGAGATTAAAGCATGCACCTTCCCCCCCTCCCAATTCTTTTCCTCTTTTTTTTTTTTTTTTTTTAATAATTTCAGTGTCTAGATGAGAAAAAGGGACCATTTTTGTACAACCGAAGTGGTAATGCACAGTAGCTTTGGGGTTTTTTAAAGAACTGTCTGTTTTATAACTGCACTTCCCCAGAGGTACCAGTTTCACACTGTAATCTTCCAGCAAGAATTATGTGAGTGTCTGGGCTTTGTAATTAGGCACATAGGCATCTTTTTTCAAATCTAAGAATGGTATCAAATTACAAATGTCTGGAAAAGTGAGTTTTAAAAATGCTGGATTAACCTAAAATATTATATAGAGAATCAAGCTTAAAATTCCAGATCCCTAGTCTGTTTGGTATAGTTTTGCTCACTTACAAATTTGTTTTTAACAAATTCTATCCCCTCTACTGCCAGAGTATCTGAGTACTTTGCCACACATGACCTGGTTTAACAACAGAGAAGCAGCATGTGGGAGCCTCATTGGAAAAGGAACTTTTTCCTGCAGATGCTAGGGAATGATGGACCTGTTCGGAAGGAGGCCAGCCATACCATCTGAAATCAGACACTCTTAAGCAGCGTAGGAAAACCAGGCTGAAGTGGTAAATGGCAGTTCTGCAGTCTGGCCAGCAGCACTCCTTTAAGAATCCAGACATGGAAAGATCTGGAAGCCTGCCTGAGTTTTTATTGGCAGTGCAATGAGTTATCTGTCAACCTGTAATGAAGATTGGTTTATCTTTTGTCACTGACTTTATACTGTTACGTGCCAACTGCCACTGTAAGGTACAGGGTTCATTTAAGTCTAGAATCAGTGCAAGTAACAGAATGCAAAGGCGAATCAGGTCATGGGGAATGCTTCACCCCTGTACCACATGGCAGAGGATCTCTAGCCTCAAACTGGTTTTACTTCTTAAATTAGACTTCTGGCTCAGTGAGGAAATCCCCAAACTAAAGGTTGTCTGAACTGTGAAGATGGGAGCTGTAGGTATACTAGCAGTGGGATTAGCTGGGATTACAAAGTCTTTCTAGGGAAACATTAAGGGCATGGCAATCTCTGATCTTCGGGGCTAGGTATGGTCATGATCGTGTTGGAAGGAAACGTTCATCTTAATAATAGAGAGTGGCAGGTTTGTCTCCTCAGGAGGCACATCTGCTCATGTGAGTGCCTGACACCAAGCTGGGAGTTTCTATATTATCTTCTGGTGAAACTAGTTGTTTCCTCAGTTACCACTAGTGGCAGTACCAGAGTAAGTTAAATCGAAGTGTAACAAGGTTTCTAGCCGTTCTGACTTTAAAACTGCTGCTAAGCAAAACCCAACCCAGTCTCCTGTTGAGGTGTTAGCTTGATTTTATTCTCTTCAGACTCTGTGCTCATTTTTGAGATAAACTGTACAAGTAATGTTTAAAAATGTGCTTTAAAGTAAAAGGATTATTGTGTGTCCATCGCTGTTGTGAGTAAATGTTAACACTTTCTGCTCTTTGCTTTTCCCAGCCTATTGACTTCGAGACCAACAGGATGTTCATACTTACAGTAGCTGCGGAAAATCAAGTGCCTTTGGCTAAGGGGATACAGCATCCTCCTCAGTCAACAGCAACCGTGTCCATTACAGTTATTGATGTGAATGAGAGCCCATATTTTGTTCCAAACCCTAAGCTTGTGCGTCAAGAAGAAGGGCTACTTGCTGGTAGCATGTTGACGACTTTCACTGCTCAGGACCCAGATCGTTATATGCAGCAAACCTCTCTAAGGTGCATATAAATGTTTTGCAGTTATTTAACAATTGTAAAGCAATATCCATGTTACAGAATGGGTGGGGAGCAAAGAGGCTGCATATGAAGTGACTGCATTTACCACAACACACAGCTATACCAGTACGTCCTGTAGCTTTTGTGCAGTTCCCTCTAAAGGGATTTTTGACTGTAGAGAAGGTGACCTGACCAGCATTCATAGAATATAAACTGGATCATCTTCTAATGCTAAGTCTCACTTCATCAAGGTGTAATGAAGTTATGTACATATGTTAAAGTGCATGTGGCATCTCAACAAATTCAGTCAGAGCAAACACATGCTTGTGCGAACTAAGATAATTTGCAACTCAAATTAACCAATAATTTTGACACAGCAGCAAAACCATGTCATATTGTTGGCCAAATCTTAAGGGTTTTCTTCTAATTTATTTTCCAGCAATGCAAAGTGCTGTTGTCTACCTGTGAACTCTTGTACTGACAGCTATGATCATAATTTGATCATAATTTGTCTAATGTGTAAAATTATGCTAAATGAGAACAGTGAAAGGGAGAAAATATGGAAATCTTGAAGCATACTTTCCCATACCTCGTTTAAAACATGGTCATTGACTACAAAGCACAGTGACTAGCCTTGAGCCAGGACTCAGGTTCCTAGCTTATCCAGAAGCTTTTTTAGCTCCTATGGAGGAAACTCCAGGACTTAATTTGTGTTTTTCCTTTCAAAAATCAAAGTTCTCACCATTTTTTTCTCTTCTCTTTATTTTGGTTAACTGTTGCTGATATTTTGCTCATTTCTGGACATAACCATCATAGACATCGTAGCATGAGGACTTAAGGATATATGCATTTTTAATGACCTAAGATAATTTGCACTTGATGCATGTCAGAGGGCATATTTATCAGATAGAAGGATGGTTTTGAAAGACACTCCTCTTTCAAATTAAGATGAGAAGCATGCAGTAAAACCAGGGCCTCTAAAAATTAACTTTAAGTGGTATTGGAAGCGCTAGAATAATGTGAGTTAGTGCTACTTCACCACTCTTTAGCCGTTGTTACTCCTCTCCTCCTCTCAGCCCTCTGATAAAATAAAAGTTAGTATGAGCAGCTCTGTAGGTATAGAACAAGCAAGAAACCAAACTGTTTTATGATTCTGTGATTCTCAGTGAAATGTTTTAATTGAGTCTGAATATGAATGTTACACAGTTTACGTTAACTTTATGATTTCTCCTGTTACATGATAACTTACATGGCAGGGCACTTCAAGAATCTAAATGTAGGACTGGTTTTGATATGTGTTTTCAATAATTTTAACAACAAGGCTTAATAAATGGAAATTTTCTGAAATATTGTTTCCAAATTCCAAACATGTTCAGAATACAAATTAAAATCCTAATATTGTCTTTCTTGTCAGTATTTATGTTGGCAGATAAATAACACATTTTGTGATCAAATACACAGGTATTCAAAACTTTCAGATCCTGCAAACTGGCTGAAAATTGACCCTGTTACTGGACAAATAACTACTACAGCTGTTTTGGACAGAGAGTCAATATATGTGCAAAACAATATGTATAATGCAACGTTTCTTGCTTCCGATAATGGTATGTATCAACATTGTATATGTTTTCAAAAAGCTTTCTTCTCTGTGGTTGAATGGCGCTCAATTTTACTGGGGCAGAAAACAAGATACGTTTAGAATACATCCAGTTGGAAGTCTGTATTAGTATTAGACTTCATATGTTTCCCAGCTACTCGGGAAATGGGCTCAAAAATAGTTCCGTGAGTCTGGAGAAAGGCAGTGGCTTAGTTACATTCGTTGAGTTCACAGAAAGCTGAAAATCATGCAGTGGACTTCATGGGGATTAATGTGTTGGACAAGAGGTATGTTCAGGCTACAACAGTGCAGAGGAAAAAGTGTCTTTTCATTGTCAGTTTGTTAATGACAATTAACAGTCTCTGCTCAAGAGCTAATCCTTTGAGTTTGGCTGGAGTGCCGTGATGTTCATAGCTGATGCCAGAAAGATGGACAGGTGCAGTTAGAAACCTTCTCACATAAGGGGAAAACTGAAACTCTGGGGCTGTTTATCTTGGAGAGAAGAAAAATAGTAATTTTTTTTTCAAATTGATACAGTGTAACAAAACTAGATCAACCAATTCTATGCTTTTGGCTCTGTTCTGGAGAACAAAATTAAATGGAACTGGAAGATTATAGGGGGGTGGGAGTGGAATGAGAACTACTGCTAATTATACTGAGAGATTCAGTGCCACATGTTCATGTAAATGTGTGACTTTAGCAAGGTTTACAGAATCATCACACATTTGATGTGGATAGCACGAATGTCTAGATTTAGTGTGCTGGAAGTCAGTATTAGAAAGAATTTAAATAGCATACTTGTGGTAAAGGGTGATCATAAGTCTTCAAAGATACAGAGGATAAACTATCCCAATTTTGCACCTTTTTCTCTGAAGCATTTGATGCGGACTCTCTCTGGAGAGGAACAGCCTGTCCAGACAGCAAAGTAGCTAGATCCCTGATCTGTGGATCTGCACTTCTTTGCTGATTTTTGCTAAGTAGGGCAGTTTTTATGAGGACAGACTACATGAGAATTTGTGCAGTGACAGTGTTAGACTGGCTTGGTAAAGTCAGAATCGCAAAACTGAGGTGAACACATGTATGTGGTAATAGAAAAGTGTTGGTATAGCTCCCGTTAAGTAACTTTCTAGTTGGAAACAGGCTCAATACCATTTTCTTTTCTTTAAGGAATCCCCCCGATGAGTGGAACTGGCACGCTTCAGATATACCTGCTGGACATCAATGATAATGCCCCCCAAGTGAATCCGAAAGAAGCCACAACTTGTGAAACGCTACAGCCCAATGCTATTAACATCACTGCTGTAGACCCTGACATAGATCCAAATGCAGGACCATTTGCCTTTGAGCTGCCTGACACACCTGCTAGTATTAAGAGGAACTGGACTATTGTTCGAATTAGTGGTAATTAACATTATAGAAGTCTTAATTATTTTAAAGAAACTATTGCATATACTTTTCTGTATTTTACTTCAGTGTTATTTTGCAACGTACCCGAATTTGGTTAATAGGAAATCACTTTTGTGTAAGTTCCCCAAAGAAGAAGGAATTTTGGAAAGTAAAGATGTTCACAGTAATTCAGAATGTTATCCTGAGTGTCATGTAGTGGGTTGAAGAATAAGTTAATGCGGAGCTCAAAGATGGGCCATTTTTAACAATACTGTTTTAAAACCACATGAGCAGTGCATCACTTTTTAACAAGTGCCTTATTTTCACACACAGGTGATCATGCTCAGCTCTCTTTAAGGATCAGATTCCTGGAGGCTGGTATCTACGATGTGCCCATAGTAATTACAGATTCTGGAAACCCACATGCTTCTAGCACTTCTGTGCTGAAAGTAAAAGTTTGCCAATGTGACATAAATGGAGACTGCACTGATGTTGACCGGATAGTTGGCGCAGGGCTGGGCACTGGTGCCATCATTGCAATTCTGCTTTGTATCATCATCTTGCTCAGTAAGTAGACAGATCTCTTAATCCTAGTTCTTCTGTTTTGCATGTACCATGTTATGTTTTAGTCACACATACCTTGAGAAAGATGGGAGAGTGATTAAAGACTGAAGTCCAAGAATTGTTGCTGCTTAGTTTACTGTTGTGGACAAGTATGAAAACTTTCTGATGGTAAAGGATTAGGAGTCTGTGAGATAGATCATAACTAGCACTTGGAGGGCAGTCAAGCTCCACAGTGGGTTTGTGAAAGCAGTTTTCCATCTGTGCCTGTGGGCACTTGCTATGTTAGATCAGTGAGTGACCAGATTGAAGATGCGATTAGGCTCCATACATGTAGTCTCTCTTGTGCTGCTGGTACTGTGTGATTTGACACCACCCACAGCAGATAACGGTGCCTTTAAGGAATGCTCTGGTGTTACTACTATTGTGATTCAGATTAATGGAAGTAGGCTATTTGATGATTTTGGAAAGTAATATATCACAGCCCTTCATATAAGGCCCGACAAGCAGGCAGCCATGCAGGAGCAGAGATATGTATGTGTGTTTAAGTACTACATAAAACTGTGCTAGTATTTTATTTTTGTGTCAAGTCCATTCAGTAAGGGAAATGACTAAACATCATGACTGAGTGTCTGTCCAGTGTAGTAAATTAGATTTTAGCTCTCCTACACATTATGGTTAACTGATTTCTGATTGTGGTGGAACACAAGGAGGGGATTAACCTGTTCAGAGTATACTGTGCACCACTCCAGAACATACAAAATGGTGGAAAGGAGCCCATGGCTTTACACAAGCACAGTACAATTATTTTCCTGATATAAGATACTCTTAAAATGTTAGGTAATGAATTAACAGAGCCTTATTGAAACTATCAATAATTGTACTGTGCTGTACACAAGCACAGTACAATTATTTTCCTGGTACAAGATACTCTTAAAATGTTAGGTAATGAATTAACAGAGCCTTACTGAAACTATCAAGGCCTTTAAGATGTTCTTCATATATTGACATTGTAGATACATTGGAATTTCTTTCCATGAAGATGGTTGGAACTGGAAACGTGCCTGTTGTATTAGAAATTCATTTACTCATACTTACTGTGTTTTACTTCTTGTTCAGTTTTATGTAACAGCTTTAGTTTGTAAACAAACAGTATAACTTGAAATTAAGATTAAAGATTAAATATGTATAACTTTAAATGCCACTGTTTTTCTCAACTTTATTCATCTTGTTTCTAAACATAAATCTAAACTTAGGCAGCAATACTGCTGAGCCATATGCCAAAATGGCCTAAGCTGGATGATCATCAGAATTACTTAAACTCTATAAATGGCTATATATTCTTGGGACATAGCAGAAAAAATATGAATAATATAATCTTTTAGAATTCTTGCTGATACTGGAGAGATTCTCCTGAATCCAGTGGTTTGTGAAGCTTCGTCTTTCTTACTTCTTTTCATGACAAGTTTATTTTGCAGATGTGGAATAGATTTGTGACTTATGACCTTGAATATGTGATTGATTTCCAAATCAAAGTGCCTATAGTAGCATGAGTTTAAACATCTCTTGCTTAAGCTGCCTTCTATGAAAATTTCTATTTAAAAAAAAAAAAAACAAAACCAAACCTTCATCCAGAACAGTCAAAGCCAATTTTCTTGGCTTTTTCTTTTTTTTTTTAATCCTGGTGTCAAATTTGTACAATTTTCTGTGGCTGTACTTCAGAATCAAGATGTGATTTTGTCTCTTCCCTTTTTGCAATGTAGTTTTAGTTTTAATGTTCGTGGTATGGATGAAACGCCGTGATAAAGAGCGTCAGGCAAAGCAGCTCTTGATTGATCCAGAAGATGATGTGAGGGACAACATTCTAAAATACGATGAAGAAGGTGGTGGAGAAGAAGATCAGGTGAGGAATGATTAATGGCTTTTATGTATAGATTTGCACTTCACTCTGCACTTTTATCTATTTTGTTTTCGTTGACACATTATGAGATAGGTAGCTAATTTTTGCATTAAATACTGAAAGCAATAAGTAATGTTTTAAAGACCTAAAATATAACATTGCTTTCTCATGTTGTTTTCTGCAATTTGAGAAATTCCAGTTGCTTGCCTTTTGAATGAGATGTAGCACCAGTATCTTGTCCACTTACAGTCACAACATTCTGATCATATTTCAACTAAGGCTGTTAACGTTTAGATTAAAATTAACATCCACTCTTACTGCAGTCTGTAAACCTTCTTCACTCCTTATCTAAGATCCTGTTGTACAGAATCCCCAGTACAGAGTGCCTAGTGTAGTCTATTCCAAATATGACTTCTTTAGCAGTGGGTGAATGCCTTCCTAGATATACCGTAATGTTGGCTATTGACAGATTGGCCACTACTGGGATTTCAACTTGGAAAGTATTTATGTTTCAAGTAGCTGTCAGGGCACATCTGTGTTTATTCAGATACCTTTCCAGGCAGGTGCCATATGCATTTACTCTCACGTCACCTCTGGTTGAACTACTGCTGATATGTCAGAAACCTAGGAGTGATGTGTATGTGCTAAGAATAGCTTCTTTTTCCCTCTTTCTCCAAGTTAGTGAAGTTCCAAGCAGTGTGATTTCCTTCCTTCAGAGGAGGTTTATTAAGTGCTTTATGAACATGACAAACAGTAAATTTATGCATGTTATTAGTGGTAGAAGCAAGTGTAATAATTACAAAGGGAACAGTGCATATAATAGACCCTAAGAAATTTTCCAGTAAAAAGCCTTGAAAAATTAAGTGTAATTCTTCCACATATCTTCAGTCACAGTCATCTGGCACTTGAGTTATCTGAAAAGTGTCTCCCTTCACTGGTGCAGACATTTATAGCTTCCCTCTGCTCGTTTGTTTGTTTGTCTGAAATTTGTGTTCCCCTTAGTAATTTCCACGCTTCCTGCGTTTCCCTAAGTACTGTTCCTGCTTCCTAGCTTTTCTGCATTAACTTTCTTTTATAAGCAATTTGCAAAGGAAACTTCAGTTTGTGCAGTTTTGGAAAATTGCATATGTTACTGAATAAGTTGAAGACAACTCTTTGAGTCTGTGTATGTATACAGATAGTTTGAGGACAAGAATTGCATCCTGTTTGTGCATCTGTTATTGCACAGAAGAGTAACAAGCTTAAAAAAAAAAAACATGAAGAAAACTTAGTCCTGTGAGAACTAATTTTCCAGTTTGCATATCCCCAGCTTGTGTTCACCCACAACTCTCTGTAGGATCTGTGTGGCAATTTTTGTGGTTTTGGTATTTAATTATTGTCTTCACAACCCTCGGGACAGAGTCAGTAAGGTTCTGAGAGTATGTACTTTTCATTGGGAAGTCATAGGTGATGCTAGAGTAGTGTTGGGAGAGATGATAGAATCATAGAATGGTTAGAGTTGGAAGGGACCTTCAAAGGTCACCTAGTCCAACCCCCCTGCAAGAAGCAGGGACATCTCCAACCAGATCAGGTTGCTCAGAGCCTCATCCAACCTGTCCTTGAACGTTTCCGGAGACGGGGCATCCACCACCTCTCTGGGCAATCTGTTCCAGTGTTCCACAACCCTCATTGTAAAAATTTTTTTCCTACTATCTAATCTAAATCTACCTCCCTCTATTTTGAGACCATTACCCCTCATCCTGTCACAACAGATCCTACTGAACAGCCTCTCCATCTTTCTTATAAGCCTCCTTGAGGTACTGGAAGACTGCTATAAGGTCTCCCTGGAGCCTCCTCTTCTCCAGGCTGAACAGCCCCAACTCTCTCAGCCTGAAACTGATCTGCCTGCTGCAGATCTGAAACTTTTAAGCATTATTGTTACAGCATACAATAAGAGTAAAACAGTTAATAGTTTAGAAAGAATGCTGAAATCTCTCCTCTGTCCATCTTGTACTGCGCTCCTCTCCAGTGGATGTACTGTCTTTGTGAGAGGTATAGTCAGGGTAGTGCAGCAGGAGGTAACATTGTGTGAATACCATAGAGATTAGCAGGATGTAAACCATCCATAAATGCATCCTTTCACCAGTGGTGAATGAACGCAGTGCACAAAATGAAAGAGAAACCTGTCAGTGAGTGGAGTAGCAGTAAAGTGGTAAGAAATGTGAAATAAGGATCATTTCCTCTCACAGTGAGCAGAGGAAGCACCTAGACACTAGGAGATTTAAGGGCTTTATAGAAAACAGAATGATTTGTAGCCACAAAACCTCTGCTTGCTTTCTTAAGACAAATTTTAAGGTCGCTGTTGCAAATTAATTATCTTAGTTGCCAGCCAGATAGTTCAGGTACACTGGTCTGTTTACTGATCCATTGAGCAGTAGACCATAGTGTCTGAGGGTCTAAAAGGTCTTTATACCCTTCAAACACAGCAAACATCGGAGGAAAAGAAAATAAGAGCTCATACAAAGTGTAGCAACCTTTTACAACCACTTCTGTGGCAAGAGATTTAGACCACTGTATAAGCAAAAAGGAGGTAGGTTCTCCCACAGCTCCAAAATTAGGAATTTGTTCTGTTCAGAATGGCTGAATAGAGAGCACAAACTTTTCATGTAGGCACTAAATGTTCTGTCTATAATGGATGATAGAAATAAGTTCTGTCCTGCTTTTCAGGAGGATTATTTTACTTTATTTTGGTTTGATGCTTTTTGAAATCTAGTTTCTGTTTGTGCATAACTAGATCATAATAGTTCCTAGGGTAATTTGTTCTTGGTTCCCTCCTTTCCCCCCTCACCTCCTGTGCCCAGGAGAAAGAGGGAGGATTAGATTTAGTTGGTTTTTATCTGGTTTTGCATGCATTTTATGTGAGATTTAAGAACTTCGAATGCTAAGCTTTTGGAATGTCCCAACAAGTTCCCTACAAGTAGTAATCTAACTTTTGCAAATCATGGCTTAGCAAAATACTGTACAAGCAAAGCTGTGTGCAGAACATTGTGCGCAAAAGGCATTGGCCATAAAGATCTCTGCATTTTTTTTGTAAAAGTTAAAGTAAGCAGTAAAGTGTCATTGTTAGTGTTCTAAAAAAGCATGAGACTGCCATCAAAAATCTATTTTCAGAATGAGGCCTCATAGGGTAAAACTG
This sequence comes from Chlamydotis macqueenii, assembly GCF_036417535.1. Lineage (NCBI taxonomy): Eukaryota > Metazoa > Chordata > Aves > Otidiformes > Otididae > Chlamydotis > Chlamydotis macqueenii. The sequence continues at coordinate 115,697,135 of NC_141557.1, read as the reverse complement.
CCACTGTTCTATTAAAATCAAGAAAAATTATTTCATGTCAACCGTGCATCCACAAGTCATCAACAGATGACAGAGGAAAATGCTGTACATCAGTATTAACTTTTTATTGTGCACTCTACCCAAAACCATCAGGATTGATGGAACAAGCAGCTTCAGTAGAAGGCAGTGCACAGGGTGTCTCAAACACAGAATCATCCAACCCAGAGTGCATCTTGTGCAGCGAAATAGAAGGGAATGCTCAAAGCTTCCATGTGAATCACAGTGAAAACAATATTTTAAAAGCTTTGGATATTTTCATAATCTGTACCTTTTAAAATTGTTTACTTCCGTTTATAGCAAGCAAATTGCTTAGGGCTTTTTAAAATCACCTGAGGTCTTTTTAAAATCACCCACTTTTCTGGATGAATACTTGAAGATTTACCCTGTGTGGCCTCATATTTTTTCTTGTTATCCTAGATGTTTAGGTGACTTGAAGATACGGCTGCTAGAGCTTGAAGATAAGTGATAGAACTTGGGACTCTCTGCATCCTGAACCAACCTGCTTTTGGACTTGTAGTTTTGCTTGTGGAGTAATTTATTTATTTAAGAGGGTTTATTTATTTATTTGGAAGCTATGCAGTTGGCTTTCTTAGCTGTCACTGCAGACCCAGAAACTCCTAAAGCATACTCAGCATGTTCCTTTCAGACCCTTTGTACATGCTATCAGAGTAACATCTCTTGCAACAAATTTGATGAGTTCAAAATTCCAGCTAGTTCCTCTGAGTCATAGTAACTGTCAACAACAAGGTGGAATTCCTGCTTGGTTTTCTTTTTCTGTTTTTCTCCTATGCTAACATTTCCAAGGAATTATGATGTGAAGTCTGTCATAAAAGAGCAGTTTATTCCATCGTGAAGGTCTCCTGCTAATCCTATCTGAGACCATCTTGGCCTGCTTTGTTCGCTCTGCCAGACTGAATGCTTGTAAAGAAAATTGAGGTTCTTGAATGATTCATAGTCTTCCTCTAGCCTGGCATGATGTACACAGGACCGTGTGATCTCCACAGCAGTTGAGAAAAATGCTTTTAATTCCCTAAGCCACAAAAGCTTTTGAGCTGTGGGTCATAGCTGAAGTCAGCCTGCTCCCCACTGAAGAGCGTTGTCAACACTGGAAATGTTCTGGACTTTTTTCAGCTAAACTGCTGTTTCTCTGAAGTGTGGACTGAAAAACTGTCTGTGAAAGCTGTACAGCACTCCTGTCATTCCAGGCAGAAACATTTTTTCCTGATATCAGGGAAGATCACTGTACTAGCAGAAGCTGGGGACAAGAGAGGAAGGAGAAGGGGGCAGAGATATTCCAGATAGAAAGTCTGTGATTCTTCTCAAGATTTTGTTCAGTATTTTTAGTTTTAACAGTTTGGCCACCTGACTTAAAGGAGCTGTGCTCTGAGAAGCTAGGAGTCAGCATCATTCCACAGAAGTCAGTGGGACTGCTTTGGTTACTGGTTCAGGGAGGGAGGGGGAAGTGTTGTGTGGGTTTTTTTTGTTTTGCTTTGGTTTTTTTTTTTTGTTTTAATTCCTTCTGAATGTTTAACCTAGCAGTTGAGGTGGCAGGAGGCACTGCAGTTTGCTGTATTCTGAAGTACATGTGCCTAGTTTAGGTACAAATTACGGAGCTGGCAGTGACTGTCTTGTCATTATCTAGAGCTCGCAGTTGTTTAGCAAATGGGAGATGTGAGATACAAATGACGAATAGTCGCCCCCCCAACATGATGTGCTCTGGACTTGTGACACTGTTGTCAGTTCTAAATACCAAAAGCTCATGTTGGCTGAGTGTTAAAGCACTTAGCTCATGTCTGCGGCATAGTTCATGCACATAGCAGATCACAACCCATAAGCATCACTAATTCATTTTTATCACATATCTCGGGCCGTTTGTGTGATTTACATCGAGGCAGTGGGTGCTCAGCTGGGATACGTGCAGCATATGTCAACCTGATAACTGTGATACATTTTTTTCCATTTAATTGCTTTTGTATACATCTCATTGCACAAGATGATCCTCTCAGCTCCTTTGAGCCCATTTCTGTAATGTTTTCTGAGTTCTAGTAGTACTTGCTCATGCAGGTGGGCCTGTTGAAGCAAGTTGGTCGAGCCACTTCCGAGGGCGGCATGCTTTCGAAGTATTGCAGGTCAGATGTTTTGAACCTGTATTTTAATCTTCCCCTCAGATCTCTTCAGCATGTGAGTTTCTGTTGCAATGATTTTACTATTATTCAAAGTATTTTTCTTCCTAAGGATTCTATATGTTTCCTTCCTACATCACATTTTCTTACAAGTGTATTCAGACCCTAGTCAATAGCTTGCTTGTTGTCATGTTTTATTACATATTTGTATAGAGAAAGCGAATAGTAGCATTTATTTTAAAGGTGATAATAGCATTAAAAATAAAAATACAATGTTTTACTTTTATGTGAGCAGGATCTAAATTCTAAGCAGAAATTACTCCTTTATAGAAAAGTAGCTTTGTTCCAGCGTTTGTGTGTCATTGATAAAAACGAATTGAGTGATTGTTTGTTTTTTTTCTTATTGCCGTGACTTTCTGTATGCCTACATCTTAAGATTGCATTCGTCTTGCGTGTTGGATCTTATCATAACCTCTGTTGTAAATATGACATGACAGTGATCCTTACCTACTCAATGAACTGTATAAATCCATTTGATTATGCTTTATTTTCTCCACCTTATCAGAGTGTTACTCAGATTGTTTACTCTCACTTTCTAACTTTTATTTTGCATTATATTAAGATTGGAACATATTTTATGTTTAGAAATTTTAATGATAATGAATGAAATAACTATTGCTAAGATAACCCTAGGAATATACAATATTATAATTAGAAGGTAGTTATTTTGGGGATTGTATTTGCTTACTAAGTTTGCTTAATTTCTTTTTTTTTTTTAATGAGTGACTCATGCAGTTCTCCTGTGGCAGAATTTCTGTCGTTCCTTGGTGAATCTTTATCTCATCATCCGAAAAGTAATGTTTCCATAATTCTATTACAAAATTGTTTTGTGTTTTATTTTATCCCATCTAGAACCTGTGCCTGTCATTGTGTTTTATCTGCAGCTGGAGTTTAACTTTCACCTTTTTATTATTAAAAAAGATAAGATAGCTTCTTGGTTATCTTAAAAATTATTAACTTGTAATACTCCAGATGCATCTATAATAAAAACAAATGGAAAAAGCAATATGGCAGAAAGTAATGAAAAATTGAGCGGCAAATAAAGAGCAACTGTTAGCGCAGGCATTTTAACTAGCCTCCCACCTGCAGCTTACATCTAGTCAGTACTCTGTGCTTTGCTTTTTTTGGAGTCCCAATTATTTCAGCAGATGTAAGATTTAGGGCGAATTGGAATGTTTTGCAGAACTCAAGCAATATGTTATGTGCAAATTTCTCATAGTTTCTTAGGTCATGTTTGGTGGGGTTTGGGAGTAGAATGGTAAGATATAGCAGCATTGGATTTTGTTTCCTTTTTCTTTGCTTTTAAAAGACCTTGGCAGATGGAAGCGTTCAGCTGTGTAAAATATTTCTTCCCTTGCTTCTTCATCCCATTTCCCTACTGGAGCAGATAGTAATTGCCTTTGGAGCACAAATGCAAAGCAGAACATGTGTTTTATCCATAGGTACTTCAAGTCATAGTTTGCTCTATTTTCTTAAGCCACCAATAAAATGGGGTTTACACTAAGGCAGCATCCTATAAAAGGGGTGGGTGAAATGCAGACTTCTACCAGTGCTGCTTTGCCTGCGCTTAGACCACTTCAGCTGATTTTGCTCAGTGAATGACACTTACAGCTCTCACCATTAAATTAATTGATCTAGTGACAAATAAATGGATTATTTATTGCATGGAGATAGAGCTGAACTTTCATGTTTCTTAAAGGCTGCATCCTTTGAAAATGAGAAACAAGTGTACTGCTTTTGTTATATTAGTTATATGTCATAGTATTTTCAGAGTTTTCCTATCTGGAAAAAAAGTCAGTCCCATCTATGCAGAGCAATTTATAGTTCTAGTAAGTTGTGATCTGATTCTGTTGTTTGCAGTTCTGCTTTGTAATGTTCCAGTATGCATTCATATAAAGCAGGTCCAGTTACTCTAAAAATTTTTAGTTTGTTAAGTTTTTGCCAGGAACTTAAGTACATCTTCTGAAATGCAAGCACAACCAGAACAGCTAATCCAGGAGAAAAAAAAAAAAAGTTAACTTTATAAAACTAGAAGCTTCTTAGAAACTGTTTCCTGGCCTATCTCCTCATTTTTTTTTTTTCAGGGATCGTAGAATCTGGTAACTGTCAGGCAGAAAGCAAGGTATTTTTTAAAAAATGTCTCCTACTGCCGTAACTGGTGACTGCTGTATGAGGGATTCTTACTCAAGTGCTGTTAAATGAATAACTGCCTTGCACAAGAGGAAGTTGTTTCAGGGAAGAGATTTTGAAGGCTACGTTATCGTTTTTCTTTGTAGATCAGTGATTACTGGGGAACATAAAATGACCTTTTCTATTCTGGATGTTTCTTCTATTCAAGTTGAGATACTTGGACTGTGCTTTCAAGTACTAGGTAGATCTTCTTAAATAAGTGCTTTTTGGGGTTTTGGACCCTTCTGCCTACACATCTGGTAAGGTGGTTAATTTGTAGGGCTTGGCTAGCTGATTTTGACTTTTAGCACTGTCTCACTGGGATCTCACGTTTCAGGAATGTGAGGTGGGAGGTAGTAACACTGTAAGTCTTTGCTCAAAGCTATCTAGAACTAAGTGAATAGCTAATAAGCTCAATCTTTGTAATCAGATTGGAGGGAAGGGGGCTGGTGGGGTTTTGTGAGGTTTTTTTTGAGATTTATTTAATTTCACAAGATGCAGCTTCTGATAAAATGCCCTTTTAGCACATTGTGACTTTATTTTCTTTCTTAAAACAAAAGCAAATCAAAACCAGAAGTTTTTCTGCTTAATACAGATGTCAGAGCTTTTTTCAGCAAGAGCAAACAGTGATGCCAGAGATGGTAACCAAAGAGACAGAAGCGCTAGTGGCAACATCAAGAGAGTTACAGTGATAAAGCTTTAAGGTTGTAATCTCTTTAAACACCAGTTACTTAAAAGGTAGCTGCATTGTCTTATCCAGTGATGCCAGGTCCCTTTATAAACAAGGGCAAAGACAAGGGATCATTCAGGTTGCTTCACTTAGATCCCTGCCATAGAATGGGAGGTTTCTGTTTCCCTGATGACTTGGAAAATCAGACTAGTCTTAATTTCTGGTTTCTGAAGGCCTGAGTTTTTGCTAGATGCAAAACAGGAGCAAACTAATATTTTTAGCAACCTTCCAACAGAGAAAAGCTGATACTAGATTCTCCTTTCCAGCAGCAATCTAAGCTTGTCCAGAAGCTGGAGAAGATAAAAATCGAAACCCTCTGGTTTTGTCTGCTTAAATTCAAACTGACGGAAGAGGAAGCAGTATTTGTTCTAAAATTGCTGGAGTTAGGGCTAAACAGCATAAATAAGTAAATAAATACTTCTGACAAAAATTGGCAGCTATATGAGTTAGATGCTCACAACCTTTGCTCAAGTACGTTTCCAATAAAGGACTTTGTCTTGTTCCTCATTAGTCCCTCAGCAGATTGTAATTATGGACAGGTTGTATGGAAGAAAACTGGAGCAAAGACAAAACATTGTGGACTTGCGATCCTGAAATTAAAAGTAAAAATAATAACCCGGAGTATTGCTCCAAGCTGATTGTCCCAGCTTACCCCAACATGTCTTGTTCTCTCTCAGGTGCTGTAGTTTTCCATTTAACTGTCGCTTCTGCAGTTAGCTGTCTTAAACTGTACTTGGGACTAACCATAAAGTCTGTGCAGGAGCTTTCAATAATACATGAAAAGTTTTCCCATTTTTCTAGCTGTGAATGCAGCATTGAGCAAAGAGATGGAAATTCAGCAGCCCTAAACAGCTTACACCCTCTTTAAAATGTTTTTCTTTTTTTTTACTTTGCAGTAATTGAGTAGAGTTGACTTTAGACAGAATGTTGAAATGGCTGGAGTCGTTGCATGGTGCTGTGTTTGTACGGCACTAAGCCAGTTTGGGGAGATGGTGGATGACTTGCCATACCTGACTGATGTATAGTTAGTATTGATTTTAATGATACGAGAGATTTGAGAGCCTGTGGTAATAAGCACAATGGATCTTCTCTTCCTGTCCAGACACTAATAGACCTGCAAAATAAATTTCCTCTGATAGAAGGCTAGATGGCAGTGTCATAAATTACCGTAGAAAAGAAAAGAAAACCAAAGTGGGAGTCCACATAAGGACACATTCTGCACTGCTGTTGCCTTGCCGATGGCAATCTTTGCTGTCTTTTTAGCTGTAGAGCCTGGAGATGTCTCAAATTATACATACAGAGAAGAGGATCACCTTAGATGTGAAGATAGTAGTCTCACTGACTTTATTCATATTGCCTATCTGTATGACTACTAATCAGAAAAAAGTATATGCACATGCAAGTAGGTGGAAAAAACATACTGTCTTTATAGAACTGAAATGACCAGAGAGGCTCTCCTGGTTTTAGTATATTGTTATTTAACCATACCTGTTTGAATGCTTCAAAATGAAATGCTTAGCTTAAAAAAACAGGGTTTTTTTCATTTTTCCCTGTTGGTGTTTTCCACCATTATCTTTTGGTTGGGTATGAAAAGCACTCTTGTGTTACATATTTATAAATTCTAAGAAGTATGTTCTTCTCTATTTAATAGGATTTTCCGATAGCATGTCTCTAAACTATTTTGATTTATTTTATGTAATAAAAAGGGAAAGGATAAAAAGTTCTCTTCTGTTTACTTTTCTCCAATTCATACCGCTTCATGGATATCACTTATTATTCTGTTTGGTACATGAAGAACCGAAGGGTAAAAGTTACAGCTTTGCCCCAAGGAACTTGTAATCTAATTAAAGGATATGAAACTGCATTCTCAGATCTCAGTGGAGCTGTTCCACCTTTTTTGACTATATTTGTGTGCAGTCAACTGAGGACTCCAGTGACAAATTAAAAGATGTAGTGGATTTGATAGTCAGTTACAATTCTCCCAACAAACTACCTTCATGGTTGAGAACAGACCTCTCCTCCCATTGAAAAGTCTGGGGTTTGGGGTCACAGTAGATCATACTCTCAAAAAGGACCTATGTCCCATGAGGTGACAGCAGAAGTAAACGCTTGCATTCCTTCCTTTAGGAGTCAGTTAGGAACCAGTGAAAATGTAATTGTCTGCACAGACAACTTCCAGCAAGCTGAGATTATAAATAAGATTTTTACGAGAACAACACTGTTACCAGAATAACACTGCTGAAAAATAGAGACTGATGATAGAGAAGCTTACTTAGGATGCTCCTCAACGGCTTGGATTATTTGTGGGACAGGGTATCTGGCATACAGTAGAGTTGGCATGAGCCCCAGAGTGCTGGTAGTTCATGAATGGCTTTAGTTTAAGCCTTTAAGCCCGGTTCTTTGTTCTGCATTTTTACCAGTGCCTTGTGCAAAGGCATCCTAGATCATGACTACCTTCTGGACAAGACAACAGTGAGGTGAATGACAATGCTGAAATGCATCACACTGTGCAAATAGTTAGTATTCAGGCATATGTATCTTAAATGCATAAACATTAATCTAATTAAATTTTTTCTATATATACATACTGCTTATTGGAATTCATGGCACTATGCTAGCTTTATCAGTCTACCAGAGTTTGAAACTGCAGCATCAAGTACTTAATGAACAGATCCACAAGTAATCTCTAGAAAGTGCTTAGAATTAAGGCCAAATCTGAGGAGCTTTGTATTTCTTATGACATTTCCCCCCCTTTGGCTTTCATATTATTGAAGCCACACAAAATCAGCAAGGAGTCTTAAATTCATTCTTTGAAGGTATTATAAAAGACTGCAGAGCAGTGCGCTTGCCTCTTTCTCGGAATGGGAATGTCTGGCATTTATTTGCTTAGAAAAATAAGAGTTGGATTTGGCATCTTTGCTCTATGCAGTAAATCATCATTACTAGGCAAAGTGTTTAGTCTCTTAATAGTACTACTCAAATCCGTGCTTCTCAATGGAAAACTTATGAGAAGCACTACAAATCTGATGGAATAAAATCAAAACGGTAGATTCAGGGAGTATAAATCAAATAACATCCTGTTGGTATGCAAATAACAGTGTTATTGAGTTATTCTTGGGAAGCTTTACAATCCTGAAAATAGGACTTCTGCTGAAATTATACTTTGCATTTTGCCTTTTTTCTTCCTCATGTTTCCCCCTGACAGATATTGTTTTAAATTCTTCTAACGTACTGTCTTTGTTTCATATTTTTCAGGATTATGACTTGAGCCAGCTCCAGCAGCCTGACACTGTGGAACCAGATGCCATCAAACCTGTTGGAATTAGACGTCTTGATGAAAGGCCAATCCATGCAGAACCTCAGTATCCAGTCAGATCAGCTGCTCCTCATCCTGGGGACATTGGGGATTTCATTAACGAGGTAAAGGAGAGCAAAAGAGTATCCTCCTAAGATCTGATAAGCTTTTATATTTTACTTATTGTACTCTGCATGAGTAGCTGTTATGTTTGAATATAATAACTTTTTAAAACTTAGACAATTAAAATTGTCTTGCTAGGTAGAAGTAAATATGTTCCTTTAAAGTGCAGACAAATTTGATTAACTCACTCCAACAGAAAGGGAAGATACATCAATTAACTCCCGTACGTTTGTATTAATTACATTCATAATATGTTATCAACTGCAGCCCAGTATCTCCAAGCGGGATTATTCTGTGGGTTGAAAGTAATAAATAGATTAACGAAATTATAGGTTAGCCTAAATTCATTTGTTAATTCACAGTAATTTAATAATGGAAGAAGTTCATTTTCATTTTCCTCGTACATTAGCCTTTGAATCCAGATAACAGTGGAAATTCAGTACCTTCAATAAGACCAAAAGAATTCCGCCAAATACGATTAGTGAGCACGGCAGCTAAATTAAGTGTTATATAAGTGGGTTTAATACTTATCTTGTCATAGAGCTTTAAAAGTCTTTGCATTATCTTTGAATCTTCAATCTAATGAAGATAAATGTACGTAAGATTCAGACTTCACCAGATTACTCTCAGTTCTGAAAGAAATGCTCTTGCAAATATTTATTACATTATTTCTATCACTAATCAGTCTTAAATCATTGATTTTGGGGGTACTTAGGATAGAATGTGTTTATTGTGCTTGCTGGTTATAGGAAAATAAATATTACCCCAAAATTTACCGCTTAAAAATAAGCTGGATTTTGTAGATGAATAGTAGTACTTAATTATTTTCTCTAGTTTCCTCATGTCTTCCTTGGCAAATAGAGCTGGACAAGTATTGCAGAACTGTTTTTGCAAACATGTTTATTCTTGTTTGCTTTGAAGAAAAGTCAGGCTAATATATTAAAGTCTTTTGTGTTAGCAAGCTGGAGAAAATTGAGTTTGCTCCTTTTAAGGTATACAGCGATACAACTGTAAAGAAACATACAGGGAGATGACTGGCGGGAAACAGAAATATTCTCAGAAGACATTGTCTTTTAAGAGACTCCAGGTTTGGGGAAGAGCTATATTAGAAAGAGATGTCTCAGCAAAGAGGAGGTTTGCATGCCTTGCACTTCTAAATGTTACAATTATAATCAGCTCCTGAAAAATAGTGGAGGCATGAGACAATAAAAGGCACACGTTCTTGAGCAAGGCAGCATGCACACAAGAACTTCCTTGGGCCAAACAGTCTTTGGCCAAACAATCAGTTTCCCGTCCTGTTCTCACACAGCTGTGACCAGACACTACCCACCTGACCCCAAACTACACCTTCTTCTGTTAGGGAGAACCCATAATCCTCAATACCCTGATTTTCCTTGTCCTCTAAACAGCTATCAAGCTCTCTTTACAGAGCTAAGAAAATGAATGAGTGTGATTCTCCTAGAAAGCCAGGAAGCAGACGTAGTCTGTCCAACCTCCTACAATTTTTAAATTACTTACCAAGCTGTTCTTGCAATGCTATTTATCAGTGGGTTATCACTCTTGAAGATTATAGCATCAATGTGTACACATGGAGCTGTAGAAACAATACATGCTGTCTTGATTTAACCTAATATATTTATATCTCAGTGCAGATGAGCATGGAGTCATCTTCTTACTGCTGTCTGTTGTGTTAGATAAATAGCTCCCTTTATGCTACCCCTTGCCATCCCAAAAGAGAAAGCTTCTCCCAGCTATTCTTACACAGTAAAAGAATGTCAATAATGTCATTGACTCTAAAATAAAATTAAACCTTGTAAATACATAGGAAATTAAAGAAAATACAGCAAAAAAAAAAGCATTTGACACTGTCCCGCAAGACATCCTTGTCTCTAAACTGGAGAGACATGGATTTGGTGGACAGACCACTCAGTGGATAAGGAATTGGCTGGATGGCCACACTTGGATACTTGTATTCAACAGCTCCATGTCCAAGTGGAGATCGGCGAAAAGTGGCGTTCCTCGGGTTGGTATTAGGACCAGCCCTGTTTAACATCTTTGTTAGCGACATGGGCAGTGGGATAGAGTGCACCTCCAGCAAGTTCACTGATGACACTGAGCTGTGTGGTGTCGTCAACGCACTGGAGGGAAGGGATGCCATCTAGAGGGACTTTGACAGGCTGGAGAGTTGGGCCTGTGCAAACCTCATCAAGTTCAACAGGGCCAAGTGCAAGGTCCTGCTCATGGCTTGGGGCAAATCCAGGCACAAAAACAGGCTGGCTGGAGGATGGATTGGGAGCAGCCCTGAGGAGAAGGACTTGGGGGTGTTGGTGGATGACAAGCTCAACATGAGCCAGCAATGTCTGCTTGCAGCCCAGAAAGCCAGCTGCATCCTGGGCTGCATCAAAAGGAGCATGGCCAGCAGGTCAAGGGAGGGGATTCTTCCCCCTCTACTCAGCTCTTGTGAGACCCCACCTGAGTACTGCATCCAGCTCTGGAGCCCCCAACATAAGAAGGACATGGATCTGTTGAAGTGAGTGCAGAGGAGGGCCACAAAGATGATAAGAGGGCTGGAGCACCTCTCCTATGAGGACAGGCTGAGAGAGTTGAGCCTATTCAGCCTGAAGAAGAGGAGGCTCCAGGGAAACCTTATAGCTGCCTTCCAGAACCTTAAGAGGGCTTATAAGAAAGACAAAGAGTAACTTTTTAGCAGGGCCTGTTGTGATAGGATGAGGGGTAGTGATTTTAAAATAGAGGAAGATAGATTCAGACTGGATATAAGGAAGACATTTTTTTCTAGTTAGGGTGGTGAAACACTGGAACAGGTTGCCCATAGTGGTGGTAGATGCCCCATCCCTGGAAATATTCAAGGCGAGGTTGGACGGGGCTCTGAGCAACCTGATCTCGTTGGAGATTATATCCTCTGATTGAAAGGAACGATATGAGATAGTTTCTATGCTTGAAGCATTATATGTTTAGCTTTCTTTTTTCTTAAGGTAAGGGTTTCACAGCAATGTATCATTTTACTATGAGGCATTCCATCTAAGCCTCTATATATCAGACAGTAGCGACCTAAAGGTTGTCAGTGCTGTGTCTATTTTGCCAGAAGTTTGGGCAAAATGGGGATTTTATTTCTCCAGAAGAGTTTAATCTTAATTTGTGTTTTGTGTTGAAACCTCCCATGGCAAATGAGATTCTAAGAAGTCTATTGAAGGGAAAAAAAAATAATGAGTCTTTCACAGTAGTACAGTTACATTTCCAAATTATCAGAGTCTGGAGCATAAACATTCAAGCTACACAGGTATTCATGCTGCCATCAGAGAATTCTACCTAGAGTCCTGGCAAGGTTATACCCAAAGAAATTGATAAGTTCCTTTCAATTTTACTTGGAGTAATTGGAAGAAATATCTTGGGTAAAACCCATACCAGATGTTTCTTAGGGCAGGTCATACAGAAGTTATGCTGAGCTGTGAAAATGAACATAGCAAGATAAGAAAGAGCAAAGTTCGTATGTCTTTGCATCCAGCTTCAGCATCATTAGGCAAAGAACTTCCTTCCAGTGTAACTACAGGTCATACTGTAACTTTTCCCTTGGGCAGCCCTAACGCAAACTGCCTGCAAAACTAGCCCAGTTGCTTGCTGAGCAGGGAGAAGGCTACCTATGAGTTGTCAGTACCTCAGTAGCAAAGTCTGCGTTAGCCCATTGGTTTGAAAAAATGCAACACTTTTGGAGACCAGTCTGGTCTTCTGGAGGACTTGGCCCTGTTCCCAGAGATGCTGATCAGCATGATCCTTTTGAATGCTGGCCCATGTGTGGGAATTAATTTAGTCTGTTGAATGCTTACCAGCACCTCAGACACACAACCAGCATTGTTCAGATTAGCCTCTGAATTACTCCAGCTTTTGACAAAAGAGAACTGTAGGTCATTGATTTCAGGTGTTGGAGGATTTAGCTACCATTGCCAAGCAAGCGTGGGGTGTTTTTTTTCTTCTTAACTTTATTACAGAGCTGTAGAAACAAAAAGTGAAAAAGACCTAGTGGGTCATTGTGTTTCTTGCCTTTTGGCAATATTCTGTTTGTTCTGGTATATTATTTTCTAGCTGTCATCCGTTGTATTAAATCTACTTAACTCAATGAGACATACATAAGTATGAGTATTTTATAGTGTTCTAATGACTTCTCAGTGGAAAAACAAGTTACAAGTATGGTAAAAACTTCAAGTATTTTTATAACACTTATGAAGTTAAGATAACACATAGAGAGCTGTGAGCTTTCTAAAATAAAAAGGTTCCAGAAGTGCCTTATAATCAAAATATGTTTTGCAGGCATAAGCTAAATGACCTTGGGGACTTTCCTGTTTTGTCTGTTTCAATGGATAGATGAATCTCTAATTTAAGGGAGGAAGGGGAAAACCTCCTTTTCTTCCAGTCCAGTGTACAAACAAGTCAGTGAAATAAGTCATGTGTTATTAAGAATCATCTGTAGACCTTGTTTTCCATTTTGAGCCTTTTAAAACGTAACCTGCAGAGTGTGGAGCATAATTAACAGTTCGAATAGTCAGGATTTGCAGGACAGTATAAATTAGGCCTGTTAGAAGTAGCTTTGTTAATCGTGTTTTCAAGAACCACCTATGCTGTCCCTAGAAATCTTAAACAAATTACGTTGTGGTGGAGAGTTGTGGTTAGGAATATATTTCTAATCAATAGACAGCATACCCTGAGGTAAACTAAATTTAAATTACAAACTAAAGGTTTCGTCCCATGAGGACATGGAGGACCCTCAATTCATTCTTAGTAAATGGTTATTGATACAGTGCACCTCCAAGCAGAACAGAGTCCCTTTATGTTTTCTGGGTTTTTTTTGTCAAGTAAAAAAAATAGTTCCAGATTTGAACAGTTTTTTTTTATTTGCCTGTTGGTCTCTGTTCTTCTTTTCCTTCTCATCAAAAGTCATCTGACTCTGATGAAGTAGTAGGATTAATGAAAATAAAAGCATTAGATTTTGTAACGTTTCATGTTAGTTCAAGGTTTTGAGGGTTTTACTTTCCCTTGATTTGAGCCAAATTGAGAATGCTACACATACTAAGGGAGGTATAGCTTAAGGTTACTGTTGTTCCTCAGTCAAGGCACTGTAGTTTCTCCTCTTCTGCTCCTTGTCTTCTCCTTAGTGAAAGTTGCCACAGGATACATAAAACAGGACGAGAAAAAAGGTGAGACTGCTACTCAGCCTGTCCTGGGTCTCAAGCTTACCTTTGTATTGCCATGACTCTTCTGTGACTGCTTGTTGTGAATTGGCGTTGTAGCAAATGCAAAGAAATATAACTTAGTTCACAGTCTCCCAACAGGATTACCTGATCCCAAATGTGTGCTCCAGCAATTCTGTTTTTGGAAAATTTCTCTATCTAGTAAAAACTTAGAGTTTTCAGATCAGGAAACTGTAAACCAAGTAACTATAACAACTTTGCTGCTCTGAGATTCTTGAACACATCTGGAAAAAAACTGAGAGATCTCTTCAGAAGCAGTTGACAATACCATGGCAGCAAGATCAGTGGAAGCAGTTCTTGGCAGCCGTTTGTTGCCTTTTCAGTTGTGCCAATACAGCAGGTTGTGGTACCACCTATTGAAAGAGATGGCATAATAAGCAAAAAAAGGTGGCAATACTGAAACCAAAGGGAGCTTCATAAGCCAGTTTCACTGCCGAAGTTGACATCCAGGAACTGCAGCTTTGGACATGCTGTAGAACCCAAAACCAAAGTGGAGCAGTACACTGTGTAGGTTCAGAGAATATGCTGAGCAGAGGGAAAGTGAAAAAAATCTTATTTCTTTGTCATTTTAGTATGTAAGTTGCCACACAAATGTAGCAGAAAACTTGCTTGTCATTTGAAGAGTTAGAGACTAAGTTCAGTTATTATACTATGAATCTGACGAGTTTTTAACCAGAAGATAGGTGCAGACGTCAGTGTAACTTAGACTGTGCAGTTAAATCAATACCTCCGTAACATGGCCCATAGCTACGTTCTCTGAATGAAGTGGATTACACAGTAAACACAACCTTGGAAACAGTGAATTTGTTCGTGAGATTCTGTCTTGTAAGTCAGTAGCTCAAAACCAGTTTTCTTTTTAAATGCTGTCATGATACCAGCAGCAAATTGCAAAAAAAAAAAATCCAACTTCCCTTTTGGAAAAAAAAAAACAGATGAAAATGGGCTGCCTGCCTTCTTGCCATGGATGGCTGATAGGTATCAGAATTTCTGCAGTGATGTAGGAGAATGTTTTGTTCACTGATTTTTAATAAATTAGTACCCCGTGGCTGACTGTTACTAGGCAGAACTGCAGGGAAATAGCATTTCTTCTCCAAGCTGGCTTTCTAAATGACTTTGACACATTGATACCTGGGATTCATACCTCAGCACTCCTTAAGCTCAAGTGGTATTTATTCTCCTTCTCTGTCACCTGTGTTCGAAAAGCGTGGGTGTCTGTCACCCCAAGCAGGCTTAAGGGAAGATGTAAATACTGCAAGGCCAGTTAGGGCCTAAGAAGTAAAGTTGCGTTTCTGCTTCAGCAGCAGAAATGGAGAGAAAGCCTTGGAACTATTTCCAGCTTTGAAGCTGGATAAGGGAAGTCTTCCAGCACTTGCTATTGCCTTTTCAGAATCTCAAATCTTTTGTCCTTATTATGGCCATCAGGATGGAAAACTCCAAAGAGAAAGATAACAAGCATCACCAATTATTCTTATCAGATAATGCAAAATTGTGCTTCTAATGCAGGCTATTAATAACCTGCTTGATGTTGTTGTACTACATGAAACGATAATTTTAAGTCCAAAATGTGTTCTTGATTAGAGGTCATTAGTTTGATAAATATGCTGGGCCTTTCCATCACTGATTTGCAAAATTATTTTAGGCACATTTTGCCCACTTCTGAATGATTTTAGATAGGTAATAAAGAACCAGGATTATTTTCTACCTTATCAGTGCCATATGCTTTAATTAATGGGTTTAGCTATATACAAATTTCTAGAAGATATACTGACATCTGTTTCCATTGTATCACATTTAAACTAAAGACAATTGGGAGTAAAACACACTTTTCTAAAACCAGAATATATTAAATAATTTGAAGGAGGTGCACTCAGTCCTTCAAATAATTTGGAGTATAATAAAACCATTCTTTAAATAAATAAACATTAAAAATAAAACCAGCACAAATAGCACTGGTTTAAATTAACATTAAGCAATTTAAAATTCATATAGAATTCTGGAAGGTATATTATCCTTTGTCAGTGGCTGCCCAAGTAGATCCTATTCAAAGTGGAAGATCTTGAAAAAGCTAGTCCCATTGAAGAAACTATGAGGTTGAGAAATCCAAAACACAAGAGGGTTTTTTAACTTTTTATATTCAACTTGTAAATCTTTCCAGGATAAGCACAGAGCAATCATTTCATATGCTAAAATGAAACTGACTGTTTAGGTTTGGACAAGAAAATAGGGAGGGAAGAGAATTTTTCCTGGAAGAAGTGTGGTTCTTTCCCTACCTTCCTCTTGTTCAGTTTGTGTTAGTTCTAATTTGGGTTATTCAGCTCTGGAGAGCAGAAATTTCAAATTACTGAAGACCCAGTATTCATGTGTTGATAACTTGAATACTTTGAAATAAGGTAACAAAAATGGTTCTAATCTTGTATTTAGCTTTGATGTCATTGTGTGTGTGTTTTATGAAGAGCAGGTGGAATTTTATGGGTGGTTATGGCAGAGCACATAAGGCTTAAGCCAACATATTGTATCTTTTTCTCACAGCAGCCTACAGAGGTACATTAATTTTACAGAGCTAACTAGATACGGCTTTTGGCACACACAGATGGACTGCAGGCCAGCAATGTCAGTGGATGTGTTATTGGCCGTGTGAGATGACTGTTGAAGTGAATCTTTGCAAACATGCCTATTTCTCCTTCCCCATCTGTCTGTTTAACCAGTCCCATATTGCTTGTGCCGCAGGTTGTGAGCTGTGTAGCTCTGAAGCTGTATATTTATTAGCATTGACCCTAGCGCTGTGATGTTCTCATAAGGTTTTGTTAGAGCTGTATTTGCAGCTACATTCAAAATGTCCCGTGCTGCAATGCTGGAAACCTGACCATTCTAAAAGGAACTGAAATAAGTTCTTGCTGGAGTTCTGAAAACATGAATCCTGTTTTGAATTGGATTGCAGAAAAACAAGAACTTTGTTTTCTCAAGTAACAGTTGATAAGCAACTGCACTGCGATATTCCAGTTATGTTTTGTCTTCCTCTCAGATATAGAACTTTATCTTTTTTTTTTTCCCCCTCTCCTTCTTGCAGGGACTTAAAGCAGCCGACAATGACCCTACAGCCCCACCGTATGACTCCCTCTTAGTCTTTGACTATGAAGGAAGCGGCTCCACTGCTGGATCCTTGAGCTCTCTTAACTCCTCAAGTAGTGGTGGTGAGCAAGACTATGACTACCTAAATGACTGGGGCCCACGTTTCAAGAAACTTGCTGATATGTATGGTGGAGGTGATGACTGAACTTCAAAGTGAAACTTTGGTTTTGGACAAGTACAAACATTTCAACTGATATTCCCCAAAAGCATACAGAAGCTAGGCTTTAACTTTGTAGTCTACTAGCACAAGTGCTTGCTGAAGGCTTTGGCTTAGGCTGCAAACCAATTTGGGCTCCGTGGAATATCAGTGATCCAATGCTGTTTGGAAAAAAAATATTGAGCTCAGTTACACTTGAATTTTACAGTACAGAAGCACTGGGATTTTATGTGCCTTTTTGTACCTTTTTCAGATCGGAATTAGTTTTATGTTTAAGGCTTTAATGGTACTGATTTATGAAATGATGCATTAAAGAGACAAAATATGTTGGGGTGGGGAGGAGTAAGGTGAAACACAATATGCTTCAACATGCTTTTGTTACATCGCATTGCTTTTATTAAAATAAGGAGATGAAAAATAAACAAAAAAAATCCTCATGGAACAATTTTATTATCTGGGAGAGAAGACCATGAGGTGGAACAATGTACATTACTTCTAGTTTTAGATGTTAGGGGATTTTTTTTTCACTAAAATTCTAAAACTTATGCAGCTGGTTGCAAATAAAGGGAGTTTTCATATCACCAGTTTGTAGCAGAATTGTTTTTGGTTTTTTTTCTTATGCTAGAATGTTAGACACATTTTGGTCTTAATCCATGTACACTTTTCTTTTTTCTTTTTTTTTAAATTTCTAGTATTTTTTTCCCACTTCACTGTAAAAAACGGTATGTGTACATAATGTTTTATTGGCATAGTCTGTGGAGAAGTGCAGAAACTTCAGAACACGTGTATGTATTATTTGGACTATGGATTCAGGTTTTTGCATGTTTATATCTTTCGTTATGGATAAAGTATTTACAAAACAGGTTGCAAACAAGTGACATTGATTCAATTGTTGAACTGTAGTTAGAGTACTCAATATTTTTTTTATTTTTATTTTTATTATTTTTTTTGTTTGGGGAGGGAGAAAAGTTCTTAGCACAAAAGTTTTACATAATTTGTACCAAAAAAAAGGGGGGGGGGGAGTTGGCCTGATGCCAGTGGCACGAGTAAATATACAGTATGTTTAGGGGGTGGGGAGGGAAGGGGGAAGAAGCTTTCAAACTGGAGAGACTTCTGAGAACAGCTTTGCCTCTGTATTGTGTACCAGAATATGAATGATACACCTCTGACCCCAACGTTCTGAATAAAATGCTAATTTTGGATCTGGTGCTTGGTTTGGCATTTTTTGTCCTTCCTGGGCAGCCCTGACTATAGTAAATAAAAAGTATACAAAGTACATTTGAGTTTTGTCAGAAGTTGTGTGCACTTCTTTAGCATTCAGTACTGCTGAGTTGAAAATAAACTTTATGTAGAAGAAAGTTTGGCACAAATTTGGAAGGCAAGTTCCCAGGTAAAAGCAAAATGATCTGTGCCATTTCTGGGAATTCAAAATTTTCAATTCCACGTTGTTGGCTAGCTCTTTTATTTAATGTACATTATCTAAATAGCAGAGCTTGCATCATTTTTGGCTCATTTCAAGACTGACAGTTTAATAATTGTGTGATGGTGCTGCAGGTTACATAAATAAAATAAATTGCAGCTTCTAGTAGTCGTCTGCTGCATGGACTCTTACGCTGAAGTAAAGACAAGCCCCTGTTAACTTCAGCGCACATCAGATCATGTCCTTCAAGGAGCTGCTTACGGTCATGGAGCTTTATCAAAAAATCCCATTAGGAGATTAGTCATTACTAAACATGTTTCTAACCTGTTACAATTATTTATTTGCAAACGAAGCAAACATGGTAGGTACAGCAGTTCTGCCTTCTTTCACTTAAAACAATCTGCTGAGGTTTAATGTCTACATTTACATTCATTAAGGACCTGATTGTGAACAGTGTGAAGCTCGAACTCAGCAGAAACGCCACATTTCCACAATCTGTTGAGAGAATTGGAGCAGCGGGAGGGGATCCAGGTGCTGGGATTGGCGTAGCAGCCTTCTGCGTTGGGAAGGCTTGGTGGGCAGGGGGATGATGCTCTCCAGCATAGCGGCACTTCGGTGCTTTGTCAGCACTCAAACATCATTTACACAGTTTGACTGTGTCTTCCAGAGGTAAATCCTGAATTTCAAGTTGGAGAGCGTTAAATGCTGCGTGTGAGGTAGCTCCCCTTCACTGCACCTTTCATGAGCGCATCTCCTTTCTTCCTCGTTTGTGATGATGCCTGTGAAAGGTGAGAGATAGCAGTCCTCTGAGACTGGGATATAGCATTTCAGTGTCTGCATACCTGGCTGTTATTTATCTCTAGCATTTGTAACTATAGCTCGATGCTGTAACAAAGCCTTACTGCTTTTGCAGTAATGTGTCAAAATTATCCATTACCTCCTTTAAGCTATTTCCATATTAATTAGCAGTGTGGGGAGGAAAAAAAAGATGTAGAGCAGGACATAAAAATGAAAATCTAACTCTGTACGGTTAAGGAAGGAAAACTTTTATAAAGGGCAGGATTTAAAATGTAAATGCATGTTAAATAAGCAAAAGGCAACTTTTAGCACATTGATTTTTCCATCTTCTGTAATTTATGCCCAAAAAAAAGTATTTTAAGCATAGTAATTCTATTATTGTTATTTGGAACAAACAAACTGAAAAAGCTAGATTAATTTTATTTCATTGCCATTGAACGTTAAAAGATATGGAAGGGGAAAGATTTGTGAAAAGTTTCCAGTTTTGGCTACAGCACTTTTTTTAAAAAAAAAATGGAGCAGAGGTCATCTTTTATGAGCACTCGGCTCTTTTGGACAGTGATAGGAGCTTTATCTTGATCAGACAATCTTCCAGCTCTATGTACAGCTGCTTTGAAATTGTAGCAACGGTTCTCAAACCTAGTGTTAGGTCAGCATTAGGTCTACTGAGCAGAACAAAGGATAAATCATTTTTATGCATCTCGAATGCTTTTACAAGGAAAAAACATGTTTGAACTGATCCTCTTTCATCAAGCTTCAGGTTGGTTCTTATTCTAGAAATGCGCAGCCAGGTTTTGTACCTATGATCCATGCTTAAATCCCCATCAGAGGGCTGCACTGAGAGGGAGAAGATGGCTGACCTTTAGACCCTACCGTTGTCTTGGGAAATTCTGTCAGCCTGTTTTGGAAATGGGATTTAGCAGTGATATACATTATCTCTGTCTTGTAGACACTGTAACTGAGGGAAGTTACTGGCAAGAAGTAAGGCTTTAGGAACTTTCCCATCTCAGCCTTTCTACAACTTGTGTTTCATTTCAGTGGGAAGCCTTCATAAACCTATTGTCCTTCTGAACTTCAGGGGCTAAAAGGATGAGGACAAGGGTGGGTTTGGGGAAGAAACATGTGGATAGACAAGGCCTTACATACGGATGGATCTAGCTTCCTCTCTTTCCTCTGGGATTGACGAGTATTGGTGAAGGACCTTAATACTCATGCCACAACAGTTTGAAATGTACTTACTTGTACTACCCTCCAAGTAGTTGAACCAAGTGATGTTTGATTTCTCACCTGATGATTTTACTGGTGGTGATGTGCTCTCAGCTGTGCTGTAGCACTGTTACGAGCTGGCTATAAAGTTCGCTGTGGTCCTTCTGAATACAAAAACCCCACATAAATCAGTGTAATAGGGCAGACGACGAGCACTGACGTCTTCCCCTCTCTCCAAGTTATTCTGTCTTGCTGGACTCTGCTTCATAAAATGTTTATAAATTCATGTAAATTTTAAATGGAACATTTTGTGTGTCTGTATTGCATTGGTTTGCAGACAGAAAGTATTTCTTAGTTGTGAACAAAAAAAATTTAAATAGTCACTTATTTTCTTCTGGTGCCAAAGTAGCAAAATCACTGATGCTAAAAGCCCCGTGAAGTCTGCTTCTTGGGAGTGCTGTTGCTTGGTACATAGTATTTTTTTCAACCCTACCAAATTCCTTGCCTTGAAGAACATTTGTATCTATTCTGCCATGGTCCCATTCACCTTAACACACAAGGGAAAATGTCTTCTGAGAGGTGGTGGGACACACATCCCCAGAAGGGTCTCTTAAATCTGTCTGTAGTCATTCAAGATGTCTCAGGTAAACTACTGCCAATTCTTAGCTGACACAACTACTCCCACCTTCCTAAGGACCCTTCCTTCTAACAGCAGTACCATGGTTTGGGCAGATTTACCTTTCTGGATCAGCAATATGAAAGCAAAGTCCCTGCTTTTACCTCAGTCAATACTAATTATTCAAATAAAATGCAGCAAAGTCACTCAAATGCCTTAATAGCTAATCCACATTATTTTGGTATATACCATATTGTTTTGTGAAATGGTATATTTTACACACAATTTTCCTCATTCAGCCAGAGATTATGCAGATTTGTATAAGATCCTTGTTTTTTTTTAATTTCCTTTACATTTCTTTACATAAACTGTACTTTTTACTCTTACTGTAGGCAAGGATCTTTTCTAGGAGTCTTTCTAAAGCATAAGATAGTTGCCCTTAACTTAATATATGTCACAGGAATAATGAAAAATTTTCCCTTTAGCAACAAAGCCCAGCTGGGAAATAGAAGAGAACAAGAATGGCTAAGGAAAAAAGGCCAAGGACTTCCCACAGGGACTCAAGGTGCCTTCTATCATATGGAGAGGGAAAGAGCATCCCATTTGTTAGGGACCCTTCAATCAGTCAATGCAAGGCACTCTCCAGCCAACTTCCTGCTTCTGTACTGGCCAAACAGTTTTTTGGTGTAACAGAGAACTTGGAGATCCCTCTTCTCTGGAGCTCCTGGTCTAACGCTGCTGCCTTTCCTGCTGGGGTACATTCCACAACCCAATTTTCCCCTTCAGTTCACCTAGGTACTTGAACAGTGCCCAATGTCAAATCCAGCTCTGCATATTCTTCAGTTTACAGCCACAAAGAATCAGGAGCTTGATCTTGTTTTGGTTTAGTTGTTTTACTTAGAGGATGTAGACTTGAGGATGTATTCTCAACATAGCAATAGCTGGGAAGACTTGTCTTCCTTTTCATAGTGTCCCAAACAGTATTCTTCCTCTGCAACCTCTGTGGATTTCTAGAGCATCTAAAAATGCAGTAATTGCCGGTAATAACAGTAGTTCCGTATAATCAGATTTTGTATTTGTATGCTCTTTTGATTTTTCTGTCACAGAAGAGCATACACTAATGTGGTAACAATGTGAAGCTGGAACTCCTGTAAAGCTGAAGATCAGTCGGGATGAAGTGGTGGGCATGTGCTCTCTGAACTGCTCTCCATGTAGCCCTGGCTGTAGGGAACACATCTATGTGTGTAATGAACTGCTGGTGCTCAGATGATTTACATGTTGTTACAGGTCTCTCACCCCTCTTCCCTGAGCACACAAAAGCCACCCACATATGACCCCTGGAACGCAAAACCTAGAGCTCACGGGCACTCATATCTCATCTCATTCCTCCTCACCATTCCCTTGTCACCTTTACAATCAGCCACTGCCTGGACAAGATGCTCATTATTTTCTCATTGCTTCCATCTTTCTTCTCCCCCCACTTTGTGAGCTACTAAGTTTTATAAAGTATTTAGGACCACTTGTCTCCTATTAACAAAGGAAATGCTCTCTGGTTTATGAGTTACTGCCACTGCTGGCTGCATTTCCCACTCCTAGTATATATAAAACCCTTTTGGTTCGCACTGACAAATTCTACTTTCCTAGTTCTCTGAGCAAGCCCAAGAGAATGTTTCTGGTTTCCCCTTCCCCATTTTCAGTTTCTGTAACCTGCTCTTTTGCTCTTGTTTTCAGACCTTTCATCACTCTTCTGTAACTGAACTAAATGGTCAACGTCATCTTCCTTGAAGTGCCTGGTTTTGGGTTTTTTCCTTCTAATGGGGAACATTCTTTTTGACTTTGTATTTTTCTGTTTGGCACCCAGAAAAAAAAAATAAGATTTTGCATCCTTTACAATGGCTTATATTTATTACTATTTCTTGAAATATTTTTTTCAAGAAGCTTTTTTTTTTAAACACTAATGCATTTATAAACCTCATGGTGGTATGCATTTATGTCATTTTGCAAACCAACCTTTGAGTGGTTCACCCCCTCCCGTAGAGCCTAAATGCTGGTTCTGAAAGCAACATATTTCGCTCTGGGTATGAATAATGAGTAGTAGGATTGTGCAAATTACTTTTATACTCCTGCTTCTGAAGATAAAATTTGTTGATGTGGCATGGGTATATATAGATACACAGATCCGTGGGCCCACGCCTTCTGTGTTCCATGTTGCAGAAGTTTGATTATTACATTACATTTGTTATCTGCAGTACTGCAGGGCGAGCTTATAAAAACCCAGCTGTCTCTGTGCTCCATAAATCAAAAGTAATGGCCAGATAATCAAAATTATGTTCCAATTCTAGAACATTCATTACTGGTGGCATTGTATAAAGCAGATATAAAAACAAGCAGAGTTTTTGTGCTAGGATGATTAGAGGGAATTACACTAAAAATGTAGAACCATTACTGGTATGTTTTGACTTGGAGTTAATAAAGAGCAGTTTGCTCAGCAAGGTTATTTTAAGATAAACTGAGAAATAAACAAAAATGAATCTTTTAGCCTGAGTGAGTCAGGAAGCAATACTCAGTGCCCTATCATTCTGAGAACTGATTTTTCCTCATTTGGGCAGAATGAAGGCAACCAAGAAAAACAACCAAAAAAAGTAAACCCAACCCTTAAAAACACCTCATGGACTGGGAGAGGCAACTTCAAAGACCTGCTCTGCTGTCGTGTCTCATAACAGAAGAATTCCGGGCTATTGCAGAGTTTTTTGATCTTCCCGTTTTTTGTGTGGCAAGAATTCACACTGACTAGAGCCCAAGTAGTCTGACTGCAGAGCATCTAAGTCTAAGCTCTAACTTTGCTTTGGTGTTTCCTGTTTGTATGACTAATTAAATATTTGCTGTTCCTGAGAAACAACTTTAAAGCCTAAACTACTGTTTGGGGTGTAAAAAGTTCCAGTCCGTGCTCAGGAACAGGGAGTTGTGCCTTGGTATTTCATCTGCTGAGTGAATGCCCTAGCCATTATTTTGAAAATGGTCTTGAGTTTTGCCTTGAAAATACCTGAAAAGCTCTAGATTTTTTCCTAAATGAACCAAATTGCAAATCCTTTGCATTTATTCACAAAATAAATTGTTTGCTGGACATTCCCACTGAGCCTGCAGCTCTTTGAAGGCAAAACTCAAATGGCAATAAAGTTGTCATATGAGATGAGGACCACAAAGATACGTTTTGAGCACAAGCCTTCAGGCTTGTCCTTCAGAGACTGGAAGGCGTCCTTTTGCTGAAGAGCAGTCCATCAAGTCAAGTTCTCATGAAAAGTTTTGCTGCTTTGAAACTCAGTAGCGCCAACGTGTCTACTGGTGTAATGAATTACAGAACGTAAGTAAGAGTGGCAGAACACAGCCCTTCAAAAATGAGTTCAGATACAAAGCTCCTGAGTCAATGGAGATGCTCCCATTGTGGTTGCCCTCAAAGTAGCATTCAGCTCAGAGAAAATATTTATGTCTGTAATATTCCTGCAGCCATATATGATACTCTATGAAACCAAACAGCCTTAAATAACCAGTAATACAAGGATGAATACATTTGTTTCAGAAAATAGAGACTGGCATAACAATTCCAAGTTGTTATGAATTATCAGTTCACTTGTTTTTGCAAAATGTCCATTAATGACTCCATGTTTATTACAACTCATTCACTTAGTCGCTGTGTTTGCTGAACTCTGGACCATGCTGTGATGACAGGTGACCCTGTTTAAATGAGCTTCTACAGAAATCTATTTCAGAACCGAGTAACTGGAAGATAATTTGATGGCAATTTTGTTGGTTGATGGTCTCAAAGACCACTAGACACTCACTCAGACCTTTAGTAGCTGTCACAGGAATATCAGATCAGCTGCTATTCAAGAGTAGAGGGAAGAGATCACTCCATGACATTAGATTTCCACACTGCTCCTACTCATACATACAGTAGTAAAAAAGCCGGTAGTCAAGTGCTGGGTCATGAGCTGTATGCTGCATACACATTTATTGTAGGTCTGTGGACCACAGTCCCTCATCGTTCAATACACCTGCACAGTGATGGTGATTTACAAGGACAGGATTCATAATCAGTGTCAAATAAAACATCAGGCTTCCCTGAAGATCATCACAAAAGTTTTTTGTCCCTCTCAGCTCACATGAATATGCCATACTTACGCATATTTGTGCATCTTATCGCAGGGGAGATTTTTATCCACCATTGAAAATCCTTGCGAGTCTTAAAAGTGCTAATTTTTATTACTTGAATATAACACTGTGAGGGATCACATACACACAAAAAAAGTGTGAATGTCCATTTAATAGAGAGTATAATTAAATTAGAGTAGAACAGGGCAGATTATAATAGTAGCCTACTGACAACAGTATATAAATTTGCCCATTGCAGACAATTAAAGAGGTGTTTCATGATGGCAACATCTTCTCGTGACCTTTTTTAATTCTAAAGAGAAAGAGTATCATTTTGGAATTAGAGAAGCAGGGAAGGAATGGGCTCTTCTTCTGCGGTCATGAAGATTTGAGACTTGTGACCCCCCTCAGTGAAAACGAAATTGCTAATGTCAACCATCTCTGGCAGGCAGCACCTCACATTGATTTTATGCATAATTCAGCACAATTGACAACTTTTTTCAGGACAAGCTGGAGACTGATATGTTATGGAGGCTAAATTTCTTCTCCCTTCTGGAATAGAGTGTCCCTTGAGGCCACGATTTATGTTTAACGGTGCGACAGCTGGGACTGTGAAGAAGCAGGACTACGTTATGGCTGATGTGAAGATACTCACAGTGCAGTAGTGGCAACCTTTTTCTCCCTCTGTCTTGCCCCAAACTGTAGTAAAATAAATTAGAGCACCTTATCCATGTTTAGTGCTATGTGTGGAGTAGCAGATGTATTGTCTGTGCAATTGGCTGGCAGGCCAGCCACAGTAAGCCTAATCAGCAGAGAAGAAAAGCTGATGGGGAAATACTGCAGCTTCCTGGCTGATGCTCTTCTGCCTTTGTCACTGGCTGTATTGCTCAGACAAATGAGCAGCTGTGGAATAAACCTGGGCGTAAAACTAAAATGTGTCCGTTTTCTTTAACTGTCTGGGTCTGAGCTTCCACTGCGGCTCTTGGATGGTTATGATGGGATCTCTCCAGGGTAAGAGCCAATGCACGGGCCCTTCTCAGGAAGCAGCTGCTAATCCCCACCCTTCTTCACACCCCACAAATTTGTGTATTGGCCCTACGGTGCCAGGAGCAGGCAAATGTGAAATAATAAACGTAAGGGTATATTTTTTTTCTTCACCACCTTGTAGTAAATCTTTTCACTCTAAGGAACACCACATCTGCATCATGGTGCCTTGCTTTTGGCCACACAGAGGGCCAGCCACTGGCCACGTGTGGGGTCAGAACTGGAGCAGAACAAACTTCTGTTCCTGAGCCTGGATGTCCCCAGAATTCCCACTTTGCTGAAGAGGTCTGTTATTTCAAAGTACCAGCAGAAGTATCTCTGCTGTTTGGGAACAATAGTAGCTGAAAATGCTGTAAATAAGGGCTAATTTTCCAACGGACTCAATTTTTCTCCAGAGATCGGGTTTACCGAAAGAGGTAACTTGGTCCCATAATTTCTGGTCCCATAATTTCTGCAGACCCTGTAGTATGAAAACAGATCGGTGATCCAAGTGGCACTGTGTATGAATGAGTACGTGGGGGTGGGGGCTGACAAAAGAGAACTATGTTTTGAAATAACAACATGAATTTTACTGAAAGAGCAATGAGTTGTTTGCCCTTTATTTAGCCGTTATGATAGCAAATAGCAATGATTTGGCTTTCCAGTCAGACCTAGAAATGAGGAGGGGGGGAAAAAACCAGCCCAAAACCTCAGTGTAATTTTGAGTCAAATGACGTTTGGATCAAACTCAATGCAATTTATTTTTATGTACTATCCTCCATACAGAGTATTACAAAGCAGTTTATAGGGACAGTCAATCATCAGAGGCTAAAGGGAAAAGGAAGGTTTTAAAAGCAAGAATCATTCAGTAGCCGGGAGGAATCATGGTTTGTTTTTTATTGGAGTTATGAGAGAGATGAGAAAAGTTCTAGGTAAAACACTATTTTGTCTATCTTTTGTTACACAAAATACTGTATTCAGTTGTGTCGGAAAACGGCACATTCTTTTTAATGACACCACCTCTGAATGGTTCATCTTGTCAGAGGCATGTCGGTGTCACCCAACCAAGCTATTTTCCCTTTTGGGTTTTTTATAAAACCTGGTATCCTCAAAATATGATCAAATTGCTCCATTTTGAGGTTGAGTTTAAAAAAGATTAGAACAGAATGCTGTGATAGTATTCTGGTTATATGGATGTGAACACACACACCCACACACATATGTAATATATTCTACTATTTAGTATTTCATATATTGGGGCAGATTCTCCTATCTCTTGTTTCAGTCTTGCATAGCTACTGGAACCACTCAGGCTAGGCTAATTTGCACTAGCTGAGAATTGTATTCATTTAACTTGCTTTATATTTACAAGTATCAATCAATTAGTAGTTCTGAGTGTGTGGTTTTAGTGATGCTGGATGTAGAAGGGCCATCACGGTAACTGAGTCCAGCCCTGGAATGATGGGTGCCCATGGAGTCACCATTCCAAAGGCTGACTGCCCCCTCCAGACTCTCATGGGCACTCCAATACACGAAGTGCTTTCCAGACCTTCAAAACACTCCAAGCGAAACAGAATTTTCACCTGATAGCTCTTCTTCTTTAGCTGAGAAAGTCCTTCCCTGAAAAAGCAAAGTAATCACTGCTGCACTGCATTACGTTCACTGAGAGGTTGTTGTCTTACGCTGACAGCTCAGCCTAGAATGTATCTCAAGAAACAAGAGGGAAATGGATGGGAATTTTAAAAAATAATAATTTTTTTTTCTGGCTTGCACTAGGCATGGAACAGCCTCAAAGCTCCCAAGCAGCACATCAGTGGACCACAATTCCCAGCTTAAAAGCTTAACCGAGCCAATCATTTGTTGCTGGTCAAATTGTTGGAATTCTTCGAACAGTTGTGTGTATGAAGTGTTCCATCAAAGGATTTGATGCATGAGTGTCAGCCTGGCAGGGAGACTGGGTCTTGCTATAGCCTGGAAGCTGTTCAGCTGCTTTTGGGAAAGGAAAGGAGGTGTGAAGTAGTAGGGGCAAGTTACAGCCCCATTGTAAATAGAGGAAAGGAAAGGGAAGACGTGTAAAGCTCTACACACTGACGAGCATGTAGCAAGGCAGGGTGCTGCCTCTTAGAGAGCAGTTGCCAGGAGAGGAAGCAGCTCTCCGCACTGCACCCCGGTGAGCTGCTTTATTTCAACATGTGAGCTGGAATGTTCTTTATTCTCACCGACTGGAAGTATGTGGTAGGATGTTGCGATAGAAAACTGTTTGTCTAGCTCACGGAAGAGGCAAGCAGATGCAAACTGCTTTTCCTTTCATGTGGGTGATATGAAATGTTTTTGTCATGCATTCATTAACAGAGTCATTTTAGGAAGCGCTGACTCTAGGAGATGCTATGCTTCAAGCTCCCTTCAGGAATACTTTTAAAGATTGTTGTGATTCCGTTCATCACATTTCTAAATGAAGACCTCTAGCCACACAGTTTTTAGACACGTGTAACTTCACGGACCTTGATATTCACACTCATTACTGCAAGGCAAAAGTTGAGCCCATGACTGTCCATGTAAGAGTACGATGGTGACCCAAGACTTAGATGGTATGTGGTTATGTTACAACCCTTCCAGGTTATTATAACATCAGCTTCTGGATATTAAATCTCTCCCCAGTTAAAACATTTTTTTCTGCAAGCGATGCTGGCCTCACCCTCCAAATTGCCCTTCAGCCTGAAGGCACTAAGATTTTTTTTTTTATTCACACATTTTCACTTAAAAATATGAGTGTTTATTACAAAAGTTTGCAGTGCTTGGGAAACAAAAATGTTTGACTGTAATAATCAAACAAGAGTATGCTTATGATGAACTTTCTAGTTCAGAAACTTCAGAAATTTACTGCTGCCTCGTAAGTGCTCTGTGGCCACCCAGATCTTCTTGTAACGCCAAGGATGCACAAATAAACACAGGATACTTCCATTCACTTCCGCTGCCTATTTACTCTTCTGATGTTTCAGTCCTCACTTCTCCATCTTCTATGATTTCTTTGTTTTTCATACTTGTTAACTTCAAGCTTTATCTGATGCATCCAGTACAAACAGGTCTTTAGGAAGGCTGTGAATTAGTTATTCAGGAGGTCAATCCTTGGTTTAACAAGAAAACTAAGTCACTCATAAACTGTCTCTTGTTCACAGCCTGCTACTTTTCTCTTAAGATTCAGCTCACAGTATTTTGATATCAATGACAAAAAAAAAATCAGATTTCTAAGATTTTCAAAGGTATCTTTGATAGCCACTACATTCCAAGCTAAATACTCTTTTAAAGTTTGAAAAACCACCAAAAAAAACAAATGTATTGGGTTTATGTGGGACGGTTTTGGTGGAGCAAGTGAACATGCCCTGAAGGAAGCTGCAGTCCATGGAAAGGAGCATGTTTTCTGGCAGGAGCTGTCGCCCATGGGGCACCTATGCTGGAGCAGTTCTTGAAGAACCGCAGCCCGTGTCTGGGACCCCATGCTGGAGGAGGGAAAGTGTGCAGAGGAAGGAGCCGCACAGACGAAATTTTACGGACTGACCACAATCCCCATTCCCCATTCCTCCCTCCCCACCTCCTGCAGTAGAAGGGTGAGGAGTGAAGGAGTGAAATTGAGCTTGGGAAGAAGAGGGGAATTGGGAAACTGTTTTAATTTTGTCTTTGTTTCTCACTAGCCTACTGTATTTTTAATTGGAAATAAATTAAATTCATTTTTGACAAATTGAGTCTGTTTTGCCCATGACAGTAACAGGTGAGTGATCTCCCTGTCTGTATCATAGAATCATAGAATGGTTAGAGTTGGAAGGGACCTTCAAAGGTCATCTAGTCCAACCCCCCTGCAAGAAACAGGGACATCTCCAACTAGATCAGGTTGCTCAGAGCCTCATCCAGCCTGGCCTTGAACGTTTCCAGGGATGGGGCTTCCACCATTTCTCTGGGCAATCTGTTCCAGTGTTCTACAACTCGCATTGGAAAAATTTTTTTCCTAATATCCAATCTAAATCTACCTCCCTCTATTTTAAAACCATTACCCCTCATCCTATCACAACAGGCCCTACTGAACAGCCTCTCCCCATCTTTCTTGTAGGCCCCCTTGAGGTACTGGAAGACCGCTATCAGGTCTCCCTGGAGCCTCCTCTTCTCCAGGCTGAACAGCCCAAACTCTCTCAGCCTGTCCTCATAGGAAAGGTGATCCAGCCCTCTTATCATCTTCGTGGCCTCCTCTGGACTCTCTCCAGCTGGTCCATGTGCTTCTGATGTTGGGGGCTCCAGAACTGGACACAGTACTCCAGATGGGGTCTCACGAGGGCAGAGTAGAGGGGGAGAATCACCTCCTTCGACCTGCTGGCCACGCATCTCTTGATGCAGCCCAGGATACGGTTGGCCTTCTGGGCCGCAAGGGTGCATTGCCTGCTCATGTTGAGCTTCTCGTCCACCAGCACTCCCAAGTCCTTCTCCTCAGGGCTGTTCTCGATCCATTCTCCTATCTCGACCCTCTCATATTTTCTCCCCCATCTGTTGAGGAGGGAGGGTGGAAGAGCAGCTGGGTAGGCAGCTGGTGGGCAGCCAAGGTCAACCCACCACAAAAGCGTATAACCAAGAATATCTAAGTGGCAGCATCACTGCATCCCTAAGTTTTCAAAGTGTGTGCATAGAAACAAACACACACACTTGTCCCTTAGTCCCCGGCTCTGTGCAGCATGAATAGTGAAATATCCTAGGAATTTTGCAGTCTCCAGGATTTGAGAGAGGAGAGGCAAAAAAAAAAAAAAAGTAAAACCCTGAAGGGAAGCTGATGAAACAGAACCAGGGGATTGAATAGGTTTAAAAAAACAGCCAGTGGTTTAGAGCTGTAATGAGGAAAACAAGCCTCTGGTTCAAAAGCAACTGCTTTCTTGTCCACTTACAGGATAATCAATATCTCATCCTAAAACATCTGTGAGCAGATATAAAAAAGAAAGAATGCTTTATTCTAGAAAAGATTTGCTGAACAAGCCCAAGCTCCATCAGAAATGGAAGCATAAATAACTACAGAATATTGATAATGATTCTTAGGGAAAAAAAAGAGCTGAACAAACAGCACTGAATAAAATGTAAAATTGCATTTTATCTTTCTGTTTTCTTGTAAACCTCTGTGCTAGGAGACATGAACAGTGTCTGCCTCTAGCATTTGATCAGAATTCTTTCTCAGTCAGCCTTTTTTGGTTTCCCTCCCTTATTTTAAGCATAATTATCAGATTGATAAATATGTGCGTCAAGCATAACATTAGCAGAGCCTGTGTTCTGAATTACTGTGGGATTGGTGCTTTTAGGGAGCAGAAACAATTTAGGACCAGCAAATGAATGTGTTTCACTGAACAGATTATCTTTTTCAGCTAATAATAGTTCATATCAAATACCATTTTGTGAAAGATAGAGACCAACTCACACACTCTGTGTAAAAAAGAGTGGAAAATGTTCCCTACAGTACTTGCATATTATGAAATCAATTTTGCCTTAAAGGACACTTTTCAGAGGAGTTTCATTCCTAAAGTAGGTCTGTATGTTGCTGTGCTCCTTATATATTTATATCGTGGTGAGCAGTACAAGGGCCCAACAGTGCTCCCATTTCAGGCCCTGCGTAAAATTAGACTTAAACTCACAGTGATGATAATGGACAGTGAATTGTTCAGAACTGGAGAATTTTTGTCTTGACACTTCCAGTTAGACCTGTAATACATACGCTGGCTTAAGCCAAGCATCTAACTCTTTCAGTAGGTCAAGGTACTCTCTCTTTGCGGCGCCATTAGAGAGTGCTGGTCAATCTGCTTTTCTGCTCCACAAACCAAGGCTCACTTTCCACACCAATGCTCCTAAAACATATCTTCTCCTCCTTAATACCACGGACTTTCCTGAAAGCAAGCTTAGCTTTGGCATGTTTAGGAAGAGTTCGGCTTGCTACTTGGAAGCCTCTCAGGGAGTGACATCTTTATTGCCAAGGGAACAAAATAAGCTCTCTGAAATGACATGCTTCGTTCAGTGTTGTAGTTCAGCCCTGACTGGGACCAGACTACGCAGTTTCTCTCTCACTCCCCCCACCCTCCGAGAGAATAGGGGGAGATGATATAAGAAAAAACGGCTCGAGGTTTGAGATAAGGACAGAGAGAAAATCCTTAAAGTTACCATTGCGGGCAAAACAAACTTGACTTTGGGAAAAACTATTCATTTATTACTACAAACAGCAGGATAATGAGACAGAGAACAAGATAACCTCCCCCCACCCCTCCCTCTTCCCAAGCTTAACATTATCTCTACTACCTTCCCCCCTGAGCGGCACAGGGGGGAAGAGGGAATGGGGGTTGCAGTCAGTTCATCACACGTTGTTTTATGCCGCTGCTTCATGGTTGGGGGAAGAACTCCTCACATTCCTCCTCTGCTCCATTGTGGGGTCCCACCCATATGCCACAGTCCTTCGTAAAACTGCTCTGGCGTGGGTCATCTCTTCCACGGTGTGCAGTCTCTCCAGAACGGCTGCCCCAGCAGGCCCTCCATGGGCCACAGCCACCTTCAGACATGCACCTCCCCCGATGTGGCGTCCTTCACGGGCTCCAAGTGGATCTCTGCTCCTCCGTGGACCTCCATGGGCTGCAGGGGGACAACCTGCTCCACCATGGTCGTCACCACAGGCTGCAGGGGAATCTTGGCCAGGAGCCGCATTACTCCTCCCCCTCCTTCTGAACTGACCTTGGCGTCTGCAGCCGTTCCTCTCACAAGAAAAGTTCTTCACAACAGGCTGGCAGACACCTCTCAGAATCTCTTCACATCATCCAGCTCATCTCCTCTCCACTTCTTGCAGCCAGGCTGGGCCGAGTCAGGCCCAGTCGGCTGCCTGGCAAGAGGCCAGAGGGTGAGGCCTGCAAGGCCCATGAGGCCTGCGCCTCCCCTTCTGCGCCTCTGCCCCCACTCAGCTTCTTCACATCTTCTCCTCTCTCTTTTTTTTTCTTTTTTTCCATTCTTAAATACGTTATCGCAGAGTCGTTATCACAGAACATTCTGCTACCAATCAGCTCGGCCTTGGCCAGCAGCGGGTCCGCCCTAGGCCCGGCCAAATCTACTGAATAAAGGGGAGCAACTTCTAAGCAGTTTCCTACAGAAGCTACCACCTTAGGCCCCCCCTCACTAAACAAAACCACAACATTCAGTGAGCTCAAGTTCTGTACACATGCTGGCGTTGGACACCATGATGGTGTGGCAGCAATCAGCCAAGCAGCAGCTAGCTCCACATTTCTCATGTAGCGCCCTCCTTTCCTATGTGTTTCATGGTGTCAGATTGGCAGTGGCCAACAGCTGCTCAATAGTGCTTCCAGCCCCCTTGGTGCTGGGTGCTGGAGATGAGGTGTTCTTAGGTGGTTGAAGTGCTGAGCTGAAGGCTACCTAACAAACGTGAGAAGAAGTTTCTGACAGGGACCTATGTTGGCTACTCACAGGTCCCTTTTGGGTCTCAAAACCAACTGGTCTTAAGCTGCTTGCTTTAAGGAGCACAGCATTTTCAACCTAAGCCTTTCACATGGCCATTACACTGACATATTTTATCTAGAGGCTTTAAATGATCCAGCTGCAAAGCTTTAGACAGGCCTGAGTTGCAAGATTGGAAAAAAAATGTATTTTGGATGTACAAAAGTCACATACAGGACTGTCTTTTAGAAGGTTTCAGCTTCTCCCTTGGGTGGATAAGGACATGAGGTATTTTGGCAAAGAGCTACTCTACATTCTTAACCACCAGGAAACTGTCCATAAGCTTGTATACTTGATTTAAAACACTGTGGTGTGTTACAGATGCAAGGAAAATATACAGCATTGCTGTCCCTTCTCCAAAGGGTTTTTTTTTTTTTTCAGTCTATGTAGGTTACATTCAGAAGCTGTACGCGCTTCTGTTGCCTGTGCAACCATAGAGGCTATGTTACTGCACATGTTTTCCAATTATCCAACTTCTATGGGAACAGAAGGTCAACAGATCATTCTAGATAAATATTTTTGTCACCTTATGCTTGATAACTAAGCTTGCCAAAGGGTAAACAGCCATGATTTCACCATCAATCTCGGAATGACAAGGTTCTCAAGTGCATGGAGCTCATGGCATGCTGCTTCAATGGTAGGGGCAGAAGATGAGCATTGACAAATGGACCAGAGGGTGTTATTTTGATTGATCATTTGCATAGGAGCTTATTGGTGAGGCCTGGGAACTTTGATAAGATATAGAATTTGAACTCAAAAGTTTATGTTTCTGTTGCAGCTCTGGGGAGATATGTGGATGGAAGAGAATTCTGAATAGCACAAAAAGACTTTAAAGTCTCTAAAAAAGGGGTAATTCCAAATGCAATAATAAACTAATTAAGCACTGTTAGAAATATAGTGAAACTAGCACGGAGCACTGCCTCCCAAAGGCAATCCACTCTCTTAAATAAGCACTTAAATAATCCCCATGTGGATTTTGGAACAATTTTATCTGACCTTTATTTAAGGACCACCAACAGGGCAATTGTCTATTGTTGGTCAACCTGTGTGAATTGGCTTTAACCTAGAGTCAGTTCTTTTTATTTCCTTACCTACTTTATTCCTCCTTATTTTTAAATATAGGTATCCTTTTAGGGTATTTTTTTCTTCATCAAAATCGGCTGCATTTTTCTATCCTCCTGTGGCTATCGGTCTCTAGTTTTGTTCTCCTCAAAGCTTTTGTAGCCAGCTCCTCATATTTAGAGGTTTTTTTTTTTTTCCTTTGTGTGAATCAGCTTTTAATATCAGAATCTTTGCTGGCTCTCTTAAAATCAGGCTAATGCCTGTTCAAAAATGCAGAACAGGATTCAATCCCAGTATAGCCACAATCACATTCGATGTATCTTGGGGGAGGAATTTTTTTTTAATACTCTAAGTGTCTTCCCCTAGCACTGCTGCCGTGTCTGGGCCAAGAGTTGAGGATCCGTACAGAGATCGATGGAGATAATGGATTTAATCCTTGAGTGCACAGCTCTGCCTTTTAGAGCCTGCAAGATCTGTACTGTTGAATAGGGACTGCAAGATCAGATTAGCCAGACTGAAAACATAGGCACAGCTCTGCATGGCCAGCGCAGTTATTCTCTTCCTGGATTTCCTCCCCTCTTTAAAAGAAAAAAAGATAGTCCTTCTCTCCAATATCAAATATTCATACAAACTGAACAAACTGCTGCTGACAACCGTAGCCATCACACACGAAAAAGATTTGTTAAAAGGTAAGAGATTTTGGAGTAGTAGTTCTTCAGTTCTAATCCATACCTTTAAAGAGGAGGGATATATACAGCTGCTCTGCTGTCAAAGACACAAAGATTTGGAAGGTCCTTTTTTTTCCTCCCACATTTAGCATATGCTTTAACCACGCATAAGGCTTTTCCAGGGTGGAGGGAACAAGAAAGGAGGAGGAGGGGCGGCAGGGAGGAGACAAAATAGTCTTCCTTTCTAAGATGCAATCTGAAGTGATTATAGAAATACTCATGTTCACGATACATATTTTTGAAGATAAGGCTCGTTCATATCAATCAAAACAGAGTGGCAGCAGCAGATTGAATTTGCTTCAAGTAGTTCTGCTTTGCAGAAGCTGATGCAGCCCTTTGATATGTTTGTTGACTTTTAGAGGGGCCCTGATGTCGCAGGCACAGCTGGTTTCCCACTCAGCTATCACGCACAACAGTGGGGGGCTCTCCTCCGCTGCGGGTGCCCCTAACATCAAAACTACAGGTCTTCCAAAGGACACAGCTTGCCTTACCTCTGTCTTACTGAGCTGGTAAATAAAATGTTCTTAAGGTGTCTTTTTAAAACTTAATTACTAAATTCCAGCGACTGGCAATTCCAAACAAGTAACACCTTGGGAGCTAGCCCTCTTGAAGGGAGATGGTGCAAATCTGCTGATGGTAGGGGTAAGCAGAATGGTGGTGGAATCAGGAGAGACCTGACCAAGGACGTGAAGGCGCTGAATGACATCCAGGTGGAAAGCGCTGCAGAGTTCATCATCTGTAGAAGCAGAAGAGTGGGAACAGTATGGGAAATTCCAATCTTCTGCTTCCTGAATTAATCTTAACCTGTTATACTCAGTGTGAGACCTACCAAACTGTTTCCGCTGACACCAATGCCAACCATTGCATTGCCTCCAGTTAGAATACAGCTGGGCTGATATTTTGCACATTTGAAAATCTTATCCTAGGGAATAATGTTTTGACGCACTTAATTTTTATTTTAAAAAAAATATTTTGTGGATGAGCAGTCTTTATTTGCATTCCTTTGGGTTGCAGCTGCCTAAAACTGAGGCACTGCTAGTTTTCTGATAAGAGATTTATGACTACCTTCTTTTCAGGTTAACTGTAAAGCATCAGGAGAATTTTGGTATCCCTTCTCTGCCTTGAGTAAAACAGAAAACATAAAAATGAATATTTTTAAAGTGGCCTTTTTTATTTTAAAATTGTGCTTATTGCAGGTTTGGAGGCAACATTTTTGGCAAGTTAGGACTGTACATGATTTTTTTTGCACCTCCTTGTGTGGTATAAGGAAAATGAAGAGATGGCTGTGTATAGCTTTTATCTATAGCTGGTGATGGTCGGCCTTGGGCAGCGTGCAGAAATAGTGACACAGAAAGTCTGCCAGCTGATAGGGAGCTCTGAAGCACCATCAGATACTGTGTGCAAGTTAGCCCCTAACCATATAAAGCCAGAAATCAAGGGCTAACCTTGAAGAGAGCCTGGGACATGCTCAAAACAGGACTTTCAGGCACAGGAAGGAAAATAAGGTCTCTTTTCTGAAAGGTATTGTAAATTCTCTAGATATAGTGTGGCATCATCATCAGCTAGGTACATCTAAGTGTGTCCAACACCACATTTAGCAAGAGAAGATTCAGCCACACTCTCGTAGACTGCTCATACCTTCCCACCTGAAAGCTGCTCTTCGGAGTGTTGTTTTATCACTTCCTCCCAGCAGCTGTGTAAATCCTACAATCTGGTGTTCCAGCACAGTAGACAGGCCTCGAAAAAGAGGCGGTGTGGAGCACGCTAGTCTAGTGGATAAATGTGTCAGCAGAGGAGTGCATTGAAAATTATCTGTCTGGAAAGAGTCCTAAGAAAAATAGAGATACTCGGGTGGCCTGCAGCTCCTCACAAAGCTCTTCAGTCCTCTCTTCAAGATGCTGCAAAAGAAAGAAGTTGCATCTTTGGCATATGGACTTGGGAATAAAGTACGCTTGGGAGAAAAGGTTACAGAAGCCAGTGGAATTGTTTCCAGTCTCCACATGAAATTCATCACATGGTTTTAGGAGGCAGGCAGACAGGCAGAGCTAGTTTGTAATCGGCCTTTCTTGGCACTCAGGGGCAGACCCCAGATTGTGACTGCCATTCTGAAGTGCTACAGCACATAATAATAAATCTTAAGCACAGAAGAACCACAGTAATCCGTATTACTTGTGTCATCCATATAATGGCCACTTACAAGGCCAGAGAAATTGTAGTAAAGGTAACAGGTTTGCCAAGTTGTTCAGAATTAACATCCGTATTCTTAACTCTCAGACATTGACAGAAAAATCTTGTATGGCATACGTAAATAGATACATTCCAGTAAAAAGTGGCCATCAGCCTCTCTAGGAGCAATCCAGGCTAAATCCAAGATGAAGATGGCACAATCTTCAAATAGCCAAATTCACATATAAGGCTGAAGCCAGGTATAGCAAACTTTTTTCTGTACTCCTAACAAATGTTTATAGGCATTGTTATTACAGTAAGAGAAGGATCAAATGTAACAAAGAGATGTGTTTTAGCTTAAAAATCACTGATGATTTGTAGTGGTCTCCTAGCTAATTAGGTCAGGATGGGAATGTCAGTGCAGAAGATAATTTGTTTGAACTCGACAGCTAGAAAGGTCTGGAAGAGGGGGAGGGTACTTTCCTGACTCTCCTTGCTTTTGTTAAGTTTAAAGCAAGAGAATGCATCAGGTCGTGGAGTTGATCATATGCTGTTAACATCATGGTAACAAAAATGGAGTCGGAAGGAAAGGCAGGCTTCACATGACTTTCTCAGCCACCTACCCAATTAAATCTGGGCTAGTTAAAAAATCATCAGACATTCACTCTAACAGCTGTAGACACTTGGAAGAAATTTGGTGTGATCCTAGTACTTGAATCATACTATTGATCTCCCTTTATCTGTGTCATTATTGTATTTTGGATTCACTTTTTTCTGTGGGGTTTTTTTTTGTTTTTTTTTTTCTTTTTCGCACAACCTGTGAAGTTATTACATTCAGCCTTTGCATGAAATACAGAGAGGCAGGTCTATGCCCTTTTGTACAGCTACAGACAGCCCACGCAGCATTGAAAAGGCCATCATTTTGCTGGTCATGTCGTGTGTGGGTGGTAAGATGTAGAAATATCCCTTAAAGGCTATTCTCCCTAAGTCAACACAGGGTGGAACGGGAGACCAAAGTAAATAGATAAGTTCTATCTAACATTTCAGAGAAGAAAAAAAAAAAGACCTATAATAAATTACAGAAATGACATCACAAGAATGAAGATAGCAAGTCAATAACTGAAATAGTTTTAGTCCAACTGATCTGTGTTTCTAACTAAGAACTGTTTCGCTGTTTCACATTTTTGGCACAAAGAATTCTTTGTTAAACGTCTAGATCACCTTTTTCTTCAATTAAGATCTGAGATCTAGCAGTAAATATTTTGTGACATTTTTAAATAAATCCTTTAGCAGAACACAAAAGATCAAAACCAACAAGTGAGATAGCTTTATGAGGAGACTGCTCTGGCTTTTATACATAATGTAGAAGACATCAGAAAACAAAGCCAATTTAAGAACTGTTCTCCTCCTTATAATGCACCAAGCAGGGCCTGAAATTATTCACTTTAAATTCAGTTAAAAAAAGCCCCATTACCTTTAATGAGTTGCATCAAGTTCCCAGTGTGGTAGTCACTAAAATGTCAATATTTACAGTTGCCGCTAAGAAACATCAAACTGTCACAGCGCTCCCCTTTTGATAAGGCAAAACTAGCTCTCCTTGCTTAACGCTACATGGTAAGTACAGGGAATAGCAGTCGCAGTGGGGATAACAAAACGTTTGATGAAATCCAGGCACTGAAATCCGCAGTGCCTTTCTCTTCAGAGGCACTCAAAATGCAATAGGTCTACAGCGGGCGCAGTAAGGAACTCCCACGTCACCCTCCATTAGATAAAATAATTAAGTCTACATCAATGATTTGGAATAACAGACCATTGTCATAGGATCAGTGTTGAACGCTTTGAAGAAGAAAGAACCCGAGCTGCACCGTGCCATTTATTTTCCATAAATGCCTCGGCTTTGCCGTGCTATTCCTGCGTCTGCAGGAGCACATTATCCTGGCGAATATTCTGTTCCATTGACAATTATATCTTAATTATTTCTGTCCTTTAGGTAGCCACTACTTTCAGGATTTTTTTTTTTTTCATTATGTGATGCAATTTTCATCCCTGAAGCTCCTTTAACTTTCACTGGCAGGAGAGCATTTTCATATTAACCCTTGCGAGTACGCAGCCGTACCAGCTGGGAGCCAGCAATCCGGTGGCGTTTCGTGGCTGCAGTAGGATGATAGAGCCACTGCTTGGGAACCACGCAATTGGTATTTAAGCAGTCAGCAGGGACAATAGAAATCCCAAGACTCAGAAGAAACGAGTAGATTTAGGCTTTTCCCACATGCTGTGCTCTCAATAATACGAGCTTTCACTAAAAGAAAAAGAAAAGAAAAAAAAAAAAAACAAAAACGAAAAAACTTCTACCCTTCCAATTGCAAAAAAAAAAAAAAAAAAAAAAAAATCGTCTTCGCTATGTAAATCCCATCAGTGCTGTTTTGTTGAGTCTGCAGCCAGCCAGACTGAAACAATGGCACCCAAAGAGCCCGCAACTCCCCGGTTGCATCTTAATGGGCTGTTTGTTAACTTCAAAGCTGACCATTTAAATGCTAACATTATTAGGCAAGTAATCCAAAACATAAGCACCCAGCTTGAATCATTAGCGTTTAATTACCTAACATTTTCTCTTGTTTAATCTACAATGCTGTGCAAACTAGTCTTAATTTTTGTTTTGAACAGCGGAGCACTCACGTTTGTGCCTCCCTATGTGGAGAGCCATAGGCTCGGGAAGAAAAAGAAAATTTTTGAGCTTGCAAATACACGGGTCTTCTAATGCCACGAACAATGCAGTTTTACTCTCAAGTTTTCTCAGAATTTCTTGGATTTTTTTTTAGGTTCTTTCTATTGACTGGGATCCTTGTTACCTGCTCTGGACAAGGACTGTGGTTAAGAAGTAAGTGAAGATTTAGCTGCTAATGAAAGAGTTGAGTCGTTTTCCTTCTTCTTTCTTTGAGCAAATGTGGAAAAAAAAAAAAAGTTGTTTCTATTGCTTTTTTCAAGGTAGTGTAAAGGTCACTGACAATAGTTCCCCTGTAGATGCCAATGTGTGACATTTCGCCTGAATACAACAGAAACATGATAAGCTATAAAAAAAAAATTCAAATTCCTTTCTAGATAAAGCTGTTTCTCAAACGTGACTTGTTCCTTAAAATAAAGTACAGCATTTAACTCTTATCTTACGCATCTTACCCGAAGCTTAAAGCATGTCTCCTGAATGTAAAAGACTACAAAAAGATGAAGTAACACTATTCATGTAAAATACATACAATGGGACCTGGACAAAGAACAAAGACAATCTAATGTCTATAAATTGATGATTAAAGTAAACAGATGATTCAAAGTTGCAGTTTTTATCAGCTGGGTTCAAGTCTGGAGTATGAGGCTGGACATTCCGTCCAAATCCGCAGAGAGATACACCCTCACCAAAGAATAATCCCCAAATTCCTTTTTTATGACTGAGAGGCTCCTTGCTGTGCATCTCGGAGGCCCCCAGCAGCGCTGACCACGAATGCCAGGCACAGCAGCACCTGCAGTCAATTGTCAAAGAATAATTCCAATTTTCCTGGGCAAAGATTCACATTCAAGGCACCACTACCAAACAGTCTTCTTATTTATGTTGTTAGAAACACAGAAGCTGTGGCTCTTTAATTCAGTTGCACTTTAGAGACTATAAACCTGAATACCTATTGCCAGGAACCCAAGCAATTACCACTTCTGTGAACAGAAAAGAGGTGATGATAGCAGAAGATGAGGAATGTGACAAAAACAAGAAATTGTGGTGTATTTTTGACATTTTGTCCTCTGGAATTTCTGTTCTGCTATGCTTTTTTTTTTTTTTTTTTTTTTTTCCCAGTGCTTCTCTGAGGTCTGGTCTTCATTGCTAACCAAGCAGTGTTTTTTACCTTGATCTAAGAAGTATCATCTATCCCACAGAAAAAGCATAATGAAAACAACACACTAGCATTTCACGTCACGGTAAATTCACCTAGACCAACTCCATTCCCCACTTGCAGTTAAGCTTGAAGTAAATTTACCTGAAAGGAAATGTAACACAACTTTTCCTCATTGTATTTTTAACCTCAGGGTGGCCCATTTATATTCATTTCCCTGCACTTAGAAATGCAGCTTTTTTGGCTGTGAAGACAAGCCCTGAAG
This sequence comes from Chlamydotis macqueenii, assembly GCF_036417535.1. Lineage (NCBI taxonomy): Eukaryota > Metazoa > Chordata > Aves > Otidiformes > Otididae > Chlamydotis > Chlamydotis macqueenii. The sequence continues at coordinate 115,655,232 of NC_141557.1, read as the reverse complement.
TAGATGGACATATCAAACCTATGAAGGTAGGATAACAAAGCTGCCATGAGGCATTTTTAACTATATTGTTTTTCATAGAATCATAGAAACATAGAATCTTTAGAGCTGGAAGGGACCTTTAAAGATCATCTAGTCCAACTCCCCTGCGAGAAGCAGGGACATCTCCAACAAGATCAGGTTGCTCAGAGCCCCGTCCAACCTGGCCTTGAATGTTTCCAGGGATGAGGCATTTACTACCTCTCTGGGCAACTTGTTTATCATGTAAATATATCATGTACATGATACATTACATGGTATTTTCATACAGAGACTAATTTATGGAAGATTATTATATATAAAGTCTGTAAAACTCCCTGGATTCACCATCACACAATGTCAGCCTGTGAGCACAGCATTGATCCATGGTGAAGAATTGGATAAAGGACTGTTCTCAACTATGGACAAAGAAAGCATTACTGGGTAGATTCACCATCCAAAAGAGTTATGAGGTGGATCTGCCAGCTGTTCTTTAAGATCAGCCGAAAAAGCTGAAAAAGATCATTGTAAATAAAAATTGGAAAAAAAGACATTGAAATTAGTGACTGTAGGACTGGAGTTTGGACAAGAACTCAGGCAGAAGTAAAGCATAAAGGATGGGAAGGCACAAGCTGGGATCCTAAGGACTGGACAGCAAATTGATTAAAGTGCTACTTTGTCCCTGGCTGCCGGTAGACCTTTTCCTTTCTCTCATCCATAACAAGCAATCAAACAAAGCCCTCTATCACTCTGTAGCAAGTTACCCTGAGTGGTAATCCCTGTCCCCATTCCCAGGCATGGCTCTCTAAAAGCTCTTGTGTGGCGAAAATACAGGCTGAACTTTGCTAACTTAGCTCAGGCTCTGGTGGTTTCGCACCAGTTTGGCCATTTCCCTTACATTGAGATCTTCAATCCACTCTTTTCTAACCACAATCATGGGAATTTTATGAATCATCTTGTTGAAGTTGTAAAGTAACATAATATTGCAATGCACTGATGGAGGGTACCAGCAGATGGTGACATATGTAAATTGCTATAAGGATTATGTGCAACAAAAGAGTCTTTAGAAGGTGCAGACACTCTATGTAGTTCTGCTCCCATTTCTTATAATGCTCAGAAAAAAAAAAAAATCTTCCTTTCATTATTTCTAACTTGGCCTGCTACAGCTGGTGGCAGCTGTTTGGGGACTTTTTTCTACCACTCAGATAATTTTGTTTGGCATTGATGCCTGAGTAGCTGCTGCAAACCATCTTGGAAACTCCTACAGAGTGTGTCTACATTATGCTTTTTTTCTGAGTATTTTTTTTTTCCTTTGGAGAAGTTATTACCAAGTGCACTGTTTACTGTTTATTGTCGATATCACAGGGGAACCAGAATGCGAAATAGATGGCTGTAATAGCCACAGGGTAGCATACTGGGGGCTAGCAGAGGAGAAATGCTAATTCCCATTGCCATTCCTGGCCCAGATGGTCAGGACTTCAGTACACGATGGCTGGAAATGCTATTATGAGTACAAGCTAATATCGATTCTACAGAGAAGACTTTGGCAAATCTATTACCAGCTCTTTTAAATTGCACCTCACTAACAATTTAGGGTAGCCGTTCATCCAGAGAAAAGAAATACAGCTCTGGGCTTGCTGAACTCTTCTCTGAGTTGACCTTAGGAGGGAAAAACTTTGCAAAGTCACATTAGTGCTTTTTCTTGGCAAGAACCAGCTGCCAATCTGTTCTGCAGAAATGGCTTGCTCAAGCAGCAGCCATGTCCTTGTACCCAGTACAGATCTAGCTTGCTCATTCTGTAAGAAAACACTTGTAACCACTGAAGGTGTGGCTGCCCCAGCTGTTCATTGTAGCCCATCCATTGCAGGCTTTCACCTCAAAATAGAAAGGGCCATGTGTTACCACTCCACGTCTCTCCAACAGTTCAACCTTTTCTCTCTGGTGGATCAGATGAAGATGGAGGACTGTGAAGTGGGTGCCGCTGAGGCACAGAAATGTTCTCTGAGGCCTTGGGGTGGACAGCTGGAGGGCAGGATAGGCAACGGGAGGCATCGATTGCACCCCTGTGGTAAAACTGGTCCCTGCTCATCTATCAGAGCTTTCTGAAGCTACAGTGGTGCTGGCAATGGAGTCATCACCAGTGGTGACTGCTGTTCAGAAACAGTGAAGAAAATAAAGCAACAAGACTGTGGTAATTGAAGAACAAATAATGTGTTGAATGCTGAACCAAAGGAAGGTTTGTATTCCTATCAAGCATTATCCCACATATTCACACTAGGGAGAAGAAATTGAGGGCAATTGGTAAATAATGGAAATAGACTAAAGCAGTACAAAACACTAAAGTAACCAGAATGGAGACAACTTTGTTCTCAGACATGGTCAGTCGCCAGTGCACCCAACCCATGCACAGCCCTAATATGATTCAGATGGTTTTCAATATGCTTTGTGCTAGCCAGGCCAGCTTTTGCTGCCCCAAAAGATGGTCCTTTCCCAATGCTGAGCTATAGTGGCCCCATAGCTGCTAGATATAAGCAAGAGGTATTCTCAAAGCTCCTCTTCTTTCTCCTTAAGGTTCCTAAATCATGCAGTCTCCTCCAGGCTACATGTAAGTTGGTCAGACTATGTGAACAGCATGTCTCCTCCATTTCTAGGTAGCCCTGGAAGCTGCATGTGTTTCTCCATTTTAGAGCTGGGGTGAGCCAACCACTGATGCCATTTTAGTGCAGTGTTAACTGTAACTGTTTTATTATAGAGGAGATCTAGTTTAAAAACATGGTCTTAAATGCTTTTAAGCTGTGAGGAGGTTGAAATTTAGAAGCAAGCACAGTGATCTAAAGCCATTTTGGAATGAGTCATTTTCAGTTCTTTGGAATTAAATTTTCCTTAATAATACAAAGTGTCTACTTACAGCTCTGGAATTATTCTGTCTGGGATGACGTTTTCTTGCAACACAATAATTTCTTATGGCTTACAGTCTTTGCATCCCTAGTTTGACTGTCCCTGAATGCTGTTCACTTGTAAGGCCATTGCTACATAGCATGTGTTCTTCTGCCTAGCAAGCTCTGTGTCCATTAGCACTGATATTTTTGTACCATTCGTCATGATTTCAGCAGCTCTAGATGATCCTGAGCTTTTTACTAAGTGTGTAATTTTCCTGCGTCAAAGGCTTGTTGTTTTCCATTTATGACCCTTATAGTGCATTTTGGGGTTGGGTTTTTTTTTTTGCTGCATAGCCTTGGGAACAAAGAGATACATATACACAAAGTTGTTTGCCTGCAACAGGCAGGTCATTGAAGAGAAACATATCCTGTTACGAGACTATGAAGCACTGCACTGCGGTCATCATGTTGCCCCGTTCAGAATAAATCAGAGAGGAAAGTGTATAATTAGGAGCTCTGTGTGTATTCAGATGACTGTCTACAGATATTGACGCTGGAAAGCCTTGCAGAATTTGCAGTGCGAGTAGGAGTGTATTTCCTTTTCAGATTTACTCTTATTTGGTAGGAATTTATTTGGCAGCAGGACTGGCTTTAGGCAAAAATAAAGCAGGCAACTGCCTATCTGGGGCAACAAAGCAAGTCTCGAAGGGGCTGAGCATTGCGCTGTTGGGTGAAAGCAGCATCACCGGCTGGACTAGGGGATGTGGAGGTAAATGCGCCTTTTGTGAGGCGTAATAGGCAATGACAGACAGGCTGGCTTTGCTAGCTGGGCCTGCAAGAAAGAAGAAGGCAGAGAAGAGGTAAGGGTGGTAGCTGCCTTTGCTTTCCCTGTGCCAACACCTGCCTGTTCCACACGGCCTCACCCGTCTGTCCCGCGCTGCCCTGCCCTTGCCGTTTGCCTCTGCTACCGACAAGCTGCGAGACAGCTCTGTCCCGCAGGCAAAAAGCTGTCCTTTCCTTGAATGTAAAGCTCTGCTTTTCCTCCATCCCAGCTCGTAACTCTGTGTCCACGTTGTAATGGATCAAGCCCCTCAGACCATGTTTTCTCTAACGTTCTCATTTTCCCAGCCTCTCCTTCACCATGACACGGTGCCATCACGACAGCATCCAGTGCACAAGAGCGTTGGCTTTTTCTATGCTGCATAAGGCATTGTCACTACTGCTTAATTCCTGAGTTCAGAGTTCTGCTGAGGTGCTTGCTGTGCTCATACATCGCACAATGGCTTGACGGGATATGGGTAGAGTGGGATAATTTTGAGATCCATTGCAGCTCTAAATTAACCCTGCTTTTAGAATATATTTTCACATTATGGCCAAGCTGATGTACAAGTTAACTACCGACAAAAGGGGGAAGCTGTGGTAAACTGTGTTCTGACTCCTTCTTTCTCCATCCTTTCTCCCCTTTCCCCTCCCCATCTCTGTCGCCAACCACCAGCTTTCCCTCCTGATTCCTTTACAATGGCTCATCTGCTCTCAAATTAAACTGCTTCATCTTTTTTTTTTTTGCCGTCTGATTAGCGTGGCTTGCTGTGTGACTTACACAAGTATGAGAGTCACCTCAAAGTGAGCAGCGGGAGGGCATGGCTAGGAGCAGGAGTGATGCAGATATTCGGGAGTAGAGCTGGACCTGCTCCTTCAGCATGTCTCAAGCCGTATCACAAGGTCAGATCCTGATTTTGCCCGTGCACTGGACAGAAACCATGTCATTAATTTTGTTTATTCTTGAGTCTGAGCATTTCATAGAACAATGGAGTTACTGAATCAGTTAGGCTGGAACGGACCTCAGGTATTTCAGTCTGCTCAAAGCAGGGTCAAAAGGACCATTAAAGGTCCCCTTCGTTGAATGTGTGCCAGTGAACTTCAATGAACCCCATTTTGTTTGCAAGCTCTACCTGCTGACAATCTGTAGAGCATAAAAGTACCTAGACTGACATGAAAGGAAGCAAGTGGATTCAGCCTCACTGCCATCCCATGAAGGACGTCCTTTTTATCGGTGGCATTCATGGCCTCATATTCTCCTTCTGAATTCACAGGTTTTCAGAATGATTCTCTTGGTAGACACTTTCTTCTGTAAGGTGTCCCTGGAATGCTGTTTTCCACAGTAGCTCCTGGCAGGTTCAGCTGCAAGTAAATGCAAAGATGTTCTTGCAAAGGATGTCAGGGAAGGGAAATACTGTCTTCATTTTATAAAGGAGAGCTTTACCAAATCTTTTTTTCCCCTCCAGAGTCCCAGAAACCATGTGCAGCTGTGTAGCAATTGGGACACCAACCTCCTGAGGCTCAGCCCAATGCCTTTCCTGTAAAACTATTTTCCTTCAAAGCTGTCATCTATGAGGATTTTGTTAGCTACTCACAGCTCTGAGATTTGTTGGGGACTTTTGCCTAAGCTCATTCTCTTTCTTGAATACAAGAGTGCATTTGTTTCCTTGATCTGCTATCACACAATTTCTTTTTAAACAGAGCTTACTGTGCAATCTTGTGTCAGCCTTTGCATTTGTTCTTGTGCCATGCATAGATTTTTCTTTGCCTGGTGTGCCTCCACACACTTTATGGAGATTATAACTGCTCCAGTTTGTGCTATCACTGCCTTACCCACCTCATTTTTAAAACCATCTGTAATTCCATTAGAAATTATTCCTTCTACAGGATGTTTCCACATCAATATGAAAGATATTTGAAAGGCTGTTACAAAACAATCAGATGCCTTGCCTTCCTTTGCCAACTGTTGGGAACACATGGTGACCAAATGCAGAGTTTTCATATGGATGCAACAATCTTCTAATATTTTGATTGGAACATTCATTTTGTTCGCTCTCTGCAAATCCAAAGGTGAATGAATTATATTAATCCCATTCTCCTGCACAGTGTGAGTTCAGCTTTTCAGCTTTTCTCCACTGGAGTCTTTTTTTCTCTTGTGTTGATGTGCACTGAAATATTCTGTCTGGCTTGTTCAGTATTTCCCTAGATGTCCTTCTAGTCTTAGCTGCTTGGGTGGATAATGTTGCCCATTCACTGTTATTACTCTCACTTACTGTTTGAAACCTGACTTCCTTTGCCTGTTCTCATATACGTTCTCCTTGCAACTGGTATACAAAGAGACTCTTTTGACCTCTGCTGTCTGCCAACATTCATGGACTTCAGAGCTCTATGTTAGGAATTAAAATGGATGACAGAGCTGGGTATCTTTGAGGTAATCCCTTTCTACACATGTAACCCTTAATGTGGAAAGAATTAAACGCTGGGAGGCAATGTATTTGCTCACAGCTCAAAGTGGGTTTTGGTCAACATTCAGCTTGAAGCTCTTGATTTTTCTCAAGGCAATGTTTCTACTGAAAAAAGAAGTGGATGTGTTTCTCTTTGTGTTTTTTTTTCACAGATCCCTCCACTCAAAACGAGCCACACTCAGCCACATACTATTTCTGAGTGGCTCTATCTTGCTGTTTCTGTGGGCAGCCAGGGAACTATGTTATAGTTGGAAAGCAAGGTGTGTTTTATCTGAGAGGGGTATGGCTTTATTACCACAAAGGGAGAGCAGCAACTGAATTAAGCGGATATTTTCCCACCCTGTGACTACTGTTGGCGCACCTAGAGTGGCCTTACTGGAAAACATATACAGTGTCAGCTCTAAACCACTAAATTGCTGGTTATTTTCCAGGAACTTGTCTAAAAAGACAGGTTCTCCAGTATTTCACTGAGAAGGAATCAGCTGGAGCAGCTCCACTTTCTACAGCCTTAAGAAATAGTAATGTATGATCCAGAAACAGTAATACAAGTACATCACCAGTAGAGACAGTGACATGATCTGGCTTTTCAACCTGGCTGCTTTTTCTGGTTGTTCTCCCTAATGCTTATCCCTCAAATTAACTTTGCAGTGAACATATTACTGCTCTGGTAATATGGCTGCATCTGCACTCCCGATGATCAGAAGGTGTGGTCAAAACATTTCCTGAATCATTTCCTGGTCTCTGTGCTAAAGATGTATGAAGGGATTTTGGAAGGTCAGATACTTTGTGCGTAAACAACATCAAATGTCCTAAAATACACTGTGAATTTCAAAACTTTTCTTGAGCACTTATGTTAGCAAAATTTACTTGCTTAGAGGCATATGAAACAGAAAAACAAAGTGGCTTAGAACATGGTCAGACCTAATTCAATTTTGTATTTAAATTCTTATGCTCAGGAAATTTTTACTTAATACTACTAATTTTAAATCTAATGTCTTAGAAAAGAGATGGAAAAATGAAAGAAAGAAATTTATACAGAAAATATTTTAACACCTATTCAAGCACTATTGTGACACTGGGATGGAGCAATGTCTGTAGACAGGCAGTGCAAAGATGTCTGAGTGCCTTGTTTAGTGCTTGCAAGTAGGCTGAACCCTTACTCCTCATACTTCTGTTTAAATGGGCTGTTCCACAGGTCGTATTTCTCATTTTCTGCAGTCAGCCTGTCACCTGGTTAATATTGCAAAGATTTACACTAAATTCATGACTGCCAGTTTGAAGTGTCAAAGCTCCTTTAAAAGAAAAATAAAGTTAACCTGGGTGAAATGAATAATACATATTTTATAGCCAAAAAGTGAGTTTCTTTTAAGCTCCAGAAGAATTGCTAGTACCTACAACCGGTGATTGCAACAATATTTTTTCCTAAGGAACAGAAAGCATTTATAGCTTGATATCCAATTCCTTAAGGTATGCCTACACTTATAAATTTAAGAATATTTTTTCTCTGTTCATTGTGTACTCTGGCAGAAGTTGGGAAAGATGTAAATTTTTTCTTTATACATGCCGAAGCATTAGCAAACAGTGTCACCCCTAACACATCCTGTGAAACAACAGTCCTCAACTTTTCTCCAAAATTAAACAGAAAGAAAACACTTTTAAATTGGTGCCCCAGATTTTGCCAGAGTTACTTTTCAAAGAAAACAGAGCCTCACTGCTGCAGTCCCTGATGTCCATACTGGATTACAGTGTCATACATGATGTTAGTATGCTGAAGATCCTGGAATGCAATGTAAATCTCATTTCCAGATTTTAATTAATGAGAAAATATTGTAGCAACTGTAATGGAAGACTGCAAAGGGTCTAAAGATGGTGGTTCAGTTATTTCCAATAGATGAAAGACAGGCAGAAGCTCTTACCAAACCAGGTCATACAATGCCACTTATGGACTGAAATTGAAATTTTCAGTGGTTTGGAAGATACGCAACCCAGTTGTCCTGGGATAACATGGCTATGATTCACTGTTTCAAAAGCAATCACAGAGCAGCAACTACTTTCTGCCCCCAGTCACTCTATCCCATGTCAGAGTGAAGGTCATAACAATTTTCAGCAGGCTGGTGAATGCCTGGGGATTTTGTGGCTTGTGTTTGTTAGGAGGATGTGAACACAAGTTTGTCATCTATTTTACAAGCACACAGGGCTTACATCCGTAGCTATTATTGGTTAAAAGTAGTTAGGGAAAGGCAGGGCATGTAGGATAAGAATGCATCCCCTGTCTTTGTCTACATACACATGCATTTATAAACTGGAGGTCCCACGGGCAGAGTGAATTGTCCTGGGCAAAGCAGTCTCAGGTGGGGAAATTTTACTTAATTCATTGCCAATAAACAAAAACTTACAAACACAGAGAGAAAAAGGAATTTAGGCACTTACAAAGACATAGGTAAAACACCTATTCCCAGTCTCAGCTTACCTTATCTTCCCCCTGGCGAGGGGATAGGCAGTGCAGGAGGTGGGGAGCATGAAGCAATGCTCTTCTGCTGCCCTTTGCCGCTCACTGATTTTCCTGCCAGGCTGTTTCTGAGGGCCCTGCATCAGCGTGGGTCCCCCACAGGTGGTCGTGGCAACTTCTGCCCTTCTCAGAGGGCAAGACTTCAAAGGAAAGAGGGTAGATAAAGGAGCTGTGAAGCGGCTCCTGTGAAACAAGAGTTTGGCTGGCAGATCAGGAGAGATGTGTCAGCACTGACAAAGCAGAGCAAGAGGCCGGAGGGCCTTTACAAAACCATGCCGTGGAGGGACTCTTCAGGAGGGTGAGGAGAACATTTGTATGGAAGGACAAGCTGTGAAGACCAGCACAGGAAGCTGTGCAACAGAAGGGTGGAGATGTAGAAGGTCCAAGAGAGCTGCGGCACTGCTGGTGTGCTTCCCAAGGAGAGGGCTAGTCTTTGTCCTGCTGAAGGAAGATCACCAGCTCTTTGGAAGTGATGGGTGCCTTACTTTGTTTTTGTGGAGTTGTGCTAGGCCTTTGGCTGAAATGCCTACAAAGTGCATGTCCTCTGGGGATGGATCAGCTACCCTGGGGCATTTGAAACAGCAATATGTTCCCACATGTCCTGGAGGCCACAGAGCACTTACCTTGATGTATACCACACTCCCTTGCACCTTGAGACACATTAGATACTCCCTTTTAATCTGCTTTTAAATTTGTAGTTTTAATTAGCTAAGTTTCCTGCTTTTAATTTCCTCCCCCAAGAAGTTCTGTGTAATACTACTGCTGCAGAAAGTCAGTGAGTGTCCCAGATCTAGAGCTGTACCTTAAAATGCTCAGTGACTCGTGCTGAGGAAATATCTTTGAGCTGAATTGTCCTAAAATTCAACTAAACTGCAAAAAACTCCTTGATTTTAAAAGAAGTAATTGGAAACTTTGCCAGAACTTTGCTGAAACTTTACTAGTCTCCTATGGGGCTACTCTTTCTCTTCAGTAAAGAAATGAAAGAGCTTTTCCTAAGTATTCTGGAGTTTTTGTGGCAGAACATACATCCATGCATATCCTTTCATGCAAACATTTCAAACTTTTCTAATGACTGCTCTGAGGTAAATGCTAATATGTACACTTGCCTCCCTCATGAATGTCAAGGTCTCCTAGGAACTATATTTTTGTGTTTATTGCTACCATGTAAAGTGAGTGTCATGGTGATGAGTAAAAAATGTAAGAGTACAGGTAAAAGAAGATGACTGTAGTAGAAAGAAGTCAAAATCAGAAAAGCAGCAACAGGAATGGCCAGCAATGAATGGAGGGAAGTTCCAGGAAAGCTGACTGCAGAAGCAGCAAGACTAGGGTCAGAAAGGGAATTCCATTTTACCCACAATAATCTCTGCAAAGATCTTAAAGGAAGGAAGTGGAGAGGCCTCCAGTCAGACAGCAAACACAACACCCGTGTTTTCTGCTGTGCCATCTGTTTCTACGTCCTGCAGTGCATTGCTACATACAGCTGCTGCCACCAAATGCCCGGCTAATTTTAGGGTACTCATCTGTGCTTGAGCTTGAGTAAGTAATCTCTCAGCCTTCATTTGTAGAAGATGACACATGAGCTCTCCCACCTGCTATAGACTTCCTCTCCTTGGGAGACCATAAAGGCAGCTACGCAGTTGTGGGATGAGAAAGAAGGGACACATAATTAATTAGAAACTGCTAAGTTGTCAGCAGCATTGGCAATAGTAAGCAGTTTGTTTTCAGCCTGGGGTGGGGTTAACTTGCAAAATAAATAAAAAAAACCCTTTGACTGGAAGGGTCCAGTGCATTCGTCAATGTTTGTGTAAAGAAGTAAAGGAAGATACAGTAAAGCTTGCCAACGATGCAAAATAACATTGTTAAAGGAAAACAAAGAGTTGCTTTAGGAACATAGACCATGCTATGCATCTGGCCTTACTCCTAGGTAGTGGAACTTGCTGCTGCAGCAACAAGAAGTTGCATCCTGGGGATGTGGAGATCTGTATCTTTAGGACTTCTGTTTGTTTTCTTGCTTATCCATATGCATTGTGTACGGGATGGAAGGGGAAGGGGAGTTACCTACCTATATTTTCAATGGGACTGTGACTTCAGCCAAATGTGTGTGTGGAGAAGCGGTTCTGGGAAACAGGTGAAGAAAGGATAAATTAGTTGGTAACTTGGCCATGATTTGGTGTGTGTACCACTGTTTCTCCAGGTCTGAACCTTTGAGTTGGCAAGGGCCTGAGAAGGAGACATTTAAACCCAAGAAAAAATGCTGGTAGTCAAAGAATTTGAAGGGAAGCAAACTGACAGCAAAATACTGAATTGCATGTAGACCAATCAGTTCTAAGTTGGTGTGCCTGCAGAAAAAAAAAGCTTCATAGTAGACTCCTTGGTGAAAAGCACCTGTTGATTTGAGCTGAGATTCAAGTTAAATAAACAAGACTTTATATCAAGAAAGAAAAAGAATGCTACTAAGAACATATCGTAATGTAAACTAAGAGTGTAACTTCACCTTGAATACTGTTTACAGTTCTGGGCACAGCACTTCAAAAAGGGTAACGCTAGAAAGCAAATGGATACAGAGAAGGGCAAGAAAAAAATATCAGAGGAATAACAAGATTTCTACTGTGTGCATGGTGATTATAAAGGTGAATGCTTTAGAGAGAGACACAAATAAATTATGACATAGCAGAAATATATCCAATACTGACTAGAACAGGAAGGTCAGACAGAGGCACCTATTTGCTTCCATAATAGAAAAATACAGAGACACCATAAGGTGAAGAGGAAACCAATTTAAAACTGTTAAAATGATGTTTTTGGAAGCATAAATAGCATGCAGCTACATATAAACTGCTGTAAAACATGACTGAAAAAAAGGGATTAGTAGGATTCCAAAGGAGGACTTAAAACCAGATTTCCAGTGGTATTTGGGTGGCTAACTCCCGCTGAAGCGCATGTAGGAACTTCAGTTAGCTCTGAGCTCAATTTTGGGAGAATCTGAACATGCTGGTCATAATCCAGAAAGACACATATTTCACTCTCAGCAGGTAAATAGTGTCCCTGACGAGTGCAGCAGAAATTATACTCCTGAAGTTAAGCACACGCTTACATTCTTTGCTGGACTGGTATGAACATGTTCAGTATTGAGCTTTCTATAAATAAAATGCCCACAAATATTTATCCCAGGGGAAAAAAATTGCTTAATTGAGGAAACAAATACCCAGCAGTCTGCATACTTTAAACAGCAACAATAGCGCTCATATAATAACGTACACGGGCTGACTCAGATATGAGGAAGAATTGAGCGCCAGCTGGAAATACATGCTAGTTGTTTATTCCACTGACAAGAAAGATGTTGCATTAAAAAAAAATACTTTAGCTTAAAGCCACATTTCACTGTCTGACACTATTTTGGAAGAAATGAATAGTGTCTTGTCAGTATGCCTTAGTGAAAAAAAGAGAAGAATTTTTTTTAAAAATGCACCAATACCTGGAATATTTAGAGAGTGAAATACATGAATCAAACACAGTAAAGAGTTTGAAGATTTGAAGTTCTGGTTCTTTGTTGTAGAGAGCTGTTCAGGATTAGTTACATGGTATGTATTCCTTGGTGGTGAAACAAGGTGCCCTTCCTCCACTGTCCTTCAGCCCTTTGTGCCTGCTCCCACATCCCATTTAGATGTGCCAGCACAACTGCTTGTGGGATCATTTCATGGACCAGATTAGGAAGATCTGTGTTAAAAAGCAAACAAACAAACAAAAAAAAAACCAAACCAAAAGCAAGGACAAAAGACTTTTTTTTTTTTTTCCTAGAGTTTTGGGGGTTTTTTTTGGCCCTGGAGTGTATCAAGGGTCTCAGACACAGAGTGTTCCACAAAGAATTGCGTTGCCTCCATCAAGGAGACAGCAAACTGCTGCGGAGAGGTGGCAGCTGGGTCAGGGCAGCGCAGGGAAACTTCCCAAGGCAGTTTAGTCAGCAAAATAAAGTTTAATTGCCCCACGAGTCTTTCTCTGGAGTCAAGTTTACAGGAGGATTTAATTCCAAAGCTGATATTCATCCCATCTCTGTCATTGCACTTATATATATGCATATATACATACATAAATATATATTAAAATATTGTGTATGTATCTCTGCTTAATCTCTCATTATGACAAGAGATTTGTTTTCCTTGAGGAAAAACAAAACAAGCCACAAAGCAAAACTACACAGGCAAACTGAAGCATTTGGAGGCAGATTTAAAAATGCCTGGGAAAGCACACTGCAATGTTTGTAAAGACCTATACAATAGAGTCCTAGCTGTCAGCCACACAAACATTCCTCTAGCCTGAATGAGCGCTTAAGTATGAAGCAACAGCCTATAAGCACGGGCAGAGAAGCAGATGGCAGGGCACTCTATTAATATGGAGAATTCAAGTGATTCCAAACATTTCGTCGTGCTTTCACTCTCATGATCTGAAACTGTGTTACAATGGAGTGAAGTGCCAATGGCTCCATTTTAGGGATGAGGAATCTGCAGATAGACCTAATCAGATATTGCTCATTTTCTATCAGCTCCTGTGTACTTCCACCAGTTCTTCCCTGCTTGCTGAAGTATGTTCTGTGTATGCCAGCAAGGTCCTTTCTAGAGCCTGTATGTGCTGAGGTGCAGTATCAGTTTGTGTACAGCCTTCCTCCCTGTCCCCAGGATAGACAGCAAAATCCTCTGCCCAAGAAGATTAAACGACTGATGGATCTAGAAAGAGGACTTGGGTCTCCAGGCTCCAAGATAGCGTACTATGTGCTGATTTGTGCCAGCCACTGGAATGCCTCATGAGTAAAGCCTTCCTGAGACCTTATGCGAATAAAATTTTAGATGCCTTGCACTTTAATGTGGTTTAGAGGCTTTGGCTCTTCGGTTTGTTTTTTTTTTTTTTTCAGTTTAAATCTTCTTAATATTTTATTACCTGGGGAGCAGCATTAACATTCACCTGTCTGAAAATGATCAGGGAACTGAAATGCAAATTACTCCCAGACAATGCAAATATGTGGCATTTTGCAAATGAATATTGCAAGACTTATACACATGTAAGAGCATATTCCTGATGCAGCCACTGTTGTCAATTAAGCTGGTGATGACCGTAATATGTTCTATTGTATGGCAGAGGTTAATTGTTCTCGCTGTTTTTGTCTTCATCTCAGCAGGCGCTGCTATGCATCACTTTCTCCTTTCTTCTTCTCTCCTGGCTAGTGACAACACTGGCTGGAAGTAGCTGGCTAGTTTGCTGTCTTGTGTCAGATGTGTTAAATGCTGGGTTGCTGAAGGTAACAGCTCAGTTCACCCCAGGGGAATGTGTTGAATATTCAGAGACTGGTTTTGGCCCCTGGACTTCTCTGCTGCTTAGTATCTAGCTTTGCTTTTTCTTACTTCTCCATGCAAGTAACAGCAGACTTGGAGGGGCATCATGTGAACTTTATGATACAGGAGCTGCCCCAAGGTTTCCTGCCTTCAGATTCCCTTTTGGTCTGCACTCACACCTCTGAATTAAAATTGTGTTGCTTCAGTGCTTCAAATATGATAAGCATTCTGCAGACAAAGGAATGAGCAGCTCTTCCCTGGAAAAACTTCAGAAAAGCAAATAGGTATCCAACCCCCACTGAAAGGCCAATCTTCAGATATAATTGTGCACTGACATATGAAAGCAAGGAATGTACCCTTTTTATCTGCCAATATAATTTACTTCCAGCTGCAGCTCTACCTGACCACTATTAGATACACCCACTGTATTCTGTACCACACAGCAGAAATGGGACAGGGGGATAATGAATGGATAAATGAAGGCTTACAAAATCACATAGGCTGTGGAATGCAGAATTGTTACTGACCAAACTTGCAATATTTGAACTAAGGAGCACTCATGGAATGTTAGTAGGAGATGGGCTTAAGACAAATTTTTAAAAGTACTTTTTATACAACAATAATGACCTGAAATTTGTTGCCACAAAGGTTGTAGAGGCAGATATTTTTCAATGAGTTCAAAAAGGAGTGAGACTGATTCATGGACCACAGGTCCATAAACAGACGCGAAGAGAACAGGAAGGGATGCACCCTCTGACACCTAATGCAACAACTGTGGGAGCTAAGGAGCAAGATAGGAGGGAATGGACTGCAGACAGTGGTCAGGCTTGAGTGTGCTCCCTAAACAACACTGACGTTAGATTTTTTGCTGACAGATCTAAGGGGAACAGTTCACTTCCTGGCCTCCCCCCACTTATGCACACTTGAAGGGCCAACCCTTCAAATATGGCTTTGAAGTTCTTCTCATGTTCTGAGACAACATAGGCTTTTACCATTTTTTCTTCTCAATAACTATTCCTGACTGATGTAACTGATCCATATATCTCAGTTGCCACCTTGACTTCCTCAGTCTCACTTCTTAAGTACAAAAGAGTATCCTTAAAAGACCCGTGGAAAAGTACCCGCTAGTATAGCTTGAACAGTACTCCCTCAGTTTTTGCAAAATGGGTTGCAGAATCTCCATGTACTTGTTACATCTTCAAGGATTGAAAGAGATTATGCATTAACACCTTAGAGATAATGCATGTAAATACCACTTTCCAGAATCTTCATTTGTGTTTTTTCAAATAATACCATCCTTACCAAACTCATGAAAAGTTTCCACACACTAATACTTAATAAATGGATGCAAATCTCTTATGATGGTGTAATATATACATGTCCCCATAAGTAGACCCATGAATTTACTTTGAGTATGCACACACTCTTCTTGAAAACTGATATCCTATCTTGTCATTGTGAAATTGAATAATCAGTGTGCAGAAACAAGAACTTCTGCAGATAGTCAATAAAAGGTAAAAGTCTACAGCTCTAGTATTTTTCACAAAGCCTTTCTGACTTCTCAGTAGCAAATCTCAAAGGAGACCTACAAATCCCTTCAAATAATGTCTAGAATTAAAACTTGTAACTCCTCTGGATTCTAAAAAGGGGAATAATGAAGATATTACTTTGTGTGCCATTACAATTTGCCATCTGACCCTATTTTCATGGACATGAATGGTTTCTTTTTTGTGTCTATTCCATAAGATCTGTTGACTCCCTCCCTGCTAATGTGTATGGCTTCTCTGTCAGTGCTTTCCTCTCAAGTGATTTAATCAATTAGCAAAATCAGACTGAGCTACAAGCAAGTATATCTAACTTTCTTTTAGCTTTGTTTTTGATGTGATGCTTCTTACCAGACCTCGTAAAAGAACTCCAAAGCCTGTACTTGCTTTTTTCTGTAGTTGTTTTGTAAATCTAATAGAAGACAAAAGTTTTTACAGCCCTACATCTTAACAAAATGCTGGAGAAGGTAGTCAGTCTCAGCACTTATGTTTTGAAGACTGTCAGTGCGGAGATGTACGAAGCAGGGAACAAAAGGGTTTTATTTATTCAGATTACATTGATGTGGAATTTTTGATGGTGCATTAACATCAAGAAAATACATTTCCACGTTTCACTTTTTCATGAGAGTAGGAAGATGACTTATTCTGCCTGCTCATTTGTCATCTTTGCTGGGACTGCCAGGTGTATTGATTCTCATACGCATCTCTCCACTGGCACAAGCAATTCAGTTAAAGGCTATTGCAAATGCCTTTTAGCTAGTAATAGGTTTTGGTAACTAATAATTGCCTATGCTGAAATATATAGCAGAAAAGAAATTATTTTCTAGTGTAGTTTCCACTTCGTGTGCTATATTTTGTAGATAAGATTTCTGTGACTTAGAATTTAGAACTCCAAGTGATGTCCTAAAATAGCATAAATAAGATCTTGGTGCAGAAGATATCGAAGTTTGAAGACACCTTTTGACCTTTTGGCTTCACTAGGCTTAGGATCATGTTTGGTGGTAATTTAAGAAATAAACCCTCACCTTTTAGATATATGCACATATGAACTGAGTCCTTATATAGCAACTGCTTCTTGGTCTTTCCTCTGAAAAAGCAGAATGGACTGGGGAAAAGATAGGTTTCTTTTTACACCACAGAAATAACTTCCAGTGTTTCTTAGATCCCTCTACTAGTATAAGCAATATGGGAAGAGAGTTCATTACTTAAAAGGTGTCGTAGTTCAGCCCCGATCAGGACCAGACCACGCAGTCTCTCTCTCACTCCCCCCACCCTCCGAGAGAACAGGGAGAGAAAATATAAGGAAAAACGGCTCGAGGTTTGAGATAAGGACAGGGAGAAATCCTTAAAGTTACCGTCTCGGGCAAAACAGACTCAACTTGGGGAAAACTATTCATTTATTACTACAAACAGCAGGATAATGAGACAGAGAACAAGATAACCTCCGCCCACCCCTCCCTCTTCCCGAGCTTAACATTATCTCTACTACCATCCCCCCCCCGAGCGGCACAGGGGGGAAGAGGGAATGGGGGTTGTGGTCAGTTCATCACATGTTGTTTCACACCGCTGCTTCATGGTTGGGGGAAGAACTCCTCGCATTCCTCCCCTGCTCCGTTGTGGGGTCCCACCCCTATGCCACAGTCCTTTGTGGAACTGCTCTGGCGTGGGTCATCTCTTCCACGGGTGCAGTCCCTCTAGAACAGCTGTCCCAGCAGGCCCTCCACGGGCCACAGCTGCCTTCAGGCATCCACCTCCCTCGGTATGGGGTCCTTCACGGGCTCCAAGTGGATCTCTGCTCCTCCGTGGACCTCCATGGGCTGCAGGGGGACAACCTGCTCCACCATGGTCGTCACCACAGGCTGCAGGGGAATCTTGGCCAGGAGCCGCATTACTCCTCCCCCTCCTTCTTCACTGACCTTGGCGTCTGCAGCCGTTCCTCACAACAGGCTGGTAGATGTCTCTCAGGATCTTTTTTACATCTTATTCACTTCTCATCTCCTCTCCACTTCTTGCAGCTGGGCTGGACCGAGTCGGGCCCAGTCGGCCGCCTGGCGAGAGGCCAGAGAGTGAGGCCTGCAAGGCCCATGAGGCCTGCGCCTCCCCTTCTGCGCCTCTGCCCCCACTCAGCTTCCTCACATCTTCTCTCCTCTCTCTTTTTTTTTTTCTGTTTTCCCCTACTTAAATACGTTATCGCAGAGGCGTTATTACGAGACATTCTGCTACCAATCGGCTCGGCCTTGGCCAGCAGTGGGTCCGCCCTAGGCCTGGCCAAGTCCACTGAACAAAGGGGAGCGACTTCTAGCAGTTTCCTACAGAAGCTACCACCTTAGGCCCCCCCTCACTAACAAAACCACGACAAAAGGTCACAGATCGCTGTTTTTAAGTGAGGGACTTCTCTCGGAAATGTAGTAGGCATATTTCACTAAGATATGTTTCTAAATAATGTATTTAAGGAGTGACAAAAATACTCTTTACTTTTGCCCAATCTGTGAAGGTAGCTGCTTTGGGAAAGGGAATGGTAGCAAGGGAGAGGGAGGAAGAGGGAAAAAAAAACCACTATGCAAAAAACTTAATATCATTATCTCTTTGCTTTGTCTTATTGTGTTTTTACGCATTTACTTTGAAACTAGTGTGTTTGGTGGACTTTCCTGGCTGTATCTGAGCTGAGTATTACATCAAGCAGCCTAGCCCAGCAGTGGTCTCGCAGCCCTGTCTGATATTCCCTTTGTGCGTCAGGCAGAGAGGGATTTTGTTTCATGCATCATTCATAAACTCACTGCTGGGATTCCACAAGTCGCTACATTTCCCAGTCCTATTGCAGAGACTTAAAACAAAAAGAGATGACTGTACAGTCTTCTTTTGTGGAAATTGGTCACTGGTGCAACATCACAAGCTATTGCTGATGGCAAAGACAACACTTATTTTGAATACAGGGTAAAAAAGTAGCTATTTTCTGTTGGGTCCATGTCTTGAAAGTTTTGTTCAGTCACACTGTGTGCTGTCTTGCGATGTTATTTCACATGCTGACAGAAGAGTCACCTGTATCTCCAGCACAAAGAATAGGAGAAAACAAAACCCTTATGTGGAAAACTGCTCCTTGAGAACTTGTGCACATCACTTAATCTTCCAGTCAATCAAAAGCTTTTCTCTTACCCAGCTAAATCACAGTCAGATCTCCTTCCCCTCAAATTCAGCCTATTCTTTGCATCTATTGGATTCCTTTCCTCTTTTATCTCCTCCTGTATTATTACACAGTGGGTGGTAGATCCTTTCCTTCTGCTCTTTCCACCATCTGGAACAACCATTCTGTGACTGATTGAGTTGGGCTCATTTCATGTGTAGTCTCATCTCATATCTGGTCTTATGGGACATCTATTTTCATTGACCTAGGCCTCCTTTCCCAACTAAAAAGTAGTAAGAAACTCAATAAATCTTTCATTGCTGAACTTCTTTGCATTGTCCCTATGAAAGCATCTGAAAAACCAAGATGGTGCAGCAATCACTCTTACTTCTAGCCTAGACCAGGTGTGAGATCCATTGTAACAAAGGATATTTGTATTTGTGCTGATTAATGTAGCCCACAGAGACATGTTCTTAGATGTTTCTAGTAATGGCATATATAATCCATCACAGTGCATTTTGGAGCAGGGCCTCAGGATACATGATGAATCCTGGCTGAATCAGTTTATAGCAAGACAAATGTGTACTCCTATCTGTTGCACAGAAGTTGTTCCCTACAGATGACGAATCACATCTTTCACCACGTTTTCACCTGATTAGACAGGAATATAGGAAGTCCCTGATGCCCATCCCATTCAACCAAGTGAAACAGAACAGGAATTTGATGGCACCCAGGAGAAAATTCCCGGATTCAGATTTCTGCCTTCACGTTCCTCGAAGTTCCCTGCAGATAGAGGGACATTAGCTTTGATCTTGCAGTGGTCCTTGTTGCATCTCCCAGCGATCGCCCTCTCATCTTAGCTGTATGATTGCTCTTGTTTATCACACCCAATTTGTGCATAAATATTGAAGGATTCAGGACTGCAGCAGAACCCTGAAACATGCCATGCTTTTCATATCATTCTTCAATTCTTTTGAATAATATCTTCCTCTGCTGGCCTCCATAGAGCTTGAAATAGATGCACTTTTCAATACATCACAATACAGTGTAATATAATACACAGTTCGCCCCAAAAGCCAGCTGAAGTGTATTGGTGTCTAGTGTAGTATAACTAAAAGAGTCTTCTGAAATAAACCAAAATGATGAATGTGTCAGGCAGTACAAGCTGAGAAAGATGCCATGCTGCTCTCTTGCTCTTCATTGAGGCCAAGGTAGCAGTTTCTTCCTATTAGGGAGCTAATAAGGACAAAACTAATAATAGAACCAGTATTAGCTTTGTGCTACTCTGACCCTTCTGCACTTTTCACTTGATGACCACTGAAGGAATTTAAAATCATCACTGATGTCACATTACTGAGAAACCCTGACAGACATTCAAGAGCACAATTGCATAGGTTTTCCTTTTCATTTTTTTTTTTTTTTGTCTAGCTCACTTTTCTCTCAGGTCTGTTTGGGGAAGGAATAGCAGTGGTTTTGAATAATGAAGAGACAGGTCCAGCTGAATCTTCAGGCAGTTATTTTTCAGGTCAGATTGAGGGATGTCATGAGTGAATATTATTTACACAGAGCTGAAGATTAAGTTTTGAAAAGCACTGTTTTAAATATTTTTCTAATTAGTCTTCTACTACATTTGGCATGGATGAAGTATTACTTGAATACTGTTTGTCTGTAGGATTATGCAGCTTCTGAAGGTAATTGTTTTCTTTATATGCAAACTCCTTCTTAGACTGTGGATGAATTCATGGTTTGTGACAAAACTAACAAAAATAAAATAAGAGTGGGGACATGTGTGAGGTTATGCTGACTGGTACCATGTTTCTCAACATGCAGTGGAACTTGCTGTGTGTTAGTTTGTGTACAATATGCTTTTTACTGCTGTCACAATGAGCCAAGGGTGATAGTGCTCTAGGCAAATCGGTACAGAAAAATTCATGCCTATCAACTGGAGATATCTACACTCATATGATATTAAAGGTGTGACAATTTTTGTGTGTGATTGTAGAACATCTTCTGCTATCATATAGTTCTTTCATTGCAAGTGCCTGTGCAATGTCTTTAAAGGTTTACGTGCAGGCTGTGTTTCACTCTAAGTAACTGCCTTGTTGCTGAATGTTCCTCCACATGCTGCAAAATTAAGACATTTAGCCCTTTGCCCTATGAATTACCAGCAGCCTTTCACTCAGCTCGCATCTAATTACTGTGCAAGTCTTTTCCTGTGGGTCTGTGGACTTCATTCTGTGCTGGTATTACCCATTGTGGAACAATTTGCAAATCACACAAAGTATCAAAAAGTGTCATTTTGTTTTACTCTGCTTCTGTTGGGGTGTAAATAGCCATTCAAGATCTAAGGCACGGAGTACTCACCATTCCTTCCTCGCATAGATTCAGAACCTCAATGGCTCTTCAGGTAGATGGATTAACATTTTCCATGAGGGCAACTGAAGGGCAAGAAACGCTGCAAATGTCTCCTTAAGGCTTGCACAGTATGTGAGGCAACTAGAGATTTCATACAGCAGTAATTAAAACCGAACATATACTCAATACAATAAAAATCTCCATATGAGAACTTTATCCCCACCTATTACCTCTACGCTATTTGTTACTTCCATTTGCCACATCCAAAACAGAAACACTTTGGGGGTATTTGGTGCAAAACTGATTTACTCTGTGAAAGGATGCTGTAAAATTAATTAATTTTAGGTCTGTTTTTATTAGTTGATTCAGGGGACACAGTAATCCATTTTAATTTTTGTAAAGGACAAGCAGAGAAAGGAGTTACTGAGCAGGACTTGATTTCTGTCATCATAGCTCAATTAGCTTGCTTTCTTCGGTAGCTACACCACATCAACTGCTTGCCAAAGAGTCTGTCTTCCCTTCATTGTAATTTTCTAAATCTGCTCCTTACCTCCTGAACTCTCTGGTATTTTATCTGGAGGATATATCAGTTCAAAGCAAGGGACAGGACTGTAGAGCTTTCTCTCCTTGAAGAAACATAACCTTTGTGCTGGATTGACTCTTCTGTGCTCTTAAAACCATTTTAGACCTAAACCATGTCCAATTCTAATTTCCCAAGCCCCAGTATTTCAGTCCTGAGGGAAGGGGGTCAATTTACATCTAATTTTGTGGGGGGTGGGAGGAACGGTACCAAAAAAGATGCCAATTATGAATAGGACAAGCTGCTTTTCACCTCCTTGTTAAGGCATATGCATAGGCAAATCCTTAGCTGCTGTAAATTAGCATAATTCCACTCACATCCAGAGAAATATCTCAATTTTCATTATCTGGATCTTTATTTTCAGGTACTGAGTGCATTACAGAATTTCCTGTGTGAGGCAATTTGCATTCAGGCATGCTCCAGCTGCACGGTTCTATAATGTTTATATGCCTGTCATTATAAAATGCTGAGTGAACAATAACAAGGACTAAACAAGAGCATATGAAGAGGAGAAAAGACTTGGGATGAAGTGCGTGCCTTGCACAGATATTCAGTATGTTAAACTGCTTTATTATTATTTTCAGTTATTTCTTAGCTAGACATAGACAATCAGTCTGCTGTAGCAGAAAAGAACTGTAAGGAATATAAAAAATAAAGCTATGGCACAGCTGCTTTTTTTTTTTCCTGCTGCAAGCGCTGAGAGGAAAATGCACTTTGAGGCAAAGCTTTTCAGTGTAGAGAAATTAAAAAAAAAAAGGAGCCAAGGACAGTACAGAAAAACCTCAGTGTGTGCAACGAGGTTAACCCTGAAGGAAAAAAATGTTCACTGAAGTTCATGAAACGTCTTCTTGCCACCTAGTCTATGTGTTTTGCTTTAAAAGCGGAACAACTGATGGGAAAGGAACTGGGAGGCAAAAGTGCAACTGTCAGAAAGACCAGGAGAAAGTAGCCCTTGAGATGAGAACGGGGAAAGAAACAAAGGAAGAGAGAAGCAGTAATAGGAAACCTTCTGTTCCTTTACGCAGGCAGTCACTTGCAGTCTCCCTCTCTGCCAGGGTCTGAGGCCTGCTGAATCCTGGCCATCAAAGCAGCCTAACCAAAACCTTTCAGGGATGTCAGATGATTTGCCCTGCTGGTTTTGGGTGGGATTTTATGGAGCTGTCATTTGAAAGCCAGTGATGATGAGAGATGATGAGTTAACAGGAGTAATCATTTAGTGCTCCAAGTGCTTTTAACATCTGGGTTATGAAGCTTACTAGAGAAAAGCGTTATTAACCATTTAAGCACTGTCACACTGTCTTTTGTCCTTCACTTAGGTGTTTAGCCTCCTGATAAAGGGCTAGTAGCTGTTAGTGCAGCCTCTAATGCAAGAAAGGTTGAATTTTAGGTATAAAATATTAGGCAGAGCTCAGACTTTGTTAAAAAGTGTTAACCTGGAAAAACAGATCAGTCCTTTGGAGTGTTAAGGACTCAAGCATAAATGATGTTAGGTATCAAAAGAGCTCTTTTACTCTTTGCTATTCAGATTGCAACATCGCTGCCATCCAATGAAGGAGCAGAAACAGGCTCTGCCACTCAGTTAATCAGTCGCAAAGCTCCAGTAACCGAGAGCATGCTGCTCAAGAACAGCCCACATTCTGGGAATTACTTGTACAAGATGCCCAATGGATATTTATGAACAATAAACACTGTGAAACAAAGCCAGGTTAATAAATTACAAAGCATGTATTTCTACAAGAAAATATACATATATACAAAAATTCAAAATGGTTGAGAACTACTGAATTCTGAGTTTGAATTACTACCATTGAAAAATCAATATAAGAAAAATTGGGAAGGCAAAAGATTTTAAAGAAAGAGAGTGCAGATTCTTTAAATAAACTTTTAAAGCCCAGTTCCCGCTGACCCTAGGGAGCACGCCTGTGGGCAAAGAGGGTACAATCAGAGTCAGCCAAATAGACTTTAAACAGTAATAGACATTCCGCAGTGCTGAGGGATCATGAAGGATTTGGGCATGGGGAGGAGATGAGCATAATGCCCCCAAATAAATGGGTTACACAGTATAATAGGTCTATGTCTGAGCTCAGAAACATTTTATTCAGGCTTGGTCCAAGCTAGCACCAGAACAGAAAGCAATATTCCTGCATTAATATGTCACTGAATGCAGATAAATAGATGCTGTGAACTGACATAGCCATACAGCTTTCTGATCCCAGCTAGTGTCCTTACACAGCGCAACGCAGTACCCTGTGAACGTGCCACCTTGAATCAACAATAGTTGAAGGCACAGGAGTGCAGCCCAGCAGGGCAATGACAAGGGAGGCCACTGTGCCATTCAGCACCTCCAGGTTCACCCTTCATCTGCCCAGCACACTGACATCACGGGAAAAAAAAAAGCAACATTTTTTTTTTCCATACATGCAGTATTGCAATGAGGCTTACAGTTTCTCCCTTCCCATCCCTTTGGAAATTAGGTACTCTAAACTCTAAAAACAGAGAGAAGCAATAATTTTCCTCTCTAAAGGAGAGAAAATAGAAAGAAAATGGGTTTTCTCTTCATTACAAAATCTCTTCAGTGAAAGTCTTGTCACTAAGTCCCAGTTGGGATGCACTTTGGTCTTTCTTTATTTTCAGCTCTTTAAATGAGTCTCATAGTTTTGAAGAGATCAAGAGAGTTGGCATTTCTTATCTAAAACTGGGGCTTTTACAGTGACATTATTCTACTCTCATCATTTTATTTTGAAGACAAGAATTGACCCGAAGAACAGAAACCTTAACCTGAGGTTCTCCAAACATGCTTTATGTTGTAGAGGGGAATAAAAAGTTTCCCTCACAATTGCCTCAATTTCTAATGAACTAACCAAAACCCTGAGACATTACAGATATTCTAAGACTCTGGAATTCAGATTCAAAATCCACAGTATCAAGCCACTTTTAAAAATAAATATGAAATGTGGTACAGATTTAGACAATTTCATCCACTGAATTCTACTCATATTGTGTATAGAAAAGTTGTTTTGCTATTCCTATCAGTAATGACTTTTGTAATTGGATATGCTGTGAAATTCAGCTCTGCTTCATAGCTTCATCTATTACCAGTTTTTCTGTTCTCTTTTTGATGCCCAGATTATCTCACATTCATCTGGACTTTGTCAATGCAAAGCTGTTCTTATTACTAGCCTTTGTTGTTTCCTGACTTGATTTTGAGTCAATTTCCTTTCTTGTAAATATGTATCATTAACATACTTGATTAACTTATTAAACATTACAGCACAAGCTCGTTATGTGTTTGTCTGATGTGATTTAACTTTCATTTTTAGTGAGTTCATTGCAATGGAAAGGCTGTACGATGCAGAGGGAGTACAGGGTACTGCATAATGGCTCTCTTCCTGTCAAGCAGTTGTTCGAATGCAGTCTCCTCAATAGCAGCTTTAATTATCACTGTCTGACAGTTTTGGAGAAGGACTGTTTTGTTGCTGACTCATAAAACTAAGAGTTGTTTGTGTAAAGACTTTGTTGCAAAAAGTGAAGAACCACAGAAAAGGTGATTTCTTCTAATAGTGGATAAGGAACTTTATTCTAACAATGAAAACTATTATTCCCCTTGGCTTTTCTTGTATCTCTTCTCTTTTTACTGCACTGTAGAATTTCTGATGTTAACTTTTTCCTGCCTTCCCTGTGCTTATCTTCTCCTTATTAACTAAAGCAACTGTAAGTCTGTTTATGCCACAGTCTAACCCTGGGCAAGTCACTGTGTGAGCACAGGTCCCTTTTTCCAGCTGCAGCAGTGCCAGCTGAAAAGATTACCAGCCTGACCCTGCCTCCTAGCTACCCATCCTTGCCAGAGGCCATCCAGCCTGAGATGCCTTTGGGAACGTACTTGACCCCAGTTGGGTTGGCAGACTCTTAAGCAAGGCCCACTTGTTTAGGCTGGGATAGGTCGGGGAGCTTTGCCACGGGCAGCTGAGGCAGCCTGGAGGAGCTGTGGCTTCTGCTGGGAGAGTGGTGATGAGCCCCAGGCGCCGGCTAAGCTGCAATAGCTCCTCCTCTCAGCTTAGGTGCAGGTAAAACATGACCGATGTTCACACTCTTTTGGTCAGTATGCTTTGCCTCTGCCTTCTGTAACGTAGGGTTGACACTGCTCCCTGCATTTCATGCAAGGCGTTCATTGATGTGCACAAACTACTGCGAGAATAAGGGTGGAAAGCACAAACAAAAGTCAAGGCATGACTATGAATTGGTATGTCAGATTCTGACAGAGAAGTGATGGTAGGCACAGCTACTACATTTTAGGCATTGTTTGTTTCTGTGCTAGCTAATCATGGCAGATAACAACTGCATCTCCCAGTGTCCCTGGAGGAAAGGCCTCATGTGGCTGTCCAGCTCTGCGTGCAAAGGTGCGTGCTGTAGGTCACAGCAACCCCTTCCACCCCCATCACCAGACTAGGGAGGAGATAGGTCATTTTTGCCTTCTAGGCTCATTTGTTTTCTCATTCATGCAAGCTCAGTTGGGCTTTCTACTACATCAGGGACAAGAGGAATGGGCACCCGTGTCTGTCTGTTTACTGTACAAGACATAGATTGCTGGCCTCCTGTAAAAAGGAAAATCCCTGAGGGAACAAGGAATTTCTCTGACTCCTCACCATGCTTCTCCATGTGGATGGACAGTCCAGGTCAGATTGTGATTCTTCATGATCAGCACATCTTTTTGTTGGTGCCTCATCTGTGAAGCAGCCCCAGTGCTCCTGAACGCGCTTGGCCATAAGACTGCCCTACAGACAGACAACACTGGCACACAGTTCCTGGCGTACCAGTTGTTCCCTGCCTGCTCTTGAAGAACCATTTTGTTGCAATGCGGGGGTATCCTCCTGTTAGATCAGGTTTCTGATGTGGGAATTTGCAGTTAAATCAAAAGTATAATTTCTCTGCAGTGTCTGTGTATTGGGAAAAGCACTAATATTCCTGGGAATAAAGTCACTCACTCGGACATTCTCAGGAAGACAGTATAAAAGGTATGTCTGTGTTAGGAGGGCTGGGGTACACTATCTATATTAATTAAGAATTGACATGTATAGTCTCCGGTAGAGACCCCTGTTTCAAGATCTACTTGGCTCCAGTTCACATGATCCGTAGAGAACCTAAGAATTACTCTTGTAAAGAAACTATTCAGACATTGTTTCAGCAAAAAATGAGGCAAGTCAGTAGAAGGTGACCCTGCCCCTTTGCTGTCTCATAGATAAAATAGCTCTCATGCTCCAGGAAGAAAAATTCTCTCCTTTTGAAGAATTAGTGAGGGAACATATATGGTCTGTATTGTGTGGGAAACCGGTCTTGATGATTGCCACTGCCCCTGCCAGCTTTAAGCTTGTCAGTCTCTACAGCTGATAGTCTGGGGTTTTGCACAAGTACTAAACTAGTCTTTAAAAAAGTGTCGCGCGGTTGTATATGATATGCACCACAGGACAACCTGACCGTGTCAGTGGCAGATTTTCAATTTGCAATATGTCCTTTATAAAGAATCACACTTTCTTTTAGAACAAATGGGGGGAAAAAATATTCTTGTGTTCATCAAACTGTTGGAGCTAAATGACAACAAGCTAGAAGTCTGGAAACCATGGAAAAGAGGGCATCATAATCCATAACACTGCATAATTAATCATTTTTGCAAAAACACAATCTTAAAAGCCTTGAAGTGTTTATAAGCTTCCAGTGGCCTATTAATAAAGCACTGTCAAAATGGAAATTAACTCTTTAAAATATGATGGTTAAGTAAAATGAAATTTTCCACAGGATAAAATTAGTCCGAGGGCATGCACCTCTTTGTCTCCTGCTCCTTTAGAAAAAGTCACTGAATAAATCTAACTTTTGATTTAAACTGAAGGTATGTACAATAGTGTATGGGATGGTAATTAGTTCTATAGAACAGGAAAAATGTTAGCACAGGAGCCATATAATCTAAAAATAAAACTGTTCCAATTGTTTAGCAGATTGGCTAAACTGCACAGCTTCTGAAGGCAAGAACTATCAAGAAATTCAAGTATTTCTCAGTGCTTCATGATATTTTTCCATTGCCTATCACTTTTTTTTTTTTTAAATAAAGCCTAATTGTTTTACAATACACACTCATCATTTCACATGCCAAAAATATCATCTATTAGAGGAACATTAAGGCGATAAAATAATCCCACAGAAGCAAGAAAAACTGTAGTTGCAGATTAAACCTCTGTGGTTTAATATAAAGGGCACCACAGGAAGACATTGATGTGGAATCTAATTTTGGAAATGTAATGATAATGATTATTCTCCAACAGCTAATAAGAATAATTGGCATTTATGCTAGTATCTTGCCTCCTGTATGATCTGGATGCATTTGATACTGCTGAAGTAGAGGTACCTTTAGGGTGAATGAAGAAAGTCATGGGAAAGTAGGTCTGTGGCATGCTGTAGAGGAGCACTGGTAGGAGCATTTCACGCAACCTCCCTCCAGTTGCCATGAAAAGGCCGGGGATATTTATGGGGGTGGGTTCTGAGCTTGGGAAGATAAGCTAAAGCAGTACTGAGTGCTTTAGAAAAGCTCAGGCTAATGCCTACCTAAAGCAAAAGGAGCTGGGAGTATGGAGTCTTTATAGTCTATTAACACCATTTATGCTTGGGAATTTTTTTTTCATTTTGTTTTTAGTTATTTTTTTTCAGTTTTATTATAGGAGAAGTGGTAAAGGTTTCAAACTAAAAGATGGTAGATTTAGATTAAACAACGAGGGTGGTGAAGGACTGGAACAGGTTGGTGGATGCCCCATCCCTGGAAACGTTCAAGGCCAGGTTGGATGAGGCTCTGAGCAACCTGATCTAGTCAGGGATGTCCCTGCTCCTTGCAGGGGAGTTGGACTAGATGACCTTTAAAGGTCCCTTCCAACCCAAACCATTCTTTGCTTCTATGATTCTGTGCTAAGTAAATACTGAAAATAGATCAGAATATTGATTTGGTAGTAATATAATAAGAAAACTGATGTAAATTTAGACAAAATTGTGTAATAATGATGTAAAAGCTCTTATTAATCTTCTGAAAAAGAAATGTGTATGTACATGTTGAGTTATTCCAAAGGCTTAGGAAGTTACTAATTTCTGATGCTGCTATTTCCTCAGAATTAGAAAACCTGTTATGTATCGATCATAGACTGAATCAAAAACTGGGTTCTCAAAACAGACGCAGTGGATTAGGGAGGGATGCTGATCACCACTAAACCACCATGCCTGAATTTTTAACCTGTAGCTCCCCATACTCTTTAAATTGCCTTCAGCCAGAAGTGCTGCTACAGCATGTTACCCTGTGCTTTCCACAGCTGCTGTGCTCTGGTCACTCCCCTCTTGTGCTTGTGGATCATCAGCTTCTGCTTGTGGATGAGGCCATGAGTGTTGGTGTGGCTGGAGAGGAATAAGGTTGGAAACCCAAGCAGGTTAAAACTAACCATTTTTTACCTCTTTTCTTTTTCCGCCCTCTCTGGGTTAGTTTTACCCAAGATCCGTTCCTGACTCCATGCCGCCGTGTGCCATCACTAGCACTGATGCTCTTTCTGCAGGGAGGGAAGAGCCGTTCAGCTGCTAGCTGCCCGAGCCGGGGCAGAGCAGGACTGTTCCCTTTGGCAGCAGCGTCCAAAGTGCATGGAACACTGTGGTCACCACTGCACAGCCCTTGCTCTTCCCCAGGGAGCTGAGCTGACTGCAGGTGGCACAGTCATGGTGGTGACCTAGTTTATCGGGATCTTGGCCCGGATACACGCTCAGTTTTCTGTCTCTAGGGAGCCCAGTTTCAATATGAGGCAGGTAAAAATGGAAATGGGGTTGCTTGTCTCAATGTAACCCTTCTAACAGGTCATGGGCCACAGTTTGGCCCAGAAAGCAGTTTCTCCTTGGGCACTGTCTACGCAACCACATACAGATGGTCACAAACCACCTTCTGCCCTCTGCACTAACGAGGTATGAGCCAGCTCTGGCCCTGCAAAGGTTATTTTAATGGTAAGTTGTACTGACCGGAGCTTTGCCATACAAGCTAATGCAGCTGAACATTGTGTGTTCCATCAAGGAAGAGCCCATGCAGAGTTAGACCATAAATAAGAGCATATGTCTGCCACCACGTGCTCAGGGTGGCAAGGCAGGCTATGAATCAACCAGTTTGATAGACACTGGCACGAGCAAACTCTTCAGTACCCGCTGACTAAATGCTGGGCTCTAAGTTGCCTAATGCCATGGGAATGAGATTGAGTTATTGCATTTGCGAGCATCAATCTTGGGCTCAGATGAGTTGTGTAAGATCATAACTGAGAGCTTGGAAACTTCCAGCTTACTCTCTCTGCTATAAAATGGCTGAATGTTTTTTTTGGAATTAAAACTCGAACAAACAAACAAACAAAAAAATCACTGCTGTTCTAAGATCTGTATTCCAAATTACAGTACAGAGTATATTTTTATGGCAGGGTTTAAAGCAGAAATGTGGGTAGAATGTTAATGAAAGGAGTGCTATAGGACTGACATTATCAGTTGTCAATAACTATCATATTGTATATGGTTAAATATCACTTTCTACACCTGCATTTAGCAATATCCCTGAAATTTAATGTTTCTTTTTTTTAGAAGTACAACAAAACCTGTACTTTAATTCAATATGTAAACTGCATGTAACCTTATTCACATGTTTACTATGATTGTTCTGATTCAATTTCTTTCATCCTTCAAATAAGGTCTGTGTAGAGGAAGGAGATGATCCCAGGGTGTTTTACATATACACAGTAATATCAGCAAGGTGTCACCATTCTGAGAGCACACTGTAGCCCATATTGTTTAAAAGTATTGTTCCTTTATTGTCTTCATGTGAAATCAGAATCATGTGTGTGGTTATGAAATTACCCTAAAATGGCGTTATGGCATAAAAAAAAATAGGGAGAATTGAAAAGCATGGTGTTACTGAGTTTTATTCTACCGCATTGCCACATCTCAAGAGTGTTGGGTGAACAAAACACAGTTTGTAAGGGGAATAAATTGGTTAATGAAGGCTTGTAGCACATGGGACCAGCCTCATCACAGGCATAATTGGACACAACAGCACCAATCTCAGTGGTGATGTACCCACATATGCTGGCAGCAAATCTGGCCCCATGCCTGTAGGCAATGAGCAGTAATGTTAGAGCAAATATGAGAAAGAACAACTCTACTAATGATTTTGAACTGAGATCACTGGTGACATAGTTCAATTACAGCATTAGATCCTGGAGTCAGAGAGGGGTTAAAATGGAATGTAATGACTCTTTAGCAGATAGATTTGGAGCAATTAGAAGTCTGAAAATGTCTCTCCATGTAACTAAAAATATAATTGCTTCTGAATAGCTAGGCTATAGAATCTTTTTTCTTCTTTTTTCTTTCTTTTTCTGTACTGAAAACTGTGAGCTTTACTCCTATTACTCATCTACATGGACTTAATTGTCTGAGGTTCTAAACCTCAACCCTCTAGTGAGTACTGATGAGGTTTTAAATTAC
Organism: Chlamydotis macqueenii; assembly: GCF_036417535.1. Classification (NCBI taxonomy): domain Eukaryota; kingdom Metazoa; phylum Chordata; class Aves; order Otidiformes; family Otididae; genus Chlamydotis; species Chlamydotis macqueenii. Next base: position 115,624,093 of record NC_141557.1, on the reverse strand, counting down.
TCTGAATTGCGTGCACTTTAAAATACAGGCAAGGAAGTGTGCTAAAGCAATATAGCATACAGAGTGAGGTGGTGGGTTTAGATCATCTCAGTTTCACATCTCTGCACGGAACTCCACTAAGGCCACCTTGGAAAGGGCAGCATTACCCACTGTTAATCACTGTGTTGTTCCTACCCGGTTTCCAACCGGTTGTCAGAAGTGTGTAGGGCTTGCGTTTGTTATCCCTGGCCACAGCAGTATGATGACTGAGGCTGAAATATTTTCACTGGAAGACAACCTTGCTATCCCTTCTACATATAAGCTGAAAACATGCAGGTCAGGAAGGAATGGGTGGGAGTGGAAGAGGACTAGTTTAATTGAGGAGTCTGACACTTCCCCACCAGCCTCTTACCTGTTTTCCTGGCTACGTTCTAAACACAGGTCCAGACCAACACATCATAAATTTCAGCAACCTGGACACACCTGGTCCATTCTGGACCTTCTGGGAGTGACTGGGTTTCTGGGATCTTTTGATCACAACAGGTCCAGCTTTTGATGATCATGGCACCTGCAGGAGAATTTCCTGAATGCCAAATAGAGACGTTTGCACTGCATTGAAGTGAACAGAAGTGCTAATGGGATACAAAGCAGTCATAGTTTGTAGATGGACTGTGCTGTACGTGTACTTCAGGCAGCTTTTCAGCCCAGCACCGCTCTTCTGCAGTGCTTGCTTGCTTCAAAGAGAGGGGAAGCTCCCCTACTAAAGATACTCTGAACAGCAGTGTTTCTGTATGTCAAGGAGCTGGAGAGCCAGATCTTGCACTTCTCTCCTTCCACATCTCAGATGTGTCAGACTTAAGGAGGAATGCAAAGCCAGAAAGCAACATCTTTCAGCTGTCAGTGTGTCATCATAACCTGCTGATGCAAAACAGACCCAGAACTACTCTTATCAGAGTTGGAGTCAGGCAAAAAACTCACGGAGCTGAGTAAATTCTACTTGTGCACCTCAAATGAGCTAGAGAGGTTCCTCCTGCGGGGGCTGGTGAGATGCTGCTGCCCTTCCATGCCCTCCAAAGAATCCGACGGGCATACTCCAAAGTCTCTGGGGCACAAACTCATGAGAGGGCAGCAACAGAGGAGCACAGAAATTGTCATGCTGCCAAGCATCCTCTCTTCTTCTAGTTTTGTTGTGGTGAGCAAACTTCAATGATAGACATGATGACAGAGGAATAGTGACAGCTCTCTCATAAACAGCTACCTCCTGGGTATCAGACACATGAGATAAGATGCAGATCAGACTGGCTAAGCCATCTCTGCCTGAGATCTAGTAGAGCTGGCAAGCAGCAAGAGATGCCAATTTCAGTATCCCCATGATTTTGTTGCACAGGGAATTGCAGAGACCAAGAAACCTTTTGAGCTAAACCTGAAACACTGAGACTCTAGCATTTTTTCAAAACATTGACCCAAAATAGGAGCACAGGCTGAATTTTAGCATGAAGAGCTAAAGCAAATGTACATAGATTTCTATCATTTTTATGGCACTACCAGATGTTCTGCCTCATCTTCCTCAGTGCTAATGCGGGTAATGAGGCTGCCTGAAAACATCAGGTCACTTGACCTTGAGTGGTATTTTCCTCATTCCTATGAACAGCAAGTTTGCATTTGTTAGTTAGGGAAGCAATAAATGTTTATGCCCAATTTAAGCAATTGCCAACAACACCTATTATGTTTGGAGTAGCGCTTTTTAACAGCAATGATGAATTGAAAAAAAGAAGTATAACTGCTGTTTTATTAAGACATAAATCCAAGGAGGTTTAATTGGAAGGATATAGGTGAAGGAGAGCAGTACTCTGCCTTCTTCCAGAATTTCTCCCACATAACATTCCCAACAGAGCAGTAAGTGCCAGCATATTCCACCAAGGAAACAAAAGGAAGAAGGATTTTATCACAAGCACAGTCTTCACTGGATATTCAGTGATCTAGAGGTAAGATATTATTACTGACACTTGCTGCTTCTGAAAGTTGATTAATTGTTCCAGGGTTATCAAATACATCTCAGCAGAGCCCAACCTGTTTACTTAAGAAGTGATCAGTGTTGGATACTTGTTAGTGATTCCTGATAACTATTTTTTTTTTCTCCTGACCACATTTTTAATTTTCACCTTTGCAACTCTTGTATCAGCTTTCAACTGATATTATAGCACTCCAGAGTTGCAGGAGACAACACAGTCGATTGCAGCAAAAGTCTAATAACTAGAAGTTCCTGGATTCAAACTGTGATTAGCCATTAACCTATTGTGTGACCTCAGACGTGTCTCTTAATTTTCTTGTCCCTCAGTTTAGCTATCTAATTTGTTTTCAAACAATTATAACACCTAGCCAAAAGATTAAGAGCCTCTTTTGAACCAGCTATCCTGAGAACATGGAATTAGAAAACAATGACAAAAGCAGCACAAAAAGAAAGTGAAGAAGAAGGTAATGGGTGCTAAAAATGTTGCCAAAAAGGTAATAAAAAGGTTCATCTCCATTCATGTGACTGTGTTGTTGCACTGTCTTCTCTTTAATACTAGACAAACCTTTTTTTAAACAATCTCATCAGCATCTGCTTCTTAGGGATTTTTTCTTCTTCTGAATTTGTTGACTAATAGATCTGGCATCCAAGTTCCTTTTAGAATTAATGTAGTCTTATGGCTAAAGCAGATGAGAACAAGTAGCTTTCCATGTCTGGAAAAAAACCTGGTAACTCAGAGCTGCACTGGCAGCTTCAACTTCCATCAACGTATTGGTTTTTTTTCTCCCACATGTAAAGTAAATCTGTGTAGTAATTAAAAATGTGGAAGACATTGGTTTGCAAAGGATGTGACCCCGCTTCTGAAACAAAAAGATATTTCTGACACCAAGAATTTTAAAGACAACTTAACAAAAGATCTGTTTGCACTGATGTAAACACTGAGACCTCTAAGTATGGACCGTGTTGTAGGTGCTCATTAATTCAGTTACTCTGCTCATTTTAGATCACAAGCAGAGCAGAGGGTGATCCAGGGACGTCCCAGCTGGCCAGAGAGAAGTCAATCTGAGCTTAGACATGCTCTAATAGTACACCCCAGCAGAGTCCTGGTTGCTCCATCTTCACTTCATCCAGAGCTAAACACATAATTTTTATGCAGTGTAGGTTAGACCATATAAAGTATAATGCTTGGATCATCATTTCCTTGGATGTCTTTGTGCCAGGGTCTGTTTTGCATTGCGTGGGTTCAGTCCTGTCTGTGCCATTTCTACTTCATTCCCTGCAATTTATCATCATGGCAGACTGGTAGCCACGGGCCTGCCTTTATAGACTTTCATGCCTGTTGCCAGATGTAAATTCATCTCCAAAGGAAAAATAGAAAAACAATCACAAATAAAATATTTTATATCTGGATTGATTGCATCTTCTCCCTGAATTACTTCTTTTCTCCCACTCCCTAAGGGTAAGATCCCTGAAGGAGGGTTGTTTGCTGGTCATACATGCATGTGCTACAAGGTATACGATGAGTTGGTGCTTTACCCTTCCACCTTTCTGGCCAGTCTATGGCACGGGCGCTCTACCACGGTCACCACTTGAGTCTTGTCAGTGCTGTTCAGCACTCCTGGATGAAGCGCTGTTGAATTACTGTGCTGTGTCTGTCCCCTGTCCCTCCTCAGCAGAAAGTGGTTCCTACGTGTGTGTTTTCTTTCCTTTATGTGTATTTTCTTTTTCCAGAACCACCTCTTACTATGTGCCTGGAGAGAGCTTTCCCGTGACAGTCTAAGGACACAGTCATGGCAAGGTTTGTTGGTACTAGCATTTAATAACCCCACTGGTATATTCTAACAAACAAGGTCTTAGGCACACAAGTCCTTTTTCAGGTCAGCTCACACATGATGCTTTTCCTTGGTAGACCTCAAAGCACTTGATAAATGAAAGCATTGTCATTTTGTGGATGGGGAAAAGAGATGTGGAGCAGGAGCCTAGCACAAGAAAGGCATGATCTCATGGCTTTTAGGAAGCACTGAAATGTAAATAATGAAGAGAAAGGCAGAAGGCTGCGTACCTAACCCCTTCACCTCAGCATTATGCACTAGGATCTCCCTTGCCTGACACTGCTGACACAGCGTTATCTTCCGTGAACTGGGAGGTAATTTGAGATACAAGGTTTCAATTATTAATAAAAGGCACTTGGAGACATCATGCCCTATTAGAGAAACCTCTTACAGTGAAACTGCAGATGGGGCAGAATGTCGACTTAAACGTTACGATTAATATTTATGCAGCTTGATAAGCTAGGTTAGATCCTGGCCCTCACTGGGTTTCTGTGGACATGTTTCCCTGCTTGCATCCCTTCCTTCCCTCCTCTTCCTTCTCCTGCCCCCATTCTGGTAATAATCCTGTAGCTGCTGCCGCTGCCATACCTCTGACTCCAAGGTCAACCTCTGATGCTGGAAGGGGGCTGAATGCTACTGAGCCTTAAACTGGAGCTCCTGCCCACCCTTTTCTGCACCTCTTTGCAAGGAAGAAGAGGAGGGGGATCTGCTGTCATCTATTTAATTGCAAAAGAGGATGTACGAAAGCACAAAGCACGGACGGTCCATCTTGGCTTAGGGTTTTAAGTTTTGACAGGGTTTTAGGTGATGCAGAAGGAGAACAATAAGAAACTCAGGGCAAGGAAGCTCCTGAAAAAGATTAAGTGATCCTATGAAATATTTCTGCAAGATATAACAGATCAGGGAGCATCATATTTATAAGCTCTAAAATTTAAAGGAACAGGAACTTAACACGTCTATCATGATTTCCTTCAGGAAAAGTTCCCCTATTTTTTCCAGTTGTGCTGAGTTGCCTTATTTTACCTCTCAGTGACAGCATCTGCCTAGAGCCTATCAATACATCACTGTGGGACAATTCACTCATGGCACACTTTAAATGAAATATCCACAAATTGGATTACAGCCTCAAAGCGTTCCATAATTCACGCTTTCACTGAGTAATAACAAGTGCACTTGCATAGGAAAAGCGACAAGAATTTAGCATAAAGCCTTGCTTTTCCAATTTTATGGGATGAGAGCAGAGGAAAAAGTGGTGCTTTGCCTGTTCATCAGCACTGCCCTTCCGTGAGTGAATGCAAGGCTGTGAGCATTAGAGGGCAGCACAGTAACACTTTCCCACCTGCAAGGAACAGGATTTTAGGATGCCATCACTTCCAAGTGGTCCAGTTCAGACAGCTGTCAGGCCTCCAGGAGTTTCATGTATCTCCCATTAGGAGATCTCTTTTCTTAAAGGGCTGGGGAACAGAGGATGGGGACAGTGTTGGTCACAGGAATAGGTGAAAGAACAGTAACTTTCACATTGTGGTTGCTGATAAAGTTCCTGACCTTACAATCTCTCTGTTGGCAAAGGCTTGTTTGTCCATTTGTGGCTTGCTTTCTCTTTATAAATCTTTTAATGCTGTTTTCTGGGAAAGAACAGAATCAATCCAGCGCAATGGTAAACATACCAGTTGAGTCGTGATTGAAGCACATTGTATCTTCCAGACACCCAAGAGAAGTCTGCCTTTGGAAAGGGCAAGTTTAAACATGAAAAGAACTAATGATCTGTAATAATGACAAATCACCCTGTGTGTTATCTAATTTACTAGCGCCAGGCACCTTGGCAATTCTTGTGCTCTGAGTAGGAGACTGGATCTTGGTAAATAATCCATAATAGCAGTATCGTCAGATGAAGATTGATTCAAGGAGGCCATTCTTATCCTGCAGGATGTGAAGGATTTATTCTTTTCCTTTCTTCTTGTGTGAGTAAGTCACCTTAGTTGTGACAAGATAAGTACACAATGGTATTGGAATATACATGAAAATGTTACAGAACTCCTCCATTGCCCAGACAAGCCAGAAGACTGATCCAATTATAACAGGATAAGACAGCCCCAGCTCCCGACTAGGTGTCGCGACGAGCCCAGCTGGAGATCCAGACCAGCAAGTGACCTCCAGACTGTCATTCTGCAAGCCAGCGGGCTGGAAACAAGGCTAATGAGGAGGTGATCGGCTCCATCCCCGAGCAGCCAGAGTTCCTGTCCCTGCCTCACACCAGCCACATCCTCCCTGCGGCAGAGCAGTCAGCTCACAGAGGACCAGCAATGATCAGAGGTGAATGCTGAGCATCCCACAACTTGCTGTACCAGGCTGTGAGTGTCCTGAGGCGATGTAGCTGAGGGAGGTTTAGGAGGCATGAGAGACAAAAAAAGGCATGCCTAGAACCAAAGGGAAGCAAGAAAAGTATTTTACAACTAATTAGAGTGGCATGGTGTCCAAACTCCATCTTTCAGGCAGGTGAGAAGCTTTTTCTCTGCTGTAAGACAGAGAAAGCCTGTGAAGAGATGCCTGGGGCCTGCAACACACATTCAAAAGACAGGAAGGAAAAAGGAAGAAGAGAAAAAATATCTGCTTGCATACTTTCAGCAAATCAGCTGAGTGAAAGCTTGTATCATTGAATTAACTTTTAAATCAACCAGACCTTCCATAGTTGAGGCAAATGCTCTCATTCTTGTACACTCAGTTTGACATCCTTTACCCATTTGTTCAAACACTACCCGCTATCACTGAACTGTGCTGCAGGGTGCTTGACAAATCAGTGAAAAAACAAAAACATACATAAATAAAACTTGGCATGATATGTCTTTCTGCCTATGTAGATCAACAGCCTTGCCTTTATCGTGAATCTCTTCAAAACAACTTTCCTTTCCAGTAGACAGTAATTTAGAATTGTCCAGGGAAAACTCTCAAATTTTGGCATTTGATTGTACCACAGATGACTGGAATCTGTGTAAGGAAGCAGACACTTATGTGAATACACTGGTTATGAATAGTCTTCCAAAACTTGATTTGGAGAGCAAAAGATATGATTCTTGCTTCTTGACTGCCTATTGGAGCAAGATCTGGCTCCTCTTTGTCCCATGCATGTGCTTTTTCTTTATGTGAGACCAGGTTACATGGAGGGAAAGAGCGTGTCAGGCCACTTATCACCTTACATGGAACTGGGATATAAGCAAATACACATATGGATCATATATATATATACATACATATATATATGTATATATATGACTGAACTTCCCTTATTTGTGTGACCCTTTCGCATCTACAAACCAATCGTTCACGGAGAATATCAGCACTGCCCATTGCACAGGGCTTTCTCCAGCAGGCTCTAGCCCTCTACGGTAAAACCTTTGGAAACACTAACAGAAAACATCCAAACATGGATGCCAATGACTATGGGATGCTGCTGCAGTTATAGTGATAGTGAGGGACAGGGGTGCAAGGAGACCTAAGATGGCCTTAAACCAACTAGCCCAGCTACCAGCATGTGTAGCTTCCCAAATATTTACCCATCTCCTTAGCTTGCTTTTTACTTTGAGCTACTGCAAGTTCACTGATTCAAGGTATTTTGAGTAGAGATACACGCTGCAGTCACTACAATAGGGGCAGATATACTGTCAATGAGAGAAAAATTGAGAAGAAAGAAATTTTGAGAGAAAAAGGAGAAAGAAATAAAGAAGTGGCAGCTGGGGCTAAAGGAAGAAGTTGCTGTAATGATGGGCTGTAACAAGCTCCTTCACTCCTGGTCAAAAATACAGTAGCATTATATCTTATCTGATGTTTCTTCTCCCCCTTCCCTGTTTCATTCACTGCCCCATTCATTTTAGTTCTCTGTTGAGCCCTGCAATCTCCTACAAGACTTTCAAGAACAAGTGATAAAACAATGCAGGCCATGAGAGAGCCAAGGTGCCCTGGGGGGGTTTGGAAAACCACCCTCCACTTGCTGCCCTGTGATGAGAGCAAGAAACTACTGTAACAAGAAAAAGTTCCAGGCCACAAAGTGTCATAGTCCCAATCTCATCCTATGAGGATTATCCTCAAAACTCTTGAAGGTCATCTAAATATTTGCTAAACGTAAACAATGGCTGTCAGTCAACGGTCCTAAGACTGGCCTGTGCCACAGGTCACTTTTCACATATCTTTGACCCAACCTGTCAAGTGCCCCAAAATTAAAGCAAGACCTTCAACTATTATCTGACAGGACTGTGGACCCTTTGCCAGCTTCTCCTGCTCAGTTGGATTGCTGAACTTTGCCTGTTTCCAGCACACAACAGTGGAACTACAGCAGTTTCATTTACTTTCCTTTTCATTTAGGTCTACAAAAAGCTTCAAAGTACAAAATAGTAAAGCAATGCAAAAGTGAGCCCCAAGCAAATGGCCTGTCAGCTATTGAAAGTCTACTGCTTCTCTTTAGAAGGTGAAGACCCAGCTGTCTTCCTGCCTACACGTGCAACCAGGAGGGCTTGGGTGGGCAAATGCAAGGTAATCTTTGGTGTGTGATCTACCTGTGGATCCTCTCTGAGGCACTGGGAAAGATGAAGGAATGTCAGACATACCCTTTTTTATATAGTCTCAGATAATTAAACCACAAGAACTCAAGTTCACAAAAGGACTTTTGCTCCTCAGACTAGAAAAAAAGTCCTGCCTGTTCTATTCTACACATGAAAAATTGCAGTTGGTTAGGCTTTCTTATGTGAAGTTCTCCAGTGCTGAATACAAATTTAACATCATAATCTTAAGATACATTTCTCTGATTGTCCAGATAAGTCACTTTTTGCAGCTGTTTGCCAGTGTCTTTCTGTGGTTAGAAGGCACCCTGGGCCTTCTAATTTGAGAACTCAAATGCAGCTCCAATGACGAAGCTTGCTCTGTGCATTCCCAGAGCTTCTGCCATACTGACAGCTGCGCTTCAGCAGCTATGTCCCACCTAAATCTGGTCATGACCTAAACCAGGGAGTTTTGTGGCCAGCTTCCCTGATGTACCTGCTCTTCACATTTGCCAGTAGTGTTGTGCTCTGTGTGAAATACAGGGACTCTGGCAAAACTTTCTAAGAAGCACTGAGGCTTTGAGTGTTACCTCAATTTTACACAGTGGCATGGTTGTGATAGCATCCACCCAGGAAATCAGATGCCTGGGTGCAGTGCATTTTTGAAGTGTAGTGACTTCGAATGCCTGCCTCTTGCAAGAGCGCCTCAGCAGACAATTTTGGAGGATAATATCCTCCCTCTGTTGTTGAATACAGAAATAGGATTTCTTGGGCAAGTGCAACTCTACCTAGAGAACAAGGCATATAACTGGGAAGGGAGCTTCCTGGGTTCCTGATTGTAAGAATGATTTAATAGTACAAATAGCACTGACAGTCTCCTTCACTTCTCAGCATGGTCATAGATAATTGTAACACTGTAATTTTCATGCTGTTTTCTTCATGTCTAACTTTAACCTAGTTTGGAGAATGCTTTAATAGAAGACCCCTTTGCTCTTTTTCTCATTCTCTGACAGTTGGAAAAGGCAGCAGAAGATATTTCTCTTCTCCTGATGTGTGGTTGTGGTCTTCATGATTTGCCTAAGGGTGAATTAATGCAGCAGTACTTAGGCTTTGCCTGTGGGTTTGCTTGGAGGAATGTATGGATGCATGATTTGATGTGGTCTTCCTCTGTAGACCTCAATAGCTTTGTACGTACATCTTGCCATCTGCATGGAGTACTCTACAAGTCTAGGACTAACTTTTGGGTGAGTTCCCCCTTGACGTGAGTGTTACTGTTTGTGTAGGTTTTTAGACTGATGAAATTTGTCCTTGTATGTATTTGAATATACTTTTTTGTCCCTTGAGTATCATCCAAGTGTGGAGGTGTTAAGAAACAGGTATAGTTGCCCCACCATGGCTACTGAGTAGCAAACAATTTAATAGCTTCACCTTTCTGCTGATTTTGGTAAAATCATATCCAGTTTTAATGCATGATGTGCTTCATGGCTTGTAAAGACACCTGGGTTGTGTATTTTGGTGATGAGATTCTGGTATACTGAGGACTCTCAAACCTTTCCCACTCCCCTAGGGTATGTGTTCTGCATAAAGCACTATATACTACAGACAGGGGGGAAAGGGCTAATGTTTTTTCTTCTCTTAAGCAAAAAACATACACCTCTCTCATAATTATGGAGGCAAAATCAACTGCTAAAGACCACAATGAACTCTGCTGCAGAACTGCACTACCTAGTTTTGGGGAAAAGATATGCACCACTTATGCAGCTTCAGTTTTAAGGTGAAACTTCTCTCTGGAGTATTTGATTTATTTTTTCCTTGAGAACATGTCTGAAAATATCTTCAGCATAGTATAATCTGTCTCGTTATAAAGGCAAAGAGAGCTCATCAGAAGTATATTTTATGAGCTCCAAGTATAAAAGCTCCCTCAGACAGGGACAATATGACAGCTGGCAGACAAGCAGCAGACTCCATCAGAGCAGAAGAAAGCTACTCAACTATTCTTGAAATTTAGTAGTAGGGCTTTCAACAAGCGGGGTCTTCAATCCCCATGACAACATGTTTGGTGCACATAGCCCTGCCATCCCCTGTCCTTGTTTAAATGGTACATTACTGTGATCAGTCCTATTTTGGTTGGATGAACATACAGTACTCTTCTAATGACTCTCTTGCAGAATATTATATTTAATTCCTGGATTTCACGGTTCTGCATGATGCAGTTGGGGTGTCGCTCTGCAGAAAGACGACTGCTGTGCGCGTGAAGTATTTGAGTGATTGAAGCGGCAGGGCATAGTTGTGCAGGCTGCAGGAGATAGGGAAAGGTGTGAAGGCAGCATGAGCTGAGGGAGCCACTGTTCAGGAAGGGTGAAGCCAATCGTTTGGAGCAAGAGATTTAGAGGACAGAGAGGAGAGGCTTGGAGTGACTGATGAGAAAAGATCACATTGGGAAAGAACGAGAGTCCCCGTGGAAAAAGACCCTTAGAAACATGTCCTCTGTGACAAAAGTACAATGATATTGGAGATAGTGGAGTGAGAAAGCAAAGGAGGAATTTCATTTAAAGAATCTTAATCCTTAAATATACTTAAATATTTATATTCAGATCAGTTTTCCACTCATCACTCTTAAGGCAAACTCTTGACCTTGTAACTCCTCAGTCAAGACCTGTGTAGTACTATGATGACACTCTTTTATTCCCTGGACAGTTGTCTCTTTCATGGGAGGTAAGAAACAAGAATGTGTACTTTTTTTGCAGTACAGCAAATCACAGTCTTTCAGCTGTTTCATTTCTGTTTTTCTCTGTGTTAGTCCTTTTGCCACTCCTCAGATTCTTCTTTCTACCAAGAAAGATGGTCAACTGCCTGCTTAGAGGAAAGCAGTTTGAAATGAAGAGACCTACCTCAAGTCCCAGCCTGTGCTGAGTGTCCTAACAGAGGTTATTCCCTTGGAAGTTGCTAGCCCTCTCCCTTCGGGTTCTTTTCAAAGAGGACGATGCTCCAGACTCCTCTGCTCTGTCTTGGTTCAGTGTTTCTAGTAATGTTATGATCCCTACCCTCTTCTCACCATTTCATTTCGCTCCCTTGTGGCTGATTGTTTTCTAGGCCTGTGGCAGCTTCTCAGTGAGGAGATGGGCTGTTTATTCTGGGTGGACCATCTCTAGCATGTGAATATGCCCTGGAGAACTTTGATATTGGCTAGAAATAAACTAGCATGGTGTCATAGCTCAGCCCCGATCGGGACCAGACTACGCAGTCTCTCTCTCACTCCCCCCACCCTCTGAGAGAATAGGAGGAGATGATATAAGAAAAAACGGCTCGAGGTTTGAGATAAGGACAGGGAGAAATCCTTAAAGTTACCGTCACGGGCAAAACAGACTTGACTTGGGGAAAACTATTCATTTATTTCTAAAATTAGCAGGAGAATGAGACAGGGAACAAGATAACCTCCCCCCACCCCTCCCTCTTCCCGGGCTTACCATTATCTCTACTACCTCCCCTCCCGAGCAGCATGGGGTGAGGGGGAGGGAATGGGGGTCGTGGTCAGTTCATCACACATTGTTTTACACCGCTGTGTCATCGTCGGGGAAAGAACTCCTCGCATTCCTCCTCTGCTCCAGCGTGGGGTCCCTCCCACAGGCCACAGTCCTTCGTGAAACTGCTCTGGCGTGGGTCATCTCTTCCACGGGGTGCAGTCTCTCCAGAACAGCTGTCCCAGCGGGCCCTCCACGGGCCACAGCTGCCTTCAGGCCTCCACCTGCTCCGGCGTGGGGTCCTCCATGGGCTGCAGGTGAATCTCTGCCCCTCCGTGGACCTCCACGGGCTGCAGGGGGACAACCTGCTCCACCATGGTCTTCACCACGAGTTGCAGAGGAATCTTGGCCAGGAGCCGCGTTACTCCTCCCCCTCCTTCTTCACTGACCTTGGCGTCTGCAGCCGTTCCTCACAACAGGCTGGCAGACGCCTCTCAGGATCCTTTTTACATCTTATTCACTTCAACTGCTCATCTCCTCTCCACTTCTTGCAGCCAGGCTGGGACGAGTTGGGCCCAGTCGGCTGCCCGGCGGGAGGCCAGAGGGTGAGGCCTGCAAGGCCCACAAGGCTCACACCTCCCCCTCTCTGCTCCCGACTCAGCTGCTTCACATCTTCTCTCTTTTTTTTTCTGTTTTCCCCTACTTAAATACATTATCGCAGAGGCGTTATCACCGGACATTCTGCTACCAATTGGCTCGGCCTTGGCCAGCAGCAGGTCCGCCCTAGGCCCAGCCGAGTCCACTAAATGAAGGGGAGCAACTTCTAGCAGTTTCCTACAGAAGCTACCACCTTAGGCCCCCCCTCACTAACAAAACCAGAACACATGGGAATCTTGATGATACAAAGCCAAGTTGTTCTTTGTCTTATTTTTCAACTTTCTGTTTTCATTCCCTTTGCTAGTTCACCTCCAACTTTCTTTTTTTTTTTCTTTTCAGTCAAGGAAGATATTACCTAGAAATGCCACTAGGAGGATGGAGAGGGAGAACCACAGCACGGAAGGATCAAGTATTTCAGCAAATAGATATCTTGCTAGGAACATAGCATATAAAAAGTGCAGGAGTGCACCTAGGATCCCCTTGGCCAGGGAGGTCAAGCTGAAGGAAGGCAGAGCAAGTTAGGGCAGAGGGTCCTGTTGCATCACTTACATTAAGGAACATGACATCTCCCTACATTTCAGTAAGAGCTGTCTCTGCTGCCTCGAGAAGTTAAATTGCATTTGCTGTGCTGCAAGCAAGGAGGTAGTTTTGGGGAAAGAATTGCTATCATCTTTTACATGCAGACTCATTAATTTCTGCGATGTGCTAATGCTCACTTGGTTGATGGTTAGCACAGGCAATTCCTAATTGCTACCCATAATGCACTTCTAACCCCAGAGAAGCTAATTTCACAGCGTTTATTTTCCTTTCTTTCCATTTTGCTAAGTGGGATTATGTTGGTATCATGTATATTTACAAGAGAAAATATTTTCTGCTCTGTAAAGCAACTGTCTGGATATCCACAGCAGAGGCGAGAGCTTCAAATGCTTATGAATGAAAGCAGCCAATGGCAGCAAAGTCAATATATTGTAATTTTAGTATGAAGTATTCTGCCTCTTCAATGTTGAAAATACGCTGGCTTCTTTCAGATGTTGTTTTGTTGTGCTGTCCAACACATGCATTTCTAGTTCTATATCTCAGGACCTTTCAAAAATGACTATTCTTTCCCCCACAATGCTTTCATTTTTGAGGTAATTATCCAGAGAAATCTGTAAGGAACTTATTTTTTTTAGAAAGGTAGAACACTTGTCCTGCTTACGGAAAAGAAAAAATAAGCTCGGAAGCATAATGTCACATCTGTTTTCCACAGAAAGAAGTAATCCAGCAACAGTGGCCATGCATGAAGAACTGGAGTTTATTGAAGTACCACGTCAGTGCCCCTTTTGGTGAGAGATGTCTTCCATGTCTGGGACAGTTGGCTTCTCCATTGGCTTTGTACGTGGGTGTCAGTGTGGGCACCGAAGTCTGAGTCTTCCAGATTGCGTTTACTTTGAAGAGGCATCTCTGACTATGATTCAAGTCAAAAATTAATTGAGCCTGCAGCCCAAGCTGAGCTTGCATTAGTGAGTTGCTGTCTATGTTGCTGAAGATCTCCCTGCCTTTTTTACACACTTGTGACAGCCTGCTGTGGGGTCAGATGAACAACCAGAGCTGACGCAAGGGGAAGGGATTGCGGGATGGCAGGAAAAAACAGGAACTGCATTTTCAGTACTCATAAAGTGAAACTTCATTTTATATACATCTCACTGGACAGTTAAACTTCAGCCAGGCTGCTCCATAGATATGTTATGTTTGAGATGTGAAGGGCCTCCTATTTTCACATGTCCCATTAAACACAAGCACATTGCTGTTAGGCTTGTTGACAGAAAGTAACTCCTCTGAAAAGTGCAGTGTATTGCCTCAGTTACAGAAAAAGGAGCAATGAATCGGAGGCCAGAAAAAAATCTCAAGCACTAGGTGTAGGAAAATAGGCTTGAAAACAGACTGCCAAATGTACTGCCCTGCACTGCAGCATGCCTTCAGAGTGACCTGGGGAGAAGGATTGGTCAGGAAACGCTGGACAGAAGTTTACAGCACCTTTTGTGCACGAAAGGACCTTTCACTTTGGAAGAGAGAAGTGACTCGATGTTGGGTGTCCTCACCTGATTTTTGGAGCTGCAGGGAAACGTCTGCACCTCTGGCTGGGTCCTGCCCTGCTGTATGCCAAACAAGTGGGATATGCAGCAAAAAAAGGATGGGGCATGACATGGGAAATTGCTGGGTGTGACAGATAACCGTGTGAGGAGCTGACAGAAGTTAGAGATAGCGCCATGAGGGATGGCAGGGTTTCACAGGTGGCTGAGAGGGTGTTATGTGAGAAATGGCCAGGCTTCACAGATAACTGAGCTGAGGAGTGCTAGGGACCTTCCTAGCCATAGTCCTTCAAGGCCACCAGTGCCTAGGAATCCATATCAGTAATGCTTTATTTGGGTACAGATGGAGCAAAACTGGCACCCATGGGAAAAAAAGAGCAGCTGTTTGTTCAAGAGAAGGCTGCAGTAGGCAAAGGGAGGTATGAGTGCAGCAGAAAGGAGGATCAAAAATGGGAAGGGGATAATAATCCCATGAGCAGTGCTGCCTGGGGGGTATCTAACGGTCAGCCCTGCACGAATAAACCAAATCTATTCTTCTGACCATACCACAGGGGTCCAAGCTGTGGCTGGGAGGTCCAGGGTAAGGGCTGGGATGCTCTCCTGGGCCCACAAAGGGATGCCCGGGTGAACTGATGGGACATCTGGGTGTCACTCTGTCCATGCCCATTCCAGTCTCAAGAGCGCTGGCAGCTGCAACCACCTCATAACACTGACAGGCACGGTCCTAGGGCACCTTACCTGGGACAAGAACAGGTAAAATTGCTGGCCACAAATTGCAAACTGACATCTTGTCCCAAGAATGTCTGAGATTAGAAAGATAATGGTCTTTCAAATGAAAACATAGTTGAGATTGTTCTGTAAAATTCTCAACAGAAGTGTATCAGAAAAGGAAAAATAACCCATAGAAATTTTGTTGGGAAAAAACATTTATTATTTTAGTGGGGTGCAGGGGGTTACTTAGGAACAGGAGTGCAGGGGGTTAATTTCTCAGTGTTCTTATGCTGATCAAGTGGGAATGCTTGGAAGACTAATCATAAATAATCATAATCATATCCTGCCTAGATGGATATGGGTTTAAACATAGATGCAGTTCCCTGCAAATTGTTCTATAAAGATACTGAAGGCAAAGAGGGGATATGTGAAATTAACAGCAGAATGGGCTAATTAAGATCTTCAGATAGGTGTTTAAAACTGGGTTATCACGCAGAATGTTGCTTACTTGACTGTGCCTTCTAAAATGCTGTTTTCTTGAGTGGTTTTTTGGTTTTGTTTTGTTTGGTTTTTTTAACTTAACCCCCACAACACTTCTGCTTTGACCTCCCTGGGGCACACAGGTGTACAGGGGAGAGTCTGATCTACTGAACTGCAGCTGGAGGGCTCTGAGCCTACCCTGCAGTTTCTCAGCTCTGCTGCCTCTTACGTATTTTGGCAGGGAAGCCTCTGGGAACACACTGACACTGAATGACGTTGAAAAGAAAAAACTTTTGAAGCAGCATTTTTTTTTTTAATCTTAAGGGTTACTGAGAGAGTCTCAGTCCACACACACTAAACATTGCCTTCTGAGCTGCATCCAGCTCTGGAGCCCCCAACATAAGAAGGACTTAGACCAGTTGGAGCAAGTCCAGAGGAGGGCCGTGAAGATGATCAGAGGACTGGAGCACCTCTCCTATGAGCATAGGCTGAGAGAGTTGGGGCTGTTCAGCCTGGAGAAGAGAAGGCTCCAGGGAGACCTCATAGCAGCCTTCCAGTGCCTAAAGGAGGCCTACAAGAAAGACAGGGAGAAACTCTTCAGCAGGACTTGTTGTGATAGGACGAGGGGTAATGGTCTCAAAATAGAGGGAGATAGATTAGATATTAGGAAAAAAATTTTTACAATGATGGTTGTGGAACACTGGAACAGGTTGCCCATAGTGGTGGTAGATGCCCCATCCCTGGAAACATTCCAGGCCAGGTTGGATGAGGCTCTGAGCAACCTGATCTAGTCAGGGATGTCCCTGCTCCTTGCAGGGGGTTTGGACAAGATGACCTTTAAAGGTCCCTTCCAACCCAAACCATTCCATGATTCTATGATTCTATGAGCTGGTCTTGTGGTTGGTTAAGAACTCCTCATATTTTCTCCTGAAAAATTCACTGTTTCTCCTGCAGTTTTCCATTTCACCCAAGGGCCTTCTGGCTAATTCATGAATTCATTTAGTAGAAGCAAAGGAAGGCTGGAAGAAAGTGGACGTCACAGAGCTTTAAAAAAAACATGGGCTATGACAAAGGAAAGGAAATGCTGTGTCTCTGCATGAGCACTTCCACATGAAAGGATAAACAGAATTCATCAGCTGCTTCTTTTCCATAAATAATTTAAGTTGGTCTCATTTTTCCATAAAATGAAAATTTTCTTAATATCTAGAAGGGGTTCTGCACTCATGCCAAAATTGTTGAATCTTTTTTTCTGGCAGATCAGCAGCCATTTCAATTCCTAGATATCACCTAGCACCAACTGCAGGTACCATATAGGCACAAATATTTGAAAAGTACTTGTCTGGGACACTACTCTGGGAAGCAAATGCTCACATCTCTCCATATGTGGAGGATCAAGTCTGAGTTACAAAGGGCAGCCATTAGCGTTAGAGGGAATGTATCTCCCCAGCTGCTTTACCACCACTGCTTTTAACGTGGAAATGTTTTGCAATGCTCCTAAAACATGAGTACATGAATTCACACACTTTGCTTTCAGAGTAGATGCATTTATTTGGTTTTTTTTTTGTTTTGTTTGTGGTTTTTTTTTGTCAGCTGTGTCCCTAACGACAATGGATGGTTCAGGTTGAATGCATAATATTATGCTATTTTTATGTGTAGTTATTGGGGTCGCTTCTTGTTTGCGTGATGGTAGTTGCCTGCCAGCTGGTGGCTAGATTCTGCTGGACAGTTAGCAATTTCCCTATCTGGTGAACAGATTTACTCCACATGCATCTTGCATGTGGTAATGCCTGAGGTTCAGATAGGGATGTTTTGGTAAAAGGCTGTTCTTCCCTGTCCAGAGCAGGGCTTTCTCCTGTAAGCTTTGCATGTTTTCAGGGAACTGTGGCTTTTCAGAGTGATGGAAGTGCTGCTGAAGTGGTTTGTGATGCTCCAGTTAAGCTCTGGTGCTTGCAGTTCTCCTAGAAATGAAGCAAAACTACAGAAATGGTGTTCCTAATTTGGTGAATAATAAATATCAAGGATCATTTCCCTTTTGCACAAACTTTGTACATAATTAAGTGTCGAGCTCTTTTGGTGACCCGCTTTGTTTCCACCTCCTGCACAGCTCCAAATTAACAGATACCCTGTAAAATCAGTCACTGCAGGACTGAATTTTTTCAAAGTCCACTTCACTACGTCTCATCCTGCCAAATTCCAGCTGATCGTAGAAGTCATGCTGTGCACCCATTTAAATTGAAAAGCTCACAGGCTTGGTTGGGCCATTTCAAAGTTTGCAGAGATTTAGCTCTAATCCTCTTAAAATATTAGGCCATGTGACCTTGCATACCATATTGTCAGTGGGATAAAGATCCCTTTGATTTTTATTTATACTTCTTCACATGGGAGGAGGCAGGTTAATTCATTACATCTCAGTGCCACCTTTGGCTCCCCGTCCCCTCCCTTAGGTCATTCATGTGCATTCAGGAACGCTTCGGCACGTCGGGTTTGCATTTTTCCGCAGTTTGCTGTTCCAGTTGGTTCTCCAGAGGCACGCTGATGAGATGTCAGCTTTGCAAGCAAATAAATTGTTTTATTTTTGCATAAGAGATGTCCTTCCATCTATCTTTATGGAATGGAGTTTTTCACCATGAATATTTCAGGCAGACAATTTCAACAATTCATGTACTTGCTTTTACTTTATAACTTTTCAATTAAACAATGGTTTTTAAAAGCTGGCAGTAGTTCCAACCCATTGTTGTTATGAATTTTGCCTTTAATTTTTTTTTTTTTTAATGTTTACAGTGTAGCAAAAAGAAGGCATAAGGAGTATAGAGAAGAAAAATGCTGTAACCACGGAGGATAATGAGTTTGAAAAAAACAGAGTATACAAAAGTCTTACAGCCCCTGTCTTCATTACTTTGTGTAGTTATTTACGCACATGCAAAAGGAGTAAAAACTTTTAATTTACTAGTGGGCTTGGTTAGGAAAATATGCAAAGGAAAATATGGGGCTTTTCTGTCTAGGAGATGAGGGAATGGGAAGGAATGCTTTTCAGAGATAAATTGAGGGAGTTTTGGTGCTGTTCAAGCATTCAGTATTTTGACTATGAGAAAAAAAACTACAAGAGATTAGTTAATTTCTGTGAAAATATAATTCTAACTGAAACTTCATTTTCCTTTCTAGTATTGCATTTAATTTGTGGCTAGTAGTGCTGTTTACCTGTAGTCTTCCATAAGTCCAAAGTAAGTAAGAGTGAAACAGGGATGATTTCAGTCCCAGTGCTAAAGATACACTACTTGCCCATAAAGTTTGTAAGTTTAAAGTCAAAATATTAACCTGTCCTACAATCTGTTAGTAACCAAGCTATTCTTATACCATACCAATATTACAAAGGTCAGATTTTGTCCATTATCTCTTCCTATACTTCTGAAAGAAATAACTCTCATTATTTGTGTCCGTACTTTCCAACGCTTCATCAGGCAAAAGTGTAGTCTGTAAATTATTTAAACATATAAAGCCCATTAATCAAAGCAAATTTACTACATGATCTAATACAAGGCAACTGTGATTCAAACTTTATTTGTCCAGCTGCATTTCCAAACGAAAATGCCCATTCCCACAAGAAGCTATACATCCATGGCCTTTTCCACTGGTGACAATCCATGAGAATTTCTGTGGGATTTAATAGCCCTTCAAATGTGCAAAATTGTATAATAAAGGAGACAACTTTAAGGGATGTCTTCCAATTTAAATATGGCCTTAATATAATAATTTTCTAGCTTTTATTACTGCAAGAAGTACCTACATACTCAGATTGACAAAAGTAAAAAAAAAATCTGTTTTTTTTTTAATTCTACTATTTATTTTACAGATTCAGATACATTTTCTTTTTCCAGGTGAATCTACAGTCCATAAAAACTTTAGAAGAAATACTTTCACTTTGGGGGTCAGGGGCAGGAGAATGAGGCTAGGTAGATAGCTATAGCAATTTGGAGGCTCAGCTCAATTTCTCACTGAAAAGGACGAGGTCACACTTGAAATGTGGAACAGTCTATAGGCTCTGGTTCACTTTTCCTTATATATAGCTGCAGCTAAACTGATTACCTTCTCCCCACCGCACCTACTCCCAAAAGCAGGAGTGAGGGTTGTAACAAGGGCAGCTAACTCCAAGATAGATGATGAGTCAGAGGCTTCAGCTGTGATTTGTGCAGCCTGGCATATTAATGTAAGCTGATAGTGGCTTATAATGAGCATCTGCTATTGCCTTCTGTTCAAGATGAGGTACTGGACTTGCTGGACCTTTGATGTGACCCAAGCACAGCTGCTTTGGTGCTCTTTGTAAGGGCTCAAACCATTAGTGCAGCCGCTCAGGAGCAGAAAAAAAGCCCCACACACGAGCTGACTGTCACAAGTTCCTCAGATGCCTCTGTGTAAATCAACAGAGTTTGGCCAGAAAAGTTAAAATTAAGTAGCTGTAAATGGACTGCACCCCTGGAGTGGATTTACGTTTTTTGAGCTGAGTTGAGGTTTGATTTCTGTTTGGATTCTGAAGGCTTAAAATGTGGCAGACGCAGTGAGGTGAGCCCCAAACAATGTGGTGGGGCTGTGTCCTATCAAAAGGAAGTTCAGCAGGTGCTGGATATGTGTGAGAGATCACTCACACAGCTTCTGCCTGAACAGTTAGTTTTCATTTGTTATCTTGCATCTCTTATACTCCAAGAAAGGTGATATGTGTGAGAAGGAAAAAAAAAAAGTGTTTAAAGAAAACTGAGGTTGCAAATTTGCAAGGAGATTTGGGAGCAGATGTGAAAATTGAGGCTGCTTTTAGTTCATTTTAAATAACTGGATGGCAAGTAAACAATATTTCTCTAAATGCGTGGTTATACGCTTAACAGGTATATAGCACCTATCAGAGTGTTAAATCTATAGATTGCTGTTCCAGAATGGTATATAACCTGTGCTGAAAATTAAATGTCATCCTATGTTTAGTATTTGATGCAGTGAAATATGACTTTTGAGACCTGGGTAGCAAATTGAGGACTAAGTGAATACTTTGAGATCCTGCTGCTGCCACCTGAAGGAAGAAGGAAAAGGTTCATGCTGGAGCGGGCAGGGGTGCCACAGCCTGTTCCTTGTGATGAAGTTACTGGATTAGACAGTTTCCACATAAACAGATGCGAGGAAGGTTATTGCCGTCTTAAAGCACTGGCGACAGGCAGCAGCGATGTGAGAGAAGAGCCAGGTTATAAGCAGAGACTTTTTCTAAGGATTCAAGCTGTTGCTTTTCTAGCTTGCCATCCCTTTCCTCTTCTGAGCAATCTAATGAAATTATTAGTTGCTGTGATAGGTGATAAATGCAGGGGGATGGGAATGGCACTGTCTAGAAATTAGGAGTGAGCTTTATTTTTTGTTTGCTTCCAAAACTACCTCTTGCCCTTACATCTCTTCCTCCCTGCAGAGGTTGCCTCCTCTCTCTCTTCTCCTCTCTGTTTGTGCCCTTAACAGCAAAACTTGGTCCCCCTCTCCCTTTGCCCACAGGCAGAGCCCTGTTGTCCCATCTGCGCTGGACCATATGCCCAGCTGCTGGCCGCATGGCAAACTGCATCCCCAGAAACACGCCATGGGTCCTGCCATGCCACCGGTGCAGCTGGCTTGGGAGCAGCTGGGGAATGAGAGGGAACAGGCTGGTTCATGGGTTGGAAAGAAAGTATGGGCAAAGGCAAGGTAATTCCCTCACTGGGCTCCGTGGCTTATTTTGGGAAGCTGCATGTTTTGGTTTTGAGTGATGCTGTGCAGGGCATGGTCTCACTAAAGCAGTGTGGTTAAGTGTGTATTTTTTTTTTAATTTGAAAAAAAAAATTTGAAATTGAGAAATATGGAAATGTACCCAAACATTAGTGTTAGGAGTACGAGAAGTTAAAAGGAAGAGGAAGAAATCAATGCTAAATGACAAATTCACTATGTGCTGGACAAAACAACCTGGGGAGCACCCTTGCAGAGAGGGAGAGGGCAGCAGCCTCTCCGCTGCTCACAAACAGGTGATGAAACCTGGGAACAGGGGGGTGGAAGCAGGTGGAAAGAGAGAAAGCTTGAGATTAGCTTGCAGGGCCTGAGAGGACAAAACTCGTTAGAGATGGGAGAGGAACAGTAGAAAGGAAAGAGCTGTCAGATCACACAACTTGTTGGTGTAGGAACCAGTTGGGCTGTGCAGTAAATGCTGCCTAAGAAAGAAAGATTATTACAGTGAGTCCTCACTTCAGCGTAAACATCACCTGACAGGCTCTCAGGAAAAGAGCAGATCTTAAAAAAGTACCTTTTGCCTTTTGATTGAGAGTAGAGAGAACTATGGGTATAACAAGCACAAGCTGTTTTAATTCAGTGCTGTTGAAGAGGTGATCGCTTTCAGTACAGCAATACCTCCTGACTGTACAGGAGCCCTTGCAATCTCAGAGGTTTGAAAAGGAAAGATGGCTTTCGTTCAGCCCACTGAGTCCTCCCTAAAGTCTCTCTCTGACTGTGGCAAGGAAGTGATATGATGGCTGAAGCAAAATGTTCCAATAAACACAGCCAGCCAAGGAGTGAATCCCTGTGGGCAGCAAATACAAAGCCCGGACTGCTGCCGTGGAAGGTGAAGGTAGGCTAGATTATAAAAGCAACAGTAATTACAGTATCGCTGAAGACAATTTCACTGTAAAATAAAAATTTTAATGATACAAAGGAGTCAGCAGGGCTATGAGAGACTGCTTCGAGATCTGAGGGTAAAATAAAAAAGTCCAGGCACTGGAAGAACACCGGGTCCAGAAAATCTGATGTGATAAACTGACTGGTCAGCACTTTCAGGGAGGAGACTCAGGCAGACAAAACAAGAAATGCATAAAGGATAGTCAAAGATCTGAAAGGGAAGAAGGCTCTTCCAAGTCCTTGGGATGAACAAAATAAACATTATGAGACAGGCATACTAATGAAAGGCACGCGAAATGCAGTGAAAAAGTTCTACTCTGTGTAACTAAACAGATGCTTTTTATTTCTGCTACGGCTAGAAAAACAGAAACAGCGTGGGGAAGAGCCAGAGTCAGAGCTGGTTGCAGGGAATAGCATGAAAACGGGTTAGCCCTGGGAGGGCAAAGAGCAGTGCTCATGTCTATCGGCACGCATGGGAAGGGGATCCTTGCCGGGCAGGGGATCCACAGTTCTGCCCTTACTGTTCCTCAGACACCCGCAAACACCTATGAATCCTCCAGATGAGGAGGTGGGTGTTTGCTGCTGCTGATCCGGTTACCAAACGGCCGAATCATTACTGATAGCTGTTTGCTGTTGTCGAGGTGCTGCTGGTGGTTATCTGGACTCCAGAGCAACCTGTGCTGCCATGGCCACGGAGCTGCTTGTGGGAATTTACGTCTTGCTTTGACGAGGCTGCCAGGTCCTGCGCAACCATGCAAACCCCATCCTTCGGGGGAATGATGGATCTGTTACTCTTACTGGCTGTGCTGTAGGCTCCAAGTCACTTGGAAGTGTCTGGCCAACTCTAAAAATCCTGTATTTTACATGAAGACACCCTTCCCTTTGGAAAAATGTAGAACTAAATATAGCAGCAGAGAAAATCTAAGCAGCACAAGGTTTGACTGTGCTGCCTACTTCCTGGACTGGGCATCTTGGAGATTTTACACCCCCAAAACAAAATGCTGAGCAGTTATGGTTTTACGTAAACTCAAGGGTGGCCATATTTGACAGTGCTGAAGCAGAAGCCTTCTAAAAATCTGGGATCTGTTTGTCTGACTTTTGAGAAATATCTGCTGCTTTTTTAACCTCATCTCACTTTAGTTATGAATAAACCAAAAGTGCACAGTAGCAGTGGCTGTATGTTCTGTGCTGCAACTCCATATCAGAGAGACGCAGTGGAGGTGCCTGCCTCCCTTCTCACAGCCCTGTTTCTGGGGGCAGACACCCACCCCTGCCTGCAGATCCGGAGAGAGGTGTACACTCCAGCCTGGGCACCTGGATGAATGACTGGAGCTAAATGGGGTTCTGGGGCACATTTTGGT
The DNA here is from genome assembly GCF_036417535.1 of Chlamydotis macqueenii. Classification (NCBI taxonomy): domain Eukaryota; kingdom Metazoa; phylum Chordata; class Aves; order Otidiformes; family Otididae; genus Chlamydotis; species Chlamydotis macqueenii. Next base: position 115,600,340 of record NC_141557.1, on the reverse strand, counting down.
GGCTTGCTGTGCTTTCTAAGTGCAGCCTTGCTTCATCAGCTTCCCATCTTTAAAATGGAAGGAACATAAACTCCTCTCTAATTTCAAGATAAATTAACTTCTGCTTCTGAACCATTCAAGTGGCATATTGACGAGCATCAGAGGAGAGTCCGTGAAGAGATAAATTATTTTATACAGAGGGAAGGCATTTGCTTAGTGTACAGTTAAGCAGAGCCTGGAACTAGATGGTAGGTGAAGGGAATGAAACAATATATTGCACAGCTGTGCATTGGCACCATCTATTGCACTGAGTGAGGCACAGGGTTTAATCAGAAAAAATAGCATGTGGCCTTGTAATTAAAGGCAGTATTGTAAGTGGAAGTGGGGCAGAAAATCTTGAACTTGCCATTTCCTAACCTTTGAACAGTTGACTTTGCACCCACAATGTTTTTTCACTGTTGTTTTTTTTTTATTTTTGCATGTGGCACAATGCAAAGCAGAAAAGGCTTTTATTATTAAACAGAAGTGACAACAGGATGGATATCTGTGGCATTGGGCTGCACAGGAATGTAGTGGAGTCAGCAGTCCATTCCATGATTGCTTAATCCAGGATTTAGTCCATCTCCAGGCAGCAATACAACACTGTGCAATTGCTTTCCATCGGCCTGCAGGTTAGAGGGGAGCAGGTGAGGGCCATGCCTCTGTATTCCCCCTCCCAATGGTTTTGTTTCCCATGTAGTCACTTGTACCAAATCAGGTTAATGCATGAAAAGATGCAACATTTTGCTTGTACCTTACACAGTATCCAAGAGGCAAGCAGTGAGTACACCTGTTTCAGCATGTACTCCTTGTCCCCACCGTGTGTTTTGTGCTGCCTTGCAGAAGTCCTTTGTGTTAAACAAAGGTGAAACGTTAACACAAGAATAGTGGAGAAGGAAGTTGACTTTGGTGCTTAGAAGTAATAATAGATGCTTGCCTCTCTATGAACTTTGTGTCACTCAAGCTTAACCTTTACATGCTTGTGTAGGATAAGAAACAGATTAGGTTTGCAGGACTGAAGGTTAAAAAAAAAAAAAGAAAAAGGCCTTAAATCCCAAAGGCATGGAGGAGAAGCCAGAGGTCTGATTGCATTGTGTTAGATGGCAGTTGTCCTCCTCCTCTTTGAAACAGCTCTGATACACACAGGATACTGTAATGCCATGATGTTACAGCCTCCTCTATTCTGTGAACCCTTAGGCAATGTTTTCAGAGGAGCAGGAGACAGCAAATTTAAGCCGGCAGCGATATGCCCAGTTTCTTAGGCTATTGTTTCACGTTCGCTTTCAGACAGTGTAAGACCAGTACTACAGGCAGATGAAGCTGTGCCATGTTCAGACAGTTGGTCTTGCCCCTATATTACCTCATTTCTTGCAAAAAATAAATGACATGGGGATGGGAATGAGAAGCCCAAGTGCGCAGATCTCCTGCCCTAGTAATCACCTTCTGACAAGACAAGTTTATGCTGACTTTATGCTCTACAGCCATAACTGCCTTGTGGACTATCGTTACATGATACAGATCACCAGATTTCTGCAGACCATGGAATGCAAATTGCTCTAATAGTTACATCAGTAAATGCAATGGAGAGAATTTATAAATAAATATATACAGTAATTAAGTGTCCCCAGAATGGTAGGTATATGCAAGTAGGGAGAACTGCAGGACTAGGGGTGCACAGGCAGAAAGAGTGCAGATGCCTTTCTGTATCCCCCGTTACACCTCTCCTTCAGGACTGGGGGCACCAACGACCACAAAATCCCTCACTCTTCTCAATGTTACCAGAAGCCCAGTTCTGCAGTCTGAGTCAGACCTTTCCCTCATGGGTGTACATTTTTTTACATTTGGAGCATGAAGTACCGTGATGTGGCGAGGTGTGGGGACTCAGGGGTATATGATGAAGTCCCTTTGCCCTTTGAAAGTGGTGTAAATGAAGGTCCTGAAGCGGGTGAGAATATAATGCTAGGCAGCATAAACAGGGCTGCTCTGATTCCTCCGTCCTTCCTGACCCAAATTTTATATTCCTACCTTTCCTTTTTTTTTTTTTTTGCTGCTGCTTGTAAGGTCGTGATGTGAGATCTGAACCAACTGAATGCTTTTGCAGCTTTTTTTGTTTGTTTGTTTTATACAGTTAGTTTCAGCTCCTTAAACAAGCTTTTCATGCAGCTGTGTGGGTATCAATCCTGGTGTGAGGGAGCAGGCAAAAGTGCGGCTGGGGCCAGAGCTACTGGATGCAATGTTGGGCTGGGGCACAGCTGACTTGGACCAACCTCACCTACTAAGGAATCATAGCTTCATTGAATATTCTGAGTGCTTCACGTTGCTTCTGGCCATGCAGAAGTGAGCTATATACAGCCCTTGATTATAGACTATACCTAAACAATTGTCTAGCCCAAAGACATGCCTAGAAATCTCTATCACTCCCATTGATCCAGGATGAAAAGCCCCCTAGACCTTTCCTCCACCTTCCGAAGCAGTCCTTTGCAGTGTTTGCTGTTGCTTGCATGCGTTAATGCTTATAGAAACTTTGAGCCTTTTGTGTTTGTCATTTGGAGTGGTAACAGGTTGTGGTATAAATGTATGACATGCTTGTACTACAGGGACTGTGCAAATTAAAATTAATTCCAGGGAGGTGTGGAGAGTTACAGCAAAAGGAGGTGATGAAGAAGCAGTGGAGGAAGCAATACAAAAAAAATAATCCAAGCCATCTTTATAGATCAGCCAGTATATTTACAGCTACTATTGAGAGATGAGTTATTGAATGATACCTATTTTCACCCTGGCCATAGAGTTCAGAAATGCATACAGGTACAACTATCTTCACCCAAGCGGTGAACGTTTGGACAGTTATCAAATCTAAATGTGGTTTATGGATCAATTTTTTCTGCCTTAAGTTCAGCTTAGCTATCCTTGCAGCATACCAGGCTCCATAACCAGCTTGACAGATTACAAAGGAGTTAACGTTTTACATCTGAAATCCCACATGCAGCACTCATCCTGGAGAGATGCTTTCAGACACCTGCACAAGGGGCGGGGAGGAAAATGCAGCCATGGGAAGATGTACCTTTCTTCCCTCTAAATGTAGTTCTAAAAGCTATGTTATTTGTGGACAGTCCTTGGTAACTGCGAGGTAACTCTAGTCATGCTTCTGTGTTTTCATTGTTTATTAGTAGCATAAGCTCTAAGAGTAATAGGGGTTTGACATTTTTTGCTAGGCCAAATCCTATGGTCAGCTCTCAGCTTTAACTCGTGTGAAAACTGCAGGGATTTGTCTGTGTATAGGCTTTTAGAATTTTGTTAGCTGTTCAATTGTCTATAATGAGGACTTCACTCCAGGCTCTGAAGAACCTGTGCTGGCTGCTGTCAGGGACAGAACGTGGAGCTGGATGGATTAATGGAGTAATCTGGTAATGCAAATTCTTCATATTTAATCACGGGAGCATCTACTCTGCAGTCCCAAAAGCTTCTTGGCAAAACAGGCTGGCAGCACTGAGCTCTGGCAAGATGGCAGTACTGTTATTTCTCCCAGAGGGTCAAAACCAAACTACCTCCCCTTCCCTCTGGGAAAGGCTATAAATAGAGGTCTGCTGGGAGCCTGATCTCATGTTCGCAGAGACAGCTGCAGGCCAGGATTGCAGCTGACCCCCTTTCTCTTCTTCATCTTTGTTCTTACCTTCCCTGCTGGTGTTTGTGTGATTTTTGAGGTGAGCTGGTCCAGGGAATTAATCAGCTGAAAATTAATCGTAGGAACAGAAGAGTCTGATGCTTGCACATATTGCATGTTGCTTCCTCCACGTTTTTGGCTACTACCAGAGAAGTCGGCTCTACCTTCCACGTGACTTTCTGAAGTGCTGGGCAACAAAGTAAACAACATGCAGAATGGCTTAGAGATTTAAGTTAAATCCATGTCTACATAGTAAAGGGCCAGAGAAAGGCACCTGTTATTCACAGATACAGGGTCAAACTGGAAAATATCAATCAAGTGCTATTTACTAACTGCAGTAATAGTTACTGCTTCTGCAAACCACAAAACAAACAAACAAACAAACAAACAAACAAACCTTGTAGGTTAAATTAATGGAAACTGAGACAGACAGCAGAACAACTTGCTCAGGACTGCAGAGTGCCCCAGATATAGTTAAGTCACAAGTGTCTCTGAACTCCTGAGCCCCTGTCGTACGCCTGCTTTCTTGAGAAAGAGCTGCATTTCTGTGCAGGAGGGAGTGTGTCCTCAGGGAAGGGCACAACCTAACAGCTAGGGAAAGCAGCACCGCAATAGATTTAGTCAGCTATGAAGATATATCTGTTGTATAAGTTTCTCACTTTAAATGTTTATCCTTTCCAAAGCTACTGCCTGATAAAAGCACAGGAGGAGGGAGATATTTTTTAACTGACCAATATTACATGTGTGAAAAGGAACCTTTACTAAAGATGCCCCTGGTGCCATGTATCTTGCTGGAGGGACCAAGTGACATCTGCTTTATCAAGATGCAGGAAATGCCATTTCCCATCTAGTCAGGGGCATCAAGCCAAATACTGGTCTCACTTGTCAGCCAGTCAATTATTTGATTACTGATGTACAGCCAGCTTACGTTTGTGGATCGTCCTCCAACTAAACTGCAATGATTATATATACATTTGACACTCAGTCTCAGGCTTATTTTCAGTTTAAAACCACTACTTATCAACACAGAGGGCTGGCCTCATTGAAGTGAATTGTTCCCAACTCCCCCGTTGTTCAAAAATTTGATGAGTTTGCTTATGTACTCATTCTGGATTTTTTTTTAAGAGAAAAGAACCAGTTTCTTCTTGGTAAGATGAAAGAAGTAGTATTTTTCCCCTTATATCCTGAAATAAATTAAGTAAGGTTTTCTGGCAATGGTGCTTATTTCACCCCTTGGTGTTGGGAAATGCTGTTCATCCTAAGAAAACAATTCTTTGTCTGTCGGCTTGAGGATCCAGCTGCTTGTCACGTTAGACCATGTGGAGACTGCATCTGAGTCCAGCTGTATTGCCAGGATCAGTGCCCTGGGGACTCAGCACAAAAACACTTTGATCCCTCCCAGTGACAGAGTTTTTGCTAACAAGCCTCCAGACATTTCAGTTGGTATGTCATCACCCTTGCTAAACTAGAACAGAAGGATGAAACAAAAGTATCTCCAAAGACCTTTAATAACATCAGTTGAAGGGGAACAAGTAAAACATCCCAGGTGAGACACTTCTGTAAAAAGCGTTAGCATCGGCCCCATGACTGTACAGAGGACAGAGAGGCTTTTTTTTCCCCCCTTTTTTCTTTTTTCTTGTCTTGCTCTTCAGAGATGAAAGAAAGGATAGGAGCTATGGACTGCGAATCGCAATGAACAAAGCACTTTAAATAGCTGGATAGGGTCAAAGTAAGGCAAAAAGTCTAAAATGCATAGAAGAGAGAATGAACCTGAAAAACGCATTTTATACTGAGTGGCCCACCTGCAAATTGTACCTCTCAGTGATGGCCTGATTAGTTCAAATTTTCCACACACTTAACGGGGACTAAGTTACATAGCTCCTGTATACGGTGAAAGGATTTATGCTTTTAATTCCCACTGTTACAGAGCTGCACATATACCCTACTGCTTCTACCTTTTAAAATCCAGACTGCATATGCAGTGGGCATGTGGATTGTGCAGCCAGGATTTGGGATGAATGCCCCAAAAGAGCAATCACCTGATGTTCTTGTGCTGGGTCAACAAGTAGGAAGTTAACTAACACTTTGCATCGATGAAGCACTCTGGTTAGTGAATAACTTGCAAGTAGTTTTGAATTTAGTGCTAGAAGCCTGAAATCCAGGGGTTTTATAATCCAGGTGCATTACCTGAGCAGAAATCTGATTCACTGGCTTGTCAATAAGGTGGTATGTGATTAGCATTAGCAGAACAACTTTCAGTAGATCATTTAAATGAAGCAAGGAGGGCAGCAGGGCCAAAATCATTGTCCTAATGAATAGAAAATATCTTTTGTAGATTATTTTGTTGCTTAAAGAAGAAGAACTATGAAGGAGAGAGAGTATTAAAATGCAGGACTTTCTCTAACATGCCCAGCTGCGCTCCTCCCACTTCTGCAAAATAATTTTGCAAAAGATAAGCAATTTGATCTGAAAGCCTGACTCTGCATCCAAAGGCATGAGAAGTTTTCCCACTTGGAGGATGAAACTTTGTGCAGTCAGATAATGATCCAGCATGACCTAGGGGAGCAGAAACATTTAAGCAGGTGTTTAACATTTAAGCATATCAATTAGGCTATGATGCTTAAAACATATGATACTTAAAAGAGTATATGTCTGAAAGAAGAGCTACCTTGATGGTGTTGCAGCTAAAAGTCTAGGAAATCAATGCACAGATAACTTTTAAACAGTGTGGTAGGGTTGATCAGTTCAATATTAATAATATTGTTCCACATTATGAGCATTAGTGAAAAATCACAGAATCATAGAATCATAGAATTGTTTAGGTTGGAAAGACCTTTAAGATCATTGAGTCCAACCATAAATTTAACACTGCCAAAATGACCAAGTATTAGGATCTGTGGAAACCTAGGAGTAGATTATTTGTCTCTAAAAAACTGATGTTTCTGGAAATGTGCCTTCCATCTTGTTTCCAAGATTTTTATTTGAAAGGCTATTTTATTTTTTTAAAACAGCAAGCAAAGTGGCAAGGCTCCTCTTTCTTTCTCACCCTCACCAATGTATTTCTATCTATCTCCATTTTTGCTACAACTTGGGCCTGTAGAATAGAGAAAGTTTCTTGATGCAGTAACTCATCCTTGCCGTGCAGGACAAAAGGGGCACATTTTTCTCCTGACATACACTGATTTTGGCTCCTCTTTGGGCTCATCAAGTTCTAATTTTCCTCCAGAGCATCTCTGTGTTTTCAAGCTGAGTAGTGTTTGCATTATGGTTGAAACAACTCAGAAAAGTTGGACTTCTTGTATCATGTATTTCTTAGTGAATGGCACCCTAAGAAACATTTCCCTGCCAGAGCTTCCAGCTGTCCTCTTGACAGAAACTCTTGTGGCAGTGAGTGCAAATAGCTCAGTAAGTGGTTCTAGGGTAAATGTGAAAACTCTCCCCCAAGCCAAAGGGAGATTTCTCAGGAGCATTTCACAGTGTCAGTCTCCACAAACATCAAGCCATGCCTGGTGGCAACTAGACTGACATTGCCTCGATATTTCTCTTCTCTTGATAGTACTTTGACAGACTGTTCGGTTGTGGGTTTTTTTCTGTTATTTAGTGGCAGCATTTGCAGGGTTTGTTTGTGCTAGCTAGGTAGCAGTGTGCCCACTAGCGTATTAGCCCAGCTTTCTTGCCCTCATAAAGCAAGGATGCAACCAACTCCACTACTGTGCTTACGGTACACCCCGATCAGAGCTTACTTCCTTGTAGTTTTATTTTGCACTATTACACTTGGGAAGATGGGCACACATCAATCATGTCAAGATTCCTGAAGGCGTTGTGTCATCCTTGCCTCTCTGCTCTAGCTGTAAAGCAAAACAGCATCATTATATACTGCCCTCCTACATGAGTCAGGTGATTCAACTTCACTGGCAAGAAACCAGTTCAGGGAACATCTGAGATATATTGGCCACTTCACTGAGGTGTCCAATATTGTTATACAGCTAAAAAATCAGGGGAAAAAAATGCACCTGAGAAGCCAGACTCCTATCTCAAATGCCCTTGAAAAAGATCCTGGTGACATGCAGTGGTAGAGACGAGAGGAATAGTTAATTTTTCCTTGCAGGTGCGCTTCATCCTTTGGCATGAACCAAACAGTACCGCTTTCTCTGGAAGACTCATGAGCTCATCTTCAATGAATGCAGATAGATTTATTTGTTCCCTCCTGCTTGTTCTAGCCCACTGTCATAGCCATCAAACAGCACTGACACAAGGAGAAGCCTCAGCAAGAGCAGAGGGGGTTCCTGTCCTTTGCGTCTCTAATACATGTAGATCGATGCCCTTTACCTCTTGGGTTATAACCTGAAAAGACACCTTGGAGCTTCCTCATATTAGCTGAGTAACTCTTGCCCATGGCCCTATTCTTCAAATTCTGTAAGGTATGGTAGTTTTCCTGCTTTCAGTGAATGGAGCGGTGCTTGGCAGCTTACTGTCTATTTGTGAAGTCTTTTGGCATTAAGTCACTGCTTTATTTCCCCTCTTAGATTCTGTCAAATGCTGCTATGTTTCTGATCGTGCTTTTTTAAGGCTCCAGCTTTTTGTTAAATTGACTGTTCTGGAGACTTAGTATCTGTTGGTAACAGTTGTGTTTATAGACAATAGCTGAGTCAGCTTAAGTACTAGACAATAATAATTGCAAGGAATTTGTATTTAACTAAAAAGTTTGATTTATGTGAGCTGGAAAAGCTTTTCCCTTCTTTTCTCTGCAGTACTGTGCATGTTCTCATTCTAAGCCTATCCCTGAGAGACTCTAAATTTACTGTCTCCTGTCTTTTGAGGAATAGACAGCAAGACATCAGGGCTTGATGGGGAAGAAAGCTCTGAAATGAGGAAAGAGAGGGAAGCTTACAGAAGAAAGTTACTTGTCTGTATTTACTTGTTTGTAATACCAGTCTGCAGTGTCTCTGAGGGAGCATTTACAAAGCTAAGTGCTGGAAGCATACTATGCTGTGAGTAAGATGGGTGTGAGTCAGCTCTCACATGAAATGCCTGTAATTCATCCCATTTTTGTTAGTCTGACTGCGGTGTCATGCGAGGGCTGCTGCTGCCTGGCTTTTTAACGGGAATACAGTCATGGCTGCCCAGGGCAAAGCAGGGGCTCAGCAGGCTGCTTGTCCCGTGTAGGTGTGGACAGGCACAAGAGGAACAAACGCCGTGCACGTAATTTTTGCTATCCCTGTGGCCTTCGCAAGGAGCTTTAAAACCAGCATGTGCTAACTTCTGCTTTGAGACTCCTTTCTTCCGCCGCAGTTGTGCAAGGGCAGACTCTCATTTATGCAGAGGCCTCTGTGAGCAGCAGGCCCTAACTTTTTTAATGAAAGCACCCGCAGACGAAAAAAAAGGAGTTCTGCTTTTATGCTTTTGTGTAATCTAGGCTTTTTTTCCTCAAACGCGTTTTCCTGCCGATAAGAACAAACCCCTACACGCAAATGTCTATTTCTGTCAGCATCCCTAGAGGTGATGTCCCCTCTGTCCCCTCCCGGCTCTGGATGCACTGACAGCTGGGAGCAAGCCGTCACAAGGAGCGTGAAAGCTTCCTTGACCTGTCACGGCGGTTACCTGGCTGAAAGGAGACACTGATGAGGAATCTGATTGGAAGAGAGATTCTGAGCGTCAAACTTTTTTATTTTTGATAATGGCTTAATCTAATTAAAGTGCTGAAATTGTTCAAGATTTTGCAAGCATCATTGTGTTTTTATGAAAATGTGGCAAGTTGCTTTTTTTTTCTTTCTTTTTTTTTCTCTTTCTTTTCTTGCTCGCTTTCTTTTTTTGCTTGCTTTCTTTTTTTTTTTTTTTCTTTGAGGGAGAGCTGACTGAGTTCTTCTTATTCTCCAAGTCAATAACACATTAGGAGAGTGTTGGAAAATTCACCCCCTCCCTTCTTTCTTCCTTGAATACAGTCAGCCTGGGATGTTTTGTTTTATGGACTGTAAGGCCATATTCCTTTACTCTGCTTTAACTCTGCTGGTATAAGGGCTCCATTTCCCAAAAATGTGGACATGGATATACAAGTATTAAAGATCCTACATGACTTAATTTGTTAATATATTTATAGTGTGCATCTCTAACTGTAGGTGAATCCTGTATGATAGGTAAATGGTTCATGATGGTGTAGCAGAACAGCACAAATGGCAGTGGCAAGGATATCAAGGTCACAACTGTCTGTTAGGCTTTTACTAGCATAATCACCTCAAGTAGAGGATGTGAATGTTATGGTGATATAGGATCCCTCACCTCAAGTAATTCCAACAAAATACATAACTCAAAGCTGTTGCAACTTCAATCATAGTTGAGTAACAGGGGTTTGATATGTTGCTGTGATTCTGCTGAGCTGCAGCAGCTATCCATGTGGACATCGTTCATTGTTCCCAACAGGACAGCAATGCTTACCTTAAATATCAGTGATAGCATTAGACACAGCATCAAGTTAATAGGTGTGTGTGGAGTCAGTGATGGAGAAATACTGATGTCAATTTATAGATGAAGCTTGATCCAAACAGAGAAGCTATTCATATATGCTGAAAACACCAATCACATTATAATTATGAATTAATGAAAGAGGTCTCTGTTGTTGATGGCACAGGTGCAGACATGGATAAGATATAAAACTAATTTACACTCTTCCTCCTGTGGGAACAGCTTTATTGGTATGAAAGATTTAACTGCGCTCAGATTAGAGAAGCTGTGCTGGTTTTAGTCCAGTGTAGCTAGAAAGACAGTTATGCTAGTGTAAACGAAGACTTGAGGTTAAGACTTGATGAGTGTATTGGGTTTGCATGGCAAGGCTTTGGTAGTGGGGCAGCTATAGAGATGGCTTCTGTGAGAAGCTGCTGGAAGCTTCCCCCATGTCTGATAGACCCAATGACAGCTGGCTCCAAGGTGGACCCACTGCTGGCCAAGGCTGAGTCCATCAGCAACGGTGATAGCACCTCTGGGATAATGTATTTAAGAAGAGGGGGGAAAAATGGCAGCAAGAGCTGGAAGAGAAGAGTGAGAAGATGTGAAAGAAACAGCCTTGCAGACACCAAGGTCAGTGAAGAAGGAGGGGATAGAGGTGCTCCAGGCACCGGAGCAGAGATTCCCCTGCAGCTCATGGTGCAGCCCATGGTGAAGCAGGCTGTCCCCCTGCAGCCCATGGAGGCTCATGGAGGAGCAGAGATCCAGCTGCAGTCCGTGGAGGACTCCACGCCAGAGCAGGTGGATGCCTGAAGGAGGCTGTGACCCCGTAGGAAGCCCACACTGGAGCAGGCTTCTGGCAGGACCTATGACCCTGCAGAGAAAGGAGACCAGGCTGGAGCAGAGAAAGAGTGTGAGGAGTCGTCCCCCTGAGGAGGAAGGAACAACAGAGACAATGTGTGATGAACTGACCACAATCTCCATTCCCCATCACTCTGTGCAGCTGAAGGGGAGGAGGTAGAGAATTTGGGAATGAAGTTGAGCCTGGGAAGAGGGGAGGTGCGTGGTGGAGGATGTTTTAAGATTTGGTTTTATTTCTCATTACCCTACTCTGATTTGATTAGTAATAGATTAAACTAACTTCCCCAAGTCAAATCTGTTTTGCCTGTGATGGTAATGGGTGAGTGATCTCTCCCTGTCCTTATCTCGACCCATGAGCCTTTCATTGTATTCTCTATCCCCTGTCTGGATGAGGAGGAGAGTGACAGAGTGGCTTTGGTGGGCACCCGGTGTCCAGCCAAGGTCTACCCACCACAACGAGGGACAGAACATCACTTGTATTTTCCCTGTAGTTAACATAAAATATACACGGAAGTGAAATGCTGTGCATCAATAATTTCCACTAATTTATTATGTCAAGTGCAGAATAGAAAGTTTGCTGCTGATCATAATATTTCCACTGTAGATCACTCTCTAACATAAAAAGTTCATAAGCCATTAGGATAATGATTTCTACCATTACTTGTCAGTAAAGTGTGAAAATATTTTTTATTATCCATTTATACTAATTTCAACATGCATGCATTTAGTCAGAAACATGGACTTTTTGAAGCGATTGCTCCCCATTGATTAATGTGGCCAGAAGTTTCCTGGTTTGCCAAATGACACAGAACAACATTTTATTAATGGTGCCTGTTTTGTGTATAAAGCTTTGCATTTGAAGAGGTTTCATCCATTAAACAGCAAGGCTTAGAGATGCTTAGAGTTAAACAATAAAATGTGTTTGTAGTGTGGTCACTGTGTTGAGGACTTCAGTCCTAATCTATACCAGTAGTGATCTTTTGCCTTTGGATGAATGGAAAGTTTGAGTCTTAGAGAGGCTGAATTTATGTAGTCTCTAAGGTGAAGAATCATCCTGATGTACTGAGCCATCTGTATGTAATACAATTTAAAAATCCTGTTTGTCCTTCTCTGAGAAGGAGCTTTCTCTGCCACGTATACGTTTATTCAGGACTGGATGGCAAAATCCACTGGTAAACTCGAGATTGATTATAAGGAGATAATCTTCACATAACTTGTCATCTCCTCTCTTTAAAATAGCACCTAGCTGACAAAACTGTCGTTTGTCAAGTGTTTTTGATCCTTCTAGACCAAAATTTTTTAAAGGAATAAAAAGTTTCTGGAAAGAACAAGGCATGTGTCCCAGGATAAGCAATAACCTTATACTAGAACAAGGATCAGGGGCTTAAAGTTTCAGGATTTGAGTGACTAATTCAAATCAGTAACAGAAACCTCTGCCACCAGCCGTGCTGGGACAGTATTGTCCCAGCTTTTCCTGTAGTAGTTCTATTTTGCCAAGCTAACAAACTGGTAACTGAGACTCAATCTGATCCCCCATAACCGGAGACCATCACCGCTATGAGCTGAGGCCTCTTTTTCGTCCTAGTTTGAAATGTCTTTTTTCCCTCCTAATCCAGAGAGAAGAGATATTTGAAATCTTGAATTTGAGACAGTAAAAGCATGTTCTGTTCACTTACTGTAACATAGAAGTGGGTTGAAAGTAACAATGTTTGCGTCTCCTTTTGTTTTCTCTTTCTGTGAACATTCAAGTGAAAAGGCTTTTGTCCTCCACGTTTGTAGAAAAGCAATTTTAGCAATTTATTTAAAAGTATCCTTGGAAACAAAATATTATATTTTGCCCAGGCAAGCATTGTTGCTCAAGGAGCTTGAATATGCACTCAGCTGGGTAATAGGAACAACACTATGTGACTAATAAAATCAATGTCTGCTAAGTAATGTGGTTTAAACTGGAAATGTTCTCAATCAGTCCAGGGGTATTTTTTTTTTCTGATTGGAGAATAAAATGTAACTAGTCTAACAGCAGATATTTTGCTATAGAAAAAGCTAATTTATATAAAGCTGAATTTTAATAGATCCGATTAGGTATACACAAAAATAGCCTCTTAACTTAGTCAAAGACCTTTTCTTCTTGTAAAATGTTCTGTGCGATTAAACCGATTTCAAAACAACTCTGACATCCTTTGTTATTACAATGCACTTTGAGTATTGAAACGTTGGCTTGCCTGTCATTAAACATAGCTGGGAAGAGATCTGGCATAACGCTATACTTTCTTATTGCTGAAATAACTGCTAAATACCAGCACTGAAAATAGCCAGCAAACCACAAGGCAAGGGGAGACTGCAAATGTGGAAAGGAAGCTTAAGAGAGTACCAACGATAGAAGTAAACGCTGCAGAAAGAGACCAGGAACTTCTTCAAAGGCAAGTGAGGGTGTTTCATGCCCAGGTTTAGACGTCACCATGTGCCGTTTGGCTGAAGAAGAGGCTTTTCTGGCCTGTACCAAAGTAAAAAAGAGAAAAAACATAGCATTCAGCTTTGCCTCATTGAGAATCATCTCAAAACAACTCTTCTTCAGGATCTGTCTTTTTCATTTCTGCTCAGCCCTCATGCTAGTAAAATACACCAATTCTAGTCCAAGTCCTCCATTTCAGGACTACAGTTTTCATTTCCACGAAAGCAGATGGAGGGAAAATCTCTAGTGTGTAGAAAATAAAGCAAGCTGCCCAATTATATTACCAGATTGATTCCTAGTTCCACTGTGGCCTGTCTGAGAAGGTCATTAGGAACAAAAAACTTTTGTGAGGAACATTTCACTGATACTTCGCACTCCTGTGGAAGGCATTTGCAGGCAGCCAGGGAAGCGGCGTGCCTGGAAAAGTGGGAGACACTCAGGAAACCAAAGTTGTGCGGCATTCTGTGCAACACTGCAAGGAAAAAATGTTTAAACATGGTAAGTAATCCTCAGCAGCAACCGCTTTCATCAAGACGAGAGCCGAGTTGCACAGTGAAGGGAAGCGACTCCATGTCAGAGACCCCACTCTTTGCCGCTTATCACTTGCACAGAGCTGCAGGGTGCCCAGCGGGCAGGCAGGTGGCCGTGGGGCATAGGCAGGTGGCCATGGGGCACAGGCAAGTGGCCATGGGACATGGGCAGGCTGCCGTGGGGCGTGGGCAGGCTGTCTGTAGTAGGCTAATGAAACAGCATGCTCTTTGACAACCACATTGAGGGAGGGGAAAATAGTATTTACTTACCTTAATACCAGGCTGCAGTAAATGTCTTTAGTACGTAATGTTAAACAGGCAATTAATAGACAAACATTTCTATATCTAGAAACATGGCAGTATCAAGTTAATCCCTAATGGTACAGATCATCACGCTAAGCTTATTAAACTTTGTATCCAAAGGCAGTATATTTACTATAGGGCTTTCATATCTAGTGGTAAAATTCCAGGCAGTTGTATCTTTTAATTTGAAGGTAAACACCGATAGATCCATCACTTGGAAACAGCCAGCTGTAAACTGAAAATGAGGAAACAAATACTGTGGACTAAATGTATTGCCTATGTGCTGCTTTCTGTCACCATATACCGGGACACCACTTCAGTATCGATGAGATTTGGGAACAAAAAGGAAGAATATGGAGGAACACATTTGTTTCACAGAGCGATGCACTACCAGGGCTGTGTACAGAGTACAAAGCCAAGCCAGTGAATTTCTGCACCAAAGTCAACAAATAAGCTGATCGACAGTCAACCACAGTCTCTCTATTGCACCCAGCCAAAGCAATCAAAACTCAGTAAGCATGAAGGGACAGTATGAGCAAGACCTACAGTTAATGGCTGAACAACGGCAGCCGCTCAAGCTTAAAGAGGGCTTCCTCACCAGAATTTGAATCTCCTTTCTACTCGTGGTAGCAATAGAAGTGGTTTCTTCTTGCAGCATTAGCGATAATCCATAGACTAACTGCTAAAGAGTGAATGTTAGTCCTAGGGTTGTTATGCTGTTTTCAGCTTGTTTTCCTGGCAGCGTTACAGGGGAGTGTAATTCTGTGCATCATGAGTATGATTCACACTAGCCAAAATGACCTTTGAAAATTGGGAGTAGGCAAACACATCAGAAAGATATTCAAGCTCTAACAAATAAGCTGATAAAATGAATGAATGATATTTACAGACCCTGCCAGTCTATTAAGAGGTCACTTTGACAGCCCTGTAGGTCCAAATGTGAGAGTCTCCACTCTCTCCTGCATATCAGAGCAGCCATTCATACATACCTGATAATGAGGTGTATTCTCACCATTTTGGCTATTCACACAGATGGCTCTGTGATAAATCTGTATGCAGACTGCAGTGTGTGGTACAGAAGACTATGCCCGTGTTTTTGTGGATTTGAGTGTTCATTAAGTTCCTGACAATCTTAAGAAGCCCAGCTGAGACAAAGAGGGAGAGAGATGAAGAAAGGAAAATTATGGTAGATGTATAAAAACTTTGCTTTGTCACCTACAGCTGACCCTGACCTAGGGTTGGACAAGGTCCCTGCTTTGAGCAGGCAGTGGCATTACATGACCTCCAGAGGTCCCTTGCAGCCAACACTTTCCTGGTTCTGTGCAAGCACACTGGAGGAACCTGCCTGGGCAGACGTGGTGGTGAGCGGGGAAGGTGCAGGAGTTGATCCTCAGATTATTGCAAAGTAAACTTCCACCAAGAGAGCAGCAGAAACTCATCATTTTGAAATACTTTATCAGTTAGTGGAAGTAGATAGCATCAGTAATGTGGTTTGCAAGACCTGTGCCCTAGCTGAGGTTTGCTTAGTGTGAAATCGTAGACACCAGAAGGGCTGGAGGATATTTAAATGATCCCTTAGATGGACTATTTTCTTAATCAAAGGATTCTTGACACAAATTGTGAACAAGACCTGCCTTAGCCCTGGGGCCCATAGCTCCATGTCGCCGTAAGAGAATGTTCTTCCAGGCACCCCTCTGATAACCTGCGCCGTGACGGGGTTTATAACTTCAGTTTTCAGTTAAACATTTAGAAAAATTGGCACATGCAGTTTGTACACTTCTGAAACTGTGGCTTCACTCCATAGCTGTATTTGATTGCTGTATATGAGCCCTTAAAGCATTTTGGAATCTCTAAAAGAGAAAAGCTGTTTAATATAAAAATCTGTTTCCTTTTTTCAGCCCTAATACCAAGGTAAACAAGAAGTGCTGAGAATTGCATGTGACTGGAAGATTTGAGGTTTGCTTAGAGCCATTTCAGCAGTTATTTTGAACCTTTATAGCAAAACAATATCATTTCCTTTCTTCACATTCATAACTTACTAACATGTTTACGTTTTCAGCTGAACATTTCCATTCTTGGCTGTGCTGAAAGGTGATACACTGCTTACTGGATATAACACTGAGCAAAATCCCTTCAACCTTTCGAATTACCTCAGGTTGAAAAGTATAATCCATTATCCAAATATTCTCCCTGTGTTTTTCTAGTACAAAAATACTGCACAACAAGCCGAAGATGAAAGCTTGGCCTGGATATAGCAATTGCTAAGGATTTCTTTGGCTGGAGATGAAGGAAGAAGGTTTAAAATAAGACCACCTCTGTGTGTGCTCAATGAGTGTTTTCCTTAGATTGTAACTCAGTGCAAAGAACCATTTGCAGCCATCTCTGTAAAAATTCCCTCTGCCTGTGCGGATGAGAGGCTAGTACTGAGACCACAACACTCAAACTGGCATTAGCTACCTAAAAACAGTATGAAGATGTAAAGCCAGTGTCCTTTATTATCATTTAAAAGAAAAAAAAAACAACAAAAGAAAATGTAACTTTGATACAACGTGAATGTAGCCATGAATGTGTATATACATAGAAACACTACACTACACACAAACATATTTGAAAAAAAAGTAAAGGAATTAATGATTTAAGTTCCTTCAGCACTTTGCCCTCTATTATTCTTCATATTACATTGACTTTCTGTCATTGTGAGACTACAGCTGTGTGCACATGTAACTCATCATCTCCACGCAAACTTTAGTAGTCAAAGAGGGGACATTGCTTATTTCCTGGAAGATATGAGCTTTAGTACACAGCTGGAGTCATTCAAATGTTAACATCTCATTATGCATGAGACATTTTTTCCTTTAAACAATATTAATTTTATAAAGTTGTAGGAGGCTAAACATGTAAGACTCTCCTTTTTATTTTTTTTTTTAACTGCAATTTAAGCTATGTAACATGATCATTAGAAGCCAGTAGCATTTTTTGCTTCTACTTAAATGTATATTTAATATTGTGGGTTTTTTTCAAAAATTAGAGAATCAAGAGATCATCCCATCCATCCCTTTATCCACAGCAGGATCAACTATACTTACATCATTAGCTGACAGATGCCAACCTATTTTGGGAGGCTTCTCAGGCAATCTATTCTTGTGCCTTGCTATATGTACCGCTAGAATTTTTTTTTCCCTGATGTCTACGTCAAATCTCTTGTGTTGCAAGTTGAGTCTATCAGTATTAACTTTTACTCTTTTTTCTCTTCTGACCTCCTCTTCTCTAATGCAGCACCCAAAAACATAGATGGTATTTCACCTAAATCTTTGCGACTGAAAGAAAAGAAGGAAGAAATTCTTCACTATGAGGGTGGTGAGGCACTGGAACATGTTGCCCAGAGAAGCTCTGGATGCCCCATCCCTGGAAGTGTTCAAGGCCAGGCTTTGAGCAACCTGGTCTAGTGGAAGGTGTCCCTGCCCATGGCAGGGGGGTTGGAACTAGATGACCTTTAAGGTCCATTCCAACCCAAACCGTTCTCCGATTCTGTGAAAAGAAAAATGTCATTTCTTCCAGGTTTTGGTCCTGTTCATGAAGTGTAATATGCTGCTACCTATTTCAGGGGTTTTTTTTTGAGAACAGGCTGATATTATTTACTCATGTGACACATAACTCAAGTTCTTTTCTGCAGAACTCCTACTTGTCCAGATGTTCATCAGCTGTCTTCATGCAGATGACTGTTTCCATCTACTTTAGAAACTGCTAATTGTCCTTAACAAAGTCGATCTAATTTTTTCAGTTTGTCTTTCCAATTTGTCAGAATTCTCTTTTGTTCTTCCCTTTCTCTTTTTTTTTTTCATGTTGGTGTAACCTGTAGATTTAGGAAATACTCTCTTTTCCATCATCCAGCCTATTAACAACAATATCGAAAGATAAAGGACACAAGACAGATCTTTACAGAGGACAATATCGATTACATTAGTAACTCCCCTGAATATATATATATATTTAGCTAGTTTTGTTCTCACAGTCTTATTTATAACCTTACCTGCATGTTATGCAAAGTGCTTAATGTTTTTGAGCCTACGTCTCACCCTGCTGGTTGTCTTCTGTGGGTGCACAACATGGACCCCAGTTTGAAGTTGGGGTTGGAGATTCCCATACACCATAGACTGTCATTACTGCTGCTGTGGCTGTATGAATTGCTGCAGAAAGGACTGGAGGAGTCAGGTAGCCCTCACCAATCACCTGTTAAGATTCATCACAAGAGGATGGCAAAAACTAGTAGTTTCCATGGAAGTTTGAGTTTTAATCAAGGAGTTTTGATCTACTCTGTGTCACTATCCCAAAATACTGCAGTTACATGTTCCCATGTCTGTAATCTTTGCATGAAGGTGATATGAAACCTCCTTCCCCTGCATAGGGTGGTTTTTTACCATTTCCGGGGAGGTAGGCATGGCTGGACAAGGGCTGCAGTTGCCATAAAAGTCCCAGGTCTATGCAGGGAGAGACTCTGCTGGGCTATCTGCTTTCTCACAAATGGAGATGCTCTCAACCTGCTAGACACACAGAATCACTTCACCACAGTTTCATAAAGGTGAAGGACACAGAGGTTTGTTTGCTTCCTTGCTTATTTAAAGACAAGACAGTAGAGTGGTTCTGTTTATTTTTTTCATGGCAGAGCTGTATTAAAGTTCATGTACTCCCTGAAGGTCAGAAAGACTTGCTTGAATCCGGAGTGCTTTGGGTCATCCTGTGTGCACATGCCATGTGATTAGGCTTAACATAACAAAAAGGATCACAGACTGAGCAACAACTACAAGTCTGCTGGCCTGTGAGTTGGTAGTGACAGCCATCTGTGAGACAGACTTGGCCAAAATCCACCCCTCCCTTTGCTCACAGGGAACTTACACAGAGCTGCCTTGCTCTTTCTTCCATCTTGACTACCTCACAGTTCTACAACATACACATGGAGGACTGGGATGCAGAGCTTCTCCTAGCAGCTTTCCAGCCTGGAAGTACCTTGTTTTCTCTCTGTGGCTGGGGTAGGGTTGCTTGCAGATTGGGAAGTGCCGAGGGGGACTGATGTGTCCTTGCTCTACATCTGTCACTGTTTAGCCTCCAGCTGGCTAGACAGGTACATAGGATTGATTCAGGGTGTTTTTATGCTGCTCTCACAATCTTGGTGTGATCTAATGCACTTCCACCATCAGGTTTTTTGCAAATGCAGACTGACTTTGAGATTATTTACAGCCTGGCTAGCTGGATGCTATCCTTCCTGTCTACCTTCTTGTAATTCCCGAGAGTAATCTCTTATCTCGATATTATACAATGGAAAACCACTAGATTGGCAACAATAAAATGAATAACAAGTTATTAACAGTAATTATTCTGCAATTTATCTGCAGTCCTCTGCCCCACTTTATCTGTTGTTTATTTTTTTCTGATCCAACCTTTTGCTCACTTGTTTTCTTGCTCGAGTAAAAACATCCTTAATGACTTTTTTTTCTTGTCCAGAAAGTAACTGCTTTAGCACAAAAAGAAAGGCTAATTGGAGAACAGCTTTCACTGGCATATTTGTTGTGACTACTTTATAGTCTGTAACATGTATGGGAATAATATGCAAAGCAATACCACTAATAATAGGGTCTCCTACAAAAGCAAGGTAGGCAAGGTCTATGATACATTTGAAAAAATAAGTAGGCAATGCATTGTAGAATAATAATTTGCCACAGAGTATCAGGGTAAGCTCAATAAAACAGCTGGGACAAATCTAACAGTTGGTATTGGGTTCTGCTGATATATCAGGGAATGTAGCCCAGTAGGAACAGATCTGTGGAGTGAAACAGCTGAACTAAATTACTAATGTAGACACTCACCATGACCAAACAGAGGGTAGAAATCAATGAAAAATGAGGAAATATATTAAATCTAAAAATAAATAGCCAAGCTTAAATTATTGCAGCATGTAATGAGGCCTTTCTGCTCTGGATGACAGAACGCCACGTTGCATTGACTTCATTAGAAGAAAGTGGCAAATGCACAGTAGCCCAGCTGGCTAGACAGGTATATAGGATAGATTCAGGGCGTTTTTATGCTTCAGGATACTTCAGGATATCTTAGAATAATTTCAGGCTATTTTGTTTAGAGTTTCTGGCACCTGTCCTGAAATCAGGTGTCATAGTTTAACCCCAACCAGCAACTAAGCACCACACAACCACTCGCTCACTACCCCCTAGTGGGATGGGGAAGAGAATCAGAAGAGTAAAAGTGAGAAAACTCATGGGTTGAGATAAAAACAGTTTAATAAGCAAAGCAAAAGCCACACACGCAAGCAAAGCAAAACAAAGAATTCATTCAGTACTCCCATTGTCAGTCAGGTGTTCAGTCACCTCCAGGAAAGCAGGGCTTCATCATGCATAACCGGTACTTGGGAAGACAAATGCCATAACTCCAAATGTACTCCCCTTCTTCCTTCTTCTCCCAGCTTTGTATACTGCCATGACATCATATGGTATGGGATATCCTTTTGGTCAGTTGGGGTCAGCAGTCCCTCCCAACTTCTTGTGCACCCCCAACTTATCTGCTGGTGGGGTGGGGTGAGAAGGGGAAAAGGCCTTGACTCTGTGTAAGCACTGCTCATCAATAACTAAAACATCCCTGTGTTATCCACACTGTTTTCAGGACAAATCCAAACCAGCCCCATACTAGCTACTATGAAAAAAATTAACTCTACCCCAGCACATCAGGAAAGTCCTGAAATCAGGAAATAAAAAATAATGCTATAACAATAAAGTTTCAGGTGTGCAGGCAACACAATTGGAGTGAAAAACGAAGCCAGTTAATGCATTCAATACTTGGAACATGATTCTAATTTCCTGAAAAAAAAAAAACAAACCTCGACAACCCTATAACAATCATAAACCTCTAATTCTATTTTCTGTTCCACAGAGTCTTATATTTCATTTACAACCATGGCCTCTAAGCAACTTCCCATATTGCATAAGCGATGTGTCTACCATCTGTCATCTGTTTGTTTTGTTCTTCTGCAGAGAAGCACGGACAGTGGTGTCTCTTTTTGTTTGGTTACTAAGGGATTTTTGTTTCATCTTTTACATACAAGCTATTATACACTTCTTAGGGGAGAGTGAAGGTGCTAGGATTTATGATTGTCTGTAGTTCCTTGGAAAACCTATCCAGATAGGCTCCTGAGAAAGTTCTGTCCCTTGAGGGAAGATTAAAAAAAACAACCACCACCAAGAAGTACTGTTGGGTATCTTATCAGGCTGCATTAGTAAAAAGCCTATGCTTTTGTGAGTAGGTGGGTAGCTGTACATACGTTACCTGGGAGTGGAGGGAGTGAATTGCAGAGCTTTGTGGGAGATCAGAGTGTTAAGGGAGTTTGTAATCCAACAGTGACCACTTTTTCCCTTGCTCCTGATTCTCCTAGTGCTTTTCTGCTCAGGTTGCTGCTATCTCAGGGCAGAAAATAGCGATGATGACACCGCAGTAAAATTCTCGTGTCTGCCTTAAAGAAGACTCATTTAGCTGTTCTCTGTTTTCTGATCTTCTTCTGCAGCCATGCTAGGCAATCAGAGCAGCAGTGAGAGCAGCAGGGAAGGTGCAGAAGGGAAATGAGAATAACCAGGTGCTTGAGGCATTCTCTGACCAGCCACACGCAACCAGCATTTCCAGACTGTGAAGCAAGGAGTGAGAGGTGGGTCTGGGCCGTGTTGTGAATCTGGAATGAGCCATAGCTGCTGCTGAGCTTTTAGATGGAGAAGAACATGGTCTAGGACTTTGTGTGCTGAAATCACTCCAGTTCTCCAGCTTGCAAATGCTAAAACAAGAACTCCCTCAGTGGAGCAGTGAGTGACGTTCAACCTCACTGCCTTGGAGAACTGGATAACTACAAATCTCTGGAGATTCTCCCTCATGCAGCATGTCATAAAGCTGAACAGGCTTGCTAAACTTTACCACATCATTTATGTCATACTCTCCCTTCTCTGAGCCACGCTGCTTTGTTTTTGTGAGCTGGCAGAAAATGGAAAATCTGTGTAGGCTTCTTATGTTTCCACAGCTGCCTAGTCACAAATATGACAAACTGTAATAGAGTTTTCATAAGGACTAATCCTTGCCTTGACAATACTGCAGTAGACAACTCATGTTTGTTCTGCAGTTGTTGCTGCTGACATTTTGTTCTCTCTGAAAAGTGGCCCTTCTGAGGATATTATATGAGCATCTGTTTCATCATTGCTACAGGATGCATTTACCCCACCTATCAAACACGCGTAAGGGAAGAGTAATGCAGAAAGAGAAACCAGTTATACGTGCTCTGAAGGAGAGAGTCTAAACTCAATATTAAACAACACTGAGCAGGTCTGTTCCAATCCCGTTTTCATATTTACACTTAGTATTTAGCAATTAAGTAGCGTGGTCTACAACTGGCTGTGCGCGCACAATTGTGGAGTCCTGTTATTAATAGTTTATGTGACAGGCATTAAAATTAACTATGGCAGTATTTTTAAGGAAGCAAGAGTTTATGTGCTAAAAAGCAGATGATGAAGGACCTAATCTGCTGGAATGTGCTTTGCTTACAGTGTGTAAGCCTCACCTAGCGTTGCGGGTTTGGAAGAGTAGACTTTCTGCATCAGAAACTTTACTGTGGGCTCATAGTGTCTTTGTGCATTTTCATTCCCAGCTAAAGGGTGTCATTTTTCCTTTGCAACTTTCAAAACTAAAAGTGAACATTGCTGTGAACTCACACAGACAGCAGAGCAAAAAACTTGCACTTCCTTCGAGGACAGACAGAAAAGCGAGATGACAAAAGCCACGTGAAACTTGCCTCAACCATGCAGAGTGTTGCTGTTGTTATTACCAAGTTTCACGTGGCTTTTGTCATCTCGCTTTTCTGTCTGTCCTCGAAGGAAGTGCAAGTTTTGCTTCTGTTTGTCAGCAGATGTGAATGCTAGATCTTAGCTGTGATTTAGAAAAGGCGCTTTTCTTTCTTTTGCGAGTAAAAATTTCTGCCAATACAAAAGTCAATTTTTACATTTAGAGGAAATAAGCAACATTGGAAGGTAATAGAAAAGAAGGGACAAACAAGTCAGTTTAAAGCTCTGGTAGCAACTGATTTTTCGTGTGATACTTAATATAATCCCCTTTTCAGCCCCTTTTCCTCCCCACAGGCTTTACTTCCTTGATCTGAAGAGTATCAATGTGTAAAATTGTCCCAGTGTAATGAACTGCTCTTGTCCTCCCCTGCTGCATTTTCCACCTCTTTGTGCTTTGTCCAAACACATCTCCTGGTGTTGTGGTTCTGTTCAGTGAGGCGGGGCCTAAGGTGGCAGCTTCTGTAGGAAACTGCTAGAAGTCGCTCCCCTTTGTTCAGTGGACTCGGCTGGTCCTAGGGCGGACCTGCTGCTGGCCAGGGCTGAGCCGATTGGTAGCAGAATGTCCCGTGATAACGCCTCTGCGATAACGTATTTAAGAAGGGGAAAACAGGAAAAAAAAAAGAGAGAAGAGAAGATGTGAAGAAGTTGAAGAAGCTGAGCGGGGGCAGAGGCACAGAGGGGGGGGTGCGGGCCTCGTGGGCCTTGCAGGCCTCACCCTCTGGCCTCTTGCTGGGCGGCCGACTGGGCCTGACTTGGCCAGGCCTGGCCGCAAGAGGTGGAGAGGAGATGAGCTGGATGATGTGAAGAGATTCTGAGAAATGTCTGCCATCCTGTTGTGAAGAACTTTTCTTGTGAGAGGAACAGCTGCAGACTCCAAGGTCAGTTCAGAAGGAGGGGGAGGAGTTATGCGGCTCCTGGCCAAGATTCCTCTGCAGCCTGTGGTGAAGACCATGGTGGAGCAGGTTGTCCCCCTGCAGCCCATGGAGGTCCACAGAGGGGCAGAGATTCACCTGCAGCCCGTGGAGGACCCCACACCGGAGCAGGTGAAGGCCTGAAGGTGGCTGTGGCCCGTGGAGGGCCCGCTGGGGCAGCTGTTCTGGAGGGACTGCACCCCGTGGAAGAGATGACCCACTCCGGAGCAGTTTCACGAAGGACTGTGGCCCATGGGAGGGACCCCACGATGGAGCAGGGGAGGAATGCGAGGAGTTCTTCCCCTGACTATGAAGCAGTGGCGTAAAACATCACGTGATGGGCTGACCGCAACCCCCATTCCCTCTTCCCCCCTGTGCTGCTCGAGGGGGGAAGGTAGTAGAGATAATGTTAAGCTTGGGAAGAGGGAGGGGTGGGGGGAAGTGATCTTGTTCTCTGTCTCATTATCCTGCTGTTTGTAGTAATAAATGAATAGTTTTTCCCCAAGTCAAGTCTATTTTGCCCGTAACAATAACTTTAAGGAGTTTCTCCCTGTCCTTATTTCAAACCTCGAGCCGTTTTTTCTTATATCATCTCCTCCTATTCTCTCAGAGGGTGGGGGGAGTGAGAGAGAGACTGCGTAGTCTGGTCCCGATCGGGGCTGAACTACGACACCTGGTTATGTTGCTATGTCACAAATGGTCTAATAAATGGCAGCCAAAGCACTGGTGAGAAGGAAAACAACAGCAAAAAGCACACAACCGTGCTGTAATGGTTTCCCCTGGTAGCTGGCTTTGTGTATTTTCCTCTGCAAGATCTTGACTGGAAGAAATCTTCGTAGCAGTGTGACTTAGCAGTTCCTTTTTGGGTTTTATTTTTCCTGCCCTCATATCTTAGTCATCTTTTCATGCATGCACTCTAATTTTGTCCTACGAAACCTGCTTGTTGATTGGGCAGAACCTGGAAAATTTTCTTCCCCTCTCTTTAAAATAAACACCTAGGTCATGGGGAGCTGTACATATACAAGGACTTGTCAGTCATTCTGTCAGGATTCCTCCAGTAAAGGGCTATAAATTTCAAGTCTACTGTTATTTTTGGCCAGTTCTCTGAATCGTTTGAACAAACAAGTAGATCCTTGCACCTAAATCCTTGAAGTTGAAATTAGAAACCAGTGACTAGCCCTGCAAGGGAAACACCTTTTATTTCCCTTTTTCTTTAGTTATGACAGTCTTGATGTGTTTGCTTTTTCCCTATCAGATTACTTTTTGAAATACAACACATTGTTGTGATCAGTATAGAGAGACTGTGAATAGATCTGAGATTTGCTACCAGCTTGACAAAGGAGACAGATTGTATATCTTAGTTTCTGTAAAACTAGGTTTCAGTTGTCCTGATCACCTACACTGACACCCAAAGGGGCACCTTTACTGGTACGGAGGAGGTGACACTCAGTCAAAATCAAGCCCACCTGGAATGGAGAGCAGGGTTTAATACAAACACCTGCAGGGTGGTGGGTGGATGTGAAGGGTCTGCAACACTTGTAATTTATAAGGAAAGCAAGACAAATGCAATCTGCCTTCAGACTCAAGAAGGCACTTGTCCTTACGTGGCAGCGTGGGGGTCCTTTTGTCTGAAAAGCTATTGAGAAGCTATTGATCTCCTGAGGAGATCTCTTGTGCATTTAGTCCAGTTCTGCTAAATAGGGTTTTCATGTTGTAAATGTAGGTCAGTGCTTAGCAACATAGACCAGAGGTCTTCTGCATTTTAAATAATTAATTTTCTACCTGTTTATTTTCTAAACTCATTGTGAAGTGGCCTCAGTGAAGCATCACAGCAAGAATCTTGCAGTTTGTTTGTGTACTGCTGACATAGGAATGATTTATGTGCAAGTATAGAGAGCAAGGAGGGCCAAAGAAGGCAAAATGATTCTTTGACACATAAGAAGTGATGATAGGTATGTGACGAGTGGTGTAGTGCATGCTGAATCCTAAGGAACACCTGGGAGCATCGTAAATTGAGTGAAAGAGCTATGTGTAGGGCTGAGCTGGTACATAATCGGAACCCTGGAATGTATTTGTGCAGTCTGCAGAAGGCATACGGAAATATGTGGACTTGGCAAAAGCAGTCAGTAGCACCAAATAATTATGAAATACTTGAAAGCCCCAGGTAAATAACCTCTTCAGAATTGGCAGGCATCAATGGGTTATTAATTATTTTGTTATTTCCTTCTTTATACAGTGAGCTGTTGTAAATCCCTGGTGGAAAATCCAGTGAGGCAGACAGGGGAGAATGCAATCAGCAATCCAAGCAATAAGAACAAAAAGAAGAATGTAACTTACAAATTTTCCTACAGACTTCACAGTCCTTTCCCATTCCAAGCTGATAGAAAGGATTTAGCTGAGTAGCTTGGCTGAGTAAAGTATAGTTTTTACAAATCTAGCACAAAGGACCAATACATTTGATTTGGTGGATGTGTAAGCTCTAACAATAATATTCAGCAAATTCAATTCTTTAATCATCGTGACCATAAGAACCAAGTATTTGTAATGTTCTCAGGACGTGTAGAGAGTAATTACATCGGATTTTATTAAGACTTGCTGTGAATTGTTGACCAATGATTCATTATGGGAGAAAAATTAATTAAATTTTAATGTGAAAAGTTATTGTTAATTAAAAGTTGTATGAAAAACAGCCATAAAAAGTAGGGAAGGTGAACAGGTTTTGAAATTACTAAAAGGGCATATAAAGGAAGGGAATAAGACATGCTTTTGCCCTGGATTTTACCCTACAGGATATATACCTGAAAAGACATATACCTGTGCAGATTCTCTTCTCCAGCCACGAAAAATCTGTTCCAGGAAGATATACACCCTGTGACAGATGATAGTTTTTAGCCATGGATGTAGAGATAGAAGCAGGCTGTGGGATCAGTGGATAGGCTGAACACAGGAAGGACATTTGCTTTCATACCCTTCTGTATGTTTGCCTCTGCAGAGCTTACAAAGAAAAAGACCATGCCAGTCTAGCAACTGGTGTGGGAATGCAGCCACCTGGAAATGACACCACTGCAGCCTCAAGGTGCATTCCAACCCAAGCCCCCACCAACTATGCCTCTGCCTTCATCCGTGTTTCCCATCCTCTGGGCAGCCTCTGCTTTCCATCCCCCACAGTGGCCTTTTTACAAGGCCTGGAAAAAGTCCTCCGGTTATGTGGAACCTGGAGAGCCAATGCCAGAAAGAAAATTAGGCACAGATCCCGAAAGTCATTGAAGTATGGTTTATGGTTCTCAATGAAAAATTATGATCCTCAGGACTACAGCTGAGCTGCTACCCAGCTCCACTGTACCTAGGCTGCTGCAGGCTCCCTGCACATAGGGATCTGCTTTTGAGCATGACACGTAGGAGATGTGGTTAAGCAGTTCAGACCCCAGTTCATGCCCAAATCAGATTAGGAGCTACATTTTCTTCCTCCTCTGAGAGGTTTGGACGGAGCCTGCTTCACCTGTGCAACAGCTATCTGACCAATATTAACATAAAAGGGAGAAATAACATGGGGTTTTTTTCTGGATTTTTAGGGAGAGGATTTTGTGCTGGGATTTTGAGCTGAGTGGAAAGCTTTTTTTGAATCTCATTCTTAGGCACCCGTTTTCCCTACACTTTGTGGTGTCACTCCAGTCAGGGTTGTGGAGCAGGCTTGGAGGACCAAGCACCATAAGTTAAATAATTGGTTTCACACCACCGCTATGGCAGTGAAGTCCTTTTTAGACTCTACACCTTAGCATTTTCCTACAAAGCAAACCTATGAGGGAGCAGCAGGGTCTCGAGTTGGGAGGGCGAGTTGTCTCACCAGGCTTCTTTTACAGATTTCTTTCTCCTTTTACAGTCCAGAGATTCGTGGGTCTTAAGTTACTTAATGAGACATCATACGTGTCTCATTCAGATCATTATAATGAAATCAGCAGGGTTAAATCACGCATTACAAAGTGCTTTTCCTTAATTATTAGTTTATCCAAAGGGCTGACAAGTGAGCTATTGCACTGGATAATCCAATGCCCGTTTTCCCCTCAAGGATTAGGATTTATTTACTTGTAACTGACAAGCATCTACTATCTCATTTTGACGGCATTTGTGCAAATGAAAATTTAAAGTCTTCTCCATTATATGGTAAACTCCTATGAAAATATCTTCTTAAATTTTAAAATAAATGCAGCTGTATATCTGTATAGTTGGCTTTAAAAGATCTCAGTTCAGTGGTCTGAAGTATATTGGAATATAACACATTATTTGTGGTGTAAATGCTTTACAGTAAAATATTACTCATGTAACTCTATCAGGGGGTCAGGGACCGAAAGTGGAACTATAATTGTAGTCTAACTACTGAGATTCATTTTTCCAAACAAAAATGAGCTTGAATTTCTTTCCAATGCTCAATAGTTCTTAAAGGGTAAATACATAATTAGAATTAAATCACAATTTAAACTTAGCTTTGTGAACACTGTACTTGCAGTTCTAAAAGAGAGCCATGTGGAGCTTTTAAAGGATGCTTGCCTAATCCTGTACCTTTTGATTGCTGAAAGCATCTCTAAATATTAAATCAATACACACATATGTATGGCCTTTCAAAGAGCAGTTCATATGTCTTTCTCAGTAGCCCCATGAAAATGTTCCAGATAAAATGTCAACAGTGGGATCTTTTTTCACGTATCCACTGATCAAAAGCTATGCTTGCTACACAACGCTGTGAATATGGCGACCTGAGCCACACAAGCATAGCTGCACCAACAAATTATAACATCAACCAAAAGTAACTATTTATTTTATTGTTATTCTATTGCCTAAATCATAGCATTGTGTGACTATGAATAAGCATGGTTGAAAAATAACATTAGCTGGGGAGGTTATCTCATAAAGAAAGATCACGACTACCAACATACAGCCCAAAAGACAGAGAACATGACCTTTGATAGAAAGGAAACATTTGAAGGCAAATCATTATAATACTATAATTCCCTCGTGTATAATTAAAAAAAATAAGAAAAGCACTTCCACAAAAATTAATGATTGATCCCTAATCAGTGTACACTGGCCTACAGCTGTGCGATTGCATCTGATCTACTCATCAGAGCACTGCAGCACTAAAACAAAGCTTCAGAGAAGGTGGCCACCCAAGCTATGCTTTCTCCTCCCATCCCTTGCGGACTTGCTGTGTGAACACAAGAAGCTCTGTATCGGCACAGGGCCTGCCACCTTGGGGTCTAGTTGTGAATGGGGCCTTTCTCCCAGAAATACGGAAGATAGGGGAGGGGAGGCTATCTTTTGGTAATGTTTTGTCATTGGGCTTTGAGACTCTTTTGTTCCTGAGTCGTGCAAGACCCTGAATCAAATTATTTCTCATTTTGCCTGATTCTGTGCAATGACTTCAAACAGTTTGTAGCTGTTCTTCACTGAACTGTCAGCCACTGCACCCGTTTTTGTTGTAATTCCGCATTTGACTGTAATCATACTTCTTAACTGGACAAGTATCTAAATATCTACAGTCTATTCACTTGTCCTGTACCTATAATCAATAATTCATTTTCTGAATAACTCCATAAAAATGGCAAGGATGATGAATATTTTCTTTCTCTCTTCATTTAAAATAAAATCCATATTAGTTTCATCAACTGGCAATTATTAATGTACCTTACTTAACCAAGAATTGATTTGATTCTGACAAGTTCTTAAGTCTTTAAATTGTGGTAAATAATTGCTATCCATATTCAGCAGTTTAGTATACCAACATAAGCTGATCTTATTTTAATGGAAGACATAGTTGTAAAACCTTGCAGAATATTGAGTAAAAGCCTTCAGTTGATGACAGTAATTTCTTTTACTTTAATGCTTGTGCTGGACTGAGTGTACAGACAGCTACAGTAATAAATGGAGGCTAAAAAAAGCTTGGGGCTCAAAACTCTGAAGCAAAATCAAGCTGCAGATTCTTAGGTTGAGACTCAAACTTAGTATATATGAAACATATCTCATCCTTATTTCTATTTTTGTTACATAATAATCTGAAAAATTTTGTATAAATGCCTGCCTTTCAGAAGTCCTCACGTATTTGGCATACCCATCAATAATGCAGGAGTTTGAAAGGATAACCTCTTAGTGACATTGGCTTGTCATAAGATTGGTACGTTTTATCTTAGGGATACGGCTGTATATACATATACCTCATATACACAGTATAACTTCTGTGGTAGACAGCTAGTTCAGCTGTTTAGCTTTCTTTGTTTATTGCCTTCCCTCTGTAAAAGCCTGTAAAGCAAAGGGTAAAATACCGATAATAACTACAGCCTAAGAGACTATGGGTAGGATAGCTCTTATCTGAAATGTAAAACAACTGTGGAACAATTTAAGGAATATGGTTTATTTGGGAAATGTAGTCAGTTTAAAGATCCTCTGGCTTTTAATTTCATTATTATCTTCCATTTTTGGCTGATATACAGCTCTATTTGTCTGTCCAGCGGTGGATTTCTGAGTAAAGGACATTGAGCCTAAGTATTTAAGATTAAGTGTGATCTGTATTTATACAGTAGCTGATTGAGGGTTCCTAAATCAAATTGCTGTTCCTATATCAAATGTGACTTTGCCTACCAGTCTGCCCCAGGTCTTATTCAAAGGCACTTGTCCCTTCCTGTTAGGAGAAAGGTTTGTCTTTCATTGCTCAATAGCCCAGCAATGAAACTTATTGTAAAAAGCTGAGCTCATAGGTGTAAGATGAAAAAGTTTGAAATGAGGAAACTAGAAATGCTTTTGGTTTGTATGGATGGTATTAAGCTGCCCAAGCCTCAGGAAAGAAACAGCGATAAAAAAAAAATAATAAATCCCGTTTCAAATTCACAGAATGCAGGTAGAGAAGTGCCGCATAGGTTTAGTAATTTGTTTATTTAAAGTGGCACTGCAAGCACAAATTTCAGCCATCCTGCTGGAGTAAATTGTACTAAAGTGGGCTACAAGTGTTGTTTAGAACCCCGACATAAGCCTCTTCCCAGTAGGACAGCTTACACAAGCCTGCTGGAAAAATGCTTGTATTCAAAAACAAATTTAAATTCACGTTGAGTAGTAAACCTTGGTGTAGTCTGAAATAACGAACAAACAGTCACTTGCAAGGCACATATTGTAGAAATATCCCATAAAGATACAGGAGCTCACATTAATCATGTGAGCTAGGACAATGGGTGACCTTTTCTAATAAGAAATGAAGCATCTAAAGCAGCCATTAAATTTCGCAGCAGTCCTATTTACTGTACGTCTGTGGCATTCATCATCGCACAATGTAAATGTCCTCAGACTGCCGACATTTGCCAATCATCCTTCACTGAGAGGAAAATTGCTCTGAAGCTTTTAGAGCACTGCTCCCCAAATTCTGGCAACACCAAGGTCACTATAGCTCCTTTTCAGCCTTAAAATGAGCAAAGAGCAGCTGTTGAGCAAGTAAGGTTAACAAACCTTGGAAAAGCATTAGAGCTAATTCGGTTTCGGCACTCTTCAAAGCACAAAAGCTGAAAATGACTGTCTGACATAGGCCCACCACTTTTCCAGGAGTCAAATCTGCAAAGTCATTGGTAAGATGTCTAGGCTTCGGCTTTCAGTAAAAATTCTTGTTCTTGCAGTTCTAATTCATGAAGGATTTTTAATAAACAGAGGCTGATATGTACTGAGATGTAGTCACTGCTTTAAGCTTTGCAGTTTAGTTTCTAACTCCAGACAGAGATGATAATTAGAAATGCTGTCAAATAAAGATATTGTAATTCACTGGCCAGGGAATGTGTTTTGTTGGGGGGCTCATGAACTCTTACTGTCACTTTGAAAACTTGGACGTCTACTACCCCTTCAAGACCTCGTTTCACTGCCATATTTGTTTTAGCTACCCTATTCAGATTTCCTGCTTTAGAAGTTAGCCTCAGATCTTCTCAACTTCACAGAAAAATTGTGTTAAAACAGCAGCTAAACTTCTGCAGATCAGGCAGGGGCCTTGAAACCATCCATGAGTTGTCTTGTTTTCTTTTTCTCCTTGTTGATCTGCTCAGTTCCCCTGCTTCTGAGTAAGAAGCCATCGCTTTGACACCAGTGCCCTCCACACACCCAGCCGTGTCTTGTTTCACATCAGAACTGGTGGAAGACTAGGTTTTATGATGTTAGGCTTCACTGAGTGCAGAAGTTTCATGCTTTTTTAGGCATAGAGAGAGTCTGTCCTTTACCACTGATAGATGATCTGCTTATGGCTACCGGTAGGTGAGCCCTTGGTGCTGTTGCTGTTTTAGCTTACGTGGCATTTGATGCAGTAGAGTTCCCTGAGAGATTTGGGAGACTGGGGCGATTTCATCCCTTTCAAGATGCCTTCTTCCATTTCTCTCTGACAAGTCTGAGGCTATTTAATAGGGACTTTCTCTACCTCCTCCCCCAACAGCTCTCACCTGGAAACCTTCTGTTAAATGCTACGTTTCTTTGTTTCAGTGAGCATATATGTAATACTGTGCCACAGAAGATAACGTTTGTTTATAGTGTCTCAAATGTCAAACATGAATGACCCTCTAATTCAGTGAAAAATGGGATTTGAGCTGAAAAGGACCTGGTTCAAAGCAAACAAATTAGAGTTGTAACTTCTTAAAAGGGGGACACCACTTCCATGAGAGGAAAAAGCTGCATGCATGGCCTCATAGATGGGCTGTTGTCATCCCTTGTTTAGGTTATAGCATTGGATTCAGTCTCAGGTTTTCCTCCTGTCTGGAATGCTTACTATAGTCACTGAAAGGAATGCCTGCGGATAGCAAAGAAACTCAGTTTTGGAGGGGAGTCAAGTCTCTGTAATCCAAGTTTTGGTTTTCTGTGATATGGATTATTGCAATTCTTTCTCCTTGGATATAAGAAAACAACCTCTGTTGAAAGCTTAGCTGGTCTATGATGCAGCTGCACATCTTCCAAACCAGACAGCTAGGACAGCTATCAGTCCCATTGTCCCTTGCTTTTCTTGGCATCTATATGCAGTTCCTGCTTGAACTGAAAGTGGTTTTCTTCAGTTTTAAATCCTTGAACAGAGTAGGTCCTGGTTATGTCAGTGTCCACCTGTTTGCCTATGGATTGTGGTGTCCGTGATCAGCAATCAGGCTGGATTCATTGATTTTCAATATCTATGGACAAAACTGAGTTTGTCTTTAAAGACTAGAGTTGACCCTGTGAACACTATGGGCAAGGTGTAACATTAATCTCTTTATGTCAGCCTCTCTAACACATTGCCAACATGTATGCCAATGGCTTTAAATTAAAATCTCACCTACTTAACACTATGTAAGGTAGTACGAAATAACGAGAGGAGTTCAATTAGCTTGTAAGTTTAGGGCAAGGGTGGACAGTTCATTAATTATACATAGTGCTTGAGCAGCTCCAGTGCAGCCTGTGTGCCTTATCCTGTGGCAAACAACAAGCTGCTTTGGTCCACGAGCTGCTGGAAAATCCAGATGTCTAGTTATGAAGGAAGTGAGCCACTAGTGAGTACTAGGTCACCTGCATCATCCCAGTCCTCCCTGGAATGGCACTGCAGGACTGAAGGCAACCAAGATTATTTTCTTGCCTGGAAACCACTGCTGATGTTTCCCCATCCTGCTGGTCTGCAAGTCCTTGTGCCTTAAGAGAGAGTGCAGGGAGATGGCAAGAACCCTGTCATCCCACTGGATGTTTATAAAGCCAGAGTCCTCTCTCAGGAGAACCCTGAGAGATTGACAGATGCTTTCCATCAACATCACCTTTAATAACATTTCCAACAGTAGCAATAACAATTAATTGAAATGAAAGTGTGCAAATACTGCCTGTATTCTGCAAAATTTATAATTAATTGGCTGAAAAGTTTCCTTTTGGCCATATCTGAAGACTTAAATTTGGATTTCTTTTTTTTTTTTTTTCATTATAGTGTGCTTGCATTTTACTCTGTGGCTCAAAAATCCCAACTGAACATCCTCTGTTACAACTCCCCATGGGCAGGGATTTCACAGAGGAAAATATCACATATGATTATTGGTGTAGTTCCACTAGGAAGCTGGTTGTGTAAAGGAAAGCAGCTACCTGACTCTAGCTATGAAGCTTCATTGCAAGACTCATGAATAAAAATATTTGAGTTCTGTATGACCCTTTTTACACCAAAATCTGACTTGCTGGCAGATCATACATCATAAGCACTTTTTGTTAAGAAGCGGGAAAACATTTTCCAGACAGTTAACGTTTTCCAGACCTCTACTGCTTTGGGTGAAGAGTGACAAATAACACTACACATCAAAAGATTATTTTCATTTCAGTCTCCATTCTTTCTGGCTTTTCTCTCTCTCTCTGTCCAGAATACAAAAAAAACCCCAACAAGCACTGCCCCAAACATAGCAGAGGAAGAAAGGCTATCAAACAAAGTCTTTATAAGGAGAGAGTTGCAGAGGCAGGCTAGAGCAGTGGTACAGAAAATACCATTCCTTATGAAAGATTCACATCCATGCACTCCTCACGTTATCAGCCACGGTCTATGCCTGTCCTCGAGCATTAATGAGTGCTGTAAAGTTGTCAGAAGCTCGGACCTTGAACCACACACAGAAAGCAAGCTATGTCCATGTGCAGGATTCATCAGTCCATTTTTCACTATGGACGTGAATGTTTTCAGTTTCTACCTGGTTAGTCCATAGAGGGATATGATTTCTATGCACAGAATTTTCTTATTTTGTAAGAAAATAACAGTAATTCTCCACATGTGAGTAACAGTATGTTTTGTTGGGCACTCTTCTAATCCATATGGAAGGCACCTTTCCTTTAAATGCCATTCTGCAGTGTTGTTGTTCTGCAGATCTTTTTGCAAGGAAATACTGAATTTGAAAATACAGTTTTTGAAGTAAGATTTCATAGGAGATAAACTCCTTTATTTTGTTCTTTTTGTTTTGTTTTGTTTTAAATGAATATCTTAAATATGTTCATTTAGCACCATTTCTTTTTGGCACTTGGAGGAGTTAACCGTAGCCATCAGAGATAATTTTTCTTCTGACAAGCTTGTGAGCATCCTAACCTATAATTCACCCAAATTTGTGAGGCATTAATTCTCTCTGGCAGCTCAATCCATTAAAGACAGTAAAGAATTTGGATCAATTAATACATTCTTTTGACAGACTCAGTAATGAAATTGCTACTTCCATTCTGCTTGGCCTTTGACGTACGAGCCCAGATCAATCCCAAGCTGTTACGAGGGACCATTTTTATGTCTGGTATCCAGCAGTGGCTAACTGTTCTCTGTGCATCCTTGAATTATATCCCTGGGACTATTTATATAATATATCACAGTAGCATATTAACATTTCCAGAATTGTTCCTTATTTATATGTGTAAAAATTTACTATTTCATGTCTCTTGGATCAGAAAATGGTACCAGCCTCAAGGCAGGATGTGGTGCAATGTCAAATGGTCTTTCTGCTCTTGGTCACAATCACAGGTCTTCTCTGTAGTCCTTAGGGGACGAGACTGTGACAGAGACTGTTTATTCATGCCTGAATAACCCAGACATTCCCTCGATACCTAGGTACCCATCAACTGAGTTTATTAGAATGGAGAAATAGAGGACTCCAACAGGCAGGCTGTAAAACCATTTGGCATTGCAGCTGGCTTGCTGGACTTCCCTGATCTCCCTTTCTGCTCCTCTGTTTTCATAGGCATCAGTCATAGCTGGATCCATCAGCAGGATAGATCAACATTAGCACTCATATTAGGTGCATTCTTTACAGTTTATGGAGCTGAATTAAAATGGCCTTTAAGTCATTGGGGACCAAGGGTGTTGTAGACCTTGCTAATGACTTATAAATGTGTAGAGTTGGCTTTGCTGAGATACACAGCATGTTTATTCGTGTTTCCTTCCTTCCTTCTTAAATCCCCTGAACTTCTGCACTTCATATGCTAGAATTTTATTTTAGAAGAATGCAGCGGGGTTTTTTTCTGTTATGGTGTTTTATTATAGATATAAGTATCAAATACCTTCTTTTGTCTTGTATTTTTGTCAAGCCCAATGAAAGTTTAAGGCTAAATGAAGTGTTAAGAAGGAGAAACAGTTCAAGTGAATAAATATTCTTTTCAACTGATGTAATTGCCAGCAATTTAGAAGTTCCTCAATTTTTCTTTTAATATAAGTAGTTATCCAGATCCATTCATCCTGATATTGACGTGGGGACACACTGTCTGTACAGTAACAGCCATCATGGTGACTATATGTGTGATAGCTTTTTAACTTCTACAGTTACACTGGTAGACACTCTGAAAGGGAAATTATCACAGAGAATTTATTTGTGGTCTACCTCAAAGCTAGATTTTAGTAGCTGAAAGCAGGAAAAGATAAGTAAGTGTACTGGTAAAGTGTATATGTGTGGATGACACAATGCAGTGAAGCATAAGCAGCGCCAGGTGGGGGGACCAGAATCATATGCCCAAAACCAGAAGACTTTGAGAACTCAAGAATGAGAAATGAGATAGATAACAGTAGGGAATGTACCACTAATTTTTGCAACAACATCTACACTCAAAGTCTTATCAGTTAGAGATGGCAGATCAGGATCTGCTATGGTAAGATATGGCTGTGAAGACAACAGGCATAAGGTATAGGCATTGGGCACATTATTTCTGGCAGAGACAATACAAAACATGATGCTGTTGTGCAAGACATTGGCACAGTTCATTCAGCTGTACACAGTAGCGGTTTCCTACATGAAGTGTGAAAACTGGAACACATTCAGAGAATTGCTACCAGCATGATCTAAGGTCTAGACCCTATTTCACAAGACCCTATTTTGCAAGAGGACCGTGTCATTTATAGACAAGGCTGAGAAGGGATATCACTAATCATGCACTACAGAAGTAAACTCTGAGAAGCAAAAAAAAAAGTCATTTAAGCTAGCAGAGAATTTTGGCACAGTTTCACAGAGATAGAATTCAGACTAGAAATTAGATTGAACAGGCTTCTGGTAAGAGAAATGAGGTCTGGTATGGTCTTCCATTAAAAAAAAAAACAAAACAGAATTGTTCTGAAAATAGTTTTTCCTGGCTTTAACAAAAGCATATGATATTTTCTGTGACAACAGAGTATTGGACCTAACAGACTAGATCTGGTAAATGCTGTTTTCTGTGTTCATAGAAGTTCCTTACACTTAAATATATTACTTTACTTCTTGAATACAACCCGTTTTACCCACTTACATCTGCATTCACACTAAGAGTGAAGTGTAATCACACTTGAAATTAAGGTACAGATGTTTTAAGCATAGCAACCACTATTCCACCCTCAGGAATTGTTAAAGATTGTTTAAAGATTTGTTTTCAGCAGCGGAAGTCTCCCAGTCCTTTCTGTTTTCTAAGAGTAGGTAATATCTACTGAACAGAGAAGATTAAAAAACCCCACATACATATGTACAGACACTCTGTATTTGCTGTTAGACTTCAGGCTCGTTCGGACTTTTACTGTAGTTATATGTGATTCACTCTACATGGAAACCAACTAAGTTATAAATGTTAAAGTAAAATAAAAATAAGCTTTCAAAATTCGTATTTATTCTTCCTGTTTTGTATTTTTCTCAAAGCAGAAGTGAAATGACATTCTCAATGAGACTACATAATGCTGCTCTTCATCTGTTGAAAAGAAAAGACATTCATTATGCTTTCTACATTAGTTCAGAAAGTCTAATACCTGATGCATTTTCCTCATTTCTCTATGGGGATGTACATTATAAAATGGTTTTAGCTTCATCTTCAGAATAATTCTATTCAGAAACGGCATTAATGAACTGCCTACCATCTTTATCACTCATTGTTAATCCTTTTCGCACTCACTTTTCGACCTGCCTGGCATTTCAGTACCATAGACATACTTTATTCTTTATAATACTGCTTGCATAACTTTATATACATTGTGCACTTCAAATAACAAGTTACTTACACCTTCCTCCTGGAAGAGCATTTTAACAGATTACAGAAAGTGTCTCAAAGCTACTAGAGTCCTGACAGCATCTTTTAATGAACCAAGTACCTTGTCTCACTGTCTGCTGGACTTTTGGACATGTCTGCATTTTCACATTTTACAGTCAGCAGAGACAGCTGAGTATGTTAACAGTGCAGTATTTGTCAGTAAGAAATCCCAAATATGTCAGCATGCTGGCAGTGCTAGCTGGATTTAGACAATGGCCCAGTAAGGATGGATTTAAGAGACAGCAAAAGAAATCCTTCCGTTTCGTGTATTTGTTAACTGGCTGTGTGACTGCAGTTCAATGCATGGATTTCAGCTGGGAGTGAAAATTTAAAATAACTTGGTTATATTTGTCCTGAAAATGCCATTTCCTTTTGTTTAATGCTTTTTTTATTTAGTACCAGTATAAACCTTGAAACAAGAATCTTTCTACAGGCGCAAATGTATCTCTGGAATGGAAATAAGTGTGGAAATTATCACAAACTTTCGTATGTATGGATGAATGAAGTGCAAATATGACTTATAAACTGTGTGTACATTTGGAAAACTATTTTACTTAGGTATCAAGAAACACTGCAAGTATCTCTTAGGAGGCTTTGCGATGAACATAAGTGGAAAACTGAGTTTGCTAACACTGGGCCTTAAAAACCTCAGCTTATGTCTAGGATGTGTGAGGCAGAAGATGAGCCATAGTTTTGAAGTTGTGTTTTTGTCGTAGACCAATGTCTGAAGACAAAGCACTGTCATCCTTCTCACTGAACACCAATACACCATGTAGACAAGCCTTGCCACGTTGCACCTACAGTGGTTTTGTAAGCTGAGGAAAGCTACAGAAAACACTCGAGGAACCGTTTAGCAAGTGCATGGGATGGGAACTTGAGAATGAATTTGACCTGATATAGGCATGAATTCTGGGTTGTAGGAGAAAGGAGATAAAGTAAGGAAAAAATACTTGAAGAAAAATTAGCCTCTGAAGGAGCAGCCACTTCTGCTGGAGTATCGGAGTGGCAGTCTGACCCTGGTGGGACCCAGCCTGGAGCTCTTACCTGGCTTCACAATGAATAAACTGATTGACCAGGCTGGTCTGATAGTTTTATGAAGTGTGTGGTGGCCTCTACTGGTGAATTAAAATGTTACATGGACATTTGTGCCTGCTCAGAATTCTTAAAAACTCTGAATGTTCACAAAGTAAAGCTTTGTAATATTTAATATTCACAGACCAGCCAGTTTGGGGTTCTGTCATAGCTGTTATTTCTCCTGTAATACAAATGAGGTGATCTATTAGGTTATGTCTTTTAGTCCAAGGGGTTTTCTCCTCAACTTGATATGGGATTTGCATGTATCTGGCCAAATAGGTGCATTCTCTCTTTTTCGGGGGGTACATAGAAGGATCCTTGGCCTATTGCTGATCAGATCTGAGATGCTTATGTCTAGCACAGAATGCCACACTTTGTCCTTTTGCATTTTTATGTATTTTGATGGATCCTGAAGATAATGCAATAAAAAATGATCTCAGATTGTTTCCTGAATAATTCTTCAATTGCAGAGGCATTGTGTCTTGCTAGAATGAATTCATTTTGCACTTTTTACCTGTGCATCCCTTGTAAGATCATTTGATATTCAGGTAGTTATTGCATGGTCTATCATAATTTATTATCACTGAAGCAATAGTTAATGGGTATTTAAGAGGAGGTTACTGCTTGCGCTCAAACTCTGATAACGTTTTATTTGCTCCTTCATTGCTAATTAATTTGCTATATCTTCCCAGAGATCTACTGTAATGCAACAGAAGTTCAGTCATAACATTTGAATTAAATAATGGGAGCTTAAATAAGCTGTTGATTTTTCCTTCTCTGATAGGGATAACTTGCCATAAAGTAGTAGCTTTTCATTTTATTTATGATCAAAGGCTTCTGTGGAAACAGTATCACTAAAGGGCTCACAAAAAGAGTGAAGGCTGGAGCATGAGACAGGGAAACAGAGCTGGAGCACAGATAGTGGGGACCTGCATGGCTGGAGTACTGCGGCAGGGGTACTTGCCCCGTACCTTCCATCTTCCCGCTCCCCTCGCTTTCTTTCTGCCAGCTCGAAGACTGATCTACTCCTCCTGTTGGCCAGAGCATCCTGCTAAATGTGACACAGTGAAGGAGTGAGTGGCTTTTTGCCATCCTAGTGCACGGAATTGACTCACCAGAGGATGGACCAGTCGCTAGGGGTAGCGCAAGGGCAGCAAACTCACCGAGTCTGGTGGAGGAGCTGGAAGGCAGCAGCCTGGTTTAGCCAGCTGAGGAAATCTCACCCAAGCTGTGTCTCCTGTTTCGGCTGTGGTTCTGTCAAATTTGACAGAGCTGGGAGAATCCAGCAACTGGAGATATCTTTATGCAATCTCAATTATTTTGCTACTAGTATTTTTGACATTTCTTTCACAATCTAATCTAATGACACAATCTGTGCCCTTTCTAAGGATGATGGAGGTTTCTATTGCAACTTGGCCCATGTTCTAGCATAAGGGATAACAAGTAGCAATCAGATGGCTCTATTATTTCATGCATGTAAAGCCTGGTAAGCCCTGCAGAGCTATATTTCTCCTCCTTATTTTTGCATTCCTACATTGCTCCTTCTCAAGAGGATGTGACAGAAAACAATGTTTAGCTCGATTTCCTCTGAACAAAATGAAACCAAACCTGTCACAGAAGAATAACTCAGTGCAAAACTGATAATAATGAGGATGGTTTGATGAGCAGAAGTCTCTCAATCACAACATGCTCCCCACAGGACAGCATTTTAATGGATACTGCATTGTGAATTGTCTTGAGAAAAGGCTTCTGGCCAAAACATTGACATTCACAAGCAGCTGCTGCACTCAGAGAATGTAGGTTTTAATTATCTTGGGTGAAACAATCAATTTGGAGTGCAAGGCAAGTTAGGCTCCTGAATATTACTGATCACCTGGAAAATCTCAATGAATGTATGCTTTTCTTCTCAATCTACCTTTCAACTTGCAGTTCATTCTCTCGGCTGAAACAAACATGTTAGGTTTTGCTTAGCAAAGCGGCACTGCTGAAGAAAACCCATGAAATGAAACTTGAAAGAAAGTGGATTAACTAAATGAAAAAAGGTATGCTATTGTTAGTCACTTGCTCCTCATTAGTTTCATGGGGATTTAATATACTTGTGTGTGATTCCTAATTAAATAAAATAGTCCATCTACCGATATCTTCTCATTGACAACAACTGAACAACCACAGTTATGTCCTGCTTCCTGCGGTTTTTTTAAGGCCATCACCACACAACGCTTTAGATAGCTGGAATCCTACATGCTAACACTAAATATGTACATACATTGCCTTTTCCTCTATTTTCTCCTGCTAGAAGCCATAAGCATCTATCTTGAAACTCCTAGAGTTGCTTGCAAAGCCCAGTGCTTGCTCCCAGTAAATGCAGACCGATGCTGGCATAGTAACACCGGGTGGCAGCAGTGGGTTTTCAGGCAGCAAGTTGAGGCTGTTGTCAGAAGTAATGAAGACACTGAAATTAATTTTGTTTTGATTTCCGAGCAGAGTGCTTGGCATGTTACCTAACCCCAGATTCCTTCAGTTTGTCATCTGTTCATGCCTCACGGTTCTAGATTCCTTCTTTTAACTTAACCGAAAATTGTAATTGCTGTAAGAATGACAGACCTGTCGGGGTTTAGGGTACAGGGCGGCACGTCACATATGTATCGTCTGCTGAGAACTGGGAATTGTTGCCAGCACTTTGTAGCTGGAGGAAAATTGGGCAGTGATTTGTCTTTAGGGTATACGTCATGTTTATCCTGCTCTTTGTCCCTACTTAACATGTCAGAGTTGTGACAAGCTTAATAGAAGAATCCCTTTCAGAAACGTATTTTGCGATTACTGCAAACTTTGCTGGGCAGATGTCAGACCTGGGGAGCAAGCTGCCTACTAACTCGTGTCTTCTGACAGGGAGGTTTCTTCTTCTGACAGGTCTCATCTGAGTGGACACCACCTGGTACTTGGGATCTGAGCCCTGGGCAAAGACAATTCTTGTGCTGTTTTCTTCCTCCCAGGGGAGATTAGGGTGAGGTCAGGCTATAAAGCCAGCATCCACTTACTTTATCTGACATACATATTGCCTGTTGCTCTGATAATTCCCAGATGCTGTTGCTTTTTAGCAGTACAGAGACTGAAATATACTTGTTAGAGGGAGATGGGAGGAATGTGTAGAGTTTTGAGAGCCCACACCTCAGAATACATCTCCATTGCCCTTAACCGTTAGTGAGACAACTTCACCACAAACTTAAGGCAGAAACAGGACTAACTTTGTTTTCCGGACATCAATAGTGCAGTAGCATGACTAAAGATGCTATCTGGGGTGGAGATGGGGGGGGGGGGGCATTCTCCTCAGGAGTAGGCAAAGGTTTTCCAAGTGTCTCATGCTCCTCTAGTTACTCAGAATTCTCTATTTCTGGCTCAAAGGAGTGGCACATTACATCTTGCTTGCTTTCACTGTTGATTAATATCCAAAACCCACCAGTCTCAGTTGAAAGCAATTACGACAAAGACCTCTGCAAAACCAAAATGTTCTCACTGTAGCAGACTCCTGTTCATGCTGCAAATCTCTCTTTCAAATTTGGGGCTTTTAATGTGATCAGGTCATACTTCAAAACCCAATTAAGGTTCGTTTTTTTTTTTTTTACAAAGGTTGGTAATTTATCTGTCTGTAGTGAAAATCTATTTATTAAACAGCTAGAGTCTTGAAAGTCTTCCACTACTTTCCAAAAATTCCTCTCTCTTCTCTTATCTTATCCCCAAAAGTAATTGGAACAGAATCCAGAGCAGCTCAATTCATGGCAGGGCTGATAATTCTAAAACCTAAATGCCTTGAAGCTACATGTAATTAGGTGCAATATGCATGAGGATACCATTGGTAAACTTAGTGATTTGGCTACTAGTACAGGGCCAGTGGTCAGAAGTACAAACATCTAATTTCATGAATCATAGAATAGTTTGTGTTGGAAGGTACATTTACAGGTCTCTAGTCCAACCCCCCTACAATAAGCAGAGACATCTCCAACTAGATCAGGTTGCTCAGAGCACCATCCCACCTGACCTTGAGTGTTTCCAAGGATGAAGCATCCACCACCTCTCCAGGCAACCTGTTCCAGTGTTTCACCAGTGATTCCTGTGTCATCTGTTGGGTCTTAATGAATAAAAATGAAGATGAACTCTGTTGTTTGGTTTGTTGAGTAGTGAGAAGTGAGTATGTTTAGAAGACGAAACTGGTTATGAATAAACTGAATTTATTTGTGTTTTGCCATCAGCAACACCACAAGTACAAGTACTGTGAAAGTTGAATACAGTCCCGCATAGGGAAACCAGTCCTGTGTATCATGCCAAAACAAGATCTGAGGATAGATTTGCATTCCTAAAAGAATAGGAATATATATATGATGTATAATATAATAATATATATGACATACATATAACATGTTATCTATATATATTATATATAATATATATGTCAGTTACATAGCTGACAAGAAATGAAAGACAAGACTTCTCCCTAGAAACAGTTGTAAACCTTGTGAAACCTGTGTTGGACTGTACTAATATGGGGCAGAAGGAGCTCAGAAACGTCTTCTCTTTTCCAGAGTGCTTTCTACTCCCTGTTTACCACCTGTAGTAGCACATACACAGTTCCTCTGTGCCACCTCTATCCCATCACCATGCCACCTGCTTCACGTACCACACAAGCACTCCCTTTCCAGCCCCCCAGGAAGTCCCCAGAAGCATCCTCCTGTGGTCCAGCCTGGCACCTGACCAATTTTGCTGGTGGTACCACCAGCCCCAGTTGTCTCTCCAGAATCATCTTTCTTCTTAAGATTTCTCTAGATTTCCTTACTTGAGTTTTGCCCTACTCTACCTTGTCCCTACTGTATTTCCCTGCTTGTTCCTACACATGGTGCTGCCTCT
Source organism: Chlamydotis macqueenii (assembly GCF_036417535.1). Classification (NCBI taxonomy): domain Eukaryota; kingdom Metazoa; phylum Chordata; class Aves; order Otidiformes; family Otididae; genus Chlamydotis; species Chlamydotis macqueenii. The sequence goes on along the minus strand of NC_141557.1, from coordinate 115,556,313 downwards.
TTTATGATGCAAGTTACCCTTCAGCTGCAGGTCTATGCACCACTGGTGCCAGGCTCAGCATTGCTGTGAGAGGCAACAGAGGTGTTAGAGCCTCACTAGTGGCTGAAAGGAGGAGGGGGTGTGGAAAGATGGCTGGAGGGATGGGGAAAGCACGTCTGTAGCAAGCCAGGCTTAAGTCAATATAAAGTGCTGCGGAATCCACTCTAAATCTCTTTCTCACAATACCCTCAGGCACCTCGTGCAGTCAAAACTGCTGACCGTTTTCAGCACTGGGGAAGCCACATTGATCATCCGTAATGCATGTTTACATGGAAGTTATTTACACAGATGCAAAATGCAGCAGCTCATTAAATAATTTTTCATCACATGTCACTTAGAGAGCAGAAGGAAATTTCGCTGCTACATAGCAGTTTCTACTGAAGTCACTAGGACATAATACATTGACATTCAGCTGAAGCAATCAGCATGAGAAATTTTGTATTGAATGTATGCTGAAGAGTAATTAAGCTTCCTACAGTAAGCAACGCTTGTTAAATTGAGTGTTACTACTCGTTACTTAAAGCAGATAATGCTACATTGTTTTAAACAGCTTGTCTTATCTAAAGAATGAGATTATCTCCTCTGTTTGGTTCTTCCCCGTCCCTCATGAAATACACTCGTATGTCCCTCAATCTGTCTTTCACGTGGCCTTCCATAGTAATGCTCAGATCTGTAGCTGTCAGAGCAGCAGCAAGCCAATAAGTGGTAACGACGTTCTCCCATTACTGAGGGCCCACTCTGCCACTCCTGCTTACTCAGAGTAGTATGTCTTGTTACTGAAAATTATGGGACTGCTCACCTGGCCAGGCACTACTCAAAGAAGTAAGAGCAGCAGAGGCAGTGAGATAAAGGTAAGACATAGCTACCCCTATAAAAGTGAGAGCAGAGTCCTGCATAATTTACATGACTTGGTTAGTCAAGACAGGGGAAAATAAAAACTTAAGTCCCTTGATGAACAATGACGTGCTGTAACCTTCAAATCTTGTGATTTGTTTATCTAACCGCAATGTCCAGGACTTGTTCTTATGGTCCAGCACCGGATTGTGTATAAACAGCAAATAAAATGAAGTTCACTGCTTCGCCTGTAAAACAGTTACTGCTTTAGTATAATGTTATGTTAATGTGATTAGAATTTTCTCTATAATTAGAGTTTACGTTATGGAACACCTCAAAGCATAAGTGACACCGTTCTTGATACCATGCAAATATATATCAGTAAAATGTGCATTATTTGCAAGTCTCAAAGGAGCAATTGAGTCAAGTAAGCTAATTCTTCTGAGCAGGATTAGTATATCCCATGAGAAGCCATGTCACATTACAACTGATCCCTTATTTTTTTTTCTGAAAATGCAGTCACTGTGCTTTCTAGGTACCGTATTTGATCGACTTTCTTACATTTCAGTTCTGGGATAGCAGTCACTAGGGAGGATTTTTAATCTCATGACTTTTATTAAAACACAAGAGCACAAGCATAAACCGCATTATTGCTGAAGGAAGTTGGTCTGAGAAGCTGTATTCCCACATGCATGAATAAGTGAATTACAAGTTAATCTATGTGCAAAAGAATTTTAGCAATCTCTGTCTGCCTTCTGTGGTTTCAGCTCTCCCTGGAAAAATGAACCAAACAACACTACAAACACATATTTTTTCACTGTCAAATATTTCTCATTTCTAGACAGAGTCCCTTGGCACCTTAGTAACTTCTTTTTCATTCTTCAAGTGGATTACCGGTCACTTAGGCAACAGGCGCGATTTCCAATGAGTGAGCAGACTTGCCATCAAAACCCGCCAGCTAGTCAGTGAGCAAGTGACATCTCCATGACTGGTAGAAGAAATCTCCACATGATCTCATTTGTTTACAGCTGGACAGAAGCTGCTAAACCAGGGAAGATTGGAAAAGTAATCCAAGATTATCAACAGATTAAGGCAGGCACTGTGCAGCACTTCTCGGTTTGAGTGTTTATCATCGCGCTAAGCTTTTCCGAAGTGTAAGAGTGACTGGAGGTCAAACTGACATCCTCTTTTGGCAATTTGTGTGCTTGTCTCACAAATCATGCATAAGGCTTGGTTGTTCTAGAAGCTGCTTGAGCAAACAATGCATCATATCCTATCTTTCTGCACTCTCGTGTACTTTTCGGTCACAATGGCAAATTTGCATATAAAATAGGGTTTTCTCTGTGTAATCTCCATTTTCAAAAGAAAAGCTAAATTGTTTAACAGAGTGTGAGTACAAGCTCCTTGAAGGAGAAAGATGCTTGGTTTTTTGCTGATTTGGGTTTTCAGCAGGATTTCCTATTTGGCTATATAATCCATCCCTTGTTTTTTTTCCCATAGGCTGAAAGGTCACTGGACACTGGAACAGACATTTACCCTGTTTTCTCCTTGTTATGGTTCTGGTCAGAAATATCTTGCAGGGCAAACTAATGCTCACTGAACTAATATTGCTAATGGTTGGAAGGTGGAGTATTCCAAACTCTCGTGAGGTAACTTTGGTGAATGCCCTGAAAGTACTGCTTCAGTGCACTCTTACATCTTCTTAGTGTGTTTACTAGCAAATATTTTTTTTCATGAAATCTAAGCTACAATTTTAACTGTCATGACCAAGATGTTTCAGCAAAATTCATGTTTTTGGAAGACTAAAATTCAGCTACGGTCTCTGCAAAACCAAGTTTTCCAAACTTTTGTACAGTTGCCTCTTACGTACCTTCACCTGTTGCTGCTTTTAGGAGAAAGCACTTGATATCCAGGTGGGGTTGAGTTTTCAAGGATCACAATATTGCTTGCATTTGTCTTTCCTTCTGTCCACAAATAAGGTTAATATTATGACTGACTGTTCAGGATTATCTACAGCCTAGCTTCTTTTCCTATCACCTTTAAAGGTTCCTTGGACAGGGTGTCAACATTGTGACTGCAAATGTCCTCAGTCTGAAAACTTAGTGGTTCATAAAGCAAGCATTTCCACTCGTGTTTTTTTTTTTTGAACTGTGTAACTATGGACAAATTTTTACTTTTTTTTTGATTGTTTTTCTTACTGTCCTTTACTGTAAAGGCAGTAAATGAGATTTTCATTTTTCTCGGGAGGCAATGTGATTCACAGCCCGTTGGTTCTCAGACCTTGTAAAGCTCATACTTGTGCCAGTTGGATGAAATTTGAGTCGAATATTCAGAGGGAGAGGTTGGTCTACAGCTGTTTCCACAGAGGAGCATGAGACCCTGAGTGAAACCTAAAGACAGACTACGGTCTTGACTGCCTGTGTTGCTTATTAAGCAAACTACTTCTCTTTAATTTAACAACAGTGACTTTGTTCAGGTGTGTTAAAATATATAATCATTTGAGTACATTGATTTATGTAAACCAGTTGGAGTTCTAAGCACAGAGAAAAGATTAGATTACATGAGAGGTGATCAAGAGATATCAAAAAGCCAGAGACAGTCACTGAAGCTCAAGGCCATCTTGACTCATGAGGTTCCAAAACTATGAATGTGGAAAATTATACATCAAGGAAAAAAACCTCCCCCCAGAAATTCCCGTAGTTTGCAACTTCTTTGGAATTCTCAGAGTTGTGTTTCGTCTTTGAGAATCACCCTTCAAACTGAAATATGTTTCTCCTTAGCCGTCACTGGAAGTTAGCATGCAACAAACATCTCTAAAAACACCAAGATTTGGACCAAGATTCTCAAAATAATTAAATGCCTAACTTCTCCTTAATTCTTTGGGAGATAGATAGATTCCCAAATACTTTTAAAAATCTAGTCCTTATACTGTCACATTTTTAAGAAGGCTAGAGGAGTCCTGTAGAGGACAACTCTGTGTAGATTAAAACATTTTGTATTTTTGTTGGAGTTAGGAAAAAAATACAGAGAATCCTCAAGGAACATTGGGTAGGAATTCAAAAAATGTGAAGCACAACAAGAAAATTCAAAAAAGTGTTATTATATGACTAAAGGCCAATGAAGTCTGTGCCATAATTTATACAGACCAAAATAAAAGCCTGTTTAGCATTTTCCATCCATGTGTTCCAGTATCTTTGCACCAAGACCTCCCCACATGTTTAAAAACATGAGACTCAGAATTGCTCCTAGGCTCTCTTACAACCCTCAGGCCCTGACAGAAATATTTCAAAAAGTGCCATTCTGTAAGAAAAAAAAAAAACAAGACAGAAAATGTGATGTGAAACTTTTACATTAAGAAGATAATAATTATGTTGAGTAATACCCACTATGTGCTAGACACTTTACTAGATCCTTCATAAGGAGTAAAGTCTTTACTCCAAGGAGCTCACAATCTCATGACTGCATATTGAACCTTAATGTTTTATTTATTTCCTTTGTTTTGAGTCTTACTGTGACTTTAAACATTTTCTCAGCATAGTTGGAGGTTTGGGGTTTGGAGTTTAAAATATATAAATATGCATTTGAACAATAATAGTGCTTTTAGTCTAAAGGCTTTTATCTATCTCAGACATTTGATAATAATTACTCTATAAATAAATATCACAGTGCTAGATAGATACAAGCAATTTAATCTGAATGGTTAATTTGTGGGCTTAGCTAATTAAGCTTCCCTGGCTAAACTATGCCTTGCATACACTCAAATCTGAAAAAAAAAAAAAAAAAGAATAACAGGACAGAATAACAATAATTTTAGGGCCCACTTTTTCAAGACACTGACTCAGAGCAACTGACCACTCTGGAAAATCAGGGCCAGAGCGGACTTTGAAGGAACTCTCTTAATGCTAAAGGGGAAAAGCATCTGTTATGCTGATATTTCTTAGTGTGGAATACAAAAGCATCCTCTGGGGTATTGTTAAGATGTAGACAAACACATCCCCATCTCTGCTGTAGCTATCATACAGCAGGGAGCATACGTTTTTGTTCAGGACCGTCTGTCTTTTTGTGTTCGCTATTTAGAGTAGGGATGACAGCCTGTGTTGAAGTATTAAAATAATTTGGATCATGCTGTCTCCTTCTGCTAATATAAGTCTTATGTCTTGTTTTACCTGCTTTCAAGCTCACTTGTAAGAATTGGGTCAGTGCACACAGCCCATGCTGTGAATGGCGTGCCACCACAATAAGGGAGGAGAACAGCAAAGTTCAGCATTGTCGGTCAATGACAACTACAGCTGTGTCCTTAACATGACAGCCAGTAGAGTATAAAGTAAGCTCCTGGGCATGACAACCTGGTCACTGTTTGTGGCACTCCACACAAAAGGTGGTCCCTAGCTCTAATAGTAATTTTAATCCCCTAACAAGGACTTTACAATAGATTGAGATGGTTCTGGTGTCAATTCTGAACGTGTTTCCCCGTGGAGAGTTTTCTTCTCAAGTGTGTATTCTGGTCAAATCCATAGATTTAAAGGTTAAGTCTGCACTACAGGCACAGCATTAGGAGAAGTCTGGCTGCAAGAGAATGGCAAAAAGTCTCAGCAATGCCTCATGCAAAGCCCCATGCTGTCCTAGCCACACTGCAAGTCAGCTTCGTGTTGCCAGTTTGGGTGCTGCCAGGTTGCGCTGTAGCGCAGAGATTTGTTAGGTCAGGAGCTGAGTTAGGCAGTAAATAAAAAGTGCAGTGTGTTACATTTCAATGTCAGCACCATCGTATTTCAAAGTCATGGTGTTACTAAAAAGCTTTCTTTGGAGACTTTATTTTCTGAATTGTAGCTGAGAGGAGGAGAACAGATTTCTGCCCAGGAGTCAGGCAGGTCCTGTTTCTCTGTGCAATTCACCTTGTGTTGGTGGAGTAGGTTTCTCCTCTGACAGCCACATTGAGGCATTCTGAACTCTGGAGCACATCAGAAAAGCCCTTTGCTCCTCGAGTCCTGTCTTGCAGTCCATCCACTCAAGAGGTGTGGGAAGAGGGGTTACCAGTGAAGAGTGAGGCAAAAAAGTTGAGTGCCTCAGTCTTCTTCTCATCCATTTTTACCAGTCTTGCCCATCAGGGAGGCTGTGCTTTCTTTGACTTTTCCGGCTGACATACTTGTAGAAACCCTTCTTATTATTCCTTGTGTTCCTTGCCAAGCTTGGTTCCAGCCATGCCTTGACTTTCCTGACCTTATCCCTACACAACCAGGTGGCATCCTTATACTCTTCCTAGGATACCTGTCCTTCCTTCCATCACCTGTGCATTTTCTTCTTGTCCTTTGGTTTGACTAGCAGGTCTTGACTCAGCTATGCTGGTCTCCTGCCTTCCTTGTCTGCTTTCTCACATCTGGGAATCAAGAGCTCTTGCACTCTATGGAAAGCGTCCTTAAAGATTTCCCTGCCCTATTCTGCTCCCTTGTCCCTGAGGGCAGTTTCCCAAAAAAATCCTATTGACTAACTCCTTGAAGAGCTGGAAGTTTGCTTTCCTAAAATTCGGGGTCCTGACTTTACTCTTTGCCTGCCCATTTCCCTAAGGACTGCAAACTCCACCAGTGCATGATCACTGCAGCCCAGACCACCTCCAACTTGGATGTCACCTTAGCTCATTTGCGTTGGTAACCAACAGGTCCAGTATGGCATCCCCTGTGGTAGGGCTGTCTATTACCTGGCTTATGAAGTTATCCTCAGTGCATTCTGAGAGTCTCCTGGACTGCCTACAGCTCTCCATGCCACTTTTCCAGCAGCTGTCAGGGTGGTTGAAGTCCCCCAGCAGGACAAGAGCCTATGAGCACAATGCCTCCTGTAGCTGGAGTAAGAAGGCTTCGTCAATAGGCTCCTCTTGATTGGGCGGCATATAGTAAACACCAACAACTAGGTTCCCTTTGTTGCCTTGGTCTCTCATTCATAAGCTTTCAACCTGCTTCTGGCTATTCTTCAGAGACAACTCTTCACACTCTACCTATTTCTTGATGTAGAGGGCAACACCTCCGGCCCTCTTTCCTCGCCTGTCCCTTCTGAACAGCCTATAGCCATCCATAGCCACACTCCAGACCTGGGATTCATCCTAGGTCCTAAGTTTCCGTAATGGCAACTAGGTCATAGCTTTCTAGCAGCACAACGGCTTCCAGCTCCTCTTGTTTGTCACCCGTGCTGCGTGCATTGATGTAGAGGCGCTTCAGCTGGGCTGTTGGCCCATGTTATAGAGATGCTGTGGCAGAACTAGAAACAGGCTGCTGAACACAGCATAGCGTAGAACTTAACTTTATTAGAATGAGCACAAAAAAAATATTGTGCAAGTTCCCTTGGATCAAGAAATTTCACAGTTTATTATTTCTATTGCAGCCTTTTTTTGGTGAGGTTAACCACCTTTTAACTTAGCTTAAATTGCCTTAGTGCACCCAACTTTCTCTCTTTAATATTCGGTTGATTTAGAAGGTAGATTGCCACCAGTCTTAAATGGTACTCCTTTTATGCGATGTTTAAACAAAGCAGCTTACCTTAGCTGGAAAACAGGGACAAACATTTTACCCTGTATTAACGGGTAACACACTTTGAACAAGATGGAGGAAAAGACTCCGTATGAGGGAAAAGCTCATGCCTTTAAGAAATTGTGACTCAGTGGGTTGTATAATGGTTGGGATATTGAACTTGCAGATGTGTGACAATTGGTTTATTCTCTTTTTTTTCATGCAGTGGATTTCCACATACTATATTGTTAACTGTATTTAACATAACGCATATTTTAACTTCATTACATTTCCTCCAAAATTTCCAAGTTAAAGGATCAAAAAAAAACCCCCATAAATGCTAAAGTACAAAAATATCAGATGTAAAAAAGCCTAAGAACTGATGTGATTTATTGATACGTTTGTCATAAAATAAACACCAATGTACAAAAGCATGGCACTGAAAAATACAGGATAGTATAAATTATACTCGCCAATGTGATAAACAGTGCGCTCTAATACTGTGTGTCTTTGTCACAGTGTGACCCCGCTAATTCAGGCCAGACCACAGTCTCAGAAGGTAATTATACAGTATACAGAGAAACCACCAAGCTTACCTGCCTTGCATGGAAGCCTGCATAGGATCTAAATTTATCAGTAAATTATAGAGCATGCATTCTTAGTGAGATCTTTAAAGTAATTTTTGTGTATGTTTTTATATGGTTTGTACTGTCAGTTGAAGAACTAGTTACTAGATATTTCCCAATTCAAAGCGCGTTATCAGGGAGTATTATTTTGTGTCCCACATTGAAGGAAGTATCACAGTATCTCAGTATAGTGTTTTAAGAATCACATCTATGTTGTGCATGAATCAAACAATTCAATAACAATAGACAATTTTTAACAACAATAATTTGCTTAACTGTTCATTTCATTTCTATTAACTGCTTAGATGTTGCATTTTATGTCAGGAAATGTCTTAAAAACAAGTTATATTCACTAATTGTAGGTTTTTGAAAGATTACACTATACTCTCATGCTGATTCAATGCCATTTCATGAGGAAAACGTGACTGCACTGGGGGCGAAGTTTGTGTTTTGTTATAAGGAAAACCAATATTGAAATTAGTTCATAAGCTCAGCGACAAAGAAAAAAATAGTTCTTATAATGAGTTCCATATTATCCTGTGTATGCATGCTAGCAACTGGAAGAACACTTCAAACAAAGTAACTGCAAGATACAGGGATGTAAGGTATAATCTCTTGGTACAAGTGTTTAAGGAAAAGGGAGTGTTTTCGAGGCGTACCATTAATTTATAAAACCAACTCTAGAAAACAGAATGCATGTGGGTGAACAAACATTACAGAGACTGAGAAACATAAAGCTACTTTAAGCATAAAATTATACTTGTGGGGATGCCATTGAGTAAGAGAGTCCCATGGTTTTGTTAAGTTCCTTTGTTTATTTGTAGACTCCCCAGTGTTGTGTATTTCATAATTTAGGAACTATTGAAGAAATTGCACATGACAAAATGGGAAAAATCTGCCAAGAACTCATGAGTGCATATCAGTTTAGACTGAAGATGTAAATTGGTACTTTCTGTTTCATTTTGGTAACATTATTTTTATAACTCTTACTTTAAAAACAGAACACATTATTAGAGATGGTATTGTGAAGTTATTTATATTATAGCATATTGCATGTAAAAAAAGTTGCCTAGGAGGATTTAATTAAAGACTTATTGATATTGAAATTAAGGAAAAATTCAGCTCACGACCATCTAAATTTGGTTTTGTAAGAATTTTTAAAAAATGTACAGAATATGTTTAATTTTTAGGATTCTAGAATGCCGCATTGAATAACTCGCATTTTTTCAGCTATGTTACTGTTACCTCCAGGTTTAATCTGAGCACTGATTATCCAGCTGAAGGAAATTACTTCACTGATATGATTTTGCTTATTCTACTGTATTGTGCCTTAAGGATTATTTTTTGACCTGGTTTCCTAAGGAAAGAATGGCTCTGGTCTTGCTTTACACCTGTACCTCTCCTCAGGTAGCTGTTGAGCACCTGGGATAATTTTAGGGAACACGGAGCTGGACCCAAGTGATGGTCCAGGCTGAGCGGGCACCACAGCAGATGCAGTGCCCATCTAGAAGCTGCCTCTCACCATCACTGCCAGTGTATTTGCAGACTGGCCTCTGCAGAGGCTGTTCCTTGCTCAGCAGGTGAGCAGAGGAGGAAGGCATCGCCCCAGGGCAGGGGAGATGCAGGGGGCAGCCAGGGACCCTGCAAGAATCTGGGGTGCTATGTGGAGGGCGGGGCTTGGGGAGTACTGTGGGGATGGGAGGGGATGGGAGGGGATGGGACAAAATTGGGAGCAGAAGAAAAGGAATGTGCATGGAGAACAGAGACCAAGGACATGAAGTCCCAGGTCAGCAGGCTACCTGCACTGGAGACTTCAGCTTTTGGACACAGTGGAGAACCTCTCCAAGCACATACAAGAGAAAAGCATGACTGGAATCATGAATACAAGGACAGAAGTTTGGGGAAACAGGACTAGTTGCACTGACACTGGCAGTGGGGCAATATTGCTCCTCTGCTTTAACAGACTTCAAAGAATTAATATGTGAAATGATTCACGGGTTGGCAGCACTTGTTTTCACTTGTGTGGCTCCTGTCTCATGGGATACAGCCAGTATCCAGTGAGATCATGAAACCTCCTTCTCCTCCTCTCATCCCATGGCCAAATACTCAGGCTGAAGTTGTAAAAGAAAAACCCGATAATAGAGAAACAGCTTTACTTCCTTCTCCATACTGACTACCTTAAGGTTGCCACTGTAATCCTTTAACAATCTCAGGATTCAGCTTTACTAAATACTCTTTCTTATCCCATGTAACTCAAGTGGTTTGTGCCAGTCCCTCCTGCACACTTAGGAACTTTTGCTAGTGCTTGTGACATTGCAGGCTAGATACTGGGAGTAATCATAGCATCATGGAATGGTTTGGGTTGGAAGGGACCTTTAAAGGTCATCTAGTCCAAACCCTCTGCAAGGAGCAGGGACATCTCCAACCAGATCAGGTTGCTCAGAGCCTCATCCAACCTGGCCGTGATGTTTCCAGGGATGGGGCATCAACCACATCTCTGGGCAACCTGTTCCAGTGTTCCACTATCCTCACTGGAATTTTTTTTTCCTAATATCTAGTCTAAATCTACATTCCTCTATTTGGAAACCATTACCCCTAGTCCTGTGATAACAGGCCCTACTGAAGATTTTTTCCCCATCTTTCCCATAGGCTCCCTTTAGGTACTAGGAGACTGCTATAATGTCTCCCTGGAGCCTCCTCTTCTCCAGGCTGAACAGCCCCAACTTTCAGCCTGTCCTCATAGGAGAAGTGCTCCAGCCCTCTTATCTTCGTGGCCCTCCTCTGGACTCTCTCCAACTGGTCCATGTCCTTCTTATGTTGGCGGCTCCAGAGCTGGATGCAGTACTCCAGGTGGGATCTCACCAGAGCGGAGTAGAGGGGCAGAATCACCTCCCTCGACCCTGCTGGCCACGCTTCTTCTGATGCAGCCCAGGATGCGGTTGGCCTTCTGAGCCGCAAGCGCACATTGCCTGCTTATGTTGAGCTTCTCGTCCACTGTCACTCCCAAGTCCTTCTCCTCAGGGCTGCTCTCAATCCATTCTCCGCCCAGCCTATATTTGTGCCTGGGATTGCCCCGATCCATGAGCAGGACCTTGTACTTGGCCTTGTTGAACTTGATGAGATTTGCACAGGCCCACCTCTCCAGACTGTCAAGGTCCCTCTGGATGGCATCTCTTCCCTCCACTGTGTTGACCGCACCACACAGCTTGGTGTCATCGGTGAACTTGCTGGGGGTGCACTCTATCCCACTGTCCATGTTGCTGACAAAGATGTTAAACAGGTCTAGGCCCAATACAGACCCCTGGGGAACATCAGTCATCACTGTTCGCCATCTGGACATGGAGCCATTGATCACAACTCTTTGAGTGTAGCCATCCAGCCAATTCCTTATCCACCAAGTGGTACATTCATCAAATCCATATCTCTCCAGTTTAAAGAGAAGGATATCACGTGGGACAGTGTCAAATGCTTTGCACAAGTCCAGGTAGACTTATTGCCATCAATCTCATATTTAATACAATACTTTAATATAATATCTGACTTTATATGATATAAGCTTCATTATTATCCAGATTACAATGAAATGTATTTCCATTGGTCTGAAAAGTATGATTATTCTCTAAGTCATCCTTGTCCTAGGTACACATGTACACAACTTTGGAAATTAATGTCAGTGCATCTCCAGTGGCATCGCAGGAAACTTGAAAGCACCATCCCTACAGAGTTTACCTTCTAACTTTTTGTTGGCAATGAGTCTGTGCAGTCTAGCTTATTGAAATCTAGGAGAGCAGAAAGGTATTTCAAATCCCAGGCAGTCAATGAATGAGATGTGAAATGAATTTCATGTGAATCAGTCCCCCGGAGGCTTGTCACAATAGATAAGGTAAAGTGGATAGATGCTGCATTAGTTCATGTATGTTTCTGAGTAGCAGAGCTAATAACTGAATCATAATTTCACTTCAGGACTCAAGGCTACTCTATATTGTCCTCCTTTGATCTCTTCACCCATTGCAGCAAACTATAAAATATCTTAATAGAACTTTCTAAATACATGCAGAAAGAAAAACAGTAAAACCTTACAAAACATCCAAAATATTCCGCAAGCAACACATATTATTAACCCCTTTAAAGAGAAAGGTGCCGGACATACTTTTTATTTCTAGTCCTCAAGCTTATTTTCAATCATTTGTATATGGGACAGCAGTAAAAACTTCATGTGTGACAGACTGTACTTGTGTTTTACATATCCTTCTGCTTTATTGAGAATATGATATGGAGACACTTGAGCTGATACTGCAGTAGAAGAGCATATTTTGCTCAGACCACTTTGACTCTTTTACTTTTTCTCCATGAGAGATTAATTCCATAATGAATGGAGTAGCATTGAGGTGTTGCTTTTCACCAGCTCTCAGTAGGTGAGTATTGTGGAGGTTTTGTGGGAACAAGAAGGATGAGATGTATTACCTTAGGACATTGATTCGAGGATCCGTGGAAAGGTGAATTAGCATGGGTTTTGTTAGCAGTTGTGCCAATATCAACTCTTCCAAGCACCCATCTCCTGCCCATCAAGTCACCAGGTAGGAAGTACCACTACCAGGAGAAAACACTAACTCTGTGGCTGACCAAAACTTTTGATTTAATACGATAAGATGGTGGGCAGTATCAGTTGGTCTGGTTACTCCCTCTCTTCCCTTTACTCCGGAAGTTGTCTCCAAGTCATACTGATTTACTGTAATCCCAGGAAACACCCAGGAGTGGATCTACCTGCTGCTCCCCCAGATTCCTTTGGCTGCTAGTGCTGCTTCTGAGCCAGTCGCACACAATTTCACTACACTAAGGGACCCTTTGCCTTTTTGAAGGGAAAAAATACACAACTGCTTACTCCTTTAATATTAGATTTTTTTTAAATTGTACTTTTATTTTCTGTACTTTTATATTCTTACATGTAAGAATTTATCTTATTATTAATTTTCTACAAATTCTAGGTGAATTATGGACTGAAACTTTTCATTTTATGGCTCTGTGATTTTTTCTTTTTTTTTTTCTTTGCTTTTTGTGCTAATTCCAGTTGTTTTGATTCACTTCTGCATCACACAAAAAAGTCTTGCACAGAGTACATTGGTAGTGATTTTTGATTGTGGGGTATTTTATAGCTCAGGATTATGGCTGAGCAAACAAAGGAGGGGTAGTGCATCTGTTATTATTGCCTCTAATCTAAACTCCCAACAAGTGACTACTAAGGAAATCATTGTCTTTGCAGTCAGAGATAAAATTGCAGAGCACCACCGCTTTTGATTGGATTCCTGCTCTGGTTGAGCAAGTAAGGGAGGGACAAAAAGAAAGCTTATAATCTCAATGTATTTTTTATTTAATATAAAATTTCCAACAAGTGGTTTCTGGAATAATAACAATCTATGAATGACAATGTAGATACAAATAAAATTATTTTCCATATCATTTGCATCCATACAAGTTAATAGAGTTGTACTTGAACACTTTTTTTTGCGAATACTCCCTGAAAGAGGCAAAGTGTGTTCCTTGACTCTGAAAAGAAGCACAACGAAAGAGGATTAAACACTGATTTTTAAGTAAAAGAAAATAATATATAAATGAAAATCCTCCTTGCTCTTAAGGGAAATGAGATCTGAAATGCTTTTGAAATCAAGTTCTGAAATCAGAATGCTTCAATAAGTTGTAATTTGAGAGATGAAGAAACTGTTCCATATCACCAGCCTATTTTATTGATAATAAGATAACATTATAGTAGCTATTGCCTGCAATGGTTCTTTGGTATTAGAATGTTCTCTTTACCACAGACTGAGAATTACCATTTCAGAAGCAATCCTCAATTCTATATTAATTCTTGTTCTGTTAATCATTATCTATTTTCTGTTTTGTGTTAAAGGACAAGTTTTTTCTGCTTCTAATTCTATTTTTGAGTTTTTTCTCTGAGATTTCATACCACGTGTTTTCATTGAGTCAGAGAACAGGCAGATTTTTTCCTGCCAGGTTACCAAGCCTTTGTTTCCCAAGTCATATGAGTTTGTTTGTTCTAGCACAAAAACACAATCCAGGCTCCCATACTTATTTCCCACATAACTTAATAAGTTTAATGGACTATTTCTCTGGGTAATTAACTGCTGTGTGGAGAATTCGTACACATCTCAGATGACACAGTTTCTGCAGCATTATGTTTTAACCATGCATTAAAAAACACCAAAGAGTGATAACTGTAGCAGAGGCTCTTTTTTTTTGTGGTTATATAAATAGGATTTTAATGCATATGAAGTCTGCCATAACGCTGCTGTTTTTTTTTCTTCAATGATTAATTAGGTTCTGCAAAGTGGACGTACAGATGGGTGGCAGAAAAATCTTTCCTGCTTGCCTAGCAGTGTGGCCATTGCCTTTTTTTCTGCACCCCGAAACAGATGGCCCATTACATGCAGAGCCCCAAGAAACTCTGTTCATCTCACAACTGTTACGGTCCCCAAATCAGTGCCATTAGTAACGAAGGAACCTTAAGGATGAAGCATAGTTTTACTCCATTTTGTTCAAGGAGCAGTCCTACCTTGTGGGCAGTGCCAGGCTTCTGCTAGCCCATCATCCCTCAGGAAAGTTAACCACTGTGATGAGGATTTGGTCCTTTACTTTTCAAATGCAACTTTTTTTCCCCATTATCAATGACCCTTGCTTCATAAGCAACAACTACACAAGCTTACTCATTTTTCACTGATCTAGTAGTTCCATTGAAATTAGCTCACCAATAACTCTTTGTTACTTCTTTGGGGCCCACTCTGTAAATAGCCATTAACTAACATGCACACAAGCAAGTAGGCATGAAAATAGGAAAAAAAACCCCGCCCTTTGGAAAACAAAGTAATTCTTTGCTCTAAGAGAATTTTCTTCTGTTTCTCTACTTAAAAGTTAGGAGATATGAATATTACTGAGAAATGAAGTAAACAGAACAAGTAGTTAATACTGTCCGTTGTCCTGAGACTGAGCTCTGTTATGACCTTGGCCATCCCTATTTTTCAAAATCCCGCCTTTTTTGTGCTCACAGTGTTGAGGATAGGATTCCTGCGATTCATGGCTTACAGTCATTGTACAGCCTGGCACTGCCCACTAGGTAGGACTGCTCCTTGAACAAAATGGAGTAAAACTATGCTTCATCCTTAAGGTTCCTTTGTTACTAATGGCACCGATTTGGGGACCGTAACACTTGTGAGATTAACAGAGCAGAATTTCCTGGGGCTCTGCATGTAATGGGCCATCTACGTTATGTGTGCCTGCTAATGAAAAACACATAGGATACAAGAAAATGTGCAGTAACTTGGGTGCCTAACAGCCTGGAAAACAGCCGCTCACTTGTCAAGTCCTTGATGGAGAGTAGCTGAAAGCCTTGTCAGCCACACTTTGTTCTCTAATGTAACTAATCTTGTTTCATTGCCGCTTTCTCAGATAGACAGGTACAGCTCAACTTGAATCACAGTTTTTTGTTGTTGTTCCAGGTTGAGGTTTTATTTTGTTGTTTTACTTTTAGCACAAACAAGCACCTCATCACTGTCCTCCTTCCCCATCTCCAGCGTACAGTCTAAGGTTACTGGGATAGCATTTGTGGCAACAGAAAGATCTTAAATGTTAGTGGTACAAAGCATTTTACGTTGCCACCAATGAGTTAGAAAGGTCTGGGCTTTAATCAGGCATGTTGCGGTGGTATAGAGCATGCATGCTGTGCAGGGTGTCCTGAGGGCTGTAAGATCAATGCAGGTTTGCTCAGCCGTGTCAACAGCGACTATCTGAAGATGCTGACATGGCTCAGCTTGATAGGTTGAAGAAATTTAACTGCTTTGATAGGGCTAAAGGGTGAATCCAGGCAAGAACAGAAAACAAAACAACGCTTAGAAGCTTGACTGCACACTGTAGCAACCCGTTCATGACTGACAATGCAACCCATGTAAATTACCTTTCCTCCAGAAAAAAAAAAAATGAACAAGCTCTGTGTTAAAAAGGAATCAGTTGGTCTCTACAAACTTTCCTGCTCTATCTGTTGTCAGGCAATGACACCAACAAAACTAGTTACATTGCTTTTCCTTTCTGTATCATAAGACCTGTCAGTGTTACGGGACTGAGAGCTACAGAAGAGACTGCCTCCAAAATGCAAAATTGCATCGTGAATTTAAACCTTTCTACTGGAGAAGATCTCAACAAGTAGATATAGGGCTTTAAAAAAACCTTTTTGTGGAGGAAATAAGGCAGTGACTTATTGCAAAAAATTTGATAGAGCTTTAGGGTAAAATTGGAAGCCCACTTAGTCAATACAAGGGTCTTCATGCGAAGGCCTTTGATAAATTGGTTTCAAATCTCTTGTTGTATGTACACAGTTCAAGTCTGCTCTTAAATGTTTAAAGACTGTATCAGTTTGTTAGTCTGTTGACTCTTGTTTTCTAAATGAATGCTGAATTTCTGAATTATTTTCTGAATAACTTATTAATACAATATTGCTCTTGAAATGAGTTTTGTCTACTTTACTGCCTTAACTAAAAAAAAAAAACCCGCACCAAAGTTTGTCATCAGTAGCCATCGACCACATAGTGCAACACATACACAACAGGCACAGGCATTATCAGGCATCTGCCATTACCAGTTACGGGAACTAAGCCTGTCCAGAATGTTTCATTACTTCTTGTTTTCACCAAATCTTGTATCCTTTGGGCTGTTTCTAGGTATTGTGGTTTGCAAAGAATCACAAGCAAAGAAACCATGAAGTATTTGATGCCCAGCACAGGCCAGGTTTGTTACTGAAATCTGGAATAAAACTCCTTAACAGCAATAAGAAGTTAAGAAGCAGGCACTTCTTTATTGCAGCACTGGACGCACGGGGGATCGCTCCACCTAGCGTGTGCACCTGTCTGATCCAACAGCACAGTTAAATACACATTCGATATATATATTCATTAGATTTATGAGAAATGTTATACATAAACATCAGTTTTCTAAGAAATCATTATAATACGTCTCCTCCCATTCATGCATGCTCAGTCATTTGAGTCGAGGGTCTTCTGGTGGTCTCGGGGGTCGTCCGGACGCCCTCTCCTCAAATTCATTGGTTGAACCCCTCCTTGAAATCTCCATATATGGTCCTGAGAACAAGGTCATCTTGCCCTTGAATCTTTTGGCTTGAAAGTGATGGCTCAGAGCCCAAGCTGCATAGCTGGTGCCTCATTCTACCACTCCCCAAACTACCCCCTACACGCTAGGCTAATTTCTAAGATAAGGATATTTCATATTTCTAAGATAAGGATATTTCATATAAAATTTAACCCATGTGACTATACCTCAATGGTTAACAAGAATAACCCTCTATTTATATTCCAGAACCATATTGATTAAGTATTTCCCTATTATCAATCATTGGCAATATCATTGATTATAATTCTATTCTACTGATTAAAGTCCTCGATACCCAGATCGAGATGGAAAGGGTAGGGGGTTTCCCAACAACTAGCTGGTATACATAACAGATTTGCAACAGGTTGACCTTTGTGAGACCTGACCCTTATTCCTTGTCTGATGGAATATGGTACATGGAGAAATGATAATCAAAAATAGGCTGCTGACATTTACAAAATTCCTGATTAAGTGGAAAACAAAGTTAAGGATATAATCAGTTGCTAAATTAAAGAATGTTTGATGGGGTAGGATTGAGAAAACAGTATGGAGAAAGGCTAGGAGTACCTCAAGATAGTCAGAAAGTAATTTTTAGAGAGCTGCAGGTAAGGTCAAGCAGATGTAACCTGGCTTGGAATAATGAGTAAAGAGCCATGGGCAATGCAATACCTTCTGGAGAGCAAAGTGATGAAAACCTGTGCTCTTAGGACTGGACTGGACAAAATCTCCAGTACTTAAAGGAGGCTTCCAGTACCTAAAGGAGGCTTATAAGAAAGACAAGGAGAAACTCTTTAGTAGGGCCTGTTGTGATAGGACAAGGGGTAATGAT
Source organism: Chlamydotis macqueenii (assembly GCF_036417535.1). Classification (NCBI taxonomy): domain Eukaryota; kingdom Metazoa; phylum Chordata; class Aves; order Otidiformes; family Otididae; genus Chlamydotis; species Chlamydotis macqueenii. The sequence goes on along the minus strand of NC_141557.1, from coordinate 115,538,323 downwards.
TTTAGAATAAAGGGAGGTAGATTCAGACTGGATATAAGGAAAAAAAATTTTGCAATGAAGTGGTGCAACACCGGAGCAGGTTGCCCAGAGAGGTGGTAGATGCCCCGTTGTTGGGGACGACGAGTATCAGAAGCCATGGGAATGAGAAACAAGGGACTTTCCGAAAGAAGAAAAATAAGACAAGGGACTTTCCGAGAGAAGAAAAAACAAGATAAAGGACATCTGGTGGTGGTTGGATGATCGAAGGGTATATAAACACATAAGCTGTAACAATAAACATTTTTCGCTTAGCATGCAGCAGGATCCATGACTACGTTCTCACATCCCATCCCTGGAAACATTCAAGGCCAGGTTGGATGAGGCTTTGAGCAACCTGATCTGGTTGGAGACATCCCTGCTTCTTGCAAGGGGGTTGGACTAGGTGACCTTTGAAGGTCCCTTCCAACCCTAACTATTCTATGATTCTAAAATTACATGGAAAAAATATTGTTTTGACAGAGATTCAGGGATACATGCTAACCTATTTCAAATAGGTCTACGATACAGAATCATAGAATCATATGAAAATCCTTATGAAACTAACAACCTTAAGTAACTGAAAATGTAGAAGATTAAATCCTTAAAAAAATCAGAAATGTAAGGCAAAACTATGGATTAGAACTAAAATGCATGGGATCAGACAGTACTATATTTTGTTCAGTATTATGTTTCTAGAAGCAGCCAAATCACTGACATTTCAGAGTTATCATAAGATTTCGTTAGTCATGCTGATGTATAATTTGGGAAAGTGATTCTGTCCTGGTTTTGGCTGGAATCGAGTTACTTTTCATCTCAGTTGTTGATGTGTTTTCAATTTTATATGTGAAGAATGTTCATAAACACACTGATGTTATGCGTTGTTGCTAAAGAGACCTAGGTCACTGTCCAGCTTCCCACGTTTCACTAATGTCCAGGTACAGGAAGCTCGGACAAATATAGCCAGAACAGTTCACCCAAACTGGCCAAAGAAAGTATTCCTCTCTTTTCTCTTACTGTTCAGAATCATTTCGGCATCATTTATAGTTGTATAGTTGTTTTTTTCATTCCATGCTTGGATGGGCTGTATTGGTCAGGGGGTTGTTGGGTGGTAAGAAATTGTGCATAATTCTATTATGATTATTATTATTACTATTATTATTATTATCCTATTTTTATCATTATATCTCTTTTATGTGTGAATATATATATATAAAAAATTATCTTTTCCTTTGCTATCCTGGTAAACTGTCTTTATCTCAACCCACGAGTTTTCTACCTGATTCTCTCCTCCATCACCTGGGGAGGGGAAGGGTGATTGAGCAGCTGTGTGGTACTCGATTGCCAACTGTAGCTAAACCATGACAGGTTTTTTTTCTGATTTAAGAATTTCATGTAGTGTTTTTGTACTGAACTATCAGAATAAATTCAGAAGTTGTGGTGCATACTCAGCCTAACTCCAGCCTACTCAATCTAACTTTGATGAAAAGGTTTTGGGGCTTGTTTGATTGGTTTTTTTTGCTTAGAGAATACTGCTTATTGCCTTCTTACAATGGATATTGTGGTGCAAGAGGGAATGCAAAGGTTAGTCCTTTTACTTACATTTAATAAATCTTAATTTTTGCTATTTTTTTTCTATTGGAAACTATAGAGCAAAGCAAGTGGAATTGTCTTCCAGAGATCCAAGAGAACTAGAAACAGCAGCTAAGTATGAATTAGACTTGTTAGAACGAGTCTGGGAAACATGGCCCAGAAGGAAATTATTCTTATTTTGTTGCCTTCAATCTAAAAGTTACAATGGTTCATATATTACCCTGAGTGATTGTATCTCTCAAATGAAATAACTTTTTTTTTTTTTTAATTTGCTGACAGCCAGAGTATCATGCTGGCCTTGGGAAAGCAGGCTGGGTATCTAGAAATAGGTACCTTGGTAATCTGAATGACAACCTTGTCACTACTTCAAGCAAAGAAAGGATAAAGCCTGCACCAATGTTTTGGTGTTTGTAGACATTTCAGGGAGTACATCCTATAGGAAAGCTTGGCTGAGATGCCACATCTCATTTCGTCGGGTAAACTTCTAGGCAGCAGGAGAGTTACAAGACAGGACAGAATGATGTGACCTTGTCCTCTGAGGTTCTTTAACTAGTTTTCTAACTTTTCCCTATAATGCAATGACTTTTCTGAGATTATATTTAAATGCTTTGAAGATCAGTCAGTCTTCTCACCCACGAAAATGCTGCTGGTGTCCACATCATGCTAATAAAAACATTTGTTTTACTTGGTCTTCGATTTCTTCCTACATAGAAAAAAAAAGGATTGAGGAAATGGTCGTTAGTCCAGGTTTCATGAAATTCTTTTTTTTTTTTTTTATTTAAATTCTTACTATTTCAGTGTCAAAATACTGTGTTTATATATTGGTGTCATTAAATTGTTCGCTTTTCTTTGTATGTGGCATATTTTCTCATGATGACTTCCTATGATATTAACCATTAAAATAACAATGTAATTATGACTAAGTGTGAACTCTTCAAAAATCTTTCAGTATAGAAATTTTATATTGGCCGGTGTTAACTACCACTCCTGGATTCCATTGTGCTTTTGCTCTTGCAAAATGCCAGCAATGATGTTTGTTTCTGTTGCTGATGCAAAGTGCTATACTGGAGCAAGATAATGTACATGCATACACAAATAGTAGTAAAGGCTTGGCATTCTCACAACTGAGGGATTCAAGGTGAAAGTAGAATTTAAAATGCAAAAATTAATGTGGAAATATGGATAGTAATTTATTTAAACACACTTGTCAAAAGTACAAGTTGCAAAACTGCTGTATCGGTTTTCTTATCTGGGAATCTCACCTGGGACTCTGAAGATGTGCAACAGGAATTCCTGCTTCTGAGAAGAATTTCATCCTAGAAGTAATCCAAATTTCCTTGTCTTGACTTTTGTGATTCTATAGAGGCATAAATGCAGGTACGGACATCAAAATTTATAAAAGTAACTGTCAGGAGCAGGGGCTACCAGTCACACCAACACACATTTTTGGTTTGTTTTTATAATCCTTTAGACAATTCTGGTTATTCGGCCAATCCTGTGCATTTGTAGGGCTCATATACCTCTTCTTACTGTAGCAGAACTGCGATATCACAGCAGTGACACTTCCCATTGATTCTAACGGAGCAGCTGTATTAGCATTTTTTAAAATTTATTCACTTTTGTGGGAACCTAGCTTAGCCTTCTTTTCACTTTCATTTGTTTAGCCAAGATGAAGAAGTTGTTTTTAAATCTACCGACCTTTTTCCTCTAAGTCAAGATTTCTGAATTTTAAATTTATCAGTTTCTAGGTTCCGGTTGATTTGATACATATCCAAATCAATGGTGTGTTTTCAGAAGTAAGACCAAGGTATTTAATTTGACATTGTACTTTGCCTAGATTCTACCTCTCCTCCCAAGTTATGTCACTGTTTTGAGTAGATGATTTTAAGAGTGTCTTGAGCTTTCCAGTGCAGCAATTGTTTTTTCAGATGTTGCAGCATACCTCCGAAGGCTGTGAAACTGCCATTTAAGCAGGCATCAGCTACGTGTGTACCCACAGGCACCAAAGAGCTTTATGAAAACTCTGGTTGTTGCATGTCAGATAATATATCCAGGAGGAAAACAACATGAAAAGATTGCTTAAATGATCAAAACAGAAACGATGAATAATGACACGACACTGAGAATTTCTGAGCATTGAACCAGTTACAAAGCATGCTTCTCAGTTCTCAAACAGAACCTGTCAGGAAAACAAAGCAAGTCAAAATCAAGTAGCACAGACAGGTCTTCTTTCCCCCAGTTTTGATCGTTTGCCTGCTACTTTGAAGAATGAGTTGCGTAATAGCTTGAATGAACTGTTAACATTTTATTTATTTAAAAGGTCATCAGTGTGTGGGTGACCTACGCTAAAAGCTAGAGAAGATTTTTGAAATCAAACAAAAAAGACAGGAACTGACTACAGGCAAACCTATAAAGGATAGCCGAAGTGGAGGAACACACCTTATGGAAAATTCTTCATGGAGACCACGGCCTTTGACTCACTCACTTGCCTGTGGCATTGAAGAACTACATTGAATCTAATAATGTTTACAGTCTCAGCCTTCATTTCTCCTTATTTAATAGAATAGGACTTGTTTTTATTTTACCTACCCATCTGCTGAGCCATTGATTTAATATGCAGTTACTTTTGCTAGTTTTAGAAGCTGTATGGTAAAGGTTTTTTTTCTATAGAGGAATGATGACCCATCATTTTGAGTTGTGGGATAGCAAGTGCCATTTTTAATTGAAAATAAGGAGTCATTTCTGAAACTAAAGTATTTATTCTTCTAACAAAAATAAATAAAAAAAACCTAAAAAATTTTGTGTCTAAACAGGTTGGAACTAGTACTGGCCCAAGAAGGTTCAATAGCTGTAGAACTGAATTTCCACTGTGCGTAGAGTACATGGTGTTTGTCCTCTAACTAGGCTGTCTGCAAGAATAGGATCATGTTTTATAATAAAAGTAGTGCAGCCTGATACCCTGAAATACTTTAAGACTATAGAGAGACAGAAATATATGTAGTGCTTGACAGGCCTTGCTAAAGACAGTGCAAGCAAAGAGGTGTTAGAAACTCCTTTAAAGTATCAAATAGAAGTGTGGTATTACAGACACGGTTTCAGAACAATGGTAGGTGAGTACGCCTATCTGTGGGACTCCAGGATTTTCCTTTCTTAGCAATCCCTGGAAACTAAGTTTGAAATTTTATTTGGTTTCCTCTTAAGACCCAAGCACCATTTTACTAGAAGAGACGCATAAAACTTATCTGTATTTTCTTAAAGCTTTCATATCTGTTTCATATCTGTTTCATATCTGTTTGGACAGTTCCAATACAGAGATTTGAGCAGCCACTCAGGCTAAACTAATTCCTGGAGTTCCTCCAGAAGCTTGGGTGTTCAGCATCATTGCTTCAGGTCTGGCCCATCTAACTGACATATCTACTCTGTTTCCTTTCAAGGACATGTTCCTAGAAAGAGCAATGACTAGTAGAGAAATATTTCTCATAAGAATTGATGTAACAGCAGGAGCAATGCATAGAGGGACTTGAAAATGCATATTATTTAAATACACAGGAAAAGGATATGTGACACGGAGGATGGGAAAGCAGAAGCAGGGTCATCAGCTGGAGGAAATGTTGGCTTCTGAGCAGCTGGCTTTTCAGAGCAGTGATCTGCTCTGAAAGATCTCCGCTGCTTCCCCTGTAAGAATGAACACGGAGTGTAAATCTTTCACTGTGAGGATTCTTCTTGATGTCTCTAACTGCATGGTTGCATTTTCATAGTTGTCATCATCTTCAGATGAAACATGGGTAATTAAGGGTGAAGGACAGAAAAACAGGGTAATGGTGATGGTTAGCAGAGCACAGTATTAAACAACAGGTTACAAAAAATAACTCCTCTATAAAATAAAATACCTCTAAAATAAATGAGAAAAGCAACTGGAAGTGGGATGCTGTTGCAATGCAACTGGTTGTCTGTGCTTCTCTCTCCAAACATAAGCATATTTAAAAGCATTATTTTGCTATTGTACTTACATTGCAGAAATTTAACAGTATCTGCCCAGGGAATAAAATCAGTTCTCCATCCTTTTAAGTCAGAGAATTAAACACAAGTAACTTTTGTAGTCTTTTCCTTTAGATTCTCCAGAATGCTATACTACCATGACTTCCCTAGGGTTTTGTTTTGGAGAACTACCTCCTCTGCCAGACTTGAGGGTCACTGAAGGACCTTTGCAACAGGCCCAGACACATAGATCCTACCAGGTCTTTTAGGGAGTGACTTGACTTCTCCAGCTGTTAGGCCCAGGAGAGCATCTCAGGTAGAGGTTTCGTGGGAGGTAACCACAGTAGTTTTGTAAGAATTTTTGGACATAAGTTTGAACAACATGTTGGTGAGAATATTGTAGGGAGACAAAGTGGTATGTGGTAAATGGAGAGTGAGGAAAGGCTGCAAATGCCGCTGGAATGGAAGTATGAGCGGTGAGGCACTGGAATTTGGGGGAGAATTTAGAGAGATACAAAAGGAAAATATGTTTGTTTGTCATATACTGCTGGGTTGATACTATGCTGAACATTCACATCTAACACTCCAAAAAATTTGTCCTGCCATTTAATTTTAAAATTGCATAGAAGGCCAGAGAGGGTTTGCTCTTTCACTCTTTACTGTTTCTCATTAAATGGCCCATTGGAAGCTACAAGAGGAGTACAGAGGTATTTATCTCCTTACACCTCATGTATGTTTTAATCCTTCTATCATAGGCTATTGTAGCTAGGGTCTTACGAATTTCTTTTTCAAGATGAAGCTGTCTTTCTTACAATGAAATTTAAAAATAGTCATGAACTCCTTTGATTTCCTCTCTGCTAAGCAATCTTACACAGCTCAACGGGGTCACCGTGGTCATATTTTCCAGGCTGTAAGAGCAAGCTTGGTGTGCATAGATTTTCTGCTGTCAAAAATGAAAACCTTGCCCCTACGTCTAGATTGCAGAGCAGGTGCTTTATGCAGCTCACCCTGTACCCCCCAGCCTCCCAGCAGTGCACAACAGGAGAGTGCACCACAACTCCTTCCCGGCTGCTATGTTCTTCCCCGAGGAAATCAGAGCAAAGAAAACAGGGCACATCTGGGATTCTTCCTGACATGGGGATAGCATGTGGCAAGCACATATCACACATCCCATGGGACAGATATAACAGGGAGTGAGTGCACCCTGCACTGTAGTTGTGCCCCTGTGGCTTTGGAAGATTTCAGACTTCTGCTGATGCAGCTTTGCTATTTAAAGATGAGTATGCACTGACAGCCTTCATGCCTTGCCTTCCTTCCAGCTCAGTCCCCTGGCAGACTTGCGTGGCAGGAACTTGATCTTGTTCAGCTGAAGCAACTGTTCCAACAGTTAAAGCAGAAATCTCCTCCTGTAACTTGTGATCTGTGTCCTATGCCTGCACAGACGTGTGCGTATACGTCCCTTGCCCACCAGTGCCCTCCATTCTTGGAAGCTGTACTATCTCTGCTCAGTCAGGCACATGGCTCGTCCATCTCCTTACACTTCAACCTAACATTACCTAGAGACTAGAATAGTCTCCTGCATCTCACAGCCCACCAGAAAGAGGTAATACGCAAAAGATAGGACATGCCTCCCATCTTGTACCCATAACAACAAGGTCTAGGGCAGAAATATGGGAAGACTTGCCCATTTGCAAAGTACCAGAGCAGAATGATGCCTGGATGTGACAACTGACCCCTGCTGCCACTGCAAGGTTTTGCAATAAATATTTGTGCCAGAAAAATATTCTCTTCGCTAGCTTTGGTTTTTAGACTTCAAAAAAGGAACAGGAACGTTTGGACCTGTGGTTGCTCATGATTGTTTCCACAAGCCCGTAACTGAATTTTCACAGTAAAAGCTGTCAGGTCTGGAAAAAAGGGGTTTGTTTCTTGAAATTCCTATCTTGAATTGCTGCTGCAGCCTATAGGACCAGTATTTCTTGTGGGAAGAGAGGTTAGCTATTGCCTCGAAGAGTTCAGAAACAGAATATGCTGCACCAAAGGGGATGCTGAGAGATGGAACAGCATTGAATAATTGCACACATGTTGTACTTTTTCAAAAAGCAATAAAAAGTAGGCCTACTCACCAAGGAACATGCCTTACGGACCTTCCATGTGATGGAGATAATTAGGAAAAATTACAAAGCAGGAAAATTAATGACTGATCAATTAACCTACACATTGTTATCAAAATGAATTATTTAAACCAGAGTCCCAGTCTGGGACAGTAGCTGCTGGTAATAAGAGTTTTGTACTCGGCGTGCTGAAGAGCTGGGAGAGCTAGGAGGTTCAGAGCAGCCTCTGGAGAGCACAGCCTCTGAGCACCTGAAGGATGGCAACGGTGAGGCTGGGAGCGGTGGGCTGTGCGGTGGCGGCAGAGCTAACCGCAGCCAGCAGCTTGGGGACACGGTGGTTGCTGCTAGGCTAGCTGGCTTCCAAAACACAGCAGGTCTCAGCCCAGCTCTGTTTTCTGCCTGTGAGCTAACTTTGCTGGTGTGCTTCAGGAGAAATATGGTCTTAAGGCACTGGTTTGGTTTCCAAGTCTCTTTGGGAGGCAAAATTAGGGACCTTTGGTTTTTATTTTTGTTTCTAAGCAACACTTTTGTCTGCAAAGCATCTCAGTACCTCACAGACTGTGAAGGTCTGGGAGCTAAAAAGCTATTCTTAGCCCCATTATACATAAAATAAACAGAAGAAACAGTGGTTTGCTTAAGAATCACATGGGAAAATTAGAGGAGAAATCCAACATGACTTTTGGACACACTATTGCAACATGTTGGCCCTAGTACACAGTCCTTTCTCTTCCTTAAAAGTTATATCTGACTTCATATCTTAACAATCCACATTTTGATGCAGTAAGAGCTAAAGCAATCAGAATAAAATGGAGATGCTGTAAGCTCTAGGAAGATTTCTGGTCATTGGGACATCAGAGTTCTGCTCCTGGCTTAGCCATGGACTGGCTTTGAACTAGGCTGGGAGACTGTTTTCCACCTTTACAGATAATCAGGATCTCGATGGTATTTTACTGTTTAATAGTGCTTTGAGTCCTACTGATTAAATACTATAAAGGGATGGTACTTTTGTCCAAAACTATTTTGGATTTTGTGGTTTTAGCAGTATGATATATTTAGGAAGGTAAATTTTTACATTGTACTTCGAAACTTTTGATGTACAAGGCTTGGGGCTCTGGAGAGAAGAAATTAAGACCACAAGCAAATGAGGGCCAAACCCACCATCTCTAGTTGTCTGCTGTCCTAGGGGTCAGCTCCTTGTTTGTCCTGGCACATGGCTGCTTCTAAATTTGATAAAAAAGTAAGATACAGAGAGGCTTATAATTCTATTTTGGGCTATTTTTCACCTTTCCTCTTGATCACAATAATTTTCTTTGATTAACAGAGCAGGCGATGACTCACACAGTGCAAATGAATAATGCACTGTGCTGGCAGCCTTTTGGTATGTCTGCCAGAGAGGAAAGTCAGCTTTTTTTTTACCTTCAGCAAGCAGAGCCTAAAAGGTTTTACATCTACACAAACACACACACATCATCTCCAGAGTAAAGAGAGAAAGAAATATAGAGCAGTTTGCTGCTTTCCCCTAACCACCTTAATTTAATTTTCCTTATTTTTCAGCTGCTCTGGGAGAATTTTCTCTCTCTTCTTATTCACAAGACTCCAGGGTGCTCTCACATATATCTCTGTGAATGTTTCAGGCCAGTAAGAGAAATTAGATTTAAATGTGGAAAACTAACCTTCTGGTAATGCCTACCAAATATGGCAGTGACTCCGTTTAGCTGGTACCTGCTGCACAGCATGAAGGAGTGAGGAAGGGTTCTTCCTTTACAGACGCCATCGCCAGTTGCAATGGGAGCCAATGTACTCTTTCTTATTTGGAATTTCATGCAATAGGATTTTAAGAAACCTCTTTATTTCAACTCTCCCAGTTTATTCCAAACATTCACAAGTACTTAACAGTGCAATCAGTCAAAATTGAACCATTTCCACCAAGAATTTTTATTTTGCCAAGTTCCAGGGACAGAAATGTATCATCACTGTTTTCCCAGTTACTTCTATTCCCCGATGGTGCGTTTCTGCTCTTCCAAAAGCAATGTGATGTGAGTCCTGGAAGATATTGCCTAGGATGGAATCATGATAAACATGGTAATTTGTGTGGCAGAGGTGATGTGAGGATACTGTAAGCCTGAAAACCCAAAGTACCCTGTCCATACTAGTGCTGCGCTCAGGGCGCAGAACTAAATTATGGGTGCACACTCCATAATTTCTAAATACAGTATTCCTAACGAGTTGATGCCCCTGACATTTTTGTCTGTAAGTGTTACTGACACAGCCGGTTTGTACCAATCTGTAACAGCAGAGGCTTTCTGACCGGTCCTCAGTTCATAAACCTTTTGTTACACGCCATATTTCACTAGAGTTCAATTAATTCATTCTGCTGTTAGTAACATATGATTTGCTTTTCCTCCTGTTTCACTGGTAGATGGAGTGTCTAGTACAAAAGGGTTACTTCCGTCTCTGTCCCATAACTTTATAGCCACTCATTTTAGAAAAGAGTGTGGTGGGGATATGTTAAGCTAACCATGGTGCCAATTTTTAGAGAGCTGTAGATTAGCTCAGATTTTTTCTTTTTTTGCAAGACAAGATCCATCACAAGCCACTTTTAAAAGAAATCTTTAAGCATGAAAATTTGCTGCAACACTGTTTAGCCTGTAGCCAGAAGAAGCTTACACTTTCACAGTCTTAATTTAATTTTACCCTAACATACTTATCCTTGTCTAGCTTTCTCAGTAACTTCCTAGCTGTGTCTAATATGCAAATCTTTCTTCAGTGTTGGACACAGGTTACCCTGGCCAATGAAAATGTTTCTAAAAAGAGTACAGAACAGCGCTGCTATTGGGATGGATATTTATTACTGGTGGAAGTGGCTTGGGTAAAATAAAAGTTTGTCTTAATTTTTGCCCAGGCATGTTCATTGCAAGTATTTAATCCTGAACCTACCTTCAAGCCTATAGGAAGTCCTGCTGGAGTCTGGCTTGGTCGAGACCTGTGTTTCCCATTCAGTCTTGCAGAATATAATTAATTTCTTTTATGCTGCTTTTTCATTTCCCCTTTATCTGAAAACTCTGAAACAATTTATGTTTCCTTATTTCTCTCTATCCTACCCATAACTGCCTCCTTTAGCTTTTCATATAATTCATAGCCTTCCCTTCTACCTCAGATGTGTACCTCTTTTTGTTGTTGTTGGGTAATTTAGGCTTTGAGATAAAGACAGTTTAATAAGTAAAGCAAAAGCTGCACACGCAAGCAAAGCAAAACAAGGAATTCATTCACTATTGCCCATCGGCAGGCAGGTGTTCAGCCATCTGCAGGAGAGTAGGGCTCCATCAAGTGTAATGGTTACTTGGGAAGACAAATGTCATAACTCCAAATGTACACCACTGCCTCCTTCTTCCCTGAGCTTTATATGCTGAGCATGACATCATATGGTATGGGATATCCCTTTGGTCAGGTGGGGTGAGCCGTCTCAACTGTGTCCTCTCCCAGTTTCTTGTGCACCCTCAGCCTGCTCACTGGTGGGGTGGGATGAGAGACAGAAAAGGCCTTGACTCTGTGTAAGCACTGCTCAGCAATAGTGAAAACATCTCTGAATTATCAATACTGCTTTCTGCACAAATCCAAAACATAGCCCCATACTAGCTGCTACGAAGAAAATTAACTCTATCCCAGCTAAAACCAGCACACCCTGCTGTCAGTTGCATGGAAGATCTCCTGATATCTTCCAATCTGACTTACCTCATCAGCTTCTGATGTGACATAAGGGATGCTGGAGTGTGAAGTAGCATTGAATAGCATGTACATAAGTATGCAAGCAAATAAATAAAAACTCACTGAATAATGAGAGTAAACCAAAATACTGAACAGCTTCTCATTCACTGAGTACCATCAATGCTCTGCTCCGAGGAAGGACTGAGTCCTATGCAAAGATATGGCATGTGGCTATCTTATTACTGGGTAATAATGAATATTACCAAAAGAACAAAATTTTGGTTTCATAAGCAGCCTGAATTCCATTATTTCCTGACTGTGAGAAGTTTGACTTTTCAGCCTTAATGTTCTCTTAACACAGTTTTCATCTAATACTCTATAAACAGCAGAAGAGGTTTAAAACAGAAAATGTGTTTAGATGTTTGTTTTATCATTGTGCAAAAGGTTCCTCTCCTTGACAGATTGTCGTACTGATATGGCTTGCTTTCTTTGCACTTAATCATGCATGAAGCATAAACAGGGTGAAGGGTGTTTCATTTCAAAGTCTATGAATGGTAATCTTGCTGGCTGCTGCGCTGGCCAAGTACATTAGGATGTTATGCAGTCTGTTGGTTCAAGTGGCAGGCTTGTAAGTCCCAGGAGATAAATGCCCATATTTTTGTATCCTCATGTGGGTCTCTGCCAACTGGACCTATGTCAGATTGTCTTTAGACAGATCAACAGATCAATGTATCTGTATTCATGCTCACATCAATCATCTTTTCTATTATGACCTAAGTCCCAAAACCCCTGTCTGCACAAAACTCACATTGACATCATCAGGATCTCTCGGGGCTGCAGCATTTGATAAAACAGCGACTGTTAAAAACAGGGAACATTTCAATAAAACATAAAATACAGCTCTATATTAAAAGTAGAAGGTCTTCCAGTACACTAGTAAGAAATTTAGCTGGCCTATAGCTCTTCTATACTTCTGCAAACTCTCTGCTGCTGGTAACCTCTTCTCATTTTGGCCCAACGCACGCATGGAACCAGCGTAATACATTCCTCTGTCTAAGAAAGTAGATACACAGCATGGCTGTGAATGTTACATTTCATATAACTACTTCTTAATACAGTAAATAAGGGTTATTTTTTTGTGTGTGTACATATACATCTAATTGAGGAGGAAGAAAGTTTTCACTTATAAAAGGGGAAGTAAAAGCATGAAGATTAAAATGCAATCTATTTTCTAGTGTGCAATATACTCCTGTCCTGCAAGATAGGTATACATCTGCTAAACTGAAACTACTGCATCTTTACTGCCGTTACTCTTTCTTCATCTGCTGTCACAGAGCAACAGCAATGACGTGAGCAAGGATTGCAAAGTTAATTACTGTAAGTTATCTTCCTCTTACGTGTTGAAGTGTCTTACCAAGAATTATGTACACTAGAAAATATTATTTGTATCATATCCATTCAGCTATCCTCTTACTTCACCATACCTGAAAGATCCATCTATCACAATTTTTTTTTTTTTAAAGAAGATATTTAATAATGAAAGCATTAGGTTTTTGCCACAGTCTGCTGCCGCTAGTGTTGGACAGAAATATTGACAGGGAACCAACCGGTACTTGAGGGGCCTAAAGCAGCAGCATGCGACTGGTGTCAGATATCTGTTGTCACTGAAATGGTTGGTATTCTGTTTAAAATAGCACCTAAAAATAATATATATATATAAAAAGACGTTTTCTATTTGCTTGTTTGTTTTCAATCACTAAGATTTTCAAAATTATAGTATCACAAGCATTGCAATAAGCCCTTCTTATCCAGTACCTGGAAGAAAATAGGAATTTAAGAACTGGGTTTCATTTTTCTAATCTAATTGCTAATGACAGAATATTTCCTTCATCATAGAGAAGGATGATGCAGTAGTTGCTCAGTAGCATCAGTCACCATCCCCTCTCACTCATTTTAAAATACTACATATACTTTTGACAGCTGGGACCAGTGGTTGAGGAGGTGTAAGTGGTGCAGTGATATGACTATACGCTTCACTGGTTTAAGACGTATGGATGTATAGCCACTACCATCTTAACTGCCAGGAAGAAGTGAACCAGCCATTTCCAGCCTTAAAATATGAGTCTCTGTAGCTTGAACAGAAGGACTGCATTTGGGAGCTGGAGAATGTAACAGACAAATAATCTAGCGATCAAGAAAATAACAGGAATTAAAAATCCAGTATACAGCAGGTAACATATGGACACTTTAGTAGTCGTGCTTAGAATATGGGAATTAAATTATTATTTAATAACATTATTTTTAAGACACATGCAACTTCTTATAAAAACATTGCAGCTCAATGTCAAATTATATTTCAGGAATTAAACATTTTTCTGACTTGTTCTAAACACAAGACATTATTTATTGACATTGCTCAGAAGTATAGATATTTTACTGCTCATGTCTCTTGAATAGCATGTCTCATTTAGTACTTAAAGACCCTACATGCATGCAAAATTGATAAGTACAACAGGGTTCATAAGCTGTTCGGAATGCAAGGATATTAATTTTTTGTGTTCAAATGCTCACTGGAACCCAAAAAGATGAATTTTATGTATGATAGGTGCAAGCACTCAGATTTTACAGATGCACCTAAATTCTCATGCTTTCAATAATTTGGTGTCTCTTCTGTAGTAGATACAGAACAGATCAAAGGATCAAAGGTATCAAATATTGCAGGGCACTGAAATACCATGGTGTAGTTGCCAGTCTTATAAAAGCTCTCTTAAGATACATGTATGTCCTGTAAAAGAAGTTGTTTGCCTCTACATAAGTTCAGTTGACACAGCCACTTTACTTGAAAGGTAGGACTTAAATACAAAGCTATTTCTTCTGATAATTCTTTTAATGCTTTTTAAATATCCTTGGACTGTTAGGTATTTCACAGAGCACCTAAAAGCACCTTCCGAGCCTCACTGTAAGATTATTTATTCTATTGTTAGTGTTTCTAGCTGTTTGTAAGTACATTATTGGGGATTCGTGTCAAAGGAAGAAAGGAAAACAACTTCTGACTAAAGGTGATCTTGTTGGTTTTCACCAGTGTTCACCAAGTTCAGTCACTCCAGACTTTAAGATTTCATGGAGAAATGAAATCGGTTTTGAGCTGAGCAGATGGATGAAAGAGCCCATGAATAATGCTTCATTCACTTATTTTGCTTCATAAAGCTTTACAGTTCCTCAATTTTTGAAAAAAACAGAGCTGAATGAAAGCAAGGCAGACATATCTTGACACAAAATATCTCCGGCTTCTCTTCCTGTGTTGAAAGGTAATGGTAAGGATGGAATGGGAAGGCCCAGTCTGAACAGAGGTGGAGAGGTGTAAGAGGTTCTGTAGTTTGTATTCCCCACCAGATAAAGTCATAGCAACATTTGTATCCTCCTAATTGAGCAACTTATTTTGGCAAATTCTCCCTGAGTAAATGGACCAAGAAAGCCTCAATATTTTCATACTACATCCCACTGTCCTGCTGCAAGGCTATACTGAGCAGAGTTGCATGCAAGACACTGTATTCCTTAGAACGATTGCTTCAAGTTCTCTGTGCATTCAGGTGAGTGGCAGTGCTACAGTGCATTAGTAAAATTTTCTAGCTTTCCTTTTTTCTCTTTTTTAAGCAGAAAGACGGATTGTTGGATTAATCTAGATCGTAGTCATATCGCTCCAGAGCCTTGGTGTGGACGTTAAATTCTGCAACTCCATCTGGCACTACTCACACATACTGCCCAGGAATAAATGAGTCTTAAATGTGGTGTTTTCTCTTCATTCCAGTACTACTGGGAAGGGGAAGGATTCTTCTGACTGACAGAATAAAGGTCAGAAGTTACGTGAAAATACGGCAGACTCTAAATGTGGGACTCCGCTAAATCTGGGCCAGGAGTACTAAATTCACATAATGAATTGAACTTGCAGATTGCAGTTCCTTCATTACTTCAGGGCTTTTTAAAGGTCTTTTAAAAACAAAGTAAAAAAGCTACTGGATTTGTTGGAGGATTTGTTGTGCAAACCCCTGTGTTGTGCAAGAGGTCAAGCTAGATGAATGCAATGGTTCTTTTTGGCTCCAAAATCAATAACTCTTTGGAATTACTGCAAAGACTCGGTGTACTACTGCCATCTCTTCAAAAGAAAAAATCTATTTTCTGTGTCCTTATACTCACCCTGTCCACTTTGAAATTATACTGCTCATTGACAGAATAAATACAAGCACAGTTTCCCATTTAATTGATGCAGCATTTTTTCTGTGTAGAAAACACAATTCTTTGTAGTAACTGATTTGTTGCAAGTAAATAAAGGGTAATTATGTAGCCTGCTGTTTATTATATTACACAATCCATTTAAGCTCCTGCTCTACAGATGTTTAAGTCTATACAGATGCTTGGCAGCAGACTGAGGGCATATTTACTGCATAATCTGCAGTGAGCGGAGACCAGAGTCACTAAATCTGTAAAATGTGGTAAGAGATCATACAGATTTTCTAGCGGCTGTACAGCATTGTGTAGATATTTTGTCATGGAGTTGCACACAAGTTACCTTGTTCTGCTTGCAAAGGCATTAATTAGCTGAGGGTGAGTAACCCGCAGATGCAGCCAGTCTTGAATTCGGATGCAAACTGTGTGCCTGCAGCTTGTTTGTGTGCCTCAGCATTATAGTCCCCTGCAGTTCCAATTTGGAGGCTGGTCTTTTTGTTAAACAAGTGTCAACTGTTCGAAGGGCAGATTTAGAAAAGAAAGCAACCAATGTAAAGGAAAATTCATATTTTTCAAAGTTTAGCTTTGCCTGTGTTAAAAGCAAGGCTATGTACAATGAACTGTGAAAATACAGCAAGCAATGACAATGTCTCAACTGATGATATCTACAGGAAATAAAACCTTGCAGAAATCTCAACTTGCTGTCAAAAACAGCCCAAACATTATGCACATGGCTAGTACAGCTAAGAACCTGGAACCAGAGTGTACTGAAGTGCTAAACTGGCTTTTGACAGCGCTAGCCTCTTGCAAAACAGAGAGGATGATTTTTTCATTTCACTGCACTTCCTTCGTTCTGTTCAGTGACTACTTAATTCAGACCTGGGAAACCAGCTGGGAGTTGAAAAGCAGAGAGGCTAATATTCCCCCTCAGACCTCTCAAAAAAATGAGAGGGGAAGAGACGGATGAAAGCTTAGCGAGATTGTGACCAGAAAGAACTACTGCTGTTCAATTCACTAGTAGATATTGTTTGCCACCTTTAAAAAATCAGCTAGTTTTAAATGTGAGGCTAGGCTGTTTCCCCTCGTTTAAAAATTGTTCTCAGTACGTTTCAGGTAATCTTTTCTTTCCTTCTGTGACCGCTAATTCAGCTCCAGTAGCTGTCCATGTGCAGCTTGGTCCAAATCATAAGTAAGAAAGTAACTAGGATCTGGTAAACAAGCAATGAGGTGATTTCACGGTTTATAATATTATAGAAATATCAGAGACAGAGAATAAGAATAAATTCCATTTGTTGTTTCTTTATTTGAATCAGGAGGGTTTAACTCATGATGCACAAGGTTTGCGCAGTCTGCCAAGACAGCTCCTCCGGCTCACAGCCCATTCCTCATTGCTGTTTCTCCTTGTCATCTCTCAGGAGCAACCTGCGAGGCAGATGAAATGCTCTGTTGGCAGAAGATCTGTCTAGGCTGCAGTCTTTCCCAGAGATGCTGCCACCGGCGGGGTGCACATCCAGGTGTGTGGCAGGATACAGACCGAAGGAACTCGTAGGGATCCTCCACTGCCCGTGCACTGTAAGTGTGGTCACATCTTAATGGGCCAGCCTTCCTCTGACACTAGAAGGCCTGCTGTATATAGTGTGCTTAAATAAGCGTGAGTAGATTACAATGTGTGGTAGCAAAAAGGAATCAATATTTCCTTTGGAAAAAGGCTTATGCTAAACAGGATAAATACCAGCTATTTAAACTCTGCTTTTCAGCTTGCTGATTTAAAACGATGGTATTTAAATCTCTCTGCTTTAACTAACGCATTAGCAAGTAACTATGTCAGTATTCAGAAGTTATCTGTACCCTCATGTTTAGGTCAACAAACCAGTCCGTTCCCAAGCAGAGAACAAATTAACTCGAAATCATTGAGTTTCTTTCGGGCAGATTTTGTGTGTGTGTGTGTGTGTGTGTGTGTGTGAAGAGGTTCATTAAAAGGTCGTGTTACTTTCAACATATCTGAATGAAAACTTAGATTTTTGCAGCCAAAGTGCCAGCCATGAAGTGGAATGAGACATCTTGATTAAAAGGAATCAAGAAAAGGAAAAAAGAAGATTGCGTTTTCAGAGGTGCAAATTGCAAGCCAGGTTGTGGTGCTTGTCTGCACTGTTTATTTCATAACCTTCAGCTATCAAAGCTCTTCAAGGAAAACTGACAGATGACTAGAGCTCTGTTAATACTTTGGACTTCCCAGGTTTTTGGCTTTTTTTTTTTTTTTTTTTTTTTATTTCAAACTGTTTCTTCTCCCTATTAGAAAGGTTTTCAATATTTCAAGAACACAGCAATAGTATGACTATATTGACAGCACTTCTTATGCTAGTGTTTCCACTGGAAAAGACAATCTTCTGGATTTTAATAGACCCAAATAGCCTTTATTCTCTGTAAGACTAATAAGAAAGTTTTGAAAAACCTTCCTTGCTACTAGGGGACAAATTAAAAAAAAACCCAAAGTTTGGTAGGTAAGAACAAAAATGTAGTACTAATTATACATAGTTTCTCATTATGGTTGCATAAAAGCTTCTTTTACAATACACGATGGGGGGCATATCTGTAAGTTAGATAAACTGACTTGAGAATCATGGCTTTATATCCTCACATTTTCTTAGGCATACAAAAACAGGCTTTTGTGCCAAAGGAAGGGGAAATGCCTCTGTCAGCTTTGTAAAAGCAGCAGCCAGGTGCTGGTGAAGTGGAACAGTGATCTGCAACAGTAGAAACGTTTCTATTGCCTAGTATCAAGCTAGCACCAAGTGAGGGAAATTGCTAGAAAAATAACATTAAGCATTCGCTGAGCATTGATGAGTTGGGGCTTGGTTTTACTAAACTTTTGATCGTCTTCAGGAAACTTTATAGATTTTCATTATATCGTGGAAAAGGTAGTTTAGTTGTTTATTGGCCCTGTAATTAAAATCATCTTAATGTTATATACAAGATAGATAACTCCTGCTAACTTTGATTTCTGAAAGTTCAGGAACCTTTCTTCCTCTTCCACAAGATATGCAAGTGCTCCGTTTTGTTCCTCAGATGGACAGCTGTTGTGAGAGGTTTAGCAAGGGAGACTTCAGCAAACATGACATTCCACTCCTGGAGTTTTTAAGCATGAAGTACCCATTTCCCTGATTTAAACTCTCCATCCTGGAAACAGACAGCACAAACATTCCTCTAGTGTTAAGAAACCTAACTTGTCCCAGGGCTGCCTAGGGCCATGTGTCTTGTGGTCCTTCCATGCTTCCTCATGTTTCATCTGGCTTCTTTTGTATTTAGTTGAAATGTTGCTAAAGCAACAAAAATTTGCCTCAGGGCACTACTTCTGTGTCAGGAAGTCCTTTTGGGATTCTGCTGGACCAAGGTTTCTGGGTTTTTTGCTGGTTTCTCTAGCACGTGCTAACTTTCAGAACCCAAAATTTGGAGCAGGGTTTGAAGCGCAGCTGGGAGAAAGACATTAATACTGCTCCAGACTGGGAGGTACTATGTGCTGTATTGCCCTGCAACTACTAGATGGTTTCCGCTATCGTCCACTTACAGGTAAATAATCAAAAGGATCTATATACTGTCTGACTAATTGCATTGTTCCATTTTTCCTTCCAAATTATTTGGTGAGTTTTGCTGACCTAGTTTGAATTTTTACATTCCAATGAAAAAAGTGTTGGGCTTGGTTTCCCTCCCCCATCAAAAAGAGATACTGAATTCCTCTTTTGGGTAGAGAATGATTATCTGAGAAGGTTGTAAAGACATATATAACAGTCAAGAAGTGGTAAAGACATGATCAGAAATTTCAACTGAGGGCTTAAGAAGATGTGAAATAATCTGACAGAAATAATTTGAATTAATATGACAGAAGCAGTGCTGCTGTGAACAAATCCACAAGGACAAGACACATGGAGAAAGGACTTAAGATCATGGATAATGTCAACATATGGGCAGAGGACAAGTAAAGGGATCTAATTTATCTAAGAAATGTATACATATTTAGGCACAGACTTTCCACTTCTGATTTCAGACTGACATGAATGTTAATAGTTCCTGCTTATGTTTTGGCCTGCCATATTTTTGATTGTTTCTGTTGATCATCGGTCACTAATACTACAAGAATTATACCATTTACTTGCCATTATTCTGACCTCATATGGTCTATAGTATCCTGATTTATTTTTATGTCCAATTTGACATTTATTTAATTTAAATTTCTTAATATATCATTTCAGCTGCTCATTACAAATACAGAAAAGGTATCAAGTGAGTTATGGATTGCATCAGAGGATGACTTGACATTGCGATATTTCAAGAACATTAACTTATTTTAAAAAAATATTTTAAAAAGAAGAAGAAAAAAATTCAATATTCAGTACTTCAGAACTTAAGTATAATACCTGAACTAAATGGAGAGATTTACAATTAGGCAACCACTAAGGAATAGGACGTTCCACATAAAAATGTTTGCTCAAATTTTGCAAGCCAAATACTAGAATGCCAGATGCAATTAATGTCTCAAGTGTTTAGAGCAACAAGATCATCTTTTTGGGGTATGACTTCACTAGAATTAGATAGAGCGGAGTGAATGGAAGGGTTGGCAGGTCCTGTCTCATTATCACAGCAGAGGCCATTAGAGAGTAAGAGGAAGGAAATTTATCCTTCTTTTTCTCCTAACCTGAACTAGCTGATCGAAGAACAACTCCTCAGATGAAATTGTAAGTACACATGGTGTTTACTAGCTGCTGGCCATGCCAAGGGTGACAGTGGCTAGGAGCAAAGGACAGAGTGCCTGTGACGTGTTTCTCTACCTCCCAGCCCCATTGCAGGACCTGGGGATGTTCCCATGGGAGTCAAGATGTCAAGGACACAGGATAAATCACTGCCTTGGAAGGCAGAGGGAGCAATTTGTCATCTGTGGTGAGAGAGGCAGCACCAGGACTGCCCATGGATACCCTACACAATCCACCTGTGTAACAGATGGAGTTAAAACAAGAGCAAACCTCTCACATGCCTCATGTGGGCATGTGTGTCATCTCCGAGTACTTGCTGGGGAAGGAAGAGAGGGCAGCTGTGGGAGAGCGCTATCATCAATCTCATCATCCATCTGTGTTTGCAGGCTTTTATCTATCAGAGGAAAAGTTTATGGTAGCTATAAAACCCCACCCAGAGCTAAAAGGCAGAGCACTTATGGTAGGCTGGAAGCTGTTTGCGGAACTGTGCACCACACATACAAACGGTTACTCAAAATTTAAATTCTCTTTCCAGCTGCATCTGCTTTTTGTGGCAAGAATGTGCAATTTTTATAGAGAGCTATGCTATGACCTTGTTAGAAAAAGGGGCATTATGTAAGTAGGATGTGTCATAAACAGTCATTACTTCCAGCACTCGCTAAAAAAATACCAATATTGACAAGGATATGAACAACTTCAAAAATTAAAAGATTATGAAGGCCTTAGAATGCAATAACTAACAGCTCTTCCAAAAGCCGTGTGATGGAGTAATTCTCTCAAATGTGTTACCCAGTCATCTGGACATGCTGCTAAGTATAAAATACAGCACAGTTATAGATCTTTATCTCTCAAATCAAGATCATTTGCTTTATGATTTCCCCCCAGCTACATAACAACATAATTATTTTGCTTATAGTAACATTTCTTGCTGAATATTGTTCTCTCTCACTGCAACTATTTAAAGTTACATGGTGAGATTTAATCTTCTCTTTAAAATAATTCAAGGAGGAAAAAATTACTTTTAAATAAGTTTGCAAGTTTGTTTTCATTTGCTTCTGAGGCACAAACAAAAATTTGTTTAGCAAAATACTTGGTCTGAAAGTTGAACTCACCTGGGAGATGAAAACAGTTTAAATAAAAGAGGAAATATCATTCTGAATTCAGTACATTCTTGAAATCTCAAAATAAGGAAAACATATTTCCTGAATTTTCTTGAATTTTCAATCCCTTTCTTTCAGAAATATAACTTATTTTTTAAAATATGAAGGTAAAAAAAAATCAATGGGGAAGACAGCAACACCCTAACTAAGAAGTGAGAAAAGATTTTTCTCAAATAGTCGATTCTGCAGTCTTTTTGGATCAATTTTCCAATTTCCAGAATGTTTGCAGATGGGAACATACAATAGCTTCCCTAGATATTTTATTTTCTGTTTTTGCAGTATTTTGTGAGCAAGTAACTATTTCTACTTTTCCTGAAAGTCTTTGTGAATGATGCATCTTGAGATCCAAGAGACTGTATCTGCCTCACTGCGCTGCCAACTACCCCTCTGCAAAAGGGAGTTTGAGTATTTCGTAGCAGCGCACTGTCCTATAGAACTGAGAGCTAATTAAAATGGTTTTAACAGTATTATCTGTGCTAAACCTACATCCACATTGGTACACTAAACATGACAAGGGCACACTCACAAACCCTGGCCCATAAGACTCTTATTTGTTCACGTACTCCTTATGTATATTTTTGACCAATGCTAATTAGCACTCTTCCAGCCAATGCCAGTCTAGGGTGAGAGGACAGCATGGGCCAGGGACAGTGCCAGTGGATGTCAATGTGGCCCAAGCAGTGTAGTGGAAGAGAATTTGACTACTGAAGCAGAAATTATGCAGTGACACTGCCTGCAAGGCTAGAAAACAGGTCCCAGACCATTTTCTTTACTAGCACTTCCTACTAGATTACCATGACTTAGGTGTTTAACAGCATATTAACCAGGTTGTGCTATGATCTTTCCGTCACAAGAAGCTATATGAGTCAACAAGTTTTGAAGGACATGTCTAAACTTACATTGCTGACCAAGTTGTACTTTAACACGACTTGGCCCAAGGCTAAAGTATACCAAGCCCATAAACACAGGGGTTTGACAACACAGTAATTATTTGTAAAATACAGTAAAAGTTTTCGGATGTGGCTTATGAGAATGTCACTGATGTTTATTACAGGAAAACTATGGGGTTTTTGTAACTTACTTCCCTTTTGATTTTTTTCCACCTGTTTTAACATGCTGTCTGCTGGGTCAAAAAGTAATTAGCATTTGGGGTTTTTAACACAAAAGCAAGGCAGGAAAAAACTTACTCCAAGACATCATTGCCACTCAATTTCCTCCTCAGGTCTCTGTATACCCTCCAATTCAAGGCTTTTGGGTCAGAATTTGCAAACTCTATTATACCTTTTTTATTCTCCCCATTTTAAAAGTTCTCCTTTAAATGTGGCTATTACAGGGCTTGGTGACACATCCCCAAATCAGCTGCTCCCAAAGCATCCCAGAGTGATACCTCTCTCTTTCACCATGGGAAAAGTGCTTTAAACCACTTAAGCACTGTGTTTTAAACCACAAAACACATGTATGTGGTTGACAGCCTTCTCTGAAGAGTCACCCAGATGAAGGTGAAGAGGCAAGGAGAAGGAAAGGCATCCACCAGCCCCTTCCTCGGCACAGCGTGGGGCGGCGCGCTGCCGGATAGGCATAAAGCTGCCATCAGCCGCCCCTCCTCCCCATCTCACTGCTACTGCGGAGGCTGCGTGCCAAATGCCTGCAAATCGAAAACCATTTGTTTTGCGCTATAAAAACCAGTGGCTAACAGCTGCACGTGTTGTATCCAATGTTGTAAACCTGTCATCGATGCGGTACTGTTTACATATGGCTACAAGGCCCTGGTAACCGAGAATCCCTACGCGATGCAGCAGCAGCCAACACTTTCCTGACAGCTGTGTCAACTGGAAGCAGCACAGCCAGCTTATTTGTTTCAACAGAAGCCTCTGTAACCCCCACCCCAAAGACGCAAATCAGACTCTTTCATTTTTTTAATGAGCTCAATGTTAATAATAGATCAACTGCAGTGCAGATGCTGGAATGGAAATAGCTGGCATTTCCCTAACAAGGCACATAATTCTCCTAGAAATAACAGATCTCAACTGAAATAGTTGCAGCCAGCCAGGCAGCACTTATAATGCATGACCAAGTGTCCAAAATGAAATCAGAATCTGGGAAACATGCAAAGGTGCTAATTTTCTACATCAGTGGGATTTATCAAGTTCCTCCTGATTAATATGAAAAGTTGTTTGCTTGTTCAATTGATGGCGCTTTGTTTTGCTTGCACAGACATTTGAAAGACATTGATTTAGATATTACAGGAACTTCTAGATTGCTAGAGTGCTTTTAAACCAGTAAATCAATTCTCTCTGCATTATAAATGTCAGTTATTAAACAGAGAATTTTTTTTATCCCTATCTCAGCAACAAGGTTCCTACCTATTAAGACAAAGTCTTACAATTTTTTTTTATATACACATACCAAGGCTTTTCTTGAAAAATGAAAGTTTAATTCGTTGTTTCTTCCACCATTTTCCATTATTTAAAAAATATTTATCCACCTTCCTTGTTCAAAAGGGATCATTTACCCAGGACTCTTTGCATAGTATGGTTTGAAGTTGCTTGGTGAGAGGGAAAGAGAAAAGAGAAATACTTAAATAAGCATTTGCTTCAGAGTACACATCATCCCACAGAACTCTCTCCAGATGATTAAAACTGAGACTAACTTGCTTAACTTCACAGTGGGGATTATTCCTTAGTTGTAAAAGAGTGAAGTGCAGGTGCATATTCTCCAACTTTGCCAGTGTACATTTGCTCCAAATCTAAACTAAAAAAAAATATATATCCAATCCTTTCCTGATGGAGTAAAGAGTCTTGTCACCCTGTCACATAGTAAAATAATTTCAGGCTGGGAGTAACTATCATCACTAGTTTCTGGACTGAGGTAGTCTGTCTTTACTTTCCACAGGATTTTATTTTGCAAATCTTCCGGACCTACACGTACATTGACAACCTCTAATAAAATGCTGCAGCATACCCAAGCCATCTTTAACAAGGGCTGGTGCCAGCCCCCAGCACAGCACAGAACAGAACATCGTGGTGAGCGTACACCTGGGCTTTGAAAGTGCAATATTCTACTGATGCTTTGCTGAGGTGATTATTTTCGTTTGGTTTCTGGTAGAGAATTGGCCAGCAGGCACAGGTTTGCTCCATTGCATGATGTAGGTATTCTCCCTGGGCACAGGTCTTCGGAAAAGGTATGGCCTGATCCTGCCACATGCTAAGCACCTCTGAGTGAATCGCAAAGTATTGCACAGCTCCGAGGTCTGCAGCACCTTACAGCATTGGTCTCCTACATTTCAATTCCCCAAGCTTTACTAATTTTATCCTTGAGCATTACTACTGTTACAATTACTAGGGACAGGATACTTAACCACGACCATAATAGTCCTGTTTTGCTGGTCTCTGCCCATTTGGGCTGTGAAAGCCATGGCTTTTGAAAGCCCTTAGACCTTTATTAGAAAAAGACAAACTGAAATGCTGTAGCCGTGCCAGAGAATGCCTCATGTCTAACCACAGTAATTTTTGGGGCTGCTTTGATTAGCAGTCCCTGGACCGATGGGTGGTCACCCAGCTGCTAACTACTCATTAGTCTTTCTTCTACCCAAAGGGCATTGATCCTAGTTTATCTAAAATATTTTTTAAAAAAGTTTTGTCTTTGAACAAGGATTGAAAGCACCAGCCTGAACTAGCTCTTAATCTTATGTATTATAGATTATGCTAAATTAAATAGTATTTGAAAAATTATATCTAAATATTTCATCATTATTAATCATCATCCAGAGTCTGCCAGCCCCCACAGAATGATCAAAGAACATTTTTTGCCTTTGTGCTGTTTTGCTACAGAGTGGTAAAGGTTATGACATTCTCATTCAATGCTTCTTACTTCCTTAACATTAATGACAAAATCAGGCAGTGAAAATGTAACACTTTTAGAATAGATTGATTTCAGCTCCCTATTTGTATTCATTGGTTTTGCTACCAACATCATCTGTTATCTGATACAGTCTGGCATTTTAAAAGGGAGGATGACTTTATGCAGTAAGGGCAATAACTAATAAAATAGCAAAATGGCATTGTGTTCCGGTAGATAAATACATATTAGCATTTCTTAAAACTAGACTTACTGACCAGCCAATGAAAAGGGAAATAATCTAATTTATTATTATATCTTTTTTATCTGGGAATGTGTATGCTAGTCTTTATGTGATTAATATACAGTAGTGCCAGAGCACTTTTTTTCATGCCCTTAGTAATTAGCTGTTTCTTGATGTGAGGCCATAACACTGTCTACTTAAAAGCAATTATAATCTATCATGTATTGGTCTATTCAGTCTTTTAAATTTGGAGCTCTTTCTCAAAATGGCCTACAAAATTTTTATTTGGTCATTCTGCAGCTGTTACGCATGGGAAACCTAAAAATTTTTGTGAACACCTTTTGTTGGAAGAAGAGCATGAAAGCCATAGTAACAACAACAATAGTGAAAAAGACATTCCATTTGATTGAAGTTTTGAGTAACCTCAAAATAACATCAATATTTCTTCTCCAAAAAGAGTATATGAATGGTGATACATGTCACCTACTTCAGATGTTAAGTTTAACAAGTAGGGACTGTGATTTAGGATGCCTTCTAAACTTGAATTTTCTGTTATTCCTCTTTTCCTCTATTTCCTTCCTCCTCCAAAAAAAAACTTTTCTTCAGAATCTGAAGGCTACATTGCATGTTTAGGGGTTAGTTGTATATTGCTCTGAACCCCCCAAATTTGAAGTAGAGTTCCAGATTTTGAGTTGCTGTTTAAATTATTGCGATTCAGATAAGAAGAAATGGACCCATTTTTGCAAAAATTATTACACGCACTTTTCAGGCATCTGTGTTCGAAGCATAAGTATACACTAAGATAATTACATGAATTAACCTTAATCAAATTCAGGCTTCATGGGACTTGCAAATGGAAGTTGAGCAATGGAAAACGAAGGACAAAATTGAAGTTGTCCTAATAGGGATGTGAATAAATGGATAAAGCAGGAGTAGCCGAGGCTGACTTCTGATCAGTCTTGGGTATTTTCAAATGGCAGAGCTGCAAAATGCAGATATATATTTCTTTTAAGTTTTATAGTTTAAATATCTCATAGCAAAACTAGGACCCTTTAAAGTCACAGTGCTGAGAAGGCTGAGCCAGTGAGAAGAAATACGTTGAAATGCTGCAGTGATTCAGATGCCCCTGATCATGTATTATAGTGGCACATAATTCTTTAGTATTAATAGGTTACAATTACTAAAAGAAATCCTGATACTCATGTACCCTTCCTGGTGAAGGAAGGAGAATAAGCTGCACAGGTATGAAATACCATCATACTGTTATCAGTCCAAACTAGAGCTGTATCTGATGGGACTATTTAGTTTAAAACAATACATCTTTTTAATGGCAGTGGTGCAAATCCGTATATAGTCCAGCTTTCTGCCTTCTGTGTGAACTGTATGAGCTCAGTCCTGATTTACTCTGCTGCTTTGACTTAAGTGGGTCCTGAAAAAGGATCACTTGTGATCATATGATTGCTCACCTTAAAAGTACTAACAAATTGTGTAGGGTTTTTTTTTGTTCTCCAACTGATCTAGCCTCTCATGAGTCAGAGAAAGTGGAGCTTTTGATTTTGCTTTTTTTGGTAGATGCAGCCTTCTTTCTGATATCTACATCTTCTGTGGCCTGCTGTTCTTATTTTATCTTTCTGGTCTGAATTACACAGTTGCTTTTGTTGTAATTTAATTGACTGGAGGATCTGTTTTCATGGACACCACCAAACTGACTGAAGTTTCCAGTTCTCAGGGAGTGCAGTTGGGCCACAAAAAGCTGCTATATCCATATTAGTTACTGTAATAACAGAGTATTTTTCCAAACCAATGGTGTTAAAGATGAGAAAAAAAAAATGGTACAGTCAAATCCATAATAGGTACAATCTAGTAGATTATTTGAATATGAAATCTGCCACTAATATTAGTGTAACTCACTGCTTAATTTATGGGGACAGGGCTGACATTTAGGAAGATCAAGTAAATTATATATATGATACCACTATTAGCCTTCCTGGTAGCATACATATAGTAAAAGAATGGCACAGTAGTGTAAGAAATGCTGGTCTTGAAATGGCTTTCCATCTTGAAAAGTCTTGTTACAAGACCTGTCTATTGCCTATACCAATAGATGTGTGAAATCGTGTTATGCTTAGCTACGGTTACAAGCTGTGTGCTGTTTTTCTTGGCATGCTGAAAATCCTGCCTCTGGAATGTCACTGCTTGCTTGCAGTGACCATTCTCTGCTCAGCTCTTATGGCTCCCTTGGCTTTAAACACAGCGGGGGAAAGCATGGAGCAAGCACAGAAGATTTAGGTAAAATAAACCTAAAATCTTAAGATATTCAAATGAGAACAACACTTGTAAGAGTCCAGCGCTATCTGGTATCTGAAACTTGCACTCATGGAGCTGAATATCTCAAAAAGCTGAGAACTGAAAATGCACAGATGCCCTATTATGACACAAAATTGTGGCTTTGGCAGTAAGGAAATGTTAACTTTCCCTTAAAAGGCTATGCAGGTGCAGATTTCATGGAAAGACTTGCTTACAGTAGACTTCAAGTTTCTCACTCTTCTGGTCTTTCTCTCCATCATATATGAATACCCGTATGAAAAGCTCTTTTAAACCACAATGAAAAAAGATCTACTTAACTTAATATGTAATCACAAGCACAAATAAACTGACATGGAACGTATTCAGAGTAGAAATGAGAAGGTCTGTAAAGAGTAGAGCACTGAAATTCAGATGTAGCCTTCCAGGAGGGGCAGTGCGGATTAAAAACTTGAACAAGTTTTATTATGAGGCTTATCAAAAGTATTTAAGGGAAACACAAGGACATACAGATACAATAAGCCAGGACGTCCCATCCCTTAAGTTTTCAAACTACATTTTAAAATATGTATTCTCATCTTGAAGAGAGGCTGGGTGAAGAATGGATTGAGAGCAGCTCTGAGGAGAAGGACTTGGGAGTGCTGGTGGATGAGAAGCTCAACATGAGCCAGCAATGTTCACTTGCAGCCCAGAAAGCGGACTGCATCCTGGGCTGCATCAAAAGAAGCGTGGTCAGCAGGTTGAGGGAGGTGATTCTGCCCCTCTACTCTGCTCTGGTGAGACCCCACCTGGAGTAGTGCATCCAGCTCTTGAGCCTCCAGCATAAGAAAGACATAGATCTGTTGGAGAGAGTCCAGAGGAGGCCACGAAGATGATAAAAGGGCTGGAGCACCTCTCCTATGAGGACAGGCTGAGAGAGTTGAGGTTGTTCAGTCTGGAGAAGAGAAGGCTCCGGGGAGACCTTATAGCAGTCTTCCAGTACCTAAAGGGGACTTATAAGTAAGCTGTAGAGGGACTTTTGACCAGGGTATGCAGTGGTAGGACAAGGGGTAATGTCTTTAAACTCAAAGAGGGTAGATTTAGATTAGACATAAGGAAGATATTTTTTACAATGAGGGTGGTGGAACAATGGAACAGTGTTGGAGATGTCCCTGCTCCTTGCAGGGATGTTGGACTAGACGACCTTTAAAGGTCCCTTCCAATCCTAACTATTCTATGATTCTATGATTCTAAACAGTTCTGGAACAGAGACTAGATTAATTTCTGAAGCTAGTCAGACTCCCTGATTTAAAACTGATAATATTCTACATGCCCATAGGCATAACTAAAAAAAAAAAATTACAAATAAGTGTTTTCAGAGGTCTAGGTAAGAATAGTAGCTGAAAAGACTGTGTTAAAGTCCTTTTCTCTTTGTTCAAGGCTAAACAACACTGCTTGTGATCATTTATTTAGGTTGTGTCATTATAGGATCCAAGTTAAACGCAAAACTTCTGACAGGGCTGAGCAGCTCATATGCTCCCCAAGATGTCTGCTGTTTTTAATCTAGCTGCTGCCATCTGGGCACTGTGAACAAATGCATGAGCTGTGTCAGGTGGGTCTTGCACCACTTCCAACAACAAAACTCCTCTAAAGTGAAACATGGTGAAGTATACAATTTCTTTTTCATTAAATTTGAATTGATGCATACAGCTGTGGTCCATACCCTGAAGTCTTATAAAAGCAAAATCCCCTTTGAAGTTGTCCAGCAAGAATTTACATTGCCAGCAGTTTTCATGGATTTTTAGTCATCTTTTCCTCAGGCCTTGGCTTGAATGAGAGCTTGCCTGAGGAAAGATCTGAATGTAGTCTTTGTTGATTAAATGAGAGGTCATTATTACTGCGAGCCATGAACTGAACAGTTCTTACTGGGCTGGCTTCTTTAGAACTTACACAGTTGTTGCCTCTCCACATATTTTTATAAATATACATACAAAAATAAGCATTTGTCCGAGTCCTACTCTATAGTAAGGAGTAGATACAAAGCAAAACTCCATGATGTTTAGGGTACTTCTGGCTTTCATATCAGGACCTTCCTGGGTGCTAAGAAAAGCTTTTATGAAATCAGTTCTTCTCATTCTTGACAACTGCACCTTATACTCTGGTCAAGACCAGGGACATGCTGATACAAGGGAGACCAGGGTGGACACATTTGAGAATGATGTGATCGTTCTGCTCTTGCTTAACCTCATCACTGCTTTGGATGACTTTCTTTCCTGCTTTTCTTTGGTGTGGTTAACAGCGTGTAAGATATACTCCAGATTACAGCTTGATACAATTCCTGTGAGTAACTTACAGTAAAGTTATTACATGGTTTTTGTGTGTCCTGTAAAAAAAAAAAAAAACCAAAATGTTTTCAATGTATCATTAATTCAGTTTATTATAACCATAAAATGTATTGACTAGGAGTAATATTAGCTTTATATTTTTCAACCCATTTTTCTTGCTACTGCAATAATGCTTCAGCAAAACTGCTTCTTTTTCTCCATGCTGCATATTCCTGCACATTCATTCTTCTGCTGATATAAGGAGGGAAGTTATGACTCTGAAAGCAAAAACTTCGCCCTCTGATTTTTCATACTGAAAAGTCTGTATGATTTAGTTGCTGTCTTCATTAGTGTAACCGAAAAGGATTAAAAATGTACAAGATGCTAGTAAAGGGCAAAAGCAAGAATTATCCATAAATCAGTAATTCTTGAGGACCTTTAAATTATTTAGTTTTAATTATTATAGTTAATAATAATTTAATGCAGCCTAGAATAAATGAATTGATTATTATTGATTTTTGTGATAACTTCAGAACAGAGAACTTTCACCCTGGCTTAAGGAATTGACTGACAAACTGACTACATTGTTAAACATTAGCCTGGAAGTAAAAGATGAGAAAGCACATGCTTTGTCCTCTGATCAAGCAAGTTGTCAGTCAAAGCCGCAGAAATATAGCTAAGGAGTTTAAGAACTGAGGGAACAGAAGATCAAGACCCAGGAGGGGAAACGTAAGACCAGACAATATGCCAATTAATGGAATTAAACGAAAAAGATTAAAAAGGGGTTTCCCTCAGGAGACAGCATGAAAAAAAAGACAACAGTTAATTCAATAAGGACAAAAGCACAAATAAGCTAACTGTGAAAGGATCAGAATATCTACTGATGATGGTGTCTGAAGAATTAAGGAATACTAGCTTGCAATTATGGTGAATTTATTATGCCTCAGTAGCATGTTCTAGTTTCGTCCTGTCTGTCCTCTGAACAAATATGCTCATCCTTATATTCCAGAGCAAAAGAAATAATCCCTTTCTAGTTGCAGTCAGACTATAAAACCGATTACAATCAGCAAAAATTCATAGACTGTAACAAATAAAGGCAACTTCACTGAAGTTTCCTGTCCATCATATGTATCAGCATTTGCAAGTTTCACAGCAATTTAAGGTTTATTTTAACAACGTTGTGTTCATGAAGTGCATGAGCAATACAGGTCCTCACGCTCTCCTTCCCATCCAATGCAAGGTAGAGAAGGATAAGACGGAGATAACAGCACAGAAAGTCCCCTTTCATGTGCTGGACTCCAGCAGGCGTGAGTGTGAAGGTATGTGCGCAGACGGGAGTTGTTCCTTGTGCTGGGTTTATTGCTGAGGAAGCCAGGACCTCTCCCAGGAAGGAGGTCTCACCACCTAACAAGAGATGCCTTTCAGAGGAGTTTCACAAACTCTACAAGAAGCATCTCTGGTTTTAATAAATATCTGAGATTCACAAATCATATTTTACCCTACACGTTGTGGAGATATTTTAAACTAGAAAAGGGAAGAGAAGAAAAGGAAAGTAGGAGAAAGTTTTAGTGTCTCTGTGATTGAGATTCAAAGGGCTTCAAATATTTCAACTTTACAGAACTGTACGTTCAGAAATCTACATGAACCAGCATCCTTCCCAAGGTGAAAACTGATGCTGAAGTATTCAGAATGCGCCACAAATACAATGCCCCAGTGAGCAGCCACATCCCTCAGTGAACTGTAGAGCTCTGAACTGAAAGGGAGATGACCCTCCCTGTCCCTTCCAAGACAGAGGACTACGCCTTCAGTGAGCCTCACTCCCCTCTCCCTCCTTTTGAAGGGGGAAAACCTGACTCCTTTTTCCTTCTGGCTTCCCACCCTATCCCATGTCAGGCTGGTCCAAAGCAAATAAGAACTCTCAGTTATTCATCAGCATGGTGCTAATTGCTAATCTGCATGTCCCTAACAGTGTTGCTCACTTCTCATAGGAAGGAAAGAGCTGGACTGTCAGCTCTGGTGAACTCAGCATCCCATTTTGGAAGCCAAGGCTGGGGAGTTGGGTACGACAGAGGTGGCTTTCTGCTCTCTACTGCCTCAACCTCATCCCAGCTACCAGCAAGGACCATGGGAGCAGCATCAGGGGGTTTCCAAGCCTGCCTTTTCTTTGTTTTGTGACCTTCTGTTGTCATTCTCTTTCCAGCTTTGCAATACAGAGCTTCCTCCTTTTCTTGCTTGAATGCAGCTTATTTTGTATCCAATGTTTGAAGAAAAGGCAGGAAAATGTAAGCTGCTTGAGGTAATTCATAGAATCATAGAATCATAGAATGGTTAGGGTTGGAAGGGACCTTCAAAGGTCATCTAGTCCAACCCCCCTGGCAAGGAGCAGGGACATCCCCAACTAGATCAGGTTGCTCAGAGCCTCATCCAGTCTGGCCTTGAATGTTTCCAGAGATGGGGCCTCCACCACCTTTCTGGGCAACCTGTTCCAGTGTTCTATAACTCGCATCGTAAAAAATTTTTTCCTAATTTCCTAATTTCTAATCTAAATCTACCCCCCTCTATTTTAAAACCATTACCTCTCGTCCAGTCGCAACAGGCCCTACTAAACAGCCTTTCCCCATCTTTCTTGTAGGCCCCCTTGAGGTACTGGAAGACCGCTATCAGGTCTCCCCGGAGCCTCCTCTTCTCCAGGCTGCTCCTCTGGAGTTAACAAATCCAAATACACTGACATAGCAAATCCAGACAAGTTTCTAAACGCAGGGAGTTGGAAATCCAATGTTGTCAGGGTCAATCTGCTACCGTAACGTTTCCAGAACCAGGGGAAAATTTCCCCAGCAGTAATTACACCGTGCCTCTCTGTACTGGGAAAAACAAAGAGGAGAGCACATTGACTTTGGAAACCCTATACCGTCACAGGCAGGTACTCTGCCCTCACATTTAGGTATTTCTCTGTACTAACAACTAAATTCTACCACTTCCCCAAAAAGAATTGCTAAATCATTACTCTGTGTTATGAGCTAATCATTTGCCAAATTAATTCCAATAAACCAAATCCCTACTGAGTCACGTGCAGAGCAGTGCGGGTGAATGGTAGAAGAGGGGAACAGGAAATATTGGCACTCATAAATTTAAAAAAGAGAAAATAGCTATTTTTTAATTTGTTTAAACAAAAATTGCTCCCTAGATGGAACACTGTGTGCTGTGTTTTGCCTGGAGCAAATATTTATGGCTGAGTTATAAAACAGAAGTTTGTGACATCTCAGAGCACTGCACACACACACGCAGGCACACACACACGCCAGTTTCTGTCTAATTGCTTTACGTCAGATGGAATCTCTGCTGTCTCAGCTATTAGTGGGTGTCTTTGGAGGCACCAAGTTTGAAAAGGTCCTTCACCTAATGCTATCTTGTGTCAGCTTGTTATGATGATGTGTTATGCCCTCCATGGCACCCATCCATACTTCAGGTAACAGCACAGGGAACCAAAACTACAGTAGTCATGTCCAGAGGAGATATTTTAATGGCAACTCTAAGAGCAGAAACGGTGCTTTGTTTTATCAGAAGAAGATTCAAACAAGTGCTGAACCTTGCCTTAGCTGTGTGTCTTTATAGGCAATGCTGACTGCAAGAACTCAATAATCATCAGTGTCATTCTGCAGAAACATGAAAGATATAAGCACCATCAAGAATTCACCTTATTTATTTTTCCCTTTTACATCATCTATGGAGAAAGTGAAGACTTAACTACTTTTACAGTTTTATTCCTAATGTACACTGTGTAGCAAATGATCATTGCATGGAGCAGTGCCAGCTTGTGGTTCTGCAAATTGCAAATGTTGCAGAAGAGTGGTTCATCAGTTGTCTTGGTCAGTGTTGCAAAACTAATTTGCTTTTTATATCGAGGGCAGTGCTCGCTGCTTTCACACAACTTAAGCTGTTTTGCTTGCACTGTATAATAATGAGTTTAGTCACTAAGGTATGAGCTTAATAAGTAAAACAGGCAGAATAATAATTCAGAGATTGTGCTGACTGTGGTCTCTGTACAGATTTTGAACTCCTTGTGCTCAGGGCTGCCTCCTCCCGATAACAGGAGTCTCTTTCCATCCTGCCCAGAATAACACATTGCCACTGAATGCCAAGATATGGGCTAGAGCCTTGCAGTGGGAAAAGGCTCCTCAAAAGAGTTTTGAGGTTGCAATGTGGACTGAATGTGAAGTGTCTCTGGCTGACAGATCCATTACCACTGAAAATTCAGGAGGCCAACCAAAACTCCCAAGTTAGGGTACTAAGATTTATTTATTTCCCTCTACCCTTCTCTCTCACACTCATGCATACACGTTTTTCTTATAAGAACAATTAGAAAGACACTGCCTCTGCAGGTGTGTCTTTGGGAGCAGAGGTCACACTATCTTTTCAAAACATCTTGTTTCTTCCTGGGAAGTATTTTCCTTTTTTTTTTTTTTCTTTTAAGATCATAATGACATTATTTACTATTGATAGTAAGTATAAAGCACAGGCAGCACCAGACAAGAAAAGCCTAGGAAAATGCCTTGTGTAAATGCAGGTGGTTGGAAAGATGAAGAGGCACTGCATGAGTGATGAAGGGACACGTCCTTCATTCCAGATACATTAGGCCAATGCGTAGGATGCAAGTTTCACTCCACAAGAATTTTAAAAATGTGATTTTTGTTTTGAAAGCAGAGAACTTCAAAATGCATTACAAAGAAAAGGGTCTTTTTTGAAGTGTATGAGTGAAGTGAGACTGAAAATAAAAATTGCTCCTATCCATTACTACCTCTTAGGGGGAACCCACAAAGCCACCCACGCCCTTGAACAAGATAAGTAGCACGTGAAGTTTCCTCAAGCTGGAACTTCACAGAACTCTCCTCTGGCTCAGGTAGCTGTGCTCCTCCTGCTGTACACCAAAGGCAGTGCTTGATATTCTCCAAAATGCAATGGCTGGAGCCCAAGAAAGCTAGCAAATGAGTTCTAACACAAGAAGTGCCCAAGAAACAGTGTCTTCTGGCAGCATTTCTCTTCAATGGCAACAACAAGGAACCTGAGATAGGAGGCCAGTTTTTGTAACCATCCTTAGGGGACATCAGTGAAATGGCTTATTCATTTTACTGAGGTCAGGTGGTGTTTTTTTGCATGTTTTTTTTTTTTGGTTGTTCTAGGTTTCTGAATAGAATTATTTTCCTAACCAATTAGTCAAGCCTCCAGATCGTTACCTGTTACAAACCTGACTCTCAATTATTTTCCAATTCATGTTAGAATAAGCCACAACTAAGCCTAAAGCCAAAAGTAAAGCAAATTCAACATATGAAGCATTCTACAAGCATGGCCCCAAATGCAGATTAGTTATGGCTCACGAAAGGCTCCCTGGAATAGCAGCTGAAACAGAAATCTTTTAAAGTAGAATAGTGATCAGCACCTGCTCAGAGGCGTAGTAGCTGCCAATGCAGTCTTTCTGTTTGTGCTGCTTTTGGCTGGGATAGAGTTAATTTTCTTCACAGCAGCTAGTGTGAGGCTGTTTTGGATTTGTGCAGAAAAGAGTGTTGATAACACAGGGATGTTTTAGTTATTGCTGAGCAGTGCTTACACAGAGTCAAGGCCTTTTCTACCTCTCACCCTACTCCACCAGTGAGTAGGCTGAGGGTGCACAAGAAGCTGGGAGGGTACAGCGCCAGGACAGCTCACCCCAGCTGACCAAAAGGATATTCCATTCCATATGACATTATGCTTAGCACACAAAACTGGGGAAAGGGGAAGGAAGGAGGAGATGTTCAGACTTAGGACATTTTGTCTTCTCAAGTAACTGCTACTCATGATGGAGCCCTTCTTTCCTAGAGGTGGCTGAACATCTGTCTGCCAGTGGGAAGTAGTGACTGAATTCCTTGTTTTGCTTTGCTTGTGTGCACAGCTTTTGCTCTACTTATTAAACTGTCTTTATCTCAACCCATGAGTGTTCTTACTTTTGCTTATCTGATTCTCTCTCCTATCCCATCCAGGGGGGAGTGAGTAAGTGGCTGTGTGGTGCTTAATTACCAGGTGGGGTTAAACCACGACACTGTTCTACAAATAAAAATGTGCAGTCATAAATGCATTTCTCCTCTCCTTGTTCTCAAAGGCAATGAGAAAGCGCAATTTTCATCAGTCATCTCATTTTGATGTCTGTTGCCAGATATCTGTCATTCAGTTCTGGGGCAAGGGGAGGAAAGTGAAGCCATCTGGTAGATGGGCGAGCAGATGGGGGAGAGTGGGATAGGAGCCGCCCACCCTACCAAACTGCAGGCAGCAGCCACAGCTGCAGCAGGATTGCTGCCTTCTGGACGAAGAGTATTTTGTTGTGCTTTTTAGGGTTTTGGTTTTTTAACAGATACAAGCCCCATCATCTGCAGCACAACTTGGTCTGCATTTTTTCATGCTGTTTCCCAGGATGTCCTTCGGTGCACAGTAACTGAAGTCATTGCTTTCAGGTTTCATCACAGGTGACCAGAAAGAAAGAGGACTTGCTTGGAGTCAGGACATTGAGAAAGGTCTCCTCATTGCCCTCCTTCCTGTCTACTTTTTCATCTGGCCACAATGAAACTGTCTCTCCTCTGTTAGGTTTACCCCCTTAACATTCTTTCTCTAATTAGCAATTTTTTTTTGAGGTAAAGTGGACACTAACACGGAGGGATAGCTGACAAAGCAAAAGACAAAACAGTGAACAAATTTAACTCACTAAGTCCTTAAAAATCTATCCACTGTGTTTGTTTCTGTGTGCAGACAGTCCACGAAAAAGTTGTAGCTCCTTTCCATGTTTGGTCCCAGAAGCTCTTCATGAAGCTTGTTTACACCTTGTGACCAGAAGTAGCAGTCTTACCTCCTTGGCTTTTTGTTCTCTGAATGGATAAGTTTGTCATACAATTCAGTCTTCTAGTGTAGACAGCATTTCTTGTGAATTTTTCTATTCACTTTCAAGGTGTATTTGTGCGTAACAGCTTTAAAGTGTTTTCTCAGCACTTGTGGTTAATAGAACTTGATCACAAAAATCTGTAAAAATCAAATCAAACACAGAAGAGAGTGTCAACACAGCAATGTTTTAAAATGTACATGTATACTCAGCAAGGTTTAGGGAGGGAATTACTTTGCAGACAGCTGCAGGAGTGGGGGATGTTCATCTGTTTTTCCAGTGTCTCTTCAGCTTCAGCGTATTTTGTAGCCAGACTCATAAACCACAGAAAACATTCCAGAAGAAACCTCAGAAGATCTTAGAATCATAGAATACTTAGGGTTCGAAGGGACATTCAAAGGTCATCTAGTCCAACCCCCCTGCAAGGAGCAGGGATATCTTCAACCAGATCAGGCTGCTCAGAGCCTCACCCAACCTGGCCTTGAATGTTTCCAGGGATGGGGCATCTACCACCTCTCTGGGCAACCTGTTCCAGTGTTCCACCACCCTCATGGTAAAAAATTTTTTCCTAATGTCTAATCTGAATCTACCTCCCGCTATTTTAAAACCACTATCCCTTGTCTTACCGCAACAGGTCCTGCTAGAGTTTCTCCTCGTCTTTCCTGTAGGCCCCCTTTAGGTACTGGAAGGCCACTATAAGGTGTCCCCAGAGCCTTCTCTTCTCCAGGCTGAAGAGCCCCAACTCTCTCAGCCTGTCATCTTCATCTCCAGCTCTTAATTTCAAAGACCAAACTCCTGCAGACAGATGTTCATCTGCCCTACTCTTAAGATACTCCAAGATATTCTGCAACCTACAATCTGTTTCAGTCCTCATCTTCCTTTAGACCCTTACTTCCTTAATTAGAATGTACTTCCTCATGTCTAAACTAAATCTCTTCAACTAAATGACTGCAATTAAATCGCTGCAAGTTAAGCTTATTACTTCTTATCCTAACCACAGTGGACTCAGAAGACATTTATTAACTTTTTCCTTGGTTACGCATCCTTCCCCCTCTGTTTTCTCTTCCATAGACTAACCAACCCCAAATCTTTTCCAAATACATCATGTTTCTTAGTCTTCTCTTCTCCAATAAACTATCTTTACTGTGTATCTCTCTGCTATAATTGTGATACTCAAACTGTACATAGTATTCTAGCTGAAGACAGGATAAAAAAAAAAAACCCTGTTATAATTTGTTTAGGAGCAATCACATCTCAAATCTTAATCCTTCTTATCTAATGAGATTTATTTCCACCATTAGTAGAGAGCTGCTGAAATATTGCAAAACCACTAGAAACCCTTAGGAAACCAAGTATTCTGAATAAGTTTCATATAACATCTTCCATGTGAGGTAGTTGTAACGCATTAAAAAGAGTCAGGATCACATACACAATTCTACTTGTATTAACACTATGGCAGTTGAGAAAGAGCATTTCACTAACTTTTCTCTAAGGGTGTACTTCAAGTTATTCATCAAGAGTACAGTCCTGGTCTGTCTGAAGTCCAATTTACATGAATTTAATTCTAAATAAAGAAGAGTTCCCATATTACTTCACTCTCTGCCCTGTACTTTGAGCCAGTATATACATTTGCATGTGTCTAGCTATGGCTTGTATCTGGTTGCATGTTAATGCTACTCCAGAAATCGGTGTTTTGAGCAGTTCTTAAAAGGCTGTGCATAAAAACCACACATTTCTTTAAGTTAGGCCAATTCAGACAGTGTTGTATATAGAAAAATAAAATTCTGTAACGTCTTTTTAATGGTGACCTGGAATTATTTTTATTCAATGCAGATACAAAATAAGCCTTATTTCTGAAATGCTTCGTGGCATGAGACAGTCCTCCCCATAACTGTATTGACTTCTCATGCAAAGACAACAGCTCAAATCAGCCTACCTTCGTAATTAAATTTGTAGCCAGTAATGTAGGCATTTTTTTTTTGTTTATCAACTGCACCCTAAGAAACGTGATGGATGTATACAGTGATGGCAGGGGTAAATGCCCATATTCTGGTATGTGTCTATTACTTTTATTCATCTTGTGTATGATCAAAATTAGTAGAGAGCTGGCTTATAGTTTGAAGCAGCTGTGCATTGCAAAGCAGTTAAGTTTTTATTTGTTTGTTTGGTTTTTGGTTTTGTTTTTGTTTTAAGCTGGACAATTTTAGAGCACCAGCTGCAACAGTACAGACAGAAATCAGTCATTAGGCCAAAGCAGACAGACAGGACCATCTTAATCTGATGGTTAAAGGAACCAAAACCAATATCTTCTTGAACTACACTGTTCACTTGTCCAGTTTGCAGTCTGGCATTCCAGTTTAAACCTATCTACTTAAGTGTTTATTTTGTCTAAGACATGAGCTTTTGGGAGCATCTGAGCTGTTGGCAGTAGTTCTTTTCTTCCAGATTCTACCCTCAGGTGGTATCTTTCATCAGAAATGTGACACAGGCAACTAGGGAGGTACACACTGCAGCAAAATTTGTCAAGAGCTTTCTGTCAAAGCCCATTAGAAACATGCTTTAATACCTTTTCAAACGACATTTAAAATTATAACTGAGCATGAACTACTATAATATCTTTCCCTCTGTAGACTTCTGTTGTTTCTTGCTTTTGCTTGTCAAAAAAAAAAAAGGCTCAGGAACATCCCAAGCTTTCATACAGTATTTATATTTTTATACCCTCAACCCAAGGCTGGAACATAAAATGAAAATAACATCATCACAGCACCGAATAAAAAGTGGACAATTTACACACAATCCACCCCTCGTTCCTTCACCACAATTAGAAAAACAAAAAAATCCCCAAAATCATTTCCCTCTCTAGCAGAGTTCAGTTCAAGTCTTGCCCATTACCGCTCCCAATTAATATCCTTATACCAAATTCCTCGGCCTCATGTTGGGCACCAAAAGAATTATCACGGTTTAGCAATTCAGCTGTTGTTGAATGTCTGAAGATCTGTAATGAATATATGGCTTTCAATTTGTTTTCTTCTGCAGATTGGTTCATCTCTGTCTCTTTATTCTGTATAACAAAAAAAAAATATGCATGCATGCACATGTAGAAGTAATTGTGCAAAATTATACATAATTACAATGTTAGTTTTTCCTGGAAATCAGCAGCCTGAAATGACCATCTTCTTTCACTTTCCCTATTTTTCCTTCCCAATTGTTAAATGTTTTTCAAAATAAGGATAAGAACAACTTGCTTTTCTGCATTATTGCTCCTCCATTAATACTGATGTTGATGCCTTCCTACATTTATCACCTTCTTACCACATTTTCCATTTAACAGTTCATATCATAAGACTTCATACAAAGGCACAAGGACAAATAAATGTTGTTAATTTAGTGCTCTCCTGAGTGAGCTTTAGGATAGCACTTTTGCATGACCTTTTCTACTAAACAAAAATCATTCTAGCACCCCATCTTATTTATTACAGACATAAATTCAGATACAAAAAAACTCTCTTTTTTTTTGTGTGTGTAAATTCTGTCATGATTACAAATATATCCATTTGGATATGAAAAAAACCCTCTGTTTTTTCTTATAGCACAGTACTATACTAGAATACACAGTACTAGAATACACAATGCTGCAAGGTTGGTACTGCAGCTGTGGGCTGGATGTGAGTACCTCAGGGTTCCATGCTGGGACCTCTCCCATTCGATATCTTTATCAATAACCTGGAGAAGGAGATGGAGTGCATCCTCACCAGGTTTGCAGATGACACTAAACGGAGGGTGCAGCCACTGTGCTGGAGGGCAGAGTGGCCTTTCAGAAAGACCCAGACAGGCTGGAGGAATGGACCAACAGGGATCTCATGAAATTCAACAAGGACAAATGAGAATGAGAGACAATTGGTATAAATTAAAAAATAAATAGTATTGATTTAAAGAATATTGTTTTTCTCAGTAAGCACAGTCAGGCAATAGAATACATTGCCCAGGGAGGCTGTACAGTCTTCATCTTTGGAGTTTTTCAAGATTCTCCAGTTTAACACTCTGAGCAACCTGGCCTGATCTCACAGCTGATCCTCCTTTGAGCAGGAGGCTGGACTAAAGACCTCCCAGGACATTTCTCACCTCCAGGATTAAGTATTTCTAAGACATTCCCATACTGATCCCTGCATCATCTTCCAAGTAAAGTAGAAGGTAAGCCTTGAAGTCAGGTCTCAAGTGATTGAAACAGGTTAGCGTCTGACAGTGTGTCACATCAATAGTTTTCAGAATATTGAATGTGTATCAGCACTTTCAGAAACAGTAGCAAACATGAATGCAACTCAAGCCATTAGTAGATAAGCTGTTCTTTATCAATAAGATGTCCTAGATTCCTCTTGTTGGGCTGTTATTCACTCATTCCCACTTTACTTGTCCCCATCTCTGCCGTGTTGGCTCAATTGTTTTTTTCTGCTGAACAGTGAGCTACAGCAAAGAACACATCCAGCTGAAAAGCAGCATGTATGACAGGGATAAAAGAGGCTTTAGCCAAATCTGATCAACTACATAGAGCCATGGACCAGGTTACTATCCAGAGTAAGATAGTGAGAAACATCTACTCTGTTGCTACATTTACTTCTAGATCTCCTGTACAATGCACGTAAAAATAGCTGCTACTTGTAAAAGGTTTAAGGTAGGACAGGTTTAGGGTACTCAGACAATTTGTCATTAGTGACGTGGATTGACATGCTGTGAGAGAACAAAAGGACTAGCCCAACAGAGTTAATGTAAAGTAGTCAGACTAACAGCTGAAACTGTCAATTTCAAATATGACTCATGGCCCAAACAATTTTAATTCCAAGAGGGTTAGGAAATACAGCTGACTTACCCATCAAAAGGGTCTGCTCTGCAGGAGGAGCTATGTGGTATCTTGGGATGAATTTGGGAGTACATTCTCAAATTCTATGTATTTATAAATAACATTGAAAATACAGTGAGCAGTGAAGTATAAATTTGCTGATGCTAAGAAGTTATTCAGTGTAATAGGAAGAGAAGGTATTGGGGGAGTGTCCACATTAGCATTTCA
Organism: Chlamydotis macqueenii; assembly: GCF_036417535.1. Taxonomy (NCBI): domain Eukaryota; kingdom Metazoa; phylum Chordata; class Aves; order Otidiformes; family Otididae; genus Chlamydotis; species Chlamydotis macqueenii. Next base: position 115,496,144 of record NC_141557.1, on the reverse strand, counting down.
GTTTTTATCGGGAAAGTGCTTTTGAAGCAAATTTTATGATTCCCAATTACTGTGCTTTATTTTGCATTGTCAAAAAGTCTTTGAGTACAAAATCCAGATTGCAGCTTAGCAGAAACGAAGCTGGAAGATGCACTCTGACTACTAAATACTTTTCAGTCCTTGTGCCCAGACTAGTCCCAAGTAGCCTCCCACACACATACACTCAAAATACACACACTGTGGATGCTGGATTCTCAGCATCAACTGGTTCACTCTAAAATCGGGTCACCTTAAAACCTGTTTTTACTGAGCTGTATGACTTACTAATGTATATGATAACAAAACAGATCTAAAATTCATTTTGGAAAATGCACCTGGGGGAGATGGGGAGCCACTCCAGTATTATGTGTAAAATGATGAGCTCTCAGCAAGATCTTGGGAACATGTTAGATCTGTGAAAAAAAAAAAAAAAAAAAGCTAAATTGTTCTTGTATCTCAAAATGGATAATCAAAGGCAAGGAATGACTGAGCAGCCTAGGAAAACAGATAAAACGAATTCACAGCATCCTGACATGGCAAAGGTGTTGACTCTTCACTGTCTTTTCCAGTACAAGAATTGTCAGCCAACAAATGGCACTTGTCGGAGCCAGGTTCAAAGCAAAAGAAAGTGACTCTTGCAGTGCACTGATAGGTGTCATGTCGATACAAAGCATTTTCCGTTCTCTTGTTGCCTGCTCGTGCTTACTGCTAGGACCAAATTGCTAACCTAGCTGGACCCACAAGCTGCAACAGAAAAGGTAAAAAACCAGGTGAAACTGAAGGAAGTGTGGACCTAAGAAAAGTCCAAATCCCTATATTTTAATCTTCATTTGCAAAATCTTCCATTCCAAAATCAAAATCTCTTTTTGACCTCCCAGTAAGGTCAGTAACAAAGTAAGACTGCAGTAAGAATCTCAATGACTTATTCCATATTTGCCATCTTGAACATAGTATGTTTTATTTAATGTTTTATTGTAACTATTCTTGGTTGATAGCAGTGAATCAGCAAAATAAAAGGTACATTTAAGGCAGTAAACCTTTTAGAGCAATGTTTCACAACCCGCACTCCAAGTCCAAGAAAGTCTACTGTTAGTAGAGGCTTAAATTACTGTAGAGGAATGTCCTCACCTTCACTGGAATGCTTTTAGAGCACCTCGGTTTGAAAATTACCCTCTCCGAGGTTGAAAATGAGATCTGCTTCTTTTCATTTTGGGTCCTTAAGTGCAACTGTTGAGTAACAGCCAGCTTCAAGAATAGCTGTCAGTCTATCAGACTGAACTCAGAGCTGGAGGTGATCAGAAAACAAGAGAAATCTGTGTAACTTAAAGAGAGACAGAATGACATTTAAAAACACTTTCCCCTGAGCAAAGCAGTCCCCTCCTGAGCCCCATTCTGGACATGCTGGTGGGATTTGACTTGGGGGGGGAGTGTCAAACAGGCAAGGTAAAGATAAAATAATTAATATAAGTGGAAGATGCAGTTTGCAGGAAGCAAAGGATTGAGCTCTTTCATCACTGTTCAGTTTGTGCTGGCTGAGAGCACAAGTTTTATGCTTGTTTCTGTACTGCATTGTTCTTTCTGCTGCTTTCTGCAATTTTTTATGTATGCTTCCTGGCCTTGGAATTAACGTAGCATCTGAGGCATGGCAGCTCTTAAAAGTGGAGCACCTAAAACTACTGCTGCAGCATACATAATTCTCTTGGTTCAAACCATCCTGATGGGAGACAATCAAACTTAATAGAGTTACTCCAGGGAGGAATTTAGCCTATTAAGTCTAGCAAGACCTTATGGTACATCAAACACGGCCTTATAAACTCAAAAGATAAAAATCCACCTATATTTTATCTTCCCTTTTTAAGTCTCATAATATAGGTTGCTGTCATTTTCCAGCTGCCTATTCAGTTGATTTATACAACTTATATTGATGACTTTAGTTTTCTGTTCCTTTTGTGCAAGGAATTGGCCTGAAACACCTGTTGTCTACTTGCTGTTTTAACAACTTTGGTGCCTAGATAAAGTGCATGAAAGGGTTTTGCAGGGAGTCTGGCATTTCATTTGCTTCCAGCTGAGTGCTACTACTTCCGCTGTATTTTCTCAGCAGCTTGAACGGCCGTGACACCTACTACCTGGCCACCATCAAAGGGATTCAAAGGGGTCAAAGGGATTCAAATGGGGAAGTCGGAACTCTGGTAGCTTGTGAACCAGATCCGTGGCAGAGTGAGCTCCACTGCAGTGACCACAGGGGTACTGACAATGTGTGGTGCTTGATTCCAGACTAACAACTCTATAACTGGAAACAGATGCTTATTTGTACCTGTTGAAATGGAAGAAAGAATACGCAAGCTGAGAATGTTCTCAGTCCTTATCAAGTTCTAAGAAATATTTTTTAAAAACCACTAGTGCCTTTTTTTTCTGAAGTGATTATGAATTCTGTGGTCATATTGTTGTGTATAGATAATCTTAATTTATATCTTTGTCAAATGCTTGTGGCACACCAAATCCAGAAAAATGGTCATGTTATAAAATGGAGGACTGCTTGCACATATCAAAATGGAAATTTAGAAGCTCTAGTATAAGGATTACTTGTATGGGCATTTGTGGTGTTCAGAGAAGTACTGAGATGTCAACTACTATATATTGGCCCAATTCAACAGCAAGTGACTGTCCAACCACCACTGCGGAGAATTAGCTGCTGCTTGTGGTTTTACTCAGTCCTGCAATGACAGACTTCAGTGAGAACCTGCACTTGTGTGAAAGCTAAAGACTGAATCATGTGAAGGTAATTTATAACAGCAGGTGACCTGGGGTCTGACTGATGGTCTCCTTTCCTCCTTACATCTGCTCTGTAAATTCTAATGGTCAATAAATCAGTTCACTGCTAGATATGACTTGAAACTGTACTGTGTCCCCACACCAAGGACATTGGAGTAACCTGATTTCTCAATGCTCAGAGAAATCTGCAGAGAAACAGAAACCAAATAAAAGTTGCAAGGGGCCCTGAGCTCACTGTCACAGCACAGCAAGGGCCAGTATCTCCTGTGCAATAAGTTGGCCATGGCCAGGATCTGCCCATCTGGGGATGCCTCCCCGCTGCCCTGCACAGGCTGAGAGCTGGCACCAACACCCTGAGTGGGCTGCTTTCAAGGCCCTGATAATAGCAATGTTTTCATAATAGCATAATTTACTGGAGGAGATATTTCGCTCCTGCCAACCCAAACTTGGATATTGCAGTAGCACATAGAGATCAGCCACACAAAAAGCTCTCCCTATGCAGTGGGGCATAAAACCACAGAGGTTGTCTGAGCTAATGGCCTAACAATAAAGCTCATATTGCTCAGTTTTCTGCTGGAAGCTGGTGCATAAGAAAAAGATCTTACTATGTAAAAACAGTCTTTTCGTTAAGGTTAGTAATGACTCCAAATTGATAGCTGGCTATGTAGTTCTATGAATTTATGGCAAGAACGTGTGGTTCCATTATGAGAAATGAATATTGATGTCTGTAGTATATAGAGACAAATTGAGCTCTAATGATTTCCTAATAAAGTAATTTGTTCATAGATCACAAGGGGATACAAGCAAGAAATTTTTAATGGTAAGGCCAAGGTAATTATTTTGCAGCATCTAATTACACCTATACAACTGATTTGGGCTACATTTGCTGAACTAAATGATGATATAGAATGTCCCACTGAGGTTCACATTCATCATTAAAAGCCAGTTCCTGGCCTTTGACAAGAGGGCAGAGCAGCTCCTGAGAGGTAATTTAATATAATTAGGAGGATATTATGTTTACTATCTGCACACTGTGCTTGCTTCAGATTAAATCCGACATCTGGAGAAGTAGGGGGACATTTTTCCCAAAATTAGCCATGTCATCTCAGATCAAACTTTGCCTGCAGTTTGTTCTCTTCCCATCTCTAAATTGCAGCTAATGAGAAGGAAGAAGGCCATCACAGAAGTCACAACAGCAGTATATGTTTGATGGTGAGAGAATTTTTTAAGGTTTACAGAGATGTGCAGGGAAGGGCCAGCCCTACTTCGCTGGGCACTGTGTGTAGGATATTGCTATATTTAAGCAAACGAGTTGATATTTTCAGTACACACCGCATGTTTCACAGAAAACTTAGAGAGTTTAAAATTTTGTGCTGTGTTTCATTTTACAGGATAATGACCAGCAGATTTTTATTTAGGTTTGTTTATGCAATTGAACTCAACCTGTGTTTCACGGTGAGAACAGCATTTTAAGACCTATTGTTGATTGCTTTTGCTGCCTTGGCAGTCCACACACTCTGATGGAGCTGCTTTTTTTTTCCATGAAGGAGTTCCTACACCATCCAAAGAGGTAGGGAAGTTGTTGTGCACAGGTGGGTAAAAACAGTTTGAGCAATATTGAGTCATCCACTTTTTGCTCTCCAGCCTGGAACACCAGACTGACAAATCCAACTATGCTCCCCTTTACTGCAATGCCTTGAGGCAATAGGTCAGTGAAGGAGCAAGCAGATCTGAAGCAGGGTTGGACAGAAGAGAACTTTTCTTTAGAGTGGAACTTTTCAACAGAAGATGAACAGCAGGAGATGAGAAAATCAAGATAGATTAATGACACCCAGCAAAGGGGTTTTCAGTAAATATTAATGTAGTTTTTCACAGCATCTTGAACACATGAAAGCTTCTGGAATCCAAGGCAACAAGACTACACAGGCCAAGTAAGAATACTAATGAAGAAGAAAAAAAGAGTGAGGCCTAGTAGGAATTTATTTAAATGAAAAGACTTCTTATTTCAGTAAATTATCCACTTGTTTTGCTCCCTCCTTCCACTCTTTAGGGATTTATTTCCCATGAGGTTCCATAGTCCTTTCCTCTGAGCAGGTCTCTGCACAGGAACAGAGCTGTCACGAAAGGGAGCACTTGGGCTGGTCCTTCAGGGATGAGGTCCCACTGGTGTTTGCAGGTATTCTCTGCCCTGCTGCTCTTCTTCTGAGGGATGCCATTGCAGTTGCTGGCACGGAGAAGAAAGGAGTGTTTTCCTTACACATTTCAATCAGCCCCTTCAGACAATCTTGGCTTGTTTTGGCACATGTGCTCTTTTACCTTCCACAGACTCTACTGGAAGTTGTTCCTCCACCACACCTGGATGCAGGAATAGAGCAGGTCTTCCTCCCAGCACCATGTACAAACTGGTCTTCCTCTGCACCCATTTCTATGTCTTCTCCTCTTCTCACATCCACAGATTCATCTTTTCATTCCTAGTGGTGCAATATATTCCCAGATAGTTCCAGTGCTGGTGCTTCTTTGTGATGAAATTCAGCTCCATCCTCGAGTCAGCCTCGTTTCCCCCAATTATCTCTGTGAAAATCATCTGAAAAGAAATTATCAGCACACTTTAGAAATTTGATTCATAATTTACCCAGATCTTTAAAACACTTATTTCTATTATTAGGTTCAGCAAAACAAGTATGATTTATCCACAATGAAGGACAATAAGAGCTAGATATTAAAAGGAAAGATTTTTCTACTCTCTATATAAGTGGTGCTGCAGTGCTGTATAAGACATTGTCACGCTGTGAAACATTTTATCCCTGTAATGCTATTAAGAATAGGATCAAAATGCCTTATTTGCTTTGCCACTAGAAGTCACATAAATTAAAGATGCCCAGAAGCAGCTTACATTCATAGCTAGCTGCTTTGAAAAATGATCTAATTTTGATTGTAAGTAGTGTAACAATCTCTTCTGTGACATAACTCTTTATTTTCTTTTCTTTTTTTATTCTCTGTCCTCAACTTTTGCCAGCTACAAACACTAACAACCAGTTCCTATTTGCCACCTAGATTCTATGCAGAAACTAGAGCATGGAAAACTAATTGAACTTCTGCTTTGTTTTCCTGTAGTTTCAATGAAGTTCTGGATCTGTTTCTTAAGAGGTATATGGAATTGACTTCCCTTAATGTTAACATCTCTCTCCATCCAGGAGAACCTCTTTCTGTTTTCATGTTTTCAGTGACAAACTTCCCACTCCTTATCTGCAAAGTGTGACTAGGTATATTAGTCATGTGATGAGTCTGCTATGAGTTTTTAAGTGAGGTGACCATTTTAGCAACTGAGACAAGAAAAAAAAAACCAACCCTCTTTCTTTCCCTCAGGTTAGTTAGACTGTCTGATCACGTTTTTTAAAAATTATTTTTACATGCTGTGTTTCCATGAGTCTCCAAATCCTCTGGTTAAACAGGTAAATCTATGACATCTTACTGATATGAAATCTGTATAAATATATGAGGCATCTCAAAATTAAAATAAACAAACCAAAAGTAATATATTTTAGTCATCATTGAAATGTTGTGTCAGTGGCTGAAATACATCTCCTTGTGGGAAGATCTGGATGATTTAGTGATACATCAGTTATCGAACTTCTTATAGTTCTGATTTATTTGCTACATAAAATAAGAATTTCCTATTTTAACTTTGGAAATGCTTTTACTGGCTATTTTTTGCTCAATACACCACAAACCCCCAATGCAAATGATGTCCAGTCTTTCATCCAGGACACATCCAAGCAATTGCTCCTGCCTTGTCCTGCTCACAGAATGGACGGTACCTTGATTGGCTCTTTTGTTTCATCAGATGGATTTAGCAGTAGACTGGAAAATGACTATTCTATGTGATGGCAACTTCTAAAGGGTTGAAATTAATCTGTATTTCATGTCAGTCATTAGGACTATGTAGTCTGTGCTGTAGGTAATGTAAATACAAGGCTGCTAGCAAAACAGGACCCTGTAACCAAGCAATTAGTTCAGCACACAAAAGATCTGGGCCAAATCTCCTTTCACTCCCCATCTTTCCACAACCTCCTTCCTCCCCTCTTTTCACAGGGGCAGGGCTGGGCCAGTGACCACCCGTTTCCCACCACAGCTGCAGACTGGCAGGGCTGAACACATTGTAGGCAGAAATCCACTCTTTGCCTTCTCTTGAGCCCTTTTCCCTGGCACTGACAAACCTCAGGAGCAAGCATGCACTGGTGGCTCCCAGATATATCTTTAAAGTAGACAAACAGAAAGACTGAGACACACTGCTCAGAGGACAACCAATGTAAATTGATGTGTGTTGATTTATAGCAGCTGGAGTTTTGGCTCAGGAAGGAAAGCAACCTGATGGCATCGTAGAGGTGAAACTGCAGACAGAGCGAGGCCCACCATGTTTATTATGTACAATTCTGGGATGCAAGCACTGCTTTTCTCAGAGGGAAGCATCCTGGTCAGCCAGGTGCAAGTGCTGTCTGGAATTCATCAGCATCCAAGTGCTTACAGCCCCCTGCTTCCGTACTGTAAATCAAAGGGATGCACACTAATGTTGGAGAACATTGTGTGTGCCAATTCATTAGTCAATGGAGTGGGAAAGATCAGCATATCAGTCATGAAGATGTATGAAGTCTTCCTTGTAATGATGTTAGCTCATAGGCAAATTGTGATGGAACCTTTGTGGCCTGATGACTGTGTTTAATATGTGTAATCCATACCCCAATAAATCTGTGGCTGGCAAAAGAGCACAGCCACTTTGTTCGGTTTATGGAAGGAAGCACACCAAGCATTGTGGGCAGCATTAACATTTAACAATGTTAGGCCAGAATAGAGAGAAGCTCTTTATTGGATCCAAATTAAAAAATAATAATTACCCAACAAAAACAGTCAGTGTGGGCTATGATGCTTTTCAGGGCAGGATAGACACCAATCAGATCCCATTATTGTTACAGTCACGTCAGTGTCCGTAGGAATTGGCTGTTCTACAGACTGTGTGCAGCATTAATCAGTCTAGAATTTGTCCCTGCACAAGGTGCAGCAGCTCCAAGCGCAGGTAGGAACTGACTTGCATCACAAATGTCATACTGGCACCTCACTGAACAGAAGAATGAACCAACAAGCAAAGAAAGAAAAAGTACTGCATAACAAGGATTTAAAATGCTGATCATTCTTGAGATGCATACTAGGAAAAGATAGCCTCTTCAAAAGGAAAAGAGCTTGCAGCAAATGTGTGCCTTTATACAACAACTGTTCTTCAAAATTTTAAAGACCCTGACAAGGGTCAGATCCTCAACTGAAGTGAAGGGACTCTTCCAAAGTAAATTAAGCCGCATAAATGTATACCAACCAAAGACCTGGCTCTACTTAGTGCTCCAGCTTATTTCTGTAACGGTTTGCCATTCTCATAATGTGGGAAGTTCTGATTTACCTCTGCTTCATTCTGCTCCCACATGAAAAAGTGTAAAGCTCATTCCAGTTTTTAGAAGGCATTAGTTTTCAGGCACAGGTCTCTGACAAAGCAGCGGTAGCAGGTGGCAGCAGTGTTCCCACCCACACAAGCTCTCCTTAGTGACTGGAGAGCCAAGTTAATTACATCAGAGCTAGGACAACAGTAGCATGTATAGGAGTAAGATGGGGTGCAGGAATGAATTGGAAGTGTTCTTTTACTCACTGTATCATAAACAGTGAACCCTGGTTCTGCTTTGCAAACAAATAGCAGCAAGATAGCCGAAACAGCTGGACCTCAGAACAAATGGCCATTGAGATAATAGAGAAGACCACACGCTTTAGAGAAGAGGTTGTGAATTGCTTGTAGTATCAGCATTTAGTTTATATTTACATTTAAAAAAATCACATCCTTATAGATGTGAGGTTTTTTTGGTTTTTTTTTTAACAGAGATTAAAGAAATCAGGCCACCAGAAAGACTAATTCAGTGCACTACTGAGCACTGGCTTAATCCTGCCCCAGGACACACATTGATCCTGAAAGATTGTTTTGGTTGAACTGCACAAAATGTTGAATATGAGGTAAGCAGTCACTGAACTTTGTAGCATATGAAAACTCCAGATAAAGGTATAGGGACTTAGCTGACAGCATTGAAACAAGCTTATCAGCTTCTGAAGGTGTTAGCAGTGATTTTAAATACTGCCACCTGAGAGACATGGAACATAGAGCTGTACTTTAAAATCTGGATAAGAAATTCAGCTAGTAAACATGCTTACAGAACAGAGGTTTTTACATTCATCTTATGTGTCCTGTATGACTTTCAAAAACTATAATTTTTCATGTACGTATTTATATAGCCATTACAAAGAAAAATGAAACCCAAAACTTCTCAAATGTTTAACAGTATGTATAGAAAGCTAAATCCCATCTGGAAAAAATACTTGCTATTTATCATTACTTTTGCCTGGTAGTTGCAGTTTATGATGCTTATCCTTCATTTCCTGTTCTAAACTGATAATGTACATCTAGCATTTGATCCATTTCACCTTACAATGTCACCTTTATTCAGGTGACATTATTCTTCTAAACCCCATGAGTATCAGCATGAGGAATTAAGCCTACAGCTAACTTTATGTCTGCTTTATGTCAAAGCAATCTTGTTGATCATCCATTCCAAGGGAAGCTCTGACAGAGAAAAGGGTGGCTAACACTGGTTTTGTATGTGTTCTTCAGGGCAGCTTGATTAGAAGACAACTCACTGGTGGCTGAAGGGCTTCCTTCAGCTGACATTCATTTGAAGCTGAACAGGGAGGTTTCATCCTGGTGAAAGACTGAGGTATATACAAAGGAGACTTTCTTAGCTATCGTTTTGGGGACAGAAAGCTCAGACAAAATAAATCCTTCTTCTTTCTCTGCAATAGAGAAGACATTTGGTATCTGTGAGGAAACAAAGACACCCATTTGCTTATACTTATTCATAGTTTTCTAGATCTTTATGTTACCAGTATTGTTTAAAGCAGAAAAAATGTTTTCGATACTTCTCTGTAAAATCCCTGCTCTTTTATACTGTAAGTCCACAGCTATTTTACGTCAGAGTGAAGGATGATCTAGCCCAGCATCCTGCTTTGACAGAGGGCAATATTGGATACTTAGGAAAAAGTTTTAGAACATACAGTGATGCTTGTTATGTCAGTCTCCACTGGTCTGCAGGTCAGAGACTTCATCAACCACTCTTTTCTGCATGTTTTTAACACGCATTGGGGGACTGGGTTTTGCCTCCTGACTTTATCTAGTGGCAGGCACGGCAGTGTTGTGTTTGACATCCAGACCACATCACAGCAACAAGTTCTATGGTTTGATTCAGTTTGTTTCTTCTGAACCTGATGTGGGATTGTTTAATTTGATGCCTCTGTTACACTTCCACACTCAACTTTTCCTGGGTACCGCAGAGAAATGTATATGTGAAGGTTTTTGGCGAGGATGGTGAATGAACTCACAGAAACTCTGAGATACAGAAGGTCTGAGCACAGGCAAGTTGAATCAAGGGGTCTCTTGGGGTAGGGTATTCCCCCAAAATAAAGCCTGAAGTTGAAGACTAAGGAGCCTGCACTGAATAAAGGAGAGGCAAAATCTTATTAATTCAGTGTCTACACCAAACATTCAAGTGTAGTGAATGCTGGGGAGTTTGACCAGAGTTGTGACAAATGCCTACAGCACTTTGGAAGGCTTCCAAAGAAAATGTAAGTACAGGATTAATACATACTTATTTAAGATGTACTCCCAGTTCAGGTTTTGGGCAAACCTCTTTTTGCTGTAGGTGCACGGTTGGTGATCAGAAAGTTAATGCAGCAAAGCGCCTCTTATTATCTTTGGCTCTCTTATTATAACTGGCTGTCATTCAGAGAATAGGAAGCTCAACACTGCATGGAGAATTGTCCTCTCCACCTGTCAGTGATTAATTTCTCACATTCAGCCATCAGGGACTCTATAGGAGATTCTGGTTATTTTTCTCTCCTGTCTCAAAGCAGAATTTACTGTCTGTACTATGTATTCATTTCTAAGTTAATTTTCATAGTTTGGGGAAGAAAAGCTTCATTATTTCTTCTACCATTTTAATAATGTTTTGGAATAAAAAAAAAATTTGCTTTTGTTGCACTTGAACTAAAAAATTTATAGACTTAATTTTTCAAATGTATTCTTAGTCATATTAGCACAAATAATCCTCAGCCAAGGTAAGGAGCCTTTATTTTTTTTCCTAAATGAAAAATAATGAATAGATTGTTTTTCCTTCTCTCCCCAGTGCTACAAATACAGATTCCTTGTTATTTGATTGGCCAATGGAAGACAGATCTAAGGCTCAAATTGATGATGTTTGTCCTTTTGCCCATAGTACAAGGCACTCAGAACACTTCCTCTGACAAATCTCAGATGTCCCAGGCATCAAGGGGAACAGCAGTTGACCTTGGTGCAACTCCAATCCTCAGAAAAACTTTCTTCTGACAAACCACGAAGCCTCCAAACCAGTCTTGCTGCAGGTAAACAAATCTTTCTGCTACTTCCAGCCCCTCCTGAAGCTGACTTTGTCAAGTAGAGGCTTTAGCTTTTTTTTTTTTTTTTTTCTGAAACATCATCAATCCATTCCCCGCCCAGCCTGTATTTGTGCCTAGGATTGCCCCGATCCACGTGCAGGACCTTGCTGAGCGGGAGAGGAGAACGTTAATTTGGATGGTGAAAATGGTGGGAAAACTAGCATCTAAACAGTGTATGAGGAACAAGAAATTCAGATGATATGATACGAGTAACCCAGTATATTGGAAATGGATTTATTGGTAGAGTGGTAGGGACTTGAGTGGGATGTGAAGGGGGGGACAAAGAGCAGAAAGGGGCAGAGAAGGCTGTGAGAAGGAGGGAAAGTCTGCCTTTGAAGGAACAAGGAAGAAAAGCAAGGAAACAAACATTGAGGAAAGAGTGGTAGAAGATATGGAAATTCAGAGATGTTGGCATTTTATGCAGAGTCTGAGTTTGATCTAAAGGGAGATGATATTCAAAGCTCTGGCAGCATAAAAGCCAAAGGCCCATGAATGTTTAAGGGTCAGTGCCCTAACAAAAAAAAAGCTCAAGACAATGTCTGCCACAGGCATTGCTCTAGAGATCACGGTAATTGATATCTTAAACATGTATATATAATGTGTGGAAAAAGCAGTGTTTTATCATGGGGGACTTTCATCTGAGTGTCTTGTACTGCCAGTCTCACGCCGCCAATAATAAAATGTCCTTGGAATTTTTAAATGTTATAGATGGCAGTTTCTTAAATCAAAAAGTGCTATGTCCAGCTCAGGAGACTTGTGTATTAGACTTCATCTTGAAATATGAAGAGGAATTGATTGGTAGACCAAATTTGGTGGTAACTTCAGAGTAAAGTGATTTCTAATGTGTTAATATTGGCTATCTGTAAAGAGAATAAAGCTTATGCTGGTAATAAACAAGTTTGAACTTTCACCTTAAAAAAAAAAGTAAGTTAAGTCAAAACTCAAGAAATATTCACCAAAAAACCCCAATATTATTAACTAGGAACATTCAAGTACATGCCACCACACATGGAAAAAAACACAGTCCTGTAAATAAAGAAGGAGAGTATGCTGCTTAGGGGGAAGAAAAGAAAATAAAACAATACAACACTGTCAAATTTCTCTTTTATAATTATGTAGCATTATGGACAAATCAGAAATGGAATAATATAGAAAACTGGTAAGGAAAGTCAAATGACAAAATTGTAGCAACAGAATGAAGAAGAAATTCCTGTACAGGGTTCTTTATGATCCTTGTGACAACAGCGTGATCTCATTACTAGAAGAATTTGGTAAAATTTGCACAGTGTAAAAAAGACTAAAAATAATTACATTTCTTTGCATCTGAGGAAACATCCAGGCAATGCAGCCACATATGAGCAGGAAACACTTTCCATTCTAACAGGAACTAAGTTTCAAAAGCAGATAGAAATAATTAATTGGTAGGACTAGGTATCTTGTATCTAAGAGTGTAAAAAGAGATGGCCAAGAAATTTGCTGAGCTTCTAGAGCTGAATTGTCAGTATTTTTTTCCATGTGGAAAGCTCTGGAAACTTTGGTGTAAGTTTTAGGAAATAATATATGAAACAACTGACGTATTTAATTTTGCACTTTGTAACTTCTCTTCAAACAGTTAACTGTCTGTGAATGCAATAGAAGTGTCTATGCTAATTAAACGCCTGAGCAAGAAATCTGATTTTACCCGTAAGACTGGGACATAAATAGTTGTCTGGCTGGAGAGCAGTTTGGATGACCTGATGGTTTGTCAAGGCCACCCAGGAAGGGAGACCTCCTGAAGGGAATTTTCCATTGGTTCTAGTGGCTATTTCCATTGATTACAAAGTTTGGAAGTTCTGTATAAGCCAGAAAAAAAAAATCACACACAGGTCAAGGGAGAGCCTAGATTTGTGAGAACACATTCACCAATGTTTTGGAAAGTATTCAGGTGAAAAGGAAATTAAGTGAGGGAATAATCTCAAGGTCTTTGTGGACTTCTGCAATTCAAAAGAAAAATAATTTGTATAAGTATTAGAAACCTCATTCTGAAACATAAGTTTCTTTGCTTCTGTTCACAGAAATAGGGCTCTCACTGTGTTTATCTTTCTCATACTGGAAGGTCTGGGGATCCTGGTGATTAAATTGCAGTGCAAGTGACACATTGAGTGGGGAAAATTTTGTGATTTGGCATGGTGCAACCTACGCTAGAAAACTGTGTCTGTGTCCAGTCAGTTGCGGTTTCCACAATAAAAGAAGGATTTTGAAAAAAAAAAAAAAAAGGAAGAAGGTTCTGAGGATCATTAAAGTCCTGGAAAGAATGACTCATAGTTCAGATACTCAGCTGATTTAGTTTAAGGAAGGATCGATGTGGGAATTGTTTCACTTGGAGGACAGAAGGCTCTTTGCTCTCCAGCAAAAAGCATAGTGAGGTCTAGTAAACCAAAGCTGAAAGTAAAAAAAGCTCTCTAAGTTACAGTGGTGTTTACTTGTGGATTCTATATCAATAGAAAGATTAAAAACTAAACCTGGATCTTCTTCTAAAGGATCTGCTCTGAAATATAAGCAAATGTCATGGTCCTTTGATGTACAAGAGCTAACATTAGGTATACATTCTGGTTCCTTTTGTCTTGCAATTGGTGCAAAGGAAGTTCTCAGAAATGGGAGTGCCATAACTGAAGAATCAGAAGAGGAAGACATCACCCATCCTTTCGCGTGGATGGATTTTATTTAGCCAAACAGGTTGGTTGGAAGAATGGAAAAGGATGGGTTTTTCAAGTTAAGGAAGAAGAAACATGATTTGAAGAAGGCAGAAAAGGGTAGGAGGTAAGCATAGAGAGAAGCAACACTAACTTTTGGGGCACATATAGTTGATAGAAGTGTGAAGTGCTTGACTGGATGCAGAAAAGGAAATACTGATAAATACAGCGTTTGTTATTGAACTCTAAAAAGCAAATAAGAGAGGTGACATTCTGACAGCTCTGCAGAGGTCGCCAAGCAGAGGGCTGCAGGCTGAGAGCTGAGGGAGAGTTTTGGCAGTTTCTACATTTGCAGGCCAGGGTTGGTATTTAAATGGGTGTAAGTAGAGCTGACTGACCACCTGAAAGAAAGAGGAGAAGGAAACAGTGTCCTTTGAGTTCAAGCAGTGCCAGCAGATCTGAACACTTGTCTGGAGCACTGGGAACAAGACTAGAGGGGGTTCCCAGAGAAGAAGGACTTTGGACATGAAGGCGACGTTACTCTCTCTACACCAGATTAGAGGTTCTAATGGCAGGAGATAATGGCAAGAAGAAAGATGGATATTCAGTTTGAAGAGGTTGCTATTCTTAGGGCAAGTAATGCAAAACCTTGTCTGAGGCTGATGGGCTAGATCGCAGAGAGGAGTTGAGAACAAGTGAAAGTAAGGAAATATGACAAGGAGCAGGGGAAATCAGCTCTCTGAGGGAATGAGGGTTGTGGATGTATTTCTGCTAGGTAGAAATTAATGAGGACTTTAGGTTAGAGTTTGAAACTATTACAACAAGTGACTGGGAAACAGCAGAGGTAAGAGGTTGAGAGGGAGGGAGGAAGATTTGTGTCTCAGGCAGGCAAGCTGCTAGCACATTTTTACAAATGACACCTGCTCTGAGCAAGAATGTTCCAGGGGTGTTACATTTCAGCCCAATCCATTTTCTTAAAACACATAATTTATTCATATAACGGGGGCATACTGATCTGATTTAATTAGGCTAATTAGAGGTCTATGTCAAATATGTGAAGCATGTGGAGGTGGGGAGAAGGCATAGGTGTGGAGAGAGACGGGAAAATGTCCTCGTAGGGAGCATCAGTTTTCACTCAGAATAAAGTGACAAGAATCTGGGCAATACAAAATCTGAAAATCTGGATGCTACAGAAATCTTGCATAGCTAGGTGCTAAGATGCTCAATACTGAAGCTTGAGGTAGACTGAACCATGGAAAAATAATGGTTTCAGTTGAATATAAGACTGCAGTGTATTTGGGAGAGGATGGTTTTTCAGAAAAGTGCATTTTTTTTGTATTATTCCAAAGTCTTTTGGAATATTTTTTACCAATGTCTGTTGGAGCTGAGGATGGAGTAAGGGAAGGGGAATGATGATGGTATGGAAACAGAAAGGGTGAGCTAAAAAGAAAAGGGGTTCAGAGGGACTGGCCATGTGTGAGAGAGTGGTAAAACAAGGTGAAATTAAATGAAGAAAGTGTGAGAATGCAGAGATTGAAAGCCATGTGATGACAAAGCAGAAATTACTGAGTTGTCTGTGGAGTCTGAAAGATCAGACCAGTGCTAGGGGAACAAGAAGACCAAAGGAGAGCTGGCGGGAAGGCAACAAAGCAGAGTTTCTTATTCTCAGTGGCTCCAAGCAGGGGATCTGTCCTTCGTTTGAGAAGGGAGAGGGAGAAGGTGGAACAAGCTGAGTGTCTCGAATACGTGACAAGAGTGATTTAAGTCAAGTTTCTATCACCACTGAAAATAACAATTGAACTAAATCCAAGATACTGACCTCTGCAAAGGTATTTACTGCATCCTGATGAAGACTGATAATGTAGCCATAAATATAGCAAGTAGCTGGAAATTCGCAGTTGAGAAATACCAAGAGCCCTTGAGGCTTTTCCTCCCCTCACAGCAGGTAAGGTATTTCAGTGAAATGTGAGAACAAAAAGATGATAGCCCAGAAAGATTTATCTTCTTACTAGGGCTCTGTGTGGCATATTGAACTTGGATTCACTTCAGCCATTGTGATCTAGTGCTGCTTTCCCAAGGAGATTCAAATAGAAAACTATGCAATTGATATATCTGACTTTAAAAGGCAATGAAATAGTTAATTTTCTTACAACAAATGTTAATTTGTAGTTGTCCTGGAGCATGAAGGGACAGTAAAATCTTTAACATTTGCATTACATAATTTCCAAACTAAAACTGTGGAAGCCAACAGCCAATGTGAATACTTTACTGTTGTGAGAAAAGCGGCATTTTGTCACATTTAATAAGCAGGGAAGCTCAGCTTTCACAAAGTCCTGAAAGGCACTGAAAAATGGACGTGGCTTTGGAGCACAAGATATTTCATGCAAGGAAAATACTGTTTGTGCCCAAGACGTTGGAGCTGATATACAAGATAACTGTGAAATTCTGCCAGGTTTTTTTGTTTCTTGGAAGACTTGAATAAGCAGCCCAGATCCTATTGCACCGCAACCCTTTTTTTTACTCGCTTCCCAAGAGCATTTAAGCACTGGGACTTTCTTCAAGAAAATGGTCATCTGAAACAGATTCTTAGCATTAAAAAAAAAAAAGAAATTCTTAGCAAAAGTGTATTTTGAATTATATTCTTGTGCTAAAAGGTGTTAATGGCCATAGTTACGTAGGACTTGGATCTACAGGTAATCTACAGATTTGAAGCAGATTGGATGTATTAGTCACACAGGCTGGCACACCACACAGATGGGTCTGCTATAACCCAGGCTGTAAGGAAGGATGAAATAAGTTTTGTAGTTTGTTAACTGGAAATAATAGAAGGCTATGTCTAATAGTTTGCATGGCAAAGAAGCTAAATCATCTAAACTGTTTATGAAGGTGAAGGCTAAAAGGATTATTGTGCAGAGGTGATGGGAAGGACAAAAGAAGCTGCAATACCTTCCAGAGAACCAACATAGCCCTAAGGTGTGGAAAGAAATAAAAAATAGAGGAATGACTGAACAGGCTTGAAAGTTAAACTTCCACCCTTTTTTCCTCTGAATAACAGACTGCGCCTGGAGGGAGCAGGAGGAGGTACCCAACCTTTTGCATCCTCCATCAGTGCTGTAGCACTCTGGAGATGGTGCCCAGTAATTGTCACAAACACATTACTGATTGCTCTGTGGATTTCTCAGCGCATCCCGAATTACTAGTATTGCTATCGAACGCAGAGCTGAAGCTGTCCGATGCAAAAATAGCAAGTGTTTATTTACTGTTAGGTATGTAGGTTAGTTACTTCATGAATCACACATTTTGGGTACGTTTCTCTCCAGAAGAAATCAAAGAAAACTTTTCCTTAAAGACATTTATTAAACGAGTAACTTCATCCTTGGCCCACAGAGGGAAAGAGAGAGAGGTTAAATGCTGGTTTTGTTAAAATTAGTTGTAGAGTTCCTAGTGATTTCAGTGGAATCAGAATTTCATGGATAATGTTGAAATACATCAAATAAAGTAATAGTTAATTGTTCTTCATAATTTGTCTTAAGCTTCTGAGTAAGTAGATAAAATTTACATGCAAGTTAAACCTTGAGTAATATGCACCATTGGTGAATCAGCACTTCACTTGAGACATAAAAGTTGAAATATTTGGGACAAAAATAAGTATGTGCTTATTGAAGTTAATATAAATACAGTGCTAACAATACCCTTCTAATTTTACTACTTCTGAAACTGAACATTTGAAAGTTGTTGAAACAATTTTAAGGCAATGTGGGGAGGTGGGATTAGCAAAGTTATTCATACTTTGAAACTTCTTTGCCATTGGGATTTTAATGGAAATTTTCTCTCCACCGATTTAGGCTAATATCTCTTTCTTGCGTAAGAAAGACAGAAGGACATCAGTGTTGCTGAGTGTGTGTGGTACAGTGCCATGAGGACCAGATAAGCTCTTCAAGACAAGTAAATGGTTTTCTGAAGTATGCACATATGAGCGTTATCATCCTTGGAAGTTGCATTAGATTTTCAAATGTCTGACTTTGTTAGCTATATCAGTGCTTGGCAGTCTGAAGAAGGCGTTACTGAGAATCTCTACATTAGGAATGGGGAACAAAGAGATTGGCAAAATTTTGAATATCAGCGTATTCCCTTTGATCAGAAAGATGGGTTAATTCTGGGGAAAAAACAAAGCTTAGTTTGCTTTCAATATGGAACACATATTTAAATACATAAAATTGATTGAATTTGTAAAAAAAAATCATCTATACTAATCTACTATATAAGTTTGTAATATATTTTAAATATACAATTTTACTTGGTTGATTTCTATGTAAATCAACTCTGCTTTTTATATGGAATCTTTATTCACAATGAAAGGATAAAGGAAAAGTGAACAACTCAGAAATAAAGGCTTTATTACAGATTTCATCCTTCGATGGCTTTATCTTGAACAGCATCATTTGTTTTCTACTCATTTTCATTTCATGCCTAGCCAGAATAAGACAGCTTGAGCTCTGCCTTTATGCTTTTACTGACAGCCCCAAGCCAGCAGCATAGAAACTGCTGGTCCCTGGGTAGCTAGTGTTTATGATGGGGCCAGAGGTGGTGGGTCCTTAGAGCACAGTATGAAAACCAGTTACTTACTCAGCATGTGAAGTGCAGGGAAGGAGGTGGAGAAAGAGGAAACAGGAGACTTAGGTGTATTTTTATTTTTGGAAAGAAGTAATGCTTAAGTTTTTAATCATTGCCATCTAGAATCCTTGTGTCTCATTCTTGATGAGATTCTATATGTGCTCCTTAAGATAAAGCAGTTGGTGATGTTTTAAAAGATGAGATTAAAATAATTTATTTCCTGCCCCAGATTAGATGCCCAAAATTATCCTAAATGATCAGGAAACCTCCACTAGATTACTTGTGTGAGGATGGAGAGGAGCCTTGGGGCTTCCTGTCTGAGTCGATGTAGCTTGCAGAAATGAACACTGAACATGTCTTGAATCAAAGACAAGTATGATCAGCTCTGTATAGGCATAAAGAGCACCTGAGTGATAACCTTAGCATTTATAATTGCTTTTCAGACTTTCTGAGGCCATTAAATGAGTTTATCTTTAGTACAGTATAAGATACCTAACTGACATAGAGTCATTCAGACATTTGCATATCCTTTTGTATACTTTGAAAAACTGGGGGCAACTCTCCATCTGCCCAGTCACGAAAAAAAATAAACAAGCAGGGAAAGTCTCTTGCCAGTTCTTAGATAGATTGCCATCCATGCCAGGCCACTATAAACTCTCCTTGACTTTTGGGCTGAGGAGCAGCTGCTGGGCTGTCCATTGCCAGTCTGTACTTCACCATGCACATTTTCCAGTGTCTGGCAGTAGGTCCTGAGAAGAGGATGATGCCTCACTTCTTTCCAAAGGCTATCATAAAAGCTGAAAGGTACCTTCTAGTGTGCCATCAGGCAATGTTTGTGTTTACCTCACCCATGCCAGGACATCTTGCTGCTGTTACTTGCTGAAGCGAGGGGAAAAAGTCTGTGCAGAAGTGGAATTTGCATCAAGACACAGGAGCATTTTGTATAAACCTTGGTACAAAGACCTTGTTAAAATATACCCAAAGGGCAGAAAAATAACCAAGATCATTTATTCAGACCTTATTTCATTATCAAGGTCATTTCTTTTTAAACCTCAGGCAATATTTGAATGTGATTACACGAGAGCCTTGTTTATGGCTCTTCCAAAGCAAAACTCTGCTTTATGCTCTCCACAGGACAAATAAAGAGGTGTGACCTGATCACTCTGCTGGACAGCCATTCTCCTGCAGAGAAGGGAGAGGACCACGTGGATTAGTCTTTTCCCTAATGGTGTGGTAACAGGGTAATTAACTCTTCTTCCTGGGGTAAATAATACTTTTTTTTTTTTTTCTGTACTCATATGGTTATCTGAGTGTTCTGGTTTTGTTAGTGAGGGGGGGCCTAAGGTGGTAGCTTCTGTAGGAAACTGCTAGAAGTCGCTCCCCTTTTGTTCAGTGGATTCGGCCGGGCCTAGGGCGGACCCGCTGCTGGCCAAGGCCAAGCCAATTGGTAGCAGAATGTCCCGTGATAACGCCTCTGCGATAACGTATTTAAGTAGGGGAAAACAGAAAAAAAAGGAGAAGATGTGAAGCAGCTGAGCGGGGGGCAGAGAGGGGGCCTTGCAGGCCTCACCCTCTGGCCTCCCGCCGGGCAGCCGACTGGGCCCAACTTGGCCCGGCCTGGCTGCAAGAAGTGGAGAGGAGATGAGAAGTGAATAAGATGTAAAAAGGATCCTGAGAGGCGTCTGCCAGCCTGTTGTGAGGAACGGCTGCAGACGCCAAGGTCAGTTCAGAAGGAGGGGGAGGAGTAATACGGCTTCTGGCCAAGATTCCTCTGCAACTCGTGGTGAAGACCATGGTGGAGCAGGTTGTCCCCCTGCAGCCCATGGAGGTCCACGGAGGGGCAGAGATCCACCTGCAGCCCGTGGAGGACCCCACGCCGGAGCAGGTGGAGGCCTAAAGGAGGCTGTGGCCCGTGGAGGGCCCGCTGGGACAGCTGTTCTAGAGGGACTGCACCCTGTGGAAGAGATGACCCACGCCGGAGCAGTTTCACGAAGGACTGTGGCCCGTGGGAGGGACCCCACGCTGGAGCAGAGGAGGAATGCAAGGAGTTCTTCCCCTGACGATGATACAGCGGCGTAAAACAACGCGTGATGAACTGACCACGACCCCCATTCCCTTCCCCCCCCCCCCCCCCCCCCCCCGTGCCGCTCGGGAGGGGAAGGTAGTAGAGATAATGTTAAGCTTGGGAAGAGGGAGGGGTGGGGGGAGGTTATCTTGTTCCCTGTCTCATTCTCCTGCTAATTTTAGAAATAAATTAATAGTTTTCCCCAAGTCGAGTCTGTTTTGCCCGTGACGGTAACTTTAAGGATTTCTCCCCGTCCTTATCTCAAACCTTGAGCTGTTTTTTTTTTCTTATATCATCTCCTCCTATTCTCTCAGAGGGTGGGGGGAGCGAGAGACAGACTGCGTAGTCTGGTCCTGATCAGGGCTGAACTACGACAGCCAGCAAGGCGCAAGCACCGAAGAAAGCCTGCAGCATTTGGGCACCGGGCTGAACAAGCATCACACAGCCAATTTCAACAGACTGCGTTAAGAGTATGCTAGTGACACCTAGTGTATAACAAAAAAAAATGCTACAAAATCTGGTGGATTTGATATTTAAAGCCGCTTCAGGCAGCTGGCGAGGCGGGGTGCTGTTGAAGTGCCCCACCCAGGGCCAATGCGGCAGGGCCACAGACAGCCTTGGCCAGGCGTAAGGGGACCCGGGGCTGTCACCCTGCAGCCAAGTGCATCTTCTCCAGCCCATCTTCTCAAGCACTGCATTCAATAACAAATCTCCCTCGACAGCAAACAAGTAACATGGCTAGGGTGCTCACAAGGCGACAGTCAGCCCTTTACATCCTCCACGTTCTTCTATGCAACAAGCACCTCCCCATCTAATAAACTGGCAGAATATTTTGCCTTCATACTATTTTGTACAATAGAATGCACCGATTTGTACTGCTGGAATGCAGTCTGGTCACTGGTACGCTATCTGTGCACATACAAAATTGCAGTGGGAGTGGTAGGGAAGGTAGCGTGCTATCATCTAATTTTAACAAGGAAGAAAAGAGAGTATCTCCAAACAGGATTGCAATAAATTCTGAACTAAAATTCCAGCACAGCAGGGAGCTCAAAGCTAGTGACACACTGCCAGTTTCAAGGCAAAGGAGAAGAATATTTCAAGGACATTTGATATCACATAGCAACAACAGCTATAAGTTGATGAATTCAATGTTCCTACAAGTAACGCTGACAGTCAAGCAGCTCTTGCAGCTTTTTTAATGTTCGGTTTGTTAAAATTCCTGTTTCTAAAAATAAGGATAAAAGGGGTTGTGAGATCATAAACCGTATAAAAACAGATGTATGCCTCATGTTGTACAACACAGTTAAAGAAGTTAGCATATGAATAACTAATTACCATCGCAAGTATCACAAGACATGATTAATGTAAAAATACTATAATCTTGCTAGTAGAAATAGAATATCAGCTTGAACTATATACAGATGTATGACTTTTTCATATCTTTTGATATTTACCATATCCAAAAAAAAAAAGGTGGTAATAAAATTAGATCAAGTGAAAAAGTTACTGTAGAAATATCAAAATGGATAAGCTCACCAGCTGATTCATTACGAAGAATCCAGACCAAAGTCTAAGATTGTTGTGGCTCCTGCAGACTTGCACACATCCATATATGATTAGATTATTTCAAGGCTTCAAAGACACAAAGTATTTCTGAATCAGAGGCAAGCTGTAGGTCTGGTGTCTTACATTAGATGTGTCTAATATGTTTAGTGCTTTGAAAGCCATATAAAATCACTAGAGACTTTCTGAATTACCTTTTGGAATAAATTCAGCATCTGTGTTCTTTGATAAAATTGTGACACAAATGTCTGAAGCTTCTGAAGGCAGTAAGAATCAGTGGAGGTCATTTGAAGAAGACTGTGGGACACAACAGGAAAAGACTAAGGTGATTCCAAGAGGTACACTGGGACCAGAGGAGAACTTTGTTGCAGGGGCATAATTTGCGCTATTCTGTTCTTGAAGTAAAGCGATGCTGCTGTATCACTGTAATATTTTAGTTTAGACTACTGCTGAAAAACCGTTCATCATGAGTTAAGGCAAGTCGAATGCAAGAGTGTGCTTGAAATTTTAAGAGGGCATAAGTAAAATACATTTCAGCAATACTGTATTCATGCAGATAGAGAGGAAACCAAGCCACTGCAGGAATTCACATATAGTATGAAGACATAATTAAGCCAACATCGTCTATTCTGAATGGGTGAGGACACTTGGTGTGGCTAAGTGTTACACCTTGGGCTTTGGCACCAGTATAAGGAAAATCAAAATACATCCATAAATCCAGGTCATAAAACCAAGTAATAATTTTTTAAAATATTATTTTTTAATGCCTCTGTATTCTATCGATAAAGTTAGGTACTCCCAGGTGAGTGCAAGAACTAGAACAAGCAGAAAGCCTCACATGGACTGTACCATGCTTGATAGTTGTAGCAGATTCTTATTCAGTACTCTTTTATTTGGGATCAACCGGGGCAGAAGGGAAAAAGATGCCAACAGCTCTATAGTTGTTATATTTCTGTAGGGGTCATTTATTGCAATTATTGCTGTTACTCTGATTATTTTCTTGATATCCAAAAGAAAACTGTGGTTCTCTAGTGAGTTCAGCTCACTTTAAGACACTATCAAATTGGTATAACTCTCACAAGCTTTTGTTAGAGTGATGGTGACAGCTATTGAGTTCTAACTAGCACTGTTTTTATGCTTGCTATAAAAAATTACTTTCATCAGCCATTTTCTCACTGGAGAAAGATGCAGCACATTCCAGATCTCCACACGTATTAGCACTGATTTATTGTTTCACATTCTTCATTTGAATATAAGAATAGTACAGGAAGAAGAGATATCCATCCAGGCTTTGATTTCCTTTTATTTTCTGTGTAGTTTTAGAGTTTGACTCTAGTGACTTTGGGGATGGCTTTTGCATTGCCTTCATGCGAGTGACATTTTAGTAAGGGTCTGTTGGGTAGATTCCCTTGTGCAGCACAGCTTTTTGCACTGCTAAGGCAGCAACAAGAAGCTCTAATAGGGCCACAAAGTGCTGGCAGAGAATCCCTAAGGACGTGAAACTGCACAGCTTGACTCTACCACTGCATATCTGCCTGCTTCCACGTGAGGAGGGGAGGGAATACACTTCAATGGCAGGAGAGGACACACTGAAGATGTGGCAGAGAAGACTGCTTCTCTTAAGGAACTCCACTGAGGGTAAAAGAATAGAACAATTTTCCAGTAAAAGGAATAATACAATTTTTAAGAATTAGATAACTGAGAGAGCATAAACTGCATCAGACTTTATCCTGGAGGCTTTCTTGTCCTTGCACTTATGTTGTGAAGCCACATCCTAAGTGGAGGATGCTGTTCCAAGTAGTGTGTTCTCCCCATTTGCTATGCACTGGGACTGGTGCTCATCTGAGCAGGTTCAGGAAGAAAATGAACCCAGCTGGTGTTGCACCTTCACATTGTGGGGAGATCAAATGCGTACCTATACCAGTGCAAGGGAGCAAGCAGGGATGCAACTGGAGAGGGGATGGGAAGAGAGAGGAAGGCAGGGCAATAGCACTTCCAATGCTGCTGTGAAACTGCACACTTGGAGAAGCTACTGAGAAGTCTCATGACTATTTGTGGCATACTGTAGAGCCAGTATGGCATAATGTGCCATAATGGCACTACTGTGCTTTTTTGCCATTTAAAAAAAAGTCGGTATCCAAACCTAGGTGGAGTCTACTGCTCCTATGTGAGGAATGGAAAACAATCAAAGGCAAGTATAATGAAGTAGTCCTACTAAATACATTTGTAAAGTCACTCATGGTCCATTGTATACGGGTTGTATGAAGGCACAGACTCCACATAGCTTATTCTTGGATTGTGTATTTACGAAATAGAATCATAGAATCATAGAATGGTTAGGGTTGGAAGGGACCTTCAAAGGTCATCTAGTCCAACCCCCCTGCAAGGAGCAGGGACATCCCTGACTAGGTCAGGTTGCTCAGAGCCTCATCCAGCCTGGCCTTGAACGTTTCCAGAGATGGGGCCTCCACCACCTTTCTGGGCAACCTGTTCCAGTGTTCTATAACTCGCATCGTAAAAAATTTTTTCCTAATTTCTAATCTAAATCTACCCCCCTCTATTTTAAAACCATTACCTCTCGTCCTATCGCAACAGGCCCTACTAAACAGCCTTTCCCCATCTTTCTTGTAGGCCCCCTTGAGGTACTGGAAGACCGCTATCAGGTCTCCCTGGAGCCTCCTCTTCTGCAGGCTGAACAGCCCCAACTGTCTCAGCCTGTCCTCATAAGAGAGGTGCTCCAGCCCTTTTATCATCTTTGTGGCCCTCCTCTGGACCTTCTCCAACTGGTCCATGTCCTTCTTGTGTTGGGGGCTCCAGAACTGGACACAGTACTCCAGGTGGGGTCTCACCAGGGCAGAGAAGAGGATAGCTTCTGTCTTTATTTTCACCAGAAAGACAAATGCAAATAGGATTCTCAAGAATTAAAAATATTTGGGGAATTATTTTATTGTGAAACAGGTAAGAAATTGATTTCTAACATATGCTTATCTTGACAGCATCATTTTAATTTGCTCTTAATTGGTTGGCTGAATGGCTGTTGCCATGACAGCAGAGCAAATATACAGTAGGGGCATTTATAAACAGTGATGAATAACAGATCATTAGACTTCACAGAGAATTCCTCACTAGTCTGTTACTGCTTTTTACATTTGTCAGGTGGAGACAACACATTTCACCACCATCCATGACACCAGGATAAAAACAGTCTGACTTCCACAGGCCCTGAGTGCTAAAAGACAACAGTTACTACCTTTGAAGGTAGGTCAAATACTGTCTTTAAATTATGTTAAAGTACGTCTTCTAACAGTTAATTTGCTACCTGAATGCCTTATCTATCCTTGTCAAAATAGTCGTAAGCCCCTACCAAGAAACAGTGCTTTAAAGATGGAAGTAGCTTCCTCTGACCCACAGTCTCAGATTTTGCCAGCAGTGCTGTCCGACAGAAGAAAACTCTTACAGAAAGCAAATTTGCCCTCTCCTTTACTGCTCTGGAGTTCACTGTGCAACAGGTGCTGGGATAAATCATTCTACTGAAAGCCATCAGAGGACACTCTCAGTGGGAGATGAAAGTGGAGGCGATAGCTGTTGCCTGTGAGGTAACCCTATAGCTACCAATGGGGTATAACCATGATCCACTTTAGTTCAACCTTAAAATAAACACACATATCAGAAGCAAACCTGTAATTTCCTTTGCTAAAAGTAACAGCAGCTGAAACGTCGCTGTTTCGAAGGAGGCTTGCTAGTCCTAGATGTGTCCTAGTGCAAAATTTTAAAACTTCTCTTTTGCAAGGATTTAGATAAGCACTGCAGAAAAAGATCAAATCTCTTTCCTCTTGAGATCACTGACAATTTTGTCAAGAACTTAAGGAGAATCAGAGTTTTTTCCTTGTTCTCCTGCTTTTTATGATAATTCCCTGTTTTAATGAAATCAGAAGAAGTAGTATTGAATAAAATATTAAAATAAGAATAATTATCTTCTTGTTTAGAAAATCTGCAATGCCGGTTGAAAAAGAAAGGTCAACTGCATGCTTCTAAGTTTTGTGGAAAGCACAAGTTACGCTGGTTTGTAAGACTGCATGGTTAAACAAATCAGCATAGCATTTTGGGCGGCTTTTTCTTTTTAAATACACATCCTTGCTCATCTCATGAACTGCTAGCAATTTCAAATCTCAGAAATGTCACAAAACATCTAGTCAACTTTCGAAAAACTTGTTTCCTTCAAAGTCTGACTAAAGGTAGCAATGTACCTGAACACTCTTCACTTTTTAGGGTTAGGCTACTGTCCAACTCAGTAGCTTCAGATTTCATTGATAATTTTCCCCCTTCTCAGAAAGAAATATTTTTAGTAGTGATGCTCAGTAGGAACCTCTGCTTTGCTTCATATGATTTTAGGGCAACATATGACCCCCAGAGAAGATCAAAGATCACTCTGTCCTGTTCTAAATCACTCAGTAGTTGTTATAAATCAACAAGGCTTTTCCTCCTCAGCTGAAATGTGAGTAATAACTTTCATGCTCTGGCGCTAGAACTTCTTTAGTGGTACACTATGCTGGCACCCAGGATAATACTGTGTAATAGAGATGTGTGGGATTTCCCAACCATCCCCATTACACAAAGCAGAGTGAAGCATCAGCATGGTGAGCCATCTGTGCTAATGCCGATGATGTTATTAAATCATTCATTATATTTCACAATTTCATATTAGATCATTTAAATTTTTATTTTGGCACAGTGCATAGATTTCTTCCTCTAGAAATATGAATTCAGAATGCAAATGTGTTTGCCCCGTTTTCTAATAAGTTCATGACTGGGTTGAACATCCTTACAAGTGCTGTGGTTCATGTAACTATGCCCTCAGATCTTCATAGTAGAAATAGAGCCCCAGTTCATGTCAGAATAATTGAGGTTTTAGTACAAGTAATTTTGATGCATCCTTTTCTGCCAACTTGTTCTGCCTACAAAACACAGTGCCACCCAGAGCTCTACCCCATCCTCCTTGCTGCCTTTCCTTCCAATGAGGAAAAATATTTTTCTCTCACATTCAATATCACTTGCTGGTAGGAATATTGCCCTAAAAAACATATTATAGTAGTAAACTAACACTGCGGTTTCAGTGGTCACCATCCTGGTATGCACATAACATACTAGCTGACCTGTTTATTCTAAGTGAGACCTAAGGATATTGGTAAGTGGGCACCGCACTAGGCATCGTGCACACATGCAGTCTGCCCTAGAGACCTCACAGCTCAGGTGAGTGTGCAGCCCAACAGAGTAGGCTGGACAAACAAATGAATAAACAGGGAAAGAAAATTATAAACTCACAGCAAAATTATTTCACTGGAAATTCTTGTTGACTACCTGCTTACACATTTGAGAATTGCCATGGAGATACTGGTGACCACTATGTAACTCAGGCTGTGTTATGAGTTTTATTTAAAACAGAGCAAAAAAATCCTTTTCCATGCAATAGTGGTGATGCCCCAAAATAGTACAGTAAATCACCACAGGATAATCAAGATTTTTTTGTTTATTTTTAAAGATTGAATAACCTTGCAGATGAGACAGAAAAGCATATGTGCCTGAAACTCCCTTATAGAAGTATAAAATATTCAGCATGAGAACACGATGTTTAGCTAGCTAATGAAGAAAAATATCTCACTTCACTGTCAGAGACAATTTGCTAGAAGAAATACTAACTGTAGGTGTTTCATATGCTTGTACATTTCATGGAAGAGCTGTATATGACCTGCAAGTGCATAAACCCTTATTCTGTTTTGCTCTCGTGCAATCCCCTTCAATCTTTCCAAGTGTCTGTACATAAACATAATCATAAAGTGGGAGAGAATGGAGAATCTCAACTGTGTAGATTTTATACCTGCTTTCCAAAGCATATGTGTGCTAAAAGACAAGGGACTGTAAGATACCCTAAGTCCTTGGCATGTTTGACAAATATTTGACCACATTCAAGGCTCAGGGAAATGATCGTCTTGGCCAGCAGAGTAGATTGAAGTCACTTTTTCTGTATTTGTAGCTGCATGAAGGGGCTTCTGTAAGGTCCAAAATCTATCTGTGGCTCCAGTCTAAACTTGTGAAGTATATATAGTAATACAGTAATACACGTACAGCTCAGAAGCACTGAAAGTTTGTACTTAAAAGGGCTGCAGCACTCAATGAACACTTAAGAGAATAACGTCTTCTTCCTCAAGTAGGTTACACTTCAAAACTCAAGTGTACAGTGTCTTCTCCCTCTGTGCAGGCTCTTCGGCATTGCAGGAACCAGTTGCGTGAATGAAGCCTTACAGAACAGGCTCAGAACATATTGCAACACAAAAGGCATGAGAGGTCACAGTTAAGAATTGCTGCAGTTATTCCAGAAACACAAGGTAACCATAAAAAAAACAGAAGAAGAAACATCTTCTTTAAGCTGAGGCTGTGGTAGCTTGCTGATGGATAGTAAGCCACAGACCCTGTAGGAGCAAATATTCAGACATTCTTATCTCCAGCCAGCAGAGATTTTTCCAACCAGTCCATCTTTGCACATTTTACTCTTATTTTATAGATTATGTTCCTACTTGTCAGAACCTTAGTCATCTCACAGACAGTCCAGTTTCAGGTTGAGCTCTGTTTTCTAGGGAAAAGGAGAGGAAAGAGAGAAGGGAAATCAGAAAGGCAGGAGGACAACGAGACCTTCTGTGAGATCTGACACAATTAATTTTTGTGTGTTTGCTCTCCGGGCCATCAGCTGAACGATGCCAGCTTGTGGGGTTTGCTCTGGCATCACCTCCTCAGTGAGAGGAACAGCATAGCTCTGGCTGTCTCTGCTCACCGAGACGGATTTAGCTCTCACATGGAAGGATTTTCTTGTCTTCCAGCTAGGAAATCCTCATTAAGCTTCTGGGGTCCTCCTTGCTTTTAAACACCTCTGTTTTGAGAGGCTCCTGTTGTGCATGCTTGGAGATACGGAAAACTTAGAGAGGTGGTTTTTTTTCACCTTACATAAACTAAAACATGTGGGAGAATACAGTACAGCTGAGAAGATAATGCTGTTTGAAAAGCATTGTTCTTTTTACCCATTTTCATCCCCGTTTTACCAAGCGCAGAAAATTCTCCATTTTCACTTTGTCCACTACCATTAACGATGCCTCATGATGTTAATTAACACTGCAAGCGGCTAAACCTCAGGCTGACTGCCTCACACGTGTGAATTAGTTGTGTGGGTTTGCAGAGCAACAGCTGCCCGTGAATAGATTTTTAAAAGTAATAATTAAATTAA
This sequence comes from Chlamydotis macqueenii, assembly GCF_036417535.1. Taxonomy (NCBI): domain Eukaryota; kingdom Metazoa; phylum Chordata; class Aves; order Otidiformes; family Otididae; genus Chlamydotis; species Chlamydotis macqueenii. The sequence continues at coordinate 115,466,614 of NC_141557.1, read as the reverse complement.
ACAAAAGAGAAGCTCCAAGCTGAATCTGTGGCTAAATGATTAATATCGCTTCATGTTTAAGATATTTTTTTTTTTGCCAGCCTATTTTGTTTAATGGTTTTCAGCTATGAATATTACATGCCCTTCTGCAGTTAATTATTTATGCTGATGAAACATGGCACTCTCTGTACCCTTTCTGGATTCTAAATGGAAAGGAACACATTTTCTAGATAGTTCTGAATAGTGAGGGCTCATAGAGGCTTCTTTCATTGGAGGCAGGATCATCCTCAAGCCAGTTTAAGGAGGCTTGGAGTTCACTGAGACATATTGTTATGAGAGTAGAGTCTTCACCGCTGGCCACCAGCTGTGCACGCCAAGCTGCCAGCTCTGTGCTTCAAAGAGCCCGGCCTCAGAAATCCTGTCCTTCCTGATGGAAAAACCTTTCACATGAAAGATTAATTAATCAGCAGGGCTTATATTTCAGAATTTTTGGTGCTTCAGGAACAGTTTGCATCTGCCCAGGACTTTAAACTGAGCTTGGAGCCTGGTTAAGCAGAACTTTGACATTTTGAGCTTTGATTTTAAATTGTCACAAAAGCAGTCATCAAATATTGAAATCTTCCCGGAGCTGGAATTATCTTTTTTTTTTACCCAGCTCTGATAATTACTGTTTATGGATCCCTTTGCAGCCAGATATCCCTCATTCTGTGAAGTGATCTAGGCAAGAGCTTTGGCTGAATAAATTTGCCAATATCATCTCTGCTATTGTGTCATTTCAGCCACAGAAATGTATGGCTCTCCAGCCCCATAAGTCCCTGTGAATTACCAAATCCCTAACATCACTTTTAGATGAGCTAGGTCTTCAGAATTTCACCTTCATAATAAATTGATGGCACTCAAATAGCCTGAATGGTGAGGAATCCAGTGAAATGTAAGCCCCAGAGAAACTAATCTAATTTTAACCAGAGAGACTACAAAGTATTGTGGTAAACCAATCCCACTTAGAAACTCAGTGTACCTTGGCATTTGGGAAAGCAGAGCAAGGTGTTAAAAGCTTTACAAGCTCCAGCTATTAACTACACATGTACTGCTGTTAAGTTAAGGAGGATTCTTCTCTGAGGACAACAAAGCACAAAGAACAAGTGTTTTTCCTGAACTCAGTAGTGGGATATAAAAATAACATTTGATGGAACTTCTCTAAATTAGTATGATTGATGCATCAACTGTCATTTTTACCTCTTTAATTAATCCTTTCTGGTGGTGACTTTGGAGATATTCTGGAGAAGCCACAGAACCAAAGTGCTGCAAAACTTGCCTCGAGGCTGCTGTTAGGAACAGGCAGCCGGAAGCAGATACAGAATAGCACTGGAATCTCAAACATTTGCCGCCCTCCCAACACAGATACACTGGAAATCGTTCAGTCATGGTGGGGCTCCATCCCAACAATGCCCTAAGGCTCCAGTGCTCCTGCCCTGGCAGGGGCCCCGCTGCCCTGTTTGGCTCTTTCTCCTCTCTCGCCTCATCCCACCCATCATTTGTCAAAAGAAAAAAAAAGATTGGGCTGACAGTCTCTTTCTGGGAATTACTGGGTCTCAGTGCTGTGCCCATCATGAGGAGCTTCCGCTGAGATACAGGGAAGAGTCTTGGCTGCCAGAGGACGATGAAAGTGTTCACAGCTGTACTCATGTGGCAAGCAGATTTTCAGGTGCTTGTTTCCTAAACAACTCATTCGGTGCTGATGTAAGGGTAAGCTATTGTTGAGAGCATCTCAGACGTCCATTTAGGATATGGGCCGGGCAGAGAGTATTGAGAGTGAAAGAGAAAGAGAGATTTCTCAGGTTGAGGTCCTGGCACTCTGCCTGTAACCCCTTGCATTCATTCAGGCTTGGACTCTCTAGGAATCAGGTAGAATTGTGCCTGCAAAACAAACTCAAACCCCTATGCTATTCTACAAGAATCAGCTATTCATAAGGAAGTTTGCTGAGATTCTAGACAATGTTGTGTGACATTTTTATTCTGTACAAAAAAAAAAAATTGTCGTTATTGAATAATTAAAAAGAAAATAACTACAAGAACTCGTGATGGTGGATCCCGCTCAGATGAAATTTTCAAAAACATCTGAGAGTGTTTTCAAATAGCACTTTATAGCTCCCTACATTTTAACAGGACTGCTCAGGCTGTGTCAAAGTCTATTCTAGCGCAAGCTGTACCATTGCTGGCACACCAAACTAGGCCATCCTCAGCTAACTCTAGCAGAAGCTAGTGCCCTGTAAACATACTGTCAGTTGCTTTTGTACATCTCCCCAAAGTCCCTTCTGCCTTGAAATCTTCCTCTTCTCAGGATTGTCTAGGTTTAAAAAAAAAAAACAACCACATTTTCTGACTCTTAACAATGACATCTCAAATAAAACAACTTCCTGTAATTCTGATAGCTGCTACCATCCTTATTTCCATAGCTTTCATCATTCACCTCTAATCCTCTCTCTTTCTTGCTTATCATTATTTGTCTTTGCCTTTATTCTTTCTGATCACTATTGTTATCCAATTTCCTTCCTTCTTTCATCTTTCCCTAAGTCCCACTGCATTTGTGTCCTGTCATTTTATGATTTTGTTTTTACTCCCCGTGTAGCTTTCTATCAAATATACAACTTTGTAACTGACTTTACCTTCATCTTCCTACCTTTTTTTGCCTTTTCTTAGTCATGCTCTGGGGATCAGAGAAAGGCCAGCAATACAGGCAGTCGCAGACTCTTCTCACACAAAATCCACAGAGCACAACTGCTCAGTCTGCCTCCCTGATGAGCGGCAGAATAGCCTTTGGCTTCGTTTGTTATTCATATTAGGCTAAAGGCTTTAGGGGATAGCAAATGTCTCTTACTGTGTAGTGTGCAGTGCGTGGAACGAGGGGACTCTGATCCTAACTGGGGTAGATACTACTGGAGTAATAATAATAATAATCTCAGGAATTGAGATCTGGCCTTACCTTCCGGCTTTGGCTCAGTTGAATGATGCAGGAAGAGCTCAGAGGACCTCCCCTGCTATATGGACTAATCAAGCATTTATGCATTCATTTACTTAGACAAAGAAAAAAGAGAAGAGAAGAGAAGAGAAGAGAAGAGAAGAGAAGAGAAGAGAAGAGAAGAGAAAAGAGAAGAGAAGAGAAGAGAAGAGAAGAGAAGAGAAGAGAAGAGAAGAGAAGAGAAGAGAAGAGAAGAGAAGAGAAGAGAAGAGAAGAGAAGAGAAGAGAAGAGAAGAGAAGAGAAGAGAAGAGAAATCCATTACTCTAGGATTTAATTAGCAGCAAAGTAGTGATCAGGAGTCAATGTTTCTTCCACCACCCCAGTAAAAACAGAACCAAGGAAAAACAAAATCTCTTCAGAGATAGTTCTATCCCAATAACCAGGGTTAGCCTAACGTGACATCCGTTGCATGGCTTCATGACATGTAAGAAAGAAGGGGACAGAGGTGACTAAGCGGATGCTTCATCAGTTTCTCCAACAAAATTTCCATGCCTGGACTGTATCTGTCTTGCTTAATCGAATTTAGTATTATATACCACTTGGCTACACATGACATGCAGCCATTTCTGAGGGGAAGGATTTGCTCCCATGCCAGCAACCATACGAAACAGAATAAATCTTCTGAGTATGTGAGGGAATTCTCCTTTCTCCTTTTTCTCCTCCCCAAGAGGAATGGTCTTCAAAGTTCCGAGATACACTCTCAAACAGATAGAAAATGAATATTTAATATGCTTTATTTGAGATTTAAGAAAAAGGAAAACGGGTTATCAGCTCTAACCTCATTCCTAAAATTTTCCATGATACTGAGTTTCTTAACTCAAGTTCTCGAGGACAGTTTTATTTGGTTTAGTTGTCAAACATGACCACACCAAATGATTTCTTATGTGGTTCTGAGAGAAAGAGATCATGTCCTTCTCTTGAGAAAAACTCATCCTGACAGAGATGTCAGGGACAATCTACTTCACTCAATTCAGGATTCAGCTCTTTGTCCCTGAAGCTGTTTGCTCAGCAGAGGCAGACAACTCCAAGATGTTTCTCAAGAAAATTGAGCTCACAGACTAGGAGATTGGCAACAGACCTGTCCTAGAGCACTCACATTTGGGATGAAACCCTGCTCACCTCTACATGAATCATTTTTTGGACTTAAATAGCTAATGGGAGCAAGGTTTAGACCCGGAAGATATTGCCCAAATGGAGTGCCCATGCTGGATTGCTCTTGCAGATGGAGTTCACTATCCAAACTCATGGGAACAGAGGCTCACGTGTACTTGTAATCACCAGTCGTGCTTCTCTGTCATTTTCATTCTCACTCTTGTTGCAACTTTATCTCATTCTGTGCCACAAAAGAGGAGTGTTTGCTTTCAGACAGGTCAGATTTCAGAGGTTCAGGTTGCTGAATAGTTCTGGATGTTACACAGTCTGCAGAAATTCTCTCTTCCTGCCAGCAAACCCTCACTGATATATTTTCATGAATTAAACAAAAATGGAAAAACTGTATAGATAACTGTATGTGCATATTTCTGTATGGGTACTCATGTAACACCAGGGCTGAGCAGGCAAGCCATCAAAATTTGTGTTTTAATCCTGACCGAATAGCCATCTTGAAATATTTAAAGAGTTTCAGGTTGCCAGCTTCAAGTACCTGAATTAACTGACTCAGTTAACCAGATAGTCTCCTCTGTAGTTGATGACAATGAGAAGCCGTCCCCATGAGAAGGCATCCCCATCCCTAACATGGCTGTTTGCAACAGCCTTGCAGACAAGAACTATCACTACATTACCTTGTCTGCATTAAAAAGGACTCATGGAGATGAGCTGTATGGGCCTGTGTTGGAGTAACAGAGACGGAATACCCCCAACAGTGAGGAAGAGCAGCCAATGCAACATTACTGACCCGGTGCCTCTGGGTCAGAACTGGCATGCTCTTCTCTTGGAAGAGAGGGCAGGTTGCAGGCATAGCGGGGACAGGGAGGCTGTGAAGTGAAACAGATGCTCGCCTGTCATTTGACCGGGAGAACAGGTTTCACTTTACAGTACTCATTAGGGGGAACTACAGTTTCCTCTGCCGGCTTGGTAAATCTGCTTTCACTCAGATTGCACGCTTGATAAAGTTACTTGTCCTGTAGTTAATACCAATGTAAACTTCTCATGCAAACTTTCGTACCGTAAACACGTCCTACTGCATGGCTTTTTTGTGTCTACATGGAAAACATCTCTTTGCATGTGTGTTTGTGCAGCACCGAGTGCCAATGTGTTCTCAGGCTGGAAGTAGGGTTCTCGGCCCTGCAATAATGAAAACAAAATTGATGTTATTTGTTTCGCGGTAGTGCCTCTAGGCCTCAATCAAAAATGACACAAGACAACAGATGGATGCAAGTACACGGGGGAAACACAAGACAAAACATTTATTCATTTACCAAGCATCAGCCACAGTACACCAGCTGCTTAGGTATTAAATATTTTGAAGGCAGCATCGTATAGATATAAAAATCATAATAATTGTTGTTATAACCTAGCATATATGGAAGAAAGAAAGATTTTTTTCATACTGTTGTATCATGGGACTAGAAAATGTGGCCATTAAAAGCAGGCGCGTCTGTAAGTATAAGCATTCAGTCATTCTTCAGCTGTAAACATTACATTATTCTAGACTGAGTCAAAGCTGATAGTTGTGTTCTCATTTAAAAGCTGATAACCATCATATTAGAATTTTCTGACAAGTGTGTCTGCAGTATACAACTGGTTGTACTGTGCAGTTGTACTAATTTTACATCTGTTCAGATATTTAAACCGTTCTGAAAAGAAAACTCATCCCTTCCAAAAATGCCCCAAAGCGTATTAAAGTGGCAGTGGTATATGAAACACATAAAAAAAAAAGTGGATAACAAATTTCATTGTATACATTAGAGAAATATTTTAAAGATAAACTTATGAAAATGTAGAGATTGTGACTGTAGATTTTATTCTTTCAATAAATGTATTTATTGACTGGTTTTAAAGCCTGCCTGAAATAGGAAAATATTAGATCCCAAGCTTATCGCTCATCTACCTTTTGAATGGCTTTGTTGTTTTGCTGAATCCGTGGAACCACTGGGAAATTTCCAATGATTTTTTTTTTTTTTTTCCAATCGGAAAAATCAAAACTGCAATTTTTCAGGGCAACATCCCAAGATTGATTAAACTTTGTTCAGGATTATTTTCTTAGACTTTTAATCTTATTTCTGCTGCAACTGAGGGGTAAGAATTAGGCTTGCCTAATTTCCATCCTTCTTTCACTATCAAAATTCCATGCTGCATGCTGTGGGTGGCCCATCAGGCATGACTATAGTGTATTATTCCCATGTCCAAAATTTAAGCTGAAAGACACTTCTCAAGAGCACATTCCTTAATATGGAAAGACAGGGAGATTTAGTTTGGGGCAGATTCATTTAGGTCTAAAGTAAACTTGTTTTCCCAGCTGCTTCAGCTGCCCAATTACTTTGTTTGAAGCTTAGAATCTCCATTTTCCAGCTCCTAAATTTTACAACTAACTTTTTTTTTTATCTAAGGTAATTTTGTTGGGTTTTTTGTTCAGTTTTAAGAGGCCCATAATATTCATGGAAATTTTTCCCCCCTACTTGTCAAGGACAATCTAAAGCAATTTTAGAGGAAGTACATAAAACAAGTAAAAACACATGGAGAAAGGAGTTTATGCATATAGTACCTTGTATGCTTAGCCAACATACATAATATTTACTCCTAGTTCCAACTATTTATTTATATTTTTTTTCTTAAGACAGGGAACAATGACAGCTATACTAAGTCGTTTGAATTTGTACCATGTGTGCTAAATAATCTGGAACAGATTCCCAGCTAATATACCTAACCACCGACTCCAGTGAAGGCATATCAGATAAGGAAGCAGCCCTCAAATTTTTGCCAAGACTAGAGAAACATGACATGAGGTTTGGAACTGGTTATGTGTTTGGTTTTTTTTCTCTCTTCAGTAAACAATACCTATACTTCAGCTATTCATTTTGTGTTTTGACAGGTGACAAAATCTGCAACATACAATTCCTAGGTATATGGATTGTGTGAGATTCAGATGTACATTCTCTATGTAAAAATCAAATTGTACCCTCTGCTGCCACTCTTTAATATTCCCATTAGCTCTTTTTCCTTCTGCAAGTGGCTCTATTGCTAGGACAAACAGAAGTAGCGAGAACCTTGGGTTGTTCCCAAATGAAGGAATGTTTGTGTAGTGAGTATGCAATTTATAAAGCATTTATAACTACTGGAGAGTGAGCATATATTATAATAAATTTTATTGCCATTAGACCTTTTTAAAACTTCTTGTCTTATTGCAGGATTTAACATGTATTTTAGAAAAGCTAAAAGTTGGAATACATCTGTTTTATAGCTTGTCTGGTCTCCCTTCTGGTTGAAATCTAAACTAAATTACCCAACATACTGGCAATGCCTTTCTTTGAATAACTGTCCACCTTAGCGACAAACTTTTGTTTTTTGAAAGACATTTATATAGACAACTGTATTCCCTACTAGTGCAAACCAAAAGTTACATAAATTAGCTTCTAATTTCAACTTCTGGTTTTGGTAACTGTAGTAAATGACTTGAATTTCAGCCTTATGGTTTAGGATGTCACTACAACATGTCTTACAGTGTCAGAGCCCTGTTGTATACCAAAAAGGGTGTACTGTTGCGCATAGTCTGGTATCTTCCCTTCATGGACTAAGACCAACTTTTGAATTTTGACCATCTTCTGGGCTCTTGATGACCTAAGATGTCATGCTCTTAGGAGGTCATTGAGGTGGTCAGAGTCAGCTCTTAAGACTTTTCCTGCCCATGGTGGACACTGTCCCTTCCATCAGGAAGCCAGTCTTCTTCAGCAATGCTATTCAGTTTCGTTTACCACAAGGGGTCAGTAGAAATCAGTGAGAAAGAGTCCCTTCTTCACCACAGCAACTGCCAAATGCTTACAGCCACCACGCCATTCCCTATTAATTTCAGGAATTCAGTGAGGGAAAAACAGATGTGATTGTGATTGTTTTTCTTTATAACCAGACAGCTTTTGCCACTAAAATATATGAGTGGTTTCCTAACATTACATAGAACTTTGCTCTTGATCAAAGCTAGTTGGGGTTCAAAAGCTTGTGTTCATTTATTTTTCCAGGATAATTTTTTTTCTATATTTCTCCGCTACATTTGTTGAAAAGAATGCTTCGAATGTGGCATAGATTTACAATCAGGGAGCAGAATTTTTGTTTCTCCCAAACTAGATTTCACAGAAGTATTTTTCTTTTAAAAATAATAGAATTAAATTAAAAAGGATTTTAAAATGAAATTAAATAATGTGTCCTACTAAGCTCTGTGCAACTAAGCAAGTAGTTGAGAGAAGTTGCATATATTTTCTCTCCAAATGCTTATGTAACTAATTCCTATTTTATTCATGATTGTGCCATGAAGACTCTTCATCACATTTGCACTGTTCTCTCTGTATCACATTCCTTTCATTCCAAAGGATACTGGGGAACAGTTAAAAAAAGATCACTGACTTTAAGTTTGATTCTCTGTCACTTTCGTGACAAAGTAGTCTGCCTAGGGAGCTTTCCAGACATAAATTACAGCAAATTAAAGTCTGCATACACCACAGTGGGAACCAGCATCTCAAAACTTTACAAAATGCTATCTGACCATTTTCCTTTAGGCAGGTAGTGGGTCAAACTGATGTCAGTTAATCTTAAACTGCAGCAATACATTAGGTAGTGCTCATGGAGCCCTTGAAATTCCTCTTACTTTTTCTTGCCATAGCCATTCATCCTGAACAGTTCAGATGTAACGCAAAGGAAATAATGCTGGAAAATAGATTGGGAAATATTCAGTTTTTAATGTATTGAGACTATTGCAGCAAAAGGGTCAAAATACTGCTAAAAAAAAAGTCTAATGTTTGAAACTGTCAGAGAATAATTGTGGGTTTGTAGATTGAGTCATTTGTTAGAAGTAATATTGCATTTTGGTTCATTTTTATGACACAGAGAGTGAAGTGGTAGAAAATGAAACTAAATCGGGTTTTTTGCCTTCAACAAATTAGAGTTTGGCCAATCCTGTTGATGCTTGAGAAAAAAAAAAGTTCCATTAGTATCTCTGTACAATGACTTCAGTGGGCTTTGTTCAGAGCTGGTGTATAATGAATGTATATTCAGCGTGGTATGCAGAAAGAGTATGCACAGTGAAAAAGGTAGATTTTTCATGTATGTTGCAAAACCAAAGCAACATTACTCTTTTAATCCAGGCAGTGACACTCCCTAAGCCTCTCACTGCTAATATGTACAGCAAGCAGAGGCTCTGAAACTTCATTTTTCTTTTGCAACACTCACAATTCATTACAACTATAAAATACATACTCATCAAAAAATGTTAAAAGAAACTAATTTCAGTGGTAGAGTTAAAAACCAGTAGATTTGGAGTCACTCAGACAACCTTAATTCTGCGTCCTTGCAGGTCTGTTCCTTGCATTGAATATAGCAGGAAATCCTAACAAAAAGGTAACAGAAACTGGTCCCACACTATGTTGGAGACAGCACCCAGGGCATAGAGTGCAAGCTCTTGCCACATGCACTGCAAGATGCATATCAGCCAATGGAAGATGAAAGCGGAATTATTGCATCAGGATGTTGGTGACACGTGCTGCATTCAATTGAAAGCTGTAAGAAATGTATTCCTTTCCTGTTCTCTAGGGAACATGGAGAGACACTGCCATGGATGGAGGCAATGGAAAAGCACAAATGAAGACAAGAGGCCCAGAGTTATTTGTGATGAGGGAGACCAGTGCTGCTTCTGCTTCTTGTCACCCAGAAAGGGGTACAGTCAACAGAAGCCATGTCTTAGATCTGGGAGATGAACAATTCGAGATACAACTTCCCCTAAGTTTCCTGGCATTCAGTGCACAGCGGCAACTGCCACATCCGCACTCATGTAAACCTAGAATGTTTATGACTTTCTTTATGTTTCTGACATGCAGCCAAAATCTGAAGAATAAAAATAAAGTGTTTAAAACTGTAATTTCCTTTTTTTAAGACGATATCCTGGCAAGCTCAAACCCAGAATTTTTCAGGCACCAGAACTCATTTCCTCCACCCTGTGGAGTGTCACTCTTACTTTGTTCTGAAGGTCTCATCAAAGTAATAGGATTTGAAGAGTGTTTTTGTCTGGAAGCCTAAAGTGAGATTGGACCCTAGATGTGCTACATACTGTAAATAAACATTGCAAGTGATAGTTCATCCACTATGGACTGAATAAGCAAGCTGGAGACAAACATGCAGACTTGGAGAGCTGAGACACAGGTAATGACTAAATGACTTGCCTCAAGTCACATCAGAGTTAAAAATTGAACTTTAATGTCCTGAATCTTGTTTCCGTGTCTTAGACATTCTGTCTTGCAGCAACATCATCTACTTATTCCTGCAACAATGACCAAAACTGAGACATCAGACCTGACAGACGTATCTTACTGAGGATGGACATTGTGTTGGTGTCCTCAGGAAGAAAGGTGTAAGGGGGCCCTCTGGAATAGGACTCCAGCATGCTGGGTGCTCAGAAAAGAGCTCAGGTTGAAAGGCCCATAGGAGCTGTGAGGTGAGGAAAAAGGGAAAGTTTATACTCAGTAAGGGGGGGGAAAGGAAACTCAGTTCATACATACAAACTTAAGACATATTTAGAAGCTGGGTATGCAAGCTGAACTTTCCCTGGGGCTAATTGCTGTAATGGCATCTTAAATAACTCCTCTGTAAACTTGGCTGTACCACAGGAACGCTGTTTAAATAATGAAGTGCTCATGGACAAATTCTCAAAAGTATTAGGTAGAAACAAGCTTTTATTTAACTTGAATTGTAATATATGGGGTTTTTTTTCCATCTAGTTATTGTGACCATCACAAATCAGATCATTTTTTTTTTCTGTTAATCTCAGGGCAGCCTCCTCCTTTTGCTATCCTGGTAACCATGAATATAACACAGGCTTCTCTTCTTTGCTTTTCTGCATTGTTCCATGACAGACACAGAATGTTCTTTGTGCTTTATTGAGTAGTTGGTAACGTCTGGCCCTTTCCTTTTCCATTACGCATGTACTTGAGACAAGGCGAAGCTGCTGGGAAATGGAAGATATTTATGAAACTGTAGTTTCCCTCGCCAAGCCTCTTGAAGAAGGGTACTTCAGCTGATGAGTTAGAATAGCGTGTGCCTCTGAAAGATGGCAGTCCATACTGAGGAAAAGACTGAAGAAAAAACAGAGGAGTAAAGGATATTTCTAAAAGCTAAGACGCTTACATCTGAAAAGTTTTTCTCAGCCTGTGTATATAGAAATAGCTAGATACAGTCATAGATTTTCTGATATACTTATCATAATGGACAAATGCCTCTAAAAAGGTGTCCAAGGGCTCAAATGGCTGATTGCACTTGGAAAAAATGTTTCAGAATGTTTTCCATGGTTTGACAGTTTCTCCACCGGGCAAGGCCTGAAACATGCCATTATCATCCTTCTTCTGTGGTATTTGAGGCTTTTCTACTTCTTGTCCCATTAACTGAGATGAACGACCTCAGAGATGAATAACAGACTGCTAATAAAATTCTAAAATCTTTGTAAAGGTTTCCCTTTTCAAGGAAATTAAAGGGATGATTAACTTAAATGAATAACCTCTAAGGGTCGGTTGCAAAACCACTCCAGTAAAAGGAGGTACTTTGTACCTGATTCATCCCTGCTCCTTACCTCTTCTGTGGTCATTTGTGCTGGTGTAAAGCAGTGGAATCATCATTTCAAATAGGTAACACATGAGTGGTCTTTGCAAGAGGTAAGAAGGAGATCCTCTTCTGAAATCCAGCCTCATGACATGATGTAATCACACTGAAGTAATCTTGCAGACCCGTGTTTTTCAGTATTCAGAGATGCCTTTTATTCAAGTAAATATAAGGTAAAGTTAGGAAGGTATATGCCCAGTATTAGAAAAGGTGCTTTATATATTGGGTGGCTTTTCTCAGAAAACAGATATAACACTTTATTTTATTCTTTTGGTAAAATATTTCTTTCAAGTGTTTTCAGAAGAGACTAAAAATAAAAGTATATGGTTCTTCCAAGCCTTAGAATAATGTGTTTACATATTAGGGGATCTATTTTTAAGAAATCAATATCTTTTCATTTCATCTAGGGAAGAATAATACTAGACACTTGTTGATTCTTGGCATTCTTAACACTCTGTTTGCAAAAGGAAGCAAAGAATTTTACAGCTGCTTCCAAGAGAGCATATTATTAGATATTAATACTTAACTGCATTTCCTCACAAACATTGATTTGCTGTTGTATTGTTGTGACTGCATCCAGGTGGTCATATAGTTTGAAAGAAACATGTGATTAAATTGCTGTCACAAAATTACACTCGGTATATTTGCGTCTGTCTAGGTCTCAAACTCAAAAGTAAGTAATTTGATTTTTCTTCAGAAATGGAAGACTAGATTTCCTCTTGTGAACTCCTCAACCGTTAACAACCACCAAGAGTGATAGAGAGGCTGCTTCTAACTGAGAGGCTTGTTGCGGGGGCAGGGAACTGAATTTTTCCAGTTCTTTGGCAGCAGCCAACAGCATGGGGGACATCCAATTTTACATTCCCACACACATCACCAGGAGTTGTTTGGGCTGGGCTGGGGGTGAGAAGGTAGTATGTGGCAGAGGAGCTGGAGGAATCATAGAATCATGAAACGGTTAGGGTTGGAAGGGACATTCAAAGGTCATCTAGTCCAATCCCCCTGCAAGGAGCAGGGACATCCCCAACTAGATCAGGTTGCTCAGAGCCTCATCCAACCTGGCCTTGAACGTTTCCAGGGATGGGGCATCAACCACATCTCTGAGCAACCTGTTCCAGTGTTCTACAACTCTCATTGTAAAAAATTTTTTCCTAATACCCAATCTAAATCTACCTCCCTCTATTTTAAAACCATCACCCCTCATCCTATCACAACAGGCCCTTCTGAACAGTCTCTCCCCATCTTTCTTGTAGGCCCCCTTGAGGTACTGGAAGGTACTGTCCAACTCTGAGCGTCCCCCTCAAAGTGCTTCCCACTGCCACCGAGGAGCCTGGGCACTCCTCTCTGAGTCAGAGGTCCCTTGAAGAAATGAGTTATAGTAAGGACTTGAGTCTTTCTATGACTCCTCCCCAGTGGGGGCTGTAGCCAGTGGATAATGTGTTGTACGTGTACCGTGGTCAGAAATTCTTTCCACATTGAAACTGTATATAAAGTATTGTTGAGAGATTTCTTTCACAAATTGATTTTTCTGTCTGAAAAATGGCTTCCTGTAAATATGCCCAGCAAGCTCCTTTGTATATTTGCTAAAGACATGAATACATATGCATTTTTGCTTCAATATTATTGAGTTTTTCTTTCTGTTGACCTTTATTCTGTGTCTGTTCCAATATCAGTACTACAAAGACTATGTTATGTGAATATTCAAGTATCCTATCTAGAACACATTAAAAGAATCTGATTTTCAGAACATCAGGAACATTGACAACATCAGCCATATTTAGAAGTTTTACAATCCATTTGAGCTTTTAGGCAACTAGTACCTCCATGACTTTTTACATCTGTTGCATCGAGGACATGATTTTTAATTTTCTCTAAATATCCCTGTGGATTTTAATTGCACAGTAGTAGGAATGTGATACGCTTTCTTCTGAAAGATTTATTCTCACACATTAAAATTGATCGCAGTCAGCAGAAGTCTTATCCAAGAAATGAGTATTTAAACCAGGCCTTATCTCTGTGATCTCTGGATGACAACAATCTGCTCAAGTGTACAGTTATTGCATCTTGTCTTTCATCTGCCAGAGCAGGAGATCTCCACTGACACTGAAGGGCAGCAGGAGCAAATTAGCTGTTGCAGAATGAAACTCCATGCAAATTCATTTATTCTGTTCTTACTGTGAGATTATGCTCCTGTTCATAGACCACATGCTGTAGTGTCACAGCTGGACACCTAACAGTCCATGAGCAGGGACGGATTACACCAAACAGCTGCGCTGGTATCACCCTCCACCATCCATCCTGGCCTCGGTGAAGAGATAGTTCAGCTGCTCACTAAACAGCTGCTGAATGGCTACAGTTTGCCACCTGGCCTGCTGACGAAAATGGGCTCCATCAACAGGGGCAGGTGGCATGAGCTGAGGCATCGATGGCTGGACAGGCAGAGAGGGAGGAAGGTTGATCACTCTGGCTCGTGGGCCTGGGCACACAGTGACCACGCTTGCAGCTAGCTGGAGCACATCATGCTTCCTGGCAGGGCTTCAACTTGCAGAGTTAACTTTACTCAAGAGGAAACTATGCCAGACTCTGGCCTTTGAAGATTTTAGTAAACTTCTTTTTCAGGGAAAAAGAGTTGCCAACTGGGATTTTTCATGAGTTGTCTGCTTTTCAAAGCTTTCTGTGAAAGGGGCTTGGTTAAGGGCATTGCTGGGGGAAACCAATTATAATTTTCAAATATGTTAGACTTAAATAAACACTTAATTAAAATAAGACCAGCTCTTTCAGCCATTCTCTGTCTTCTCCTGTTTGTAGAGTTGGGGAGTTCTGGGGAATTCCTGATACTACACATTTTTTAACAGTGTCAGCACACTTTTCAAACTAACCTTCAGTACTTCCTTTCCTTTCTTTCTTCTCCCTCCTAACTCCTTTTCTCAGCCACTTTAACCTACTTTTTAATCTCTTGATTTTCTATTTTTCCCTATTTTTTACAATATCCAACTTCTAACCTTTCCCTCCTTGCCCTTTTCTCCTTGGTCATTTTTCCATGCTTTTTTTTTTTTCCAACTCCCTCTCAGCGGAACTGAACAAACTTCATCAGAAACCAGGTGATCTCTGCAATACCTTCTGCCTAATGATGGAGAGGAATACCCTGAAACATCAGCTTTCTGCAGCTGGAAGTCAGGAGGCTATATGCGTGACATAACTTTTCATCTCCTCCCTGATTTGCATCATTCTTCTCCAAATGTCTGTCTGCCTTTTGTGGTACCAAGAGATGTAGCTGGGCTAGCAAGAGGCAGAATGAAAAAAAAATAAGATGATTTTCGTCATGATTTTGTCATGATTTTTGTTGAGTAGCTCCAAACCACTGCCAGGCAGCCCAGGAAGGCCCATGGGGAGAGGGAGGGTGACAGAGAGGCAGAGCCAGGGATGTAGGACATGGGCATCACTTGAGTGAGTGACATGCAGCATACAAAAATCCGTTTCCACTCCAGTATCATAATCGTTGTATTTATGGCATTATCAGCATTTTAACCACAACAGAGCATGCAACATTAGATACTGACTGTGAGTATTAGCAGTTATTAAAATCTATAAATATCTTCAATAAAAGTAAAGGGAAAATACTGACCACATGACATTTTTCTTTCAAAAACATCCAACTGATACTAGTTTGCCCTAGGTTTAAGATTCCTTCTCCCTCCAATATAATTTGATTTCAAATTGTCCTGCTTTCACTTTTCTTTTTTTTCCCCACTTCCTCAAGGACTTCCAATGCTTAAACGTGCTTGCTTGGTAGGACATGATTAAGGAGCACAATACTGCATTGAGATAAAGTAAATGTAAACAGTATTATCATCCCTATTTTGCCAGGGACAAAGAAGGTATTGTGCAGTAGCTGGTGACACTGGCTGATATTAGACATGCATTAACGCAATAAATTGTAACTATTTTTCACATATCTTCAACAATACAAAAAATACAGCCTAGCAAACATGGGCAGCAAAAACACATGCTTACCAACTACAAACAACTAAACAAAGCATAGCTTTAGCTATTCCTATAGCTTTCTTAGAGTTATGGCTTTATTTGCAAGACAAAAAAAAATAATTAAAATAACCCAGCAAAACCTCCAATTCTATGGAAAAGGCTATGACCAAATTCTTACATACAACTTCCATGTAGGTTTCTGCTCAGACTTGTCTTTCCCCTGCTCCATGCTAAACATAAAATATTATTTTTCTTTCCTATTTGAATGTATGCAAAATGTGCAATACAATCTTGTAAACTTTGTCTGTCAACCTTAACTTCTAGGCTTTTCTAACTTCTAAATGTTTGATCCCATAAATCTGGTTTACCATTAATCTCAGCATTTTCTATCCTTTTACTGTAATTAAAGTTTTGGAGACATCTTGCTTTACATCTGCAGGTTATCCTGTGAAGAGCTAGCACTTTTTCACTTGTCAATTCATTCTCAAAAGCAGAAGATATTTTTAAATTTTCATGATGTAGAAAAGTTACACCAGGAAGATCCAGCAGGCTGAGGACTCAGTGAGAGTCTAAATTAATCTGGATCAGGTAAGGAGTGTTTTTTTCAGAGTTACACCATGACAGCCAGCCTGCTTACAAAATCTGTTTCAGCTGTGAGCTGACTTTTTAGACTAACAGTAATTCAAAAGCGAAGAAAATATTTAGATCCTACTGAAGATATATAATTTCTAGACTTCAAGAAATAATGTTACAATACATTCAAAGGAACAGATACCTCTGCTAGTTAAGGTTCTTGAACAGAACTGGAAAGATAAGCCCAAGTGGAGATCCCTTTCAATGTCTTCTGTGTCATGGATTTGATAACGGACCTCTGAATTTGGGAAAACAAATAGTTGCTCGATTGGAGGTTTGGCTGCAAGCACCTTGCTCTTCATTTTCATACAGACACAAAGACTCTGTAAAAAAAAACCACAATTTGACTATAACCTTTTAGTAGATCTATGTTTAGGTATAATAAAGAAAAACAAAACAATACTTCTCATGAGTCTTCTCCACACTGTGATACAAGTACCAGCTTCTACATAACTCCTGTCCTTCTGATGAGGACTAAATTCTGCCATCTGTTAAAATACAAAATGTAATGTAGTTTAAAACCTCATAAAGAACAAGACATGGAGCGTAACTCCTGTTTTTCAGTTTCAAAGGTAAATGGATCTATAATAAATGTAGAGTTTTTAGCCACATTCACAGCTTTTGAATTGAATGAAAGCAGTCATTTCAATTTTCTCTGCTTTCCAGACACCATTAAAATACAGATTCACTGTTCTGTAAACAGAATCAAATTATTTATTATACCCATTAATAAACATACGCATTATCTTGAATTGTCCATATTGGTTATTAAATAGTACAGATGAATCGCTAAATACTTATTATATTGTATAATTTTTTCACCTATGTAAAATAACCCAATGCATGACATTTATCAAACCACAGAAATCTGACACACTAAGCATATCTGAAAGCTTCTGTCCCATCTGATCAAATCACTAAATTAATGATGCAATCATGTAAAACATCTCCTTCTACTTAAAATTTTCATCATATCTTAATAGACATTTTATGTGTCATGTCCCTCATTTAGAGGGGATAATTTCCATACAGGCCATGGAAAAAAAAAATTACTCCTGCATTTAGTAATACAGATCTCAGATTGTCTACTTCTTGCTACTAGAAATTCATGCATGTGAGTAAAGAATAGCAACCCTACAGTATTTCTAAAACTCTAAATGTCTTCCCCAAAGTAAGGAATTAACAGTCAGTGGGATTTGCTGTATCTTAAAATATGAATAAAGACACGGAGCTCTATATGAGGAATTAGACCTTGTAAGTCATGTGTTTCTCTGATTTTTATATCCTTCAGTTTTGTCATAAAAGTTTAGAGGATATTATACCCATCTCTGAGGACATGTTTTGTTTAGCTTTTAAGTATCTGCTTTCATATTTCCCTTACAGCACTTTTGAAAATTATTGCCTTCAGCAATCTGGAAGCTGAAGCCACCTTGCAGCCACAGCAGAGGGGCGGCTCCAACAGCAGCAATGGGACTTGGCTTTGGCTACCCCACAACTGCATTTCAGTCCTCATCATCAGGAGATATTCCCTGCCCACAATGTTTTTGATGTGCCTTGCAAAGTTGTAAATGACACTACTATTTGTGAGATGAGGCTTTTAAACAGTGAGCACTGTGTTAAGAACTACAAAACTGTCTTTATCTATTAACAGCTCCACTGGTTGCCAAACTGCACTAAATTTGCACTAAATTCTGACTGCTGATAGCAAAGCATCTCAGCCTATGCTCACGTGACTCTTGGATTTTATCCTTAAAAGAAAAGGTGATGTTGGCTAAGTTTTGTTTTAGGCACGTGCGGAAGTGGCAGATGTTCTTGGCAATTGTTAAATGAGCTCCAGATGGTAGCTTAGATGTTTGACCTTAAACATTTCCTAACCTTCAGCTGTAATTTTTAAATGAAGAGATGTGTAGATGCATGGCTTGTTCAGCTTTTCACCTGGATTTAGACCGAAGATAAGATGACGAGGTTCATCAGGAAGACGGATGACATTATCTTGTCTTGAATTCATTGCAAGTGAAGTTTGAAGGAATCATCTGTTCACCATTATCTATAAAAAGATTTTAAAGGGAAAGAAATAGCCTGGTAATTTTGGTCTTTTTAGTCCTCATAGAAACTAAAGAAAAAGAATTTTCTGTTTCTTTTATTCTTTATCTGATAAAATTTCATCTATTTATGCAGATTGTTTTCTGTTAGGGTGTTCAGAGCAAACCCTAACTTGATGTGTTTATCCTAACAGAGAGCAAACCACTCAGCTTTCAGGTTTAAAGAACTCTCTTAATTTGTTTTCTTCTTCAAAAGCTGATGTGGGTATTTTTAGATCATTTGCTACTCTTAGCAGAGTAATCACCAGATAGTGTGCCAGAGACTGTAAGAAAGTTCATCTCCACAGGAAGCTTTATAATTTAGAAAATAACATCTAAAATTGTAGAACTCTCCTGCCTACTGGAATTGTTCTTTACATGCAGAATTAAAGGAGGATAACTCATCGTTCATTTCCTCATTAGAAAAGAAAACACCTTGTCATTGCAGTGAAACTTCTGTGTGTCACTTCCAGAATGGTTATGTGTGTTAAGTGGATGATTCTGAATGCACAACAGGCATGTGTGGTGAAATCTTTTCCTGATTTTAAATTAATTGTTTTTTTCAATTGCTTTCTTTTTGCTCTAACACACTCACAATTCTAGCATTTACACTGAAAATTATACTCTGAAGTCCCACTTCTTCCATCAGAGAGCAGGTGAAAGTCCATCATATTCCAGCAGCAAGCGCAGGGCAGAAGCCGGGTCCCTTTCGGGTGCGAGGCAAGGGCAGAGCCGTGGGGGCACATTGCAGATGGGCTCTGCACACCCTGCTTCCCTCCCATGGAAATTATGGTGGTGGGAGCAGACGGGGCCATGTCCATGCCTCACCCCAATATGGGCTGAAAACACAGGGGAGATGCATCCATGAAGAGGACTCCAAGATATCTATGTCCAGTAGTTTAGATATAATCCTAGTAATGAAAAGGTCAGATGCAATCTGGACCTGTAGATATCCCTCTGCTTTAACCACATTTAGCATCAGACATGCTGCACCCAAAATAACAAACTTCACAGTGAAGAAAACGATGCCTAAAGAAGGTCTGCAAGTAGGGTTTGGGCCTTCAGCTATAAAATATTTCTTGGTCTTTTTGAAGGAACACATCTGTGGAAATATTGACTTGGAAATATTTAAAGGCTGCCATTGATCATATCTTTGATCTATAGATAATTCAAGAAAATAAGATCTAATAACATATCTTATTAAAGCTGATGAATGTAATCAGCAGCTTTCAGCCTGACTGAATATTGAATTTTCCTTTATATAGCAATAACTCAAAAGAGTAGAGAGCCATTGCCCAAGGTAAATGGAAATAAAACCATAAGGCTGAAAAGGATTCCCTCAAGTTAATTGTCAAGCAGTTGGGCTGCGGTATTGATTCATGCAAATGCCTGTGCTTGGATGCGCGGCAGGAAGGCAGGGGAACCGATCATCGAGGGAGTGACCCTGGAAGCAGGCAGGGAGGTCTGGGGACTGAACCAGGTGGCCGAACCAAGCACCCTGCTGCCCATCACCCCTGCTCCGTGGCTTCAGGTTAAAAAGGTGGACCCACAGTGCCCAAGCGGTGCCTGGATATGTAATCCCTGTCTCTCCCCAAAGATGCACATGCACACATGAGCTGTGGCCAAGTATTTCCAAAGTGCACAGATCAAAAAGCTAAAATTAAACTTTTTGCTGTTAGTCTTTATTATGCTTCATACATCACCTGCTTGTTAGTGGAGGACTTTGCCCCATACACAAACCAATATGACTTCTCCATCCTTAACTTGTATTATTCATATTTTGGAGAGTGCAGATGGAAGATTTTCTTGATCTTGGTATAATATACAGAAAGTGACGGATTTTTTGTTTGAAAATACTAACGGGTACAATGAATCTAATCACAGTTTGTTGTAGACATACTCATCATTGGGTTCAGAGAAATTGGGTTCAACAAAACCAACTGTTCTTTTCTGCCTTTTTTCCCCAGAGACATCATGAAATGCAGCCTAAGGCCAGATGATCTCTCTGGGTGAGTGAGGTACAAAATGAGGGCAAGTTTGGCCTGTGCAGAAGAGAGGAAAATCAGTCTTTCTTTTTCAAGTTGTTGTAGAATGGAAGTTTTTATATCAATAGTCATGACGAATTCATTAAGCATAATTTGAAACCAGCCTGGTACAAAATTGTCCAGAAGTCTGTTAAAATCAATGTAACTATGGAGTGAGTAATTAGAATTCAATCAACAGGGAAAGCTGCTGATTCTTAATACAGAGAGATCAATATATAGTTTGACAGAAATCATAACTTGTAATGGCAACATTCAGAAGGCAATCTGTTTTATACTTTTAAGATTACCAATTAGTTATCTGTTTCACTTGCGTTCCCTCTGTGGCTCTATACGCAGCACACACAGAGCTCTCTCTAGCCAAACGTACATTTTTTTTCCTTAATCATGGAAATTTGACTCATGATAAGCAATTTTAATGTTCAAGTACGAAGTGTGCAGCTTCTGAATCTGTTAAAATAGCTTCTGAGATTTCAGGGAGAATCTGTTGAGAAGTAGATGTTTGTGTCAAAGCTTCAGACTGAAGCTTCAGCTGCTGAAGTTCAGACTGAAGCTTTGACACAAACCTTGACATAAGAGTCTCTGATTTATTTTTATTTTTTAATACAAATCCCACTTATAATAAAGGCACAGAAAAACAATGTGAAATTATACACAAAAGTATTTTACCACCTGGTTTGAGCCACCTCTTCAAAGAGAAGCATTAACAATTATAATAAAATAGGAAAAAAAGTGAAATCATGTGCAAATATATTGTGCTAGCTGTGTTAGGCCATCTCATTAAAGATGAGCACTAACAATTTTAGGAGGCTTTCTGAGCAAGGCTCACCAATTTCAGCTGCTGAAGTTCCGCTCTGGAGTATGAGAGAAAAGCAAGCAAACAACTTTCTGGAATAAAATAAGCAGGGAAGAGATGAGAGAAGAGAGTGACGTGCGGTATGTTGACCTAAAAAAATGCTAAGTAATAGATTTTATTTCTGTGATCTGTAGGTGATCCTCAGTTCATCTGCACACAGTCTTGCTTACAGAACAAAAAAAAAATCTATTTCTCAATCCCGCAAGCTAAGCTTAGCAGCTACTCCATCTGTTGAGCTACAATAGCAGGCAGAGGCCGTTCTCTGTTGCTGGGTGTTATTTGTATCCAGGGTACAGGGTAAGCTTGTGATTGCAAGTGACCTCCTTTCTGGCTGCCTGCGTGGGGATTTGTATCGGGCACCTCCAGACTGAGACAACATTTTGTAGCTGGCTGCCGCCCTCATTCACTTGTTCCCTGGGGACAGGGGAAAAGAGATCAGTGGGTTGCAAGTGGGTCCTGCGTTTCTGTCCTGGGCTGGTCAAGTCTCACTTTCCTTTAGGCCAAAATATAAAGCCTCACTTCTTCGGAACTCATCAATCTCCTATTCAGGTTGTCTGCCTGACTAGAGGCTGGTCTGTGCAATCATGGGAAGTTATTGCTGATCCTGGGATGCCCTGGTTTGGCAGTAAGAGAAAACCATTCTAATAATCTAGTATAAATCTCGGTTTTGTGCGTGTCTTCAGCTCCATCCTGCAGAGAAGCTCTTAAACTCTTTATGAGTCTGCCATTTAGTATTATGCTAGATAGGCTCAGCTTGCAAAAAAGGAAAGTACATTGGCACCAGGCTTTCTTTTTTTACCACTGCTAAATATCAGGCTGACAAGACTGATAATCTTCCCTGATTACTTCCTTCACGTTTTATTAGAACGTGTTCCTGCATTCATTCAGATATTTAATTTCACTATTGATGGCTGCTTCCTAAAACATAAACAATTCTGTCTTGGTTTGAAAAAAGGTTTATATGATATCCAATAATTGCCTTAAGTGACAGCAACCACCAGTACTAGCTCAATGCATTCTCCAAGGTTACTGGACTCAAGAGTATTTTCAACTACTAATTGTTTTTCTTCATGCTTCTTTGTTTTTCCCTTGGTCTGATAATTAATTTCTTCATTCCTTCCTCAGGTTTTCATGGTCACACACTAATTTTCTTCCTTAAGCTCCTGAAATGTTTGTATGTACCTTAACCTTTGGATAGAGCCGCTGTTCTCCTAAGCATGCACCCGTTTCTTGCGAGGGGCTCTGCTAAACGAGGTAACTCTACCACTGCCCCACCAGCCTCAGAAGAGTCCCTGCAGATTTACAGCTAAATGTGGGGTTAGTTATTTATGGATAAAATACCTTTTCCCTTGAAGTTTCTCCAAGCACATAGCATTTGATTGCTATGTGCAGCAGGAAACTGTAGGCTTTTTGCACCAGTTTCCTGGCTGGCCACTGTCCCATTGGAGAGAGCCTGAGGAGCTGCTCTTTTGCTGCTGGAGCAAGGGACTGACAACAGCTAAAGGGAATTTCTAACTAATCATAGCATCACCTGGACTTACACCTTCTCTGAGAAACAGTCCTGGAAGAAACAGATAAAGATCTAGATGTTCTCAAAGAGGAAGAAGCAAGGAATTGCAATGGCTGTCAGATTTTTTGTGGAAATAATGTGACTCAGCCTCTATGAATGTGAAGGAAGGTGCTGGCTTGGGTGATGAGAGTGAGCCACAGCCACCATTATCTTCAGAATGCTCAACCCAAAGTTTTTGGCAGCATTAACATGGTGGTAACTCATGCTCATGCAGGAGAATAAGGACACGCCAGAACAAAATGCATTACCTGTGCCCATCAGAAGCTGTTAGTTGGCAACTGGATCTGAATCTCCCGGCACCGTAAACTGCTATTTCTGCTGTGATGTGTGTTCCCTGTAGGTTTTGCAAGAGCTGTGTAAATGCTTGCAAATATTTACACTGATTTACAAGATCGCTGTATACAGTGGAAATCAGAAATGTTGACCTGCTCTGATCAGTGATTAATATAATCTCAAATGAAAAAGTGTGCATTCCTGGAATACAAGACATTTCATTACCTCATTTAGAGAAAAATTTTGTGTTACAAAATGAATATAGCTTTGAAATAAATGAATATAGCCCCATCAGTATTTGTGGCATGTTGACCAGAAGAAAGCCATTCTGCCTGAATATTCAACCTACCCACACAGCGAAAGCTACTATGCATTAAAAGGATGGAGAACTCATTTTATCTGTACACCTCAAGATATTAAATTGCATATAGTTGATATTGCAGCTTTCCTGTCAAATTATCCCATCTTTTGGTGGTGGTGTTGACAGAGGTAATGGTGGTGGTTCTGGCTTTCTAACACTAGGATGGGAAAAAAAAGACCTCACTGAAGCAGAAAGCGTGATTGTAACAATGCAGAAATGAAAAACGATGCTCAGGGGCAAGTGTAATAGCTGAAAGGTGTTGTAACTCATTTATTGAAAATGACCAGGTTTCATGCTACCATCATCTGCTTAAAGGATTGCATTCAGTCCTCTTTGATAGCTTAGAAGCCTCTTTTTCTATATAATGTAATCTTTACAGGCAGCTGGTAGCGAATGCAGCATAGTGAGGGCAAGTGCTGAATACAAGATACATTTATGTCATAAGGTGAATTTCATACATTCTACTTGAAGCTGATCCATCAATCGCAAACCATGATCTGGTGTAGCTAAATGAGAGACCTCATTTTGCTGGTAGGGCGGCAGAATGGAAATCGTATCTATAGCCTGCAGCCCCAGAATAGTATTACAGTACCATGCACACATACACTTGTTGGGGACAAAGAGAACTGAGTAAATACTGCTAACTCATTCACTCTGACCTTCTATACAGGATACCTTGCCTTTATATTTAAAAAATACTCTAAAAGCATGTTTGCAGACACTTGGAAAGAAAAGGTGATCTGAAGAAAAACCGTCCACTATCTCATTTGCTAAATATCACTTCATTCCTTTAGTAAAACTTCTCTTCTCTCCCCCTCCCTCTCCATCATGTAAATTGGCAGTTGGTGATAGTAAGACTGGTGATTCCGTGGGAGCCTGAATTTTTCCATCTTGTTAGCCCCTGCTGATGGCTTTGGGGCAGTCCTCCATAAAATCTGTTGTTTCATAGCTGGCAGCTATCAGCTGGCTAGTTACTCCACCTGGAAGAAAGGATGTGGCAGCAATTTTCTGCAGGTCCTGGGGTATGAGAAGAGCAACCACAGGACAAAACTCTGGAGTGGCCCAGGCTGCAGATACAATAGGAACCAAGTTTTGTGTTGTGGAGCTCAGGACTTCTAGGTTAATAAATCCGAAACGCAGTGAGAGAATGTATTTGGTTCTGTGTGAGGCATGGACCTCTGAGAGGAGAGTGTCAATGGGATTTGCTAACAATGGTTTCCCTGTGAGCTGCCTAACATATGGGATTTTTTAACAGCAAGCAATCCTGAAAATCCTGACTATTTCAATTTATTAGCTTTTGAAAACATAGCTTGGCAGTCAGTGTTATTACACTGACACAAGCAGCAACTCTGTACCTAACACCAATTAGATGTCTGTGAAAGAGATTAAGGAAAATAAACAAAAATTCCTGCTACTCTAATTCACCGCTGTAAGTTTCGATCAGTTTCATAACCTCAGCTCTTTTTAGATGACCTGCAAATTTGAAACAAAAGAACATACGGCTATATTTATAAATCAAAAGAGTATATAACATCATGCCTGTGTCTAGACTCTCGTAGGTGTTGACCTCAATATATATGATCAAAACATAGTTTAAGAGAGCTGTAGTTAGCAAATGTGGTCAATGACAACCCACAAATGTTAGGTTAAGGATGCTAAGTGTATACTGGCCCCACATTTCTTGCAGTTTCTTCTCCTTTCAAACATTCAAATTAAAAAACTTAAATCTCTACTGACCAAGAACTTTGCATTTTATAAACAACACAATAAACAGTTTTATCTGTGCTTCAGTTGTGCAAGTACTGTCAAATATTTGCCATGATGACTGTAAAGCTTTCCTAAACAATATATTTTGTACCTAAGCATTTAGCTTTAAAGGGGTAATTACAAAGTAGAGCAATTATTTGCAAAGCAAACAAAAAAATAGCAGGCTACTTCATTTATTCTTTAGCTGTTTTCCCATAGTAATTAGGATAATCCACAAAATTACAAAACTACAAAAATATTTAAGCTTTTCAATTTCTAAAACTTGTTTCAGTTCCCAAGCACACATTAAAAAAAAAAAAAAACACTGAAAAATATGTATAAACAATAATTCCATTTGTGAAGCCCAGATCAGGTATATACTAGGGAAGGCACTTGAGAATATGCTACAGTTCCACTGTTTGTTAGCAAATGCCTCATTGCACACATAGATGTTTTCCTACATAAAGACGAACACTAAAATTATTTTAGATTCTCTCATAGATAGGGGAATAGATCATATTCCCCTCTCCAGATGTGGGATAACAGTCTCTAGCAGTGAAAACACTGCACGAGTGCATTTGTGGAAGTTCATAATCTGTCCCAAGTTACTTATCAAGCACTCTTAAATTTGATTCCAAAGACAGAGAGACGGGATACCATCTGGAAAAGGTGAGTTCAGTAGTCACATACCTAAAGAAAACCTCGGCCAGGAAAATGGGTCATTTAAAGCATCCTTGAGAAAACCACCTTTGTTCAGCAAGTTACAATGAGACAGAGACAGAAAGAAGGTGACCTGCACTGAATTCATGAGTGAGATAAATTCATTGCAGAATTCAAACACAGGGTAAAGGATGATTGCTTCCTATTAAAGAAACAATCTGCTCTGGGTCACAGTTGCCTTAGTAGGAAGCAATGATTTACCATGTAACAGGTCACCACAAAGAAGGCAGTGAGCTATTCTGTGTCCTTTGGGAAAAGAATAAGAAGAAAAGGGCATGAAATCAACGAGGGAAAACTCCTTTGGTTATGAGGAAAAGTTTCCTAAAAATAAAGAAAAATCTTCCTGAGAAACCTAATTACTAGAGAGAAAGTAATCCAATCCTGGAGAGCATGGTTTATATACACCTGAGCTGAGCTCAGCCAAGGGAAATTAGCAGGAAACCCATGAGATGTGTTAGGATTTTATGATCCAGGGGCTCCATCATGGCATTCACTTGCACTTTCTTCTACAGCATTTTGCCACAGCGGAGCCTGAAGGCAGGAAAAATGGCTGTGGGTATGTGACAGGAGGGAAATCCCCTTGGCTAGAGAGCTTTCTGCCGTACCCCCGTTTCCACAATAGTTCCAAGCCTAGTTCCCAGCATGACCTGAAACAGTTCTTCCAGATCTCCTCCTCTTTGAACAGTCCAACATTACAGGCATATTTCGTTTTCCCAGGCTACTTTTCCTTTTGGTGTGTAAAGTTATGCACTTTAGTGTTTGTAAAGCTTGATTATGCTATTATGAAGACACAGAGTTTAATTGCCTATGCACGCTGCTGACTCTCAAATCCATCTTGTCTCCCAATCTTAACTAAGAGCTTTTAATATATGAGGATGTTCCCAGAACTAGGAGCACACATAATTCCAAACAATGGTCCAGCTAGAAGGAGAGATAAGAGACTGAGATGTGCAGCTTTATCTGCCCTACTAGGTCTCACGCAAAACAGCACCACATGATGGTCAACTCCATCAAATACTGCCAACAGATCCAGCTACATTAGCATAGTAATTAGACTAAAAGTTTATAGCTAAAAGAAGACAGCCCACCAGAGCAATCAGCTTTGTCTCAGTGCAATATCTTCATCTAAAAAACCAGCTGTGAGAGTATTTTTGGCAGAAAACAGGCAATAACAGGCCCCTCTTGGTTATGCCCCCTCAAAAGCTATCTTTTGTTTTATATGTATCCCAACTTCTAGCTAAAGGGAAGTGTGTGATGAGCAGTGAAATTGCTTCCAAGTCTTAAGCTAGTCAGCATGCATCCCACATCCAGTATAGAACATTTGACCACATTTTCCTTAGATACCTTGTGGAGGTGCAAAAGCATAGGACAGTACTGACACTTGGCCCTATGTGAATCATTACACCATGACCAAACACTTGGGACTAATGCTCACATTAGATTTTTTTTTTTTTATCTGTAGTTCTCTTTCTGTCTCCTTCCTACTAGATAGTGTCCGGTTTTCAGTCTGCCTAGTCTTTATTTTCCACTCTCATTTGCCCTAGTCACTTCTCAGTAACTTTTTTTTTCGTGGTACATATGAATACCATAATGTCATAATTTGCTCAGTGTTTGAATCTAGGCTGTCAGAATGGGTTCAAAATACATCTATTGGTCCTAATAAGCAATGCAAACATTCATCATGTAGTACAATGCTGACACTGGCTAAGAGAACTCTGTACTGTTTCATTTCATTCAGTCCTCCCTTGTCTGTGCTTCAGGGCAGCTGCCAAACTGTCATGTCACTGTATTTCTGCTTTTTATTCCAGGTACTCTAGGATGGAAGAGGAACCAGAACACTGGAATTACATGTTTAATGGTATGGTGTCTTGTTTCAACAGATTGTGAATCATTTTGGAGGCACACTCAGTTTCACACATCAGTTTGTTTCTCTGTCGATTTATATAGACAGCTTGTCAACAGATGTTGAATCAGTGCAGAACCTTCCACTATCAAGAATGCTGTTGGGAGTAAGAGATTTTTGTTCATCTCACATTCAGGGGATGCACAGACACCAAAGCACAATATCCAGATTTAACTTCTCTGACATTTAGTAGTCATGTAAAAGATAGTAAAATTGCTCTAAGAAGGGTTTTGGTGGGGTTTTTTTTCAGTTTGTGTAATGCATAAGAGCAGTCAGTCATAGCTGATAAATACAGGCTCCACAGTAGGGATGGAGATGATTTGCTAATATCCCTTCAGTCAAAACTGAAAGACAAGCATGAGGAACATATCTTTCAAGATCTTTATGAATGCCTCTAAGGCATTTAAATCAAACAGTTAAAAAAAAATTGTGCTGAATGCCATGATACTGATAACTGAAACACCAAAGAAACTGTCTCCTAGCTAGGCACTCTAATACAATAGGCTATTATTTTCCAGGAGGTACCATAATCAAGCATTATTTGGCAGAACAAAGATAAATGTTTCTCCTTCTCTAGAACCAGATGAACTAGAAATTACAATGTTACATAGCTTTTACAAACACAGTTCAAAAGCACTGGAAAAACAGAGCTCTTTTGGAATTTTCTCATGAAAGTGATGAACGCTTTCAGAGGAACTTCCTCCTTGCTTTACAAACCGCATTTCAGCAGAAAGGCTTCTGATGCTAGTTGAGGACCTCGTTCATGTATTTGTGGTCTGTGATTCTGTGGTAGGGTAGCAGTCTTCAAACCTCATTTTTTAAGTGAGATGAGACATTTTTCGTTAAAGTGTAACCTTCTGATTTTTAGAGTGGCTATCCAGGAAGACAGCATAGGACAACTCACATAGGATTGGGATCACAGGAAGCCTGTCGTCCAAACTCCAGCACGTGACTGGGTCAGCCATGGGGTGAGGCCAGGTTGCTCCAGGCTTTATCCTGTCTTGTCTTGAAAACTTCCACATATGGAGCCTGCAAAACTGGAAATACTTCAATCTAAGATGTAAATGTATCATATAATAGCATGAGAACATACATACACCCAGCTCGCCCAGTGCTATGGCAGAGAGAGTAAAAGAAGGGGGGAGAATCTCAACCTTCCCATTTACACCTGTGGCTGGAAGCCCTCACCAGCATTTTAAATACAGAATGAATTCACTTCTTCAGAAAATCAATTTTCAGGACATCCTGAGGCATTTTCCAGCCTTTTTGCATTTGACAGGGTAGTAGCTGCCATTTGAAGAGCATTTTAGAACTAGAGTAAGATAACACAGTAACCTTCAGAAAAAAATATTGCAGCTACTGTTTTCTTTTGGCTGTCTTTTGAGACAGGAGCCCATTACAATAAAATAGCTTCACAGTTAACTCATTGAAGTGTTTAAGAGAACTTGGGTTTGTTTCTAGAGACTCCTTAAAAATGAAACTTTGTAAGAGCTGAAGAACAACAGACACTTTGAGATGCCTAATATTTTTGAATGAGCACAAAACTTGCTTTAAAAGGCTTTGATAATTACCCCAGCATGTCAGCTACTGAGGGAATGAATTTTACAAGTTGCTAGCAATTTTTTTAAAGAAACAAGCAAATGCCCCATAGCAATGCTTAGCAGAGGCAAATTTTAGCCTTCTAACTGAGAAAAGGAGCATGTTGTAGGTGGTATATTTCTAGCTAATTAGCTGAAAATTAAAAAAGCTCAAGGAAATAAAATGAAACTACTTGCTGAATGGTTTATGCCCTAGAGCAAAAGACACCTTCATAACAATAAAATGCTTTTAATCACCAAAAGTTTGTCTAATCGTTTCTACACTGATATACAACAGAAAGCACTGAAAACATGCCAGCATAGCCCATCACAAAATTCACTGCAGTAAACTATAATGGCACTTGGAATGAATTTGCCTAAACTAAAAAACCCTCTGAAAGTCTCATATTTCTTCTTTGGAAAAGGAGCAGGCCAAACAGCCACAATTTTACCACAGCTGCTACTTGAGTCATAGTTTTTATATGGAGTTTTTCTTTAAACATAAGAATCCCAACTTCTGACTCCTTGAACTGTGTGTATCTGTGTAGGTGGCTGAGCCAGCTTCAACAAAAACTTCAAAAAATGTCAAGCAGAAACCTGGGCTGTGTGGAAAGTTCAACAAGAGTGAGAGGTTTCTGAACAACTCACAGTAATGGCGCACACTATTTCTGTCCCACCTCTCGTCGGGGAACAGTCCCGAGCCCTCACGGACAGGGGATTGAGGGGGCTTACACACTCTGCACTAGCAGTCCACAGAGAAGCAGGTGTGAATGTGGCGAACTGTGACCTACCCTCCACACCAAACTTTCCTCCACAGCTGCCGCTGCTAAGCCAAGCCTAAAATCTACACAGAAAACATGCTTAAAGAGCCGAACTTAGTCTTACTTTGGAGTGAAGGTGGTTTTAGTTCAGCAAATTGACCTCTAATTTTTGGTAGGTTTCAGCTTCAGTTGTCTTGCTTCCCTACCTGCACTCCCTACTGTCACTCTGAGGAGGCACCGCCACCCAGCCTTGCCTCACCGCTCTCAGAAGATGACTCTGCTACTTTAACCATTGAGCTGCTTGTCTACTAGAAGTCATAGGAAACATGCAGAAACTTGCCAAGAATAGGGTTTCTGTGATGCAGGCGCTGGCTCTGTACCCACTCCACTGACACAGACAGACTGCCGCCACTCTTTTGTAATTTGTTTTTTTTTTTTTGCTACATGTCAGGCTTCAGAAGGTGCTGAGTACATTTACGTAGCTGATGAGCTTCCTAATCCAGTGTCTAATTTCACCTGCATGTTGAATTTTTAATCTTGTAAAGATTCTTAAACCAATAGCTGGAATATGCCCTCTGCACTGGAAGAACCTGTGGTAGAAAAAGAATTATATAAGCTGAATGCATGGCAGGTTTTTTTTATTAAGTTGTAAACCAAGACTTGGCTTTATCCCAAAGCAATTAAGTTATTCCTTTTACTAAAAAAAAAGCAAAACCAACAAAAAAAAAAAACCCAAAAAACCCAAACAAAACCAAAAAACCCAAGATATTTGATCTTTTCATTGTTATATATAACTTTAATCAGTTGATGAGTACAGCCTGAGTAGATCAATCTGAAGAAATATGTTTGCAGCATGTACTTATTGAGTGAAATTAAATCTACAACACTCAGAAGATTAATCTGTATACCCTTATTAGAAGCTTCAGTGACCTTCATTACAGTCTTCCAAGCATATTACCTCAGGAAACTAAAATTCAGTAGGTATGTTGTTTCTCTGTAAAATCTCACTGGCCATCGTGGACTCCTAGATCTCTCTGTAAAATCTCACTGGCCATCGTGGACTCCTAGATCTGTAATTTAAACCCGAGGTTGCTTTTTTTTATTAGGGCATATGGTTATCACAGTATCACATGCCTGCCAGGTTGTCTGAAAGGGGAAACATGCTGAACTCTTGTGAAATAGTAAGCAATCAGCATATTCTGCTGGTAAACCTATTTCACTGCCTCCTTCCTCCCCTTTTATTTCTACCAGGGAGCCAGACAAGCTACAGGTGTGAGGGATAGTCTTTCCTCACCAGAACTTTAAAAGTGGATCCATGGTTGGCTGTAATGGTAAAGAAGGAAAAAGTCTTTGCTCCCTGGGTCTGCTCTAAGCTGCTGGCCTCTATAACAAACTGTGATGAGGGAGATCCTAAAGTGAGATAAAAGAGACAAAATGTATAGCACCACTGTGATGGTATGTGTACTCACACAACCCAAATTTAGCAGGAGCAGGATGGCTTAGTGCTTGGATTGGAAATCCATAGGGAATATCCCAGTGTACAGGTCTTGGCTGCCTATGGCTTCTGTGGATCCTGGAGCCCTTTTCAATGAACACATGTTATCCCCAATGTCTAAACTCTGCTTAGTTAAGCTGCCCTGGAAATCAGAGCAGCACTTAACTCTCTACTGCCTGGTCTGAAACACTGTCTTGAGCTGTTTGGCGATGTTCGGTGGCTGCGCTTCACCGGCTGGAGAAGTGATCCCTGTGAGCTGTCTGTAATGGCGTGTGAGATGATTTGAGACCTGTTAGGGTAAAAGATGTACAGACATGGAGCGTTATATCACTGTTATTCCGAGAAAGGCCTTATCCCTAACTGAGTGATGGGGCAGTGACTCAGCGAGCATTACAGAAGTAAGAGCTGGGGTAATTCTAGTGACGTAGCACTGCTGCAAAGTGCCTAAAGGGGAGAGAGACGGATAGAAGTGGTTTGAGCACGGCTCTGGAAAGTCAGGACTCCTCTATGCTCACCTCATCTTTGCAAGGTCTTCCTTGAAGAAACATAAGCGAAGCAATGTGCCCGTTAAAGTGAGGTAATGTCATTTATCTCCATAGCTGGTCTATTGTCACAATAAGCTGCTCATGTTCACAAGGCACGTAGGAAGTGCTAATAGGCGCTAATTAAATATTTTTCGCTCTCACCCCGTTTCCCACAGACGGCAATAAAGTTTTTGACGCTACCGGTTGTAGCAGCTGATGACAGCTACGACTCGCCTCTCCACCTGGCAGCCCGGATACCTTTGTTTGCTAGCGCCGGGCGAGCCTGTCTCTGGATGTGTAACCGCAAACAAAACCTGCCAGCAGAGCTCAGCCCCAAGAGCCGGGAGGGGAGCAGGGCTCCCCCCGCAACGACATCGGCGGGGCGGGCGAGAAAAGGCTGCACGCACTTGCTCCCGCGAGGATCCACTCGCCTGGCACTGCGTGGGTGGTTGCGGAGGGGGACGGGTGTCCCGTCTAGGCGTGGACCCCTCCCTCCTCAACCCGCCCGGTCCTAAAGTTTTGCGGTGAAACTTTGCGTGTGGGAGCCTCACGAGAGCGGCGGGGTAGGTAAGGGGTTGCGGTGTCCCCCATCCGCGGGTGGGTGGGCTTGCTGCGGGATTTCCCCCTCATCACCGCCCACCTCCGGGAGTTTCACCGGCGGGAGGAGCGGGCGGAGGCGGCGCGGCCGGGGAGGCGGTAGGTGGAGGGCGGAGCGCCCCGAGGAGAGGGGGGTGGGCCTGGGGGGGAGACCTCGCTTCCTCTGTTCTGCTTTGCCCCGGCGCGGGAGCAGCAATGGGCTCTGAGCCTCTGCGCTCGGCCGCCGAGGGTCGTCTCTGCTAGGGGAGCGGGAAGTGGGGGGGGGGGCCTCAGAAGTTGAGGGGAGCGGTGAGCCTCCCGTGCAGGGCTTCCCAGAGGGGACCAACTTT
Source organism: Chlamydotis macqueenii (assembly GCF_036417535.1). Taxonomy (NCBI): domain Eukaryota; kingdom Metazoa; phylum Chordata; class Aves; order Otidiformes; family Otididae; genus Chlamydotis; species Chlamydotis macqueenii. Next base: position 115,433,373 of record NC_141557.1, on the reverse strand, counting down.
TCTGTTGACTCCTCACAACACCCCCGCCCCCCCCGCCCGACGATCGCCACACAACGGGCATCGGGCACGTCTCCAAGATTAAAATAAATAAATAAATAAATAAATAAAAAATCGGCTCGTGTTGCCGGTGCGTTTTCGAGCGGCAGGGTGAATGCCTGGGGCAGACTGCAAGTCTGCTTGGCATGCCGATAGCACCTCGGTTCGCTGCAGTCAATAAACAAGATCGTGTAATTTCTCCAGTTTAAAAAAAAAGGCGAGGTCTTGCTCTGACACAGACCTTTTGCTGATCTCCCCCATCCTAAGAGGGGGAAGAAAGTCTACCTCCACTTCTGCTAGAAGACTGAGAGCCATCAGGTTGCTGTCTCCTGATCCCTGTTTCTGTTCCGCTTCCCAAAACCCAGGTGACTTCCACGGGACTGCTTTCTGACTTCAGGACGTGCTTCGTCCAGGTAAGGGCTAAGCATGCTGAACCTGTCCTTGTCTGCTAAGGGGCGATGGGGTCCCCCAGTCCTAACTGGGAACTGTTAAGAAGAATAATAATGCTTTTTCCTTTTTGAAGCAAGATGTCCTGCTGATGTATAATGAAACCCTCGGTATTGAATATTCTGGTAAACTGGTGAAGATTCAAACCCAACACTTCCAGTACTGGACTGCCTTCTCTGTTCTCTTTAAGCAAGCAAAACTTTTCATGAGGCTGATGTGTTAGCTTATGTACTCATGGGTAGGACAACTCTGCCTTTATCTGTTGTTAACACAAACATAACTTTTGTTTGTTTTCTTATAAAGAATAAATATTAGAACTGCAGCTTTAAATTAACCTACAAGTGGCTGAGGGTTGCTGGGTGGATTAAACTAATACGGTCTGAAGTTCAATAGGATTTATGGTTGAGGAGCAGGACCAGGTAAGTGGTTGTATTTGTGCGTGTTCTCAGAAGCAATGCAGGTGCTATGGACTGCTTTAAGTCATCTGGCACAATTCCTATGGAAAGACTTAATGGCATCAGAAACCAATATATGCGTCACTAGTAAAATGAGTCTTGTTTACATCCATTGCTTCATTAAGAGGAATTTTTTTCTTTGGAAATATATTGAGAGGATAATGAGGAGCTAGTGACTTTAATAGATAAAAATGTCCAAATCAAATGGAAAATGTATTTTCTTTGCCACACTATTAATTTTCTATAGGATGTTGTATGCTATTAAGTGCATTAATAACAAAACATAATTGCTATAACAATGTTGTGGTCTGCTATGTAACAAGGGAGAGTGAAGTAGAAAAATGTTAAATATGTGCAACTTGGCTGGGTGGGAAGTTGTTTCGGAGATCTTGATGTTCGGAATTTCCTGATTGCTCTTGAAATTTAAAATTCTTAAGCTCTGTTTTTTTTTAAAGGGGCTTTATTGTTTCAGAATTTTCAGTGGGTGAGGGAAGGATGCTCACTTTGTTTAAACAGCTCTCTCCTTTGAAAAGAAGTCCCTAGGTATTTCATACAAAATATTTCATTATTTTTGTCTTACAGAACTCTAACAAAATTCTCTTAACTTGATTTGCAAAGTTGGTAGGTAGTAATCTTCTGTTATTGCCAGTGATAAAAGTTGTGCAGGCCAGATGGTGTCTTCAGTCACACTTCAACACAACCTTTGTATAAGCGACTGTTCAGGTGAAGGAGGTGTCAGCTGAGTCCTGCTGAGGTGCCAGTATTACTGAAATCTGGAATAAAACTCCTTAAAAGCAATGAGAAGTTAAGAAGCAGGTACTCCTTTATTGCAGCGCTGGGCGCATGGGGGATCGCTCCTCCTAGCGTGCACACCGGTCTGGAAATCTGAACAGAATATATTTAGTGATTTCATGCATAATCATTAATAATTCCCAGAATGCTAATACATAATCATTAGTTTTCCTAGAAATCATTATAATATTCCCCACCCACTTGTGCATGCTCAGTCTTTTGAGTCGAGGGTCTTCTGGTGGTCTTGGGGGTCGTTGGAGTGCCCCCTCCTCAAATTTGCTGGTGGAACCCCTCTTTAAAATCTCCATATATGGTCTTGAGAACAGGTTGCATTGCTCCTTGATTTTCTGGCTCCAAAATGATGCCTCAGGGCCTATTTCCACAGCTGGTGTTTGAGGCCTACCTTTGTTCTACCACCTTTCTTAATTACCTCAGACATGCTAGGCTAACTTCTAACAAACGAGATGTTATAATAGTCTAAGACTCCTCGTTCCCTCTAAGGACAAATCAGTTTCATATAAAATGTAACCTATGTGGCTACAGTTCTACAGTTAGCAAGAATCACCTCATATTGATATTTAATTTTCAACATTTATGTCATGTAATACCAGTGGGCCTGGATGCTGGGCATGCCATCTTCTTTGGCACCACGTAGTAAAATACTGTCTGTCATGGTGTGAGAGAGAAACTCATCACTGTGCTGCCCTGTAGTCAGCCCCTATAGTGAGTCCTGCCAGATCGTTAACTGTTCCCCCCAGCCCCAGCAGTAGATTCCTATGGACAGAAGGGCTACATCATGGGAATTGCAGTTTGGGTGTTTTTTTTCGCTCAGCAGTTTATCTTGATCTGGTTATATACTTAATTCAAATTTCTGTACGGACTTTGACTTCACCCAGCCGTAATACTCAGCATAACACGCTGGAGAGAGAAAATAGCAAATATTGTATATTTATTCCTAGAAACCATTGGAATAAACCAGAATGAAGAGTAGCACTGCCTAATATAAGGAGCTGTGCCTTGCAGTAGTTGTTGTGAAGCTAGAAAGTTGAGACATGGACAGTAGAAAGGTGATCCTGGAAAATCACCTATGCGTGAAGTAGAACACAAGCTCACACATGAGAAGTGAGGAAGGAGGGGGAAGTGAGAAGATATCCTTACCTTAAAGTGAGAAGATACCCTTACCTCCTTCCGATGACTGAGCTGAAAGTAGCCTGGGCCAGCATCCAGCAGGACATTCCTTGGTGCAAAATTTTCTTGCCATGATACTCCAGTGGAGGCATCAGAAAATGTATTGCTTCTTGGGTAAGGAAGGAAGAACAAAAGGTGTATGGAGTTGCAGTAGCCTTCTGTGCCCTTTTTCTCGTTTTGCTTTCATTAATTCCGTTTTGTCTAAGGAGATGTTGAGCAGGTGGGAATTTGTGGTAACCCACAGTAATATGAATGCTTTGACCATTATAAAAACCATCTGTTTTTTTTTCATCAGTATTCTGCTGGCTAACCACTCATCTTGATAATCTTTTTTTTTTCAGGTGACAAAAAAAAAAGGTGGAAAGGAATTAAAAAGAAATGTTTCTAAATAGTTTGAGACAATCTAATATTTTGCTTTTGTAGGTTTTTGATTTTGGAACTAGGTGATGGTGAGGGTAATAGTGGCGATGAAATCTGAAGTTAGCTAAACATCCTGCAACCAGATGCCATTGGTTTTCTGTGGTCTGGAATAAGAAGCAGCCAGGAATGGTACCTGAGGGCAGGAGGTGCCTCTCCTCAGCCACAGGTGTATTTGCTTGCCAGGAAGAGAAAGGTGGATGAGGTACTGAAGTGAGGAATCATGCCAAAAGCAGGAGATGCACTCTTCCCCATTTTTGAGTGGCTGTGCTATTTCAGTTGCTTTTGTTGGCCTTATACAGGAATGTGCTTCTTTCAACTGAACTCAAAACACAATGGGGAAAAATGCAAGGATTTTACATTAATGGAATGTGGATTCCTGAAACTCTTAAATTTGACAATGGAATTAAACAATTTGGCTTCAGAAGTGAGTGATTATAAACTTGTCAAGTTTCTAAGTTTTTACTGCAAAGGAGTCTATGTTGTAATCCAAGGCATGTAGTGTTTTTGTCTGCCGAATTAACTGTTTCTGCATGGTGAATAAGAACAATATGTAGTAATCTCTCTCCAATACTTGAAAGGACTTAAAATTTTGGGGTGCATGGGTCACTATGACATTTTCTGTGAAGACTTGAGTTGAAATGGATGGGGCATTGGGGTTGTTACTTCCAAAAGAGATGAGGGGGAGGTTGGTCTAAAGAAAGAATCTCATTCGGGATAGGTGAGAGGGACACAGCAGTTTCTTAGGCTACATTAGTTTCCTGTAGCAAGCCTCCTATTCAGCAGGATGGTCAAACTGTCACCCAGTTGAGCCACGTTGCCCAGAACTGGCAGCAAAGAAAGCTTAATAGGGATGCTGAACCTCTGTCTGGGTACGGCTGATCTCTTTTGAAAACACTTAGGTTTAAAGTAATTGCTTCTTGGCTCTTCCTTCACAGCCACAAGAGAACATTCATCTTGATTAAAGAATATTTGCAGGTATTTCCTCTTTGCCAGGATGAGTGGGTGTTAACCATGACCATTGCTTTTTAATACTAAAAGAGCAAATTTGTCAGTGTTGTGCAGCCATTTTTCAAGTTATACTGGAAAACTCGTAGACACAGACTTTTTTAAATGACACTATCATTTTTTCATATGTAGGTTACAAATCACTATGTTAAATAAATTAAAATACTTTTTCAAGCTGAAAAGCCTTTAAAAATCTTACAAGGTAGCAGAATAGCTTCAGATTTTGGATTGGTTTGATGTATTTAGAGTCTCACCTGTTCTAAAGTAAGTAGTCTTAATTAAAACTAATGTTACTCTTGTTTAAAAATAATCTTAAAACTTAGGCAACACATAAACAAAGAATACAGTTTCATATAAATGAAATTTAAATAAATTAAACTAATTGCAAGCAGCATGAAAACTCTTGATACAGAGATAGTTGTAGTGACTGTGATGGTGGAGTAAATTTGCTTTAGGGTGTGTTTGTTAGTTTTAAAAAAAAAATGCACCTTGAACTGCTGTTTTCTTTTAGGAACTTTGATCCACTTAAAACTGAAACTGCCCGAGCAGAAAAACATCTGTTCTCTTATTCACAGGATTAAATTGCTTGGAAGTGCTCCTGATGTGACTGTGCATCCAACATGATGATGATGCAGGGCTTGTAGATGGTGCTGCACACAACTGTGGCGGTGTTTGGGCAAGGGCAGCTGTGTGACCTGTGCCATCGTGTGTCACGGTTTCATGCGATGGCTGGTATTGCTGAAGGGGAAAAACCATTGGCGCTGTTCCTTGGGTAGATCCTTTGTAGGTTGTAGTTTGATTAAATCAGTGTTTGCCCACTTCCTTTGGCAGTAGGGTTCTGATTCCTTTATTTCTGGATCAGTTTTTAGCTTTCTGAATGTTGCTGTGCACGTAGGTGAGGCCTTGGAGTGATGGCAGGGGCAGGGCAGTCAGGGATGGTGAGAACAAGTGGCTGGCAAGAGCAGCAGCACCAGCCTACGCGTGTTGGACATGTTAATGGAGATGTGGTGTGAGATGCTGAAAGCAAAGTATTGCCCGTGTGGCCCAAGAAAGCATTTTTTGCCCACCTAAGGATATTTATTTTCAGAAAGAAGGGCTGAAAACAGGACAGTTGCCTGTAGTCAGAGACGGAAACAGGTGATAAAACAACAGAAGTGGTGTTATGTGGAAACATGCGAGCATGCACTGCGTGTGTGTCTGGATTGCTTGGTTTTTATTATAAGAGAAAAAGTTATGAATCCAAAACAGCTTTTCCAAAAGAAACTGGTTCCTGCTTTCTCATACCTGCAATTTAATTTGTTTCTTTCAAAGATACTCATTCAGACTTGCATGTCTTATTCTGGATTTTTTTTTTTTTTTTTTTTTTCCTAATCCAGATGCTGTCAATGTCCTGTTACATGAACAACACAGCTTTTGTCTGGGGGAAAACAGAAGAGGTTTGTATTCATTGGTCCTTTGACTGATGGTTCTTGAAGCATTGCTTATGCTGGGAAGCTTCTGCCTCAGCAGCAGAGTGATTTCTGCAGACATGCAAACAGTGCATTTGCTGCGGGACTGAAGTTAGGTGCAAAGACTGGGAGCAAAGACCTAAGTAAACCTTTTAGGGTAGATAAGGAAGACTGCAAATCTGAGAACGCTGAGGGCACTGTAGAAAAAGGAGCAGGCGATAACAGCTAAAGAAAAGCTGGCTCAAAGGAGGCTCCCCTACCCACACCCGTGAAAAAGGCATTTAGCAGAGAATTCCTCACGCATTTTCCTTGCTTTTGCCCAGTTTTCACTGCTTCCTTCCAGTCCTGTCCATCATCACAGTAGCTGCAAACAGGTACATGTGTATAACGTGTAGGAGATTCCATCTCTGCAGGATCAAGGCAGAAAAAAACTAGATGGAGTAAAGCACCTACTCACCCCCCTTCCGTGTTCCAGGTTCAAACCAGATACTTCGTGACTCATACAAAAAGACTTCAGACAGAACATTTACATTCTGTTAATGTCTAGCTATCTGTCTTCTACAGGACAATTACGTATAAAATGGTTAATATTTAAACTCTGATTTACATTTTCTGCAGGCAAGTTTGTGCCTCACAGAGAACTGTATAATTTTAATGTCACAGAATTGTAGAAAAAAATTCTTAAAGTTCTGAGCACAGCTTTGTTGTTACTTTTTTCATTCAACAGCTAGTTTTAATGGGAGTTCCTGCTAACTCTTATGTGTATGTGTATTTTTAGAAATTCAGCAATTATAAATGTAACAGTCTTGAGTTATTTAAAAATACACACTTGTGGAACATGCAGTACTTTTACGTTTCAGAATAACTGTTAAATGCCTGCATTTTCTTTTTCTGTTTATTTGGATGCACATGTACTTTAGCTCTGTTCTTCTAACAGATTTCTCTTTCAAATATTTTTCAGTAGGCTGTCTTCCTTTAAAAGCTTGAGTTTTTCTTTGCGTTCTTTGTGGTAGTTTACCAGACATTTCTATCAGATGCTCACTTACAAGGCTGTCCATTGTGTTGAATGTCAACACTTTTTTTTTTTTTCTTTTGCTGTGCAGGCCATTTTCAACAGCTGCTCTTCAGCTTCTAGTAATGCACTTTCTAAGTGAACGTGTTCTGATTCAGGTTGAGGAGTTGGGGTTTTTTCATGATCCACAGTATCTTCTATGTTCTGTTATAATAAACTTAATTTTATGGCCCCTTTGTGGCAGATGCAGAGTATCAGGGAAATTACTTCCTTTTTCTGGGCCCTCTGCTGTGTAAGAAAGTAATCTTTTTGATAAGGTTTTACATTTTATCTCATTTCCATTGAACTTACTGGCAAGAACTGGGTTCTTGACGAGTTCTTCCATGCTGCAAAATGGTTCAGAAAAAAGATGAGCCATTAATTCCCTTTCTGCTGCATTACTGATACTGTGTTATGCTGATGTTCTCTAACCCCGCAAAACTCAACTTTGATTCATGTTGGAGGGTAAACTTCAGCGTATGACTCCCCAAAGTGTAGGGTAAACAGATGCGGAGGCACTGGGAGAGGAGTTGTATTGTGGGGGTGACTGGAGGCATCATTCCTCGGTCACGCAGTCCAGAGGCAGAGGCGCTGGGTTGCCCATCACAGGGTGGGTGGCAGCACTGGGGTGCAACCTGGCCACCTGGAGAGGGGCCTCCATCTGCCGCTGTAGCTTCTCACCTGTGATGGCTGGTGGACAGTGGTGTACTGGTGTGACAGCTGGGCATCTTGGTTGGAGTGTCACCTCCCTCCATTATGGCCGCTGGCGATGTTCAGCAGTGTGGAGGTGAAATGATCTCTGCAGCCACTTTGAGAAATGCTTCTGCTTGAAACTCATCCAGGGCTGGAAAGATTATCGAGATCATGAACACAAATCTAAGCATTGAAATAAATAGCTTGTAAGAGCTCGGGTTTGTTTATAATATGCTGTTTACACAGTCTCTGGTGAAGAATAAAAATGTAACATAAGAACTAGCTCCATCTCTCTTGTTATTCCAGGTTGGTGTCTCAGGGGAGGATACTGAAGAAGATGCAGGCACACTGAAAACTTCAGAAAAGTGAGCCATGTGTCCTTCTGAAAGCTGAAAAGTAGCCCTCTGATAGGGTCATGAACCTAAGACAAGTCTTTGTGTCTCTACTGATGTTTGGAGTAGCTGGTCTACTCCTCTTCATGTATCTGCAAGCTTGGATTGAAGAACAACATACAGGTACAGTAGGCTTTCTCTCTTCTCTTTTAAGTGTAATTGCATCCATTACTTAAAACATGATTGTGAAGTCAAAATACATGTGGACAGCTGAGGGGAGTCCCTCTGTTTGGCAGTAGAATGGCATTGAAACCAGATTTGTTTTAATTGCTATACTTCATTTAAGCATTAAGAAATTTCTTGAGCCACAGGAAAAGATGCCCCCAGTTACCTAATCTTATTGGATCAGCTTCATTTGCAAAAGCAAGTGTTGCAAAAGCATATTGTGCATGTGTGAAGCCAAGCAAGTCCAATTTAGAAATCATTCTGTATGCTGATTTTCTGTGGGTTTTGCACATCTTATTTTGTGTCTTGTACACAAAAGTGGTTGTCTAAGCAACAATGCTTAAGTGGAATCGTCCTATCCCATTTTTTGTTGTTTGTTTGAGACAGTTAGATATTGGACTTACAAGACTTTTTCATATATAGCATCAGAGTCATATTGCAACTTCGCGTAATTCTGTGTTAACGTTGTCTTGGGATTACACTTCTGAGTTGAATTCTGTTGTTCCCCGTTTGCCATATTTTGATTTGCATCACGAGTTGATCTAGATTCCTTTATGGATTAAACTAAAGCAGGCTATTTACCCCAACCTCTGGTGGGCGCTTAGTTCACAAGACCATTCTAGAGTCAGTCTGAAGTAAACTCCCCCTGAAATGTGTGTAGGGTGGATGTTGGTAAGGTCCTCAACGCCCACTATTTTGTTCTGTAGATCCACTTCAGTTGTGCTGTGTTACTTGATGGCATATCCTTGATGTTAGTTGTATACTTGTTTTGGGAGTTTTTTATTTTCTTAGTTTTTTAGGTTTCCTTGTTTTTTAGGTTTTTTTTTCCCCATTAACAATATGGAATGTTCCCAACCTGTTAGGAAGTCCTGATTTTTATGTCCTCTTGTCTCTATTGCTTGGCTTCCATTTCCTCTGTAAGACTCTTATTTTATAGTATGCTGGTACCATTGTGAAGAAATACATCTGTAAAACCTCATAAATCTTCCGCTGTATTGATCTGTGCTTTTATTCTATATGAGCTGCTAGGCGCAGATGTTTTAAAGAGCAGAAGTGGTGGTGGTGAGAGGGAATCTAGTGCATTATTCCTGCAATTTGTTGACACTGACCTTGAGGTTGGTTTGGTTGGGGTTTTTTTTTTGGTTGTTTTTTTTTTTTGGTTGTTTTGGTTTGGTTTTTTTTTTTTCCCCCAACTAAGTGCAATGATCACAGCATTAATTTCAGCTGGTCCAAGGTATTTACAAGCTTGTATTAACAAAATTGTTGAAAGAGGTAGTACAGACTACCTCTGGAAAGGTTCCCTTGTAATCAACTGTTGACACAAGGGTGCTGGCAGAAGCAGAGCGCTGTGGGGGCAGCCTTCCCTGAAAATCCCTGCTGTTGTCAGGAATGTTAAGGGCAGATACCCTTGCTTTCAAGGTAGTTCAGGAATGTAGATGATGACTGTAGATTATTGATTTGTTTACTTGCTGACATTCTTCACATGCCTGGCATCTTTTCTTGTGCTTTAATTAACCTTTCTTTCCTTGCAGTGCTCCTTGTTGCTATTTCTCACTGTGGTTTTTTTTTCCATTCTTTTCTTTTGTCTGTATGTATCTACCATTAAAAAGAAACAGGAAAAATATATTAAAAAGGGAATTAGAACATACTGTGTTCTTTTGGGCACGCAGATGCTTTCTTTGGGGTTTTCTCTTTGATGTATTGCTATAATCTTCTTCAGGAGAGAGACTTTCCCTTGTACACATAAGTAATTTCCATAATAAAATGGAAGCTATCGGAGAATAACAGAATGGTTAGTGAGCTTAAAGTGTGACTGCAGTTTTGAGTGCCCTTTTATCTCACTGGACCGCTGTTGTGACAGCACAAGATCCACAAAAATGAATTTTGGCATTCTCTACAGTCATTAGGTTATGCATGTCAGGAAGAGCATGGAGAAAATAGTTCTTTGGTGTCTGCTCTTGCCTCTCATTCCAATTTAAGATGTAGAGAGCCGTTCTTTTTTTTTCTTTTTATTTCAAACACCTGTATTTCCTCTAAACCTTCTGCAGCTCAGTTTTCTAATTTTCTCCCCCTGCTTAAGAGTCGATACAGAATAAAACATATTTGCATATTCACAATATACTTTAGTTTAGTTACAGGCATTTTGCACTCTTCTTTTCTCTTCTGCTGTTTTTCATGTTGCCATGTGTTGTGCACTGTGGCTTTTTGGGGCATGAGCTGTGTCTGGAGAATCCCAGACTGACAAGTATCTTTACAAGGATTGTATGTGCTCCTTTAATTGTATCACTAGTTCCACGGCTGTAAGACAGCTACGTTTAATCTGCAAGTGGCTGAGCATGTGATTTAATGTTCTATTAAGAAATGGAAAGCGTGCCTCGTGCTTCTCAACCACCATGCTATGAGCCAAGTAGAGACAAGTGTTTGTTGTAGGCAGAACTATTTTTATCTTCCACGGTGCCCTGCTTGAGACCTACAACATTCATGTTTGCGTTTAGTCGCTGAAGGATGGAAAGTTGGCTGTGTTTGAGTTTAGGGAAGTATCTGTTTCGCACCAGTGAGGTGCTGCTGCTTACCACTCTATTCTGCTGAATATCTGACTTGGAGCCTTTATAAATCACAATCACTGGAAGAGATACTGTGTTTTACTAGATTGTTGTTCAGAATGTTCACACTGATTTCTTAGGCTCTCCTAGCTGTGGTGTGAATGATTCCCAATCAGATGTAGATTATGTGGAGAATTGGAGAATTGTATGGTAATACCCTGTTCCTTATTCTGTTTGTCTGTACTACTGTATCAAAATCAGACTATTTATTTTGATACTCACCATTTCTCTCTCTCACTGTTCATAACTTTTCATGCTAGACCTAATGCCACTTTTCCTTCATAGTTTGACTTCTTTCTCTGTTTTTCTCTTCTTTCTACTTGCTCTTCACATCTCTGAGATGTCTACTGTGAATTGATTCCTCTGTTTGTCTTCTTTTCCTCTAGACTTGATCTTCTCTAAGCATGTTTTTTTTTTTTTTCTGATTTACTTTTGCAAACTTCCCTCATCACTCAAATGTATCCAGCACAGCAACACTTTCACTAATCTTTCATCCTGTCCATCTACTTCAGATGCACCCGCAGGCTCAGCAGCTGGATGTGTCTCTCAGCATTGCCGTGTATTCTGCTCCCTCCCACTGTGCTTGCACTCTTCAGATTATTTCTTGTCGTGCTCATCATCCCTATACCTTAAAAAAAAGATAAAAATCTTTCACCTAGAGATGTCTAAGGAACAGCTGCTAGCTACATGGTGGTCCTTTCTGACGGCTTTTCAGAGACATTAGCAGACTCGGAGAACAGGCGAGTTTCTTGGTTTGGCTCTGTGCATGGAGTGTATAAAGACAGGATGATGTATTCTTACACAGATGTAGCAGAACCCTTCTGTTGGGTGACTTCAGTTCACCTCAGTGGAGTAGTGAGGAACAGACTTGTCGAACAGTCTGACATGGGTGTCAATGCATACAGACTTTATCTGGCTGAAAACTTCATTGACATCAGCATTGGTAGTGAACTGTATATGGAGCACTTCAAGTTCTCCATATGTAAATATAATCACTTTATGTATAAATATGTATACGTAGATGAAGGTCGATGTGAATTTAACTAAATCCTGCACCTTTACTTGACAGTTCTCTGTCTAGTCTTGTGTTCTTCAGTGAAAGCATCAAATATTGTGGCACCGATTAAAAACAAATTACTACTCATTACATGCTTAGTAATTTCCAGCACTGTTAATCTTATACAAGGGAAGCAAACTGCTGGGTGTTTCAGAGTTGATGTTAGGTTTTATACCATGAATCACCTGAATTAGGGGAGTGTGGGGTGTAAGGGACACTTGCATTTTAATCCTGCTGTGATATAGGTGTGAATTGGAGTTTTAAGTTAGGGATTCTAATTTTGTGCTTTATAACTCTTCTTTTTGGGGAGGGGCTGATATGATTTAGTGTGACTCATTACTACAAAATAATCTGAGAATATCTTTGTGAATAGATCTGTATGCTGGGCTTTTTTTTTGGTGGGGTTTTGTTGTGGCTCTTTGTTTTTTGTCGGTTTTCTTCTCTTAAAAGTCCTTTTTTTTTGTGAAGTATGCCTAGTAAATTCATGATTATCAAGGACTACTTCAGTGTTTCATGGAGTGCACTATGATCACTAATTAATGTGGAGAAGGCTGCACTGCCTCTGTCCTCCCATAGATACCTGAGGGTGGGAGAGTCTGCCTCTTCTCTCTCCCAGCAGCTTTGTATCTCACTTTCAGGATACTGGGGTTTTTCTGCATGCTTTCTCCTCCTTTTGCCGGGTACCAGTTTTGTAGTAGCCTGTGGGTGCCCAGGCATCCTTCTGCAGCCTGTGTGCTTTCCTGCAGGTTTGTGCATCCAGCTCCTGAATAGCTTCATCACACAGATCTCATACCCATTCCTCGGGCCACAGGTCTTGGTTTTTTTTGTGAATAATCAGAATAAAAATTCAGTTAAAAGTCTCATTTTAAGAAAAGTTTGAAGTTCTATAAACTGGCATGAGCTTTATCAATTTAGTCTACTGTTGCTGTAGCCATCCAGGCTGTATCCATACTACTTGACATAAGCAGGTGGGCTTTTTTCCCTGCTTTGCCACACTTGGTAATCCAAGTAGATCTCTTGGGTCCTTTGGTAACCTGGTGAGATATTTTGAGTCCGTGGAGCCTTCTTCCTTATCTTCACACTCTAAGTAGGAAATGAATGCATGCATACACATGGTAATATTTAGTCTTTGCTCTTTGTGTGGGTTGATTTTTATTAAACCTTGCCTAAATAGAGCAACATTCATGTTCACATGCAATTAATCACAAGGCAATTGTTTACACAGAAGTCATAGTTTTTCCAGACAGTCTTCATTAAATACAATAAACCAATACATTTCTAGAAACCAGGTTTGTAAATACAGGGAAAAAATGGCACTACTCAATAATGGTTATTAATCATGAATACTTTAGTTCTTCTAGGAACTTTGAAATATTTCTGTTGTAGAAATCTTGAGTAGCTTATGGGAGTCTTGTGAATTTGGCTGGAGAATGCCACTGGTATGGCAAAGCAAATTTTCCTGGTTTACAATGCCTAACTATTACTGTTGGGCTGTTCTAATGAGGCTGGGTGTGTTCAGGTTTCACCCTTCTGGTCAGAATATGTGGTTTTCTCCGTGTAAAGTGGTTTTGTTTCTTTGGTTTTTTGATTTTGTGGTTTGTTTTTTTTTTAAAAAAAAATCTGCCTTGTTATTGGTTTGAAGTGCAAAAGAAAGAGAATTTAGGAGGATCAGTAAATGCTGCTTGATGAGAAGTTATAGAGCTGTTGAAGTTCTGGAAATACTACAAGATTTTATTAGGTGAATTTCACCATATAACATAGAATGGATTCCCTTTCCCCCTCCGCCCCCTTTAAGTGGATGCAAGCTGCACAGAGAGAATAGTTGTCTTTGCACAAAAAAAAAATTATGTTAAGAAACAGGTAGAGACTGTTACTTTGTTAACCATAATAATCTAAAACCACAAGTAAAAGCTAACTATAAGAAATGATGGTTTTCAGAGTTAGTGATTGTGGAGTCTCGTCCTATCTTCACCAGTCACAAAACCCAGAAGCTTTAAAAGAAAGAAGTTAAAATTTCATATTGCTGCACATAACATTTAAGGCTGTATTTATCTGTTTGTGAGGAAGTTCTTCCTAGGTCTTGATGTTTAGTACCCCTCAATCTTGCATCTCATTTGTTTGAGTTTTATCATTCCTATGACAAACTAAATTCCTGCCATGCTGTTTTCTTGAGGCTATTGTGGAAGAGTGTTTCTGAGCTGGTGATATGTTTTAATCCTTTGGTATTTACTTCCCACGTACCAGTGGTATGAAAGAAACTGAATGAGGTGAGTTTTTCAGGACTCCGCTCAGCTATATATTCAATAACATGTTTGAGCAGAAGCTGATGCCGTTTCATTTATTATTGTGTATCAGCTTTGACAACACTTCCAGCATTGTTCATACCTAAACCACAGACTCTAGCTTTATAGTCTGCTTCTAGAAAGGTGTAGCACATATCTTAATGGTACTGAGGACACCTGAACATACTCTTTCTTGCCTATTTTTAAACAGGACTTTTAAAAGAGACTACTTCTTATATCTATAGGTATGTAACTGAATTTGTATTCTAACTCCTGCTGGAGGGTTTTTGGCTTTTTGGAACTTATGAAGTGAGATGTCCTCTTTCCCGGGAAGAGTGAATGTCAGTCACTCTGTCTTCAAAATGCTCTTTTGAATTTGGTACAAAATATGGATAGGTAGTCTTCACACTGTTTTCCAGTTATTCAGATCCTTGGAGCAGAACATCTAGATGACATTTGTAAATATGATTTTACATGGAGCCCTTAGCAGTCGTTCTTTCTGTTAAGTAGCTATGCGGGGTTTTACACAATGTGAGCTATTCAACTTTTGTATAATTTTCTAAAAGATGTGCTGTCACTGAGTCAAGTGGTCAGTTTTCAGTTATTGTCCACCATTGTTGTTGCTTTTAATAACAGTTCATAGCACCTCTTAAGTTCCAGAAAGCTTTTTCCTTAAAAGCTGATCATTCAGGCAATGAAGCTCTGCAGTTTTGTCTTCAGTGCACTCATTATATGATGCAGTAACATTTAAGACCTACATACAGCCTTACAAAAAAAAAAGAAGGCTGGAGAGGTAATTTGCACCTGGCAGGTCATCATTTAGAAGTAATAGTAGAAAAACTTTGAGATAAAAGTTTTTCTCTTCCTGACTTATTCTGTTTTCCTTAAGTGTGCTGCACATTTTCAGAATAGCAAGTGGTTGCTGCTGGAGTACATTTAAGGCTGCTTACTCCTGTGTCTGATGTTGAGGTACTTTGATATGTTGCTTGATTACAAACAACCCTGTTAGAGCATGTGATGTGGCCTCTGCAAAATTCCAAAGGAAACTTTTAGTTTCTTACTAGAATTAAATCAGAAATTCTGATATTTGTTTTTAGTGTGTGTATTTACATATATATATATATATATATGCATGTATATTTACTTTTATTATCTTTTTTTAATTTCCCTTTGTTTTGGAGCATGGACTGCTGGTGGGATAAATATTTTAGACAGAAAAGTGTCTTCTCACTGCAGTCAGATATGTGGATACATGTGGATGAGTTTATATGGAAGAATTTTTTTGGCGTTCAGTCACAAGAGCCTTTGTTTCTGTCTTTTTGCTTCCATTTTACTCGTTTGGTGCTACTGTAACAGGTTACTGCTATAAAATAGGGATAATTCTCGATCATCTTGCAACATATGTGAAATTAACATTTGAAGATCAGGAGGCTGACAGGTTACAAGTAATGGGACCCATTTTGGTGTGCAAGGGATTACAGTCCTACAGATGACCTGTATGACTTTGCTGGAAAAAACGTGACGAATGTCCTGGAGCACAAGGTTCAAGGAAGAAGAAAATTTCCTTTAACTTTTTTTTTTTTTTTTCCTTAACATGGAAAATCTGGTTTCATTTTTAATTCTTGTTTATTTTAAAGATAATCATTATTGCTTGGCAGTGTGGAGATTGGCAGGGCTTTCAAGTTAGGGTCCCTGCTGCCTCAGACAACTGTCTCACTTTTTTGGGGTTTTTTGTTTGTTTGTTTGTTTTTTGTTGTTGTTTGTTTGTTTGTTTTTATTTTGATGGTATTCATGTTAATGGCATATTGACAGAAAAAGAATGTTTCTACATTTTTTTTTTTAACAGTATTTCCATGGAAGGTATTTCATAACTGTCAGTTTGAAACTGAGAAGATTCATGGCACGTTTGCATATCATGTTTTCCTTCCCAGCTTCTCCAGCCTTGAGCCTTGTGGCTTTATCTGTGGAATTAAATGTTATTGTCTTCAGTCACAAAGGAGAGTTAGTTGGGTACTGTCAAATGCTATGTTTTAACAACAGAATTAAAAAAAAAAAATATATCACTAAAACCAAACCCTCCAAAGTTTGTTCATTTCTATTCAAAGTCAGGGTCAGTGACCACAGCAGCTTAAATGCTTTTCTTTTTTTAAAACTGTAAATATTCATTACTCAAGAAAACTGCAAAATTTACTGTATTTTAAGCATTGCCCTGTATATAGACGTAACTGTAACTGTTCCAAGGCATGTATGAGCCTCACTTGATCTCAACTGCTAAATACCTCCCACATACATCCATTTGCTTTGGATTTTGGTTGATTTGATCTTGATTTAGCGAAAATGTGCAGCAGCGTCCTGTACTGCCTGGAAAGCCAGAGATGGCAGCAAGTGGCAACAGTATTTTGCAACCTCGAAAATATTATACCCTATAGTAGTTCCTCAGGAACTCCCACTCCTTCTGGTCCCACTTATATCCACCAAAACCAATTGTTTCCATATCACGTTGAGAGCCTCCCCATGGTAATAGCATCCAAGGCTGTCATTGACCTCTATTAAACCTGTGTGATACCTGCTAGCAAATGCAATTTGTCCATCACAGCTTTGTTGTTTCAAATGATTTTGTTTATATTGACCATACAGCTTTCTATCACATGATCCTGGCAGAAATTCACCGTGCACAGCTCTAGCGAAATCAGGCTGAGTAGGCACAGTTTTTGTCTCTTAATCCTCTGGCTTCTAGGAGCTACGCTTAGCACTACCTACAAAGGATGATGACATCGGTTTATGAAAATATCTGAGGAATGATACAAGTTTTGGTTTGTTTTTTTTTTTTTTTTTTTTTTTTTGAGGTGACTAAGAATTTCAAGGAAGGAAGATTCAAGACTTCACCTGTTTAGTTATAATTTTCCTGTTTACAGTTCTGTAATAGTCCACAAAAAAAAAGCAGGACATGGTCAAAGCTAGCCCTTTCCAAACTAATAATGCTTTTTTTTGACTGAGGGATGCTGCAGTACAGAAGCTCCTCAAATGGCAGGGGCGGGGGACAGGGTATCTGATGCTGAGGCAGTGGCTGTAAAGAGTTCAGTTCACATGCACAAAACCTGGGGGTGGGAAAACTCAAAGAAAGTATTTGGCTTTTGAAAATTGAGTTTCTTGGGAAACAGAGATAGCAAGGCAATACTTGTCTCCTGGCAAAGAATTTCATTGCCCTAGTATGTAATGGTTGATGGCCTAATTGCCACAAAATTTAACATGCACCTCGGGGAAAGGGAACAGCTTCTGCATGTCATGGGCACTGGGTAACATCCAGAAAAGTAACTAAAGATCAGCAGCTTAAGGTTAAGAATAATCAGAATCAATATTAAATTTCACTGTGAGCAAATGCCAGGTGGAAGAAGAGGAGGTACTAATTGATTTTATGTTTAATGTGATTGGAATGGAGCAGGTCATTTCAGTACCAATTCTAATCTAGCAATAGAAGAACTCGCCCAGCTGTTCATACATGTGCAAGGGCATAGGTGGAGGAAGAAGCTGTTAAAGGTTTGTGATATGTTCTGCTACAGATATATTATAATCTAGACTTAATATAAGCATGTGCTTAGAAACATCTCAAGTGAACTTGAGACTATTTAGAGTCATACAGTTGTGCCCCAGGTAAATGTATATTGCCTTTTGGTAAATTATTTGTAAGGTAAAAGAGAGTTTGGGGATTTTTGGTTTTCATTATGATCAACTAGGGAGATGTGGTGCATAAGTTCTGGTAGCTGCAGCTGAAAGCACTCAGTTGTATTAAATAGAAACAGGGAAAATATCAGTGCCTGATGCTTCACCATTCATCCACAAAATAGTTCTGATAAAAAAAAATATGTCTAATATCAAATCATAAATGTAGTAAACATTGTGTACCAAGGCAACTTTCTCTCTGACTTCTGATCATATTTGATATTCTTGCTTAAACTTTTAAAAAGAGCAGACAAACCCCGGGAAGAGGAAAAAAAAGCACAGTTGTTCCTGAATTATTCTTTTTGTTGCCAAAACCTCATTGTTTTGTTCAGAGGTGTATGCCATGAGAGGTTCCTTTTGACTTTGCATGACCATACTGTGTTTTCAGAGAATGGTATAGATAGGAGATAATGTTACGTTTAAAAAGAAAAGTATGTTCCTACTCTCACGCAGCAGTTGATGGTTCCTAAACGTGCATCTGTGCAAGCCCTCATGTAAACAAGAGTCTTGCTTTCTTGGGTTAAAGTGGGAGTCAAAGTTCTCCGGTGAAAAGACCCATTTGCTGTCATGTGCAAATGGTGTTTTCTCTGCATAGCTGTGAGTTGCAGCGTGATTCCCACCATTCTCGTTTGCCTGGGAAGCTGTCTGCTGCAGATGCTTTTGGCTGTGTTTCAGTGGGAATGAAAATAGAGCAGCGTACGTGCTATGCAAACTCTGTGGGAGGGTCAGCTGCTCCAGTGCAGGGGGCACAACATCAAGTCCATGCTCTTGAGGGACACGGTCAGTAGAGTGCCAAAAAACTGTTATTGATGGAGATTGGCAGAGGAAAGGCCACCAGCTTTGTCCTTTGTAGAGGACCTTGGAGACAACAGTGCAGTAAGAAAAGCTGTAGCTCTTTTGTTAAAGGATGCCTACTAGCAATGGAAGCTTTTGGTTTCTTCACCAAATGCCAGGGAGCCCTGTTACTTTTCAAATTAATTCTTCCTGACTTTGGCCTCGCAATGGCAACAGTTGAAGGAGCGTCTTTAGTTAGCAAAAGCTTAATAAAGCTGGATCAATATAACTTTGGTTTTTGCTCTGCTAACCTATGCAAAATTACTTCTTTATTCTTGGAATAACATTTAGTTGCCAAATAATGCAGTGGAATTTGTGTTGCAATAGTGTTATTGTATTCTAAAAAAAAATACTACAGTATGTTGAAGTATTACAGTACACTTTTCAAGTGAAGTATGGGAAGATAAGTGAAGAAAACACATGTAGATGCGTTAATTTCATTTTTTTTAAATTTGTTTCTGACTCTTTCTTGCTTTCATTAAAGATTCATTAAAGCACAGGATGCCTTGTCCACTACTGAGAACTAATGGATTACAATCTGTTGACAGAGGTCATGACACTAGAATTGTGTGTAAAATGCAGCCTGTTACTTTAAACATGTTATGTACATAATTCATTAAATGTCATTGCTTTAAGATAATTCTATAATTGCAGTCAAGAATTATGGTACACTTTCCAAAAAGGTCTCAGCTCTGTTCTTGATGTAGAGCCAAAGAGTCGAGACTTTTCATCAACTTCGGCTTGATTTATAAGCTACTTAGAAACACTCAAGCTGAGTAGCTCTACTGAACAGTTATTAATAAAGGTAACAGAAAATTATTTTCCTTAAAAACTGAAATTTCCCTAGGAATGTAAAATCCTCAAGATGTCTAATCTTCCCTGCCTACAAGTAGTCCTCTAAGAGGTCATTGAATATGTAAAATACTGACACTGGGGAAGAAACAAATCCATCACGTTCTGTGATGGTAGGGAAAGAAGCAGGGCAGGAAGTTAGGTAGAGGGACTAGAATTTACTTGGATATGTTTTGTTGTTTTTTTTTTTTTCCTCTTTTTTACTCTTTCCTGTGGGAGATGCTGAATTGTTAATGCAGTAATAAATTCCATTTGATATGAATAGACTCCTGGTCACTAAAGAAATTACTTGAAGGAGCAGTCATTAGAGTGAGAGTTGGCTGACTGCCCCCTTATTAAATGATATCCAATGAAGCAACAAAATGTAAAACAAATATATTTTTACAAGAACTATTCGATGTTTTTTCTTCTTCCTCTGTTTGATCTTATGTCAAAGTTTTGCTATTGTAGTCTTGGGACTGGTGGCAGAGAATAGGAGATGATAAATGTCTCAAACCCCACCTCTCTCCCCGGTTTTGCCCCTGACTTTCATATTAGTTGCACTGGATTGGGAAGGGCAACACAAATTATGTGTGAAATATAAGAAGTAACATGGATGTGATTATTGTACTTCTCCGATTTTTTTTTTTTTTAAATTTGCTTTATCCTCTTAAAGATGGCAAATTTAATTTCACCCTACTTTTCTGTTACAATTTTTCACGTCAATGTGTCTATTTTGAAGATGAACAGTCAGGTGAGACTGGGCTGATGTAGGCTGAGGTAGTTGCAGTGAGGTATAAATACGTCATTACTTATTTAACCTTTAAGCAGAAATTCCTTTCTGGTAGAATTCATCTGCAAATAGCTACCTTCTAAGTTATGTTTGATCATACAATATAACAAAACTACAGTGACACTGTTAAGAGAAGGCTGTCATCACACAGTTAGCCATTCTGAAGGGTGGGAAGTGCAGAATTAATATTGCATTGTAACTAACCTGGCCAAAATTGTGGTTTTTGCCTTTAGAAAACGTCTGATATTTCAGGTTTTTCCAGAACTCCAGTTCCCACTGTCTCCAAATATCTGGAAGAAAATAATGTGACTTCAGTTTGTAAAGGCTTACAATGGATGAATGTGTAAGAATATCATCTTTTTTTTATGGTGAGAAGTAAAAATATTTTCCTCATGTTAAGATCAACCTGTGGCAAAAAAAAAGCCTGTGCTTCAGAGAATGATGATGCTTCTACTGATCATTCATGTGATCAGCAGAATTAACAAAGCCTTTTTTTTTTTTTTTTTTTTTTTTTTTTTTGTGAGGGGAACACATTGTACTCGAAGAGCAGGTTCGGGATCATCTAAGGAACCTGAAGGTGCACAAGTCCATGGGGCCTGATGAAAACCATCCGCGGGTCCTGAGGGAACTGGTGGATGAAGTTGCCAAGCCACTGGCTATCGTATTTGAGAAGTCGTGGCGGTCTGGTGAGGTCCCCGATGACTGGAAGAGAGGGAACATAACCCCTATATTTAAAAAGGGGAACAAGGAGGACCCGAGCAACTACAGGCTGGTCAGCCTCACCTCTGTGCCTGGCAAGGTCATGGAGCAGATTCTCCTGGAAACCATGGTAAGGCACATGGAGAGCAAGGAGGTGGTTGGTGACAGCCAACATGGCTTCACCAAGGGCAGATCATGCCTGACCAATTTGGTGGCCTTCTATGACGGGGTGACGGCATCAGTGGACAAGGGACGAGCAACTGACATCATCTACCTGGACTTGTGCAAAGCTTTTGACACTGTCCCGCACGACATCCTTCTCTCTAAACTAGAGAGACATGGGTTTGATGGACGGACCACTCAGTGGATAAGGAGTTGGCTGGATGGCCGCACTCAGAGAGTGGTGGTCAACGGCTCAATGTCCATGTGGAGGCCGGTCACGAGTGGCGTCCCTCAGAGGTCCGTGCTGGGCCCGGCCCTGTTCAACATCTTTGTCGGCGACATGGACAGTGGGATAGAGTGCACCCTCAGCAAGTTCGCCGACGACACCAAGTTGTGTGGTGCCGTCGACAGGCTGGAAGGGAGGGATGCCATCCAGAGGGACCTTGACAGGCTGGAGAGGTGGGCCCGTGCCAACCTCATGAAGTTCAACCAGGCCAAGTGCAAGGTCCTGCACCTGGGTCGTGGCAATCCCAGGCACAAATATAAGCTGGGCGGGGAATGGATTGAGAGCAGCTCTGAGGAGAAGGACTTGGGAGTGCTGGTGGATGAGAAGCTTAACATGAGCAGGCAATGCGCCCTTGCGGCCCAGAAGGCCAACCGCATCCTGGGCTGCATCAAGAGAAGTGTGGCCAGCAGGTCGAGGGAGGTGATTCTCCCCCTCTACTCTGCCCTCGTGAGACCCCACCTGGAGTATTATGTCCAGTTCTGGAGTCCCCAACACAAGAAGGACATGGACCAGTTGGAGAAGGTCCAGAGGAGGGCCACGAAGATGATAGAAGGGCTGGAGCACCTCTCTTATGAGGACAGGCTGAGAGAGTTGGGGCTGTTCAGCCTGGAGAAGAGGAGGCTCCGGGGAGACCTGATAGCGGTCTTCCAGTACCTCAAGGGGGCCTACAAGAAAGATGGGGAAAGGCTGTTTAGTAGGGCCTGTTGCGATAGGACGAGAGGTAATGGTTTTAAAATAGAGGGGGGTAGATTAGAAATTAGAAAAAAATTTTTTACGATGCGATTTATAGAACACTGAAACAGGTTGCCCAGAAAGGTGGTGGAGGCCCTATCTCTGGAAACGTTCGAGGCCAGGCTGGATGAGGCTCTGAGCAACCTGACCTAGTCAGGGATGTCTCTGCTCCTTGCAGGGGGGTTGGACTAGATGACCTTTGAAGGTCACTTCCAACCCTAACCATTCTATGATTCTATAACACTGAATTTTGACCAATTGAAAGTACTTAAATGCCTGTTCCTGCAAAATCTCAAGCTTTCTTTGCAAATATTCTTTTTCTTTGGCTTTTGTTATTTTCCTCTGATGTGATAATACACTTGCACAACAAGTATTTGTGGCGTAGAGGTAATGTTTCTGGTAGTTATATTGCTACAGACATTCACATTTTGTTCTTAAATAAACAGCAATAAAACTGTGCAAATAAATATGTTTGCATTTTGTGTATTGCCAAATACTCTATCATCAAAAATGTTCGCTTGAAACTGCACCTATCTAGGAATGCTTTCCAGCTACTAATAAAACAAAATATTTGTTGTGGGTGAAGGAGGCCTAATCTGATGTCTAAACATCTAATGGAAAGTAACGGTAAGCATTTGTATATGGAGGCACTGGTTTCTAAAGGTGCTGTGAGCTGGGGAAAGATGAATGGTGGAAGGGAGGGAAGGTAGAGCCTGAAAGGGTAGTAGAATACATTTGGTGGCGTGACATTCAGCCATTGGGGAAAAAAAACATTTCTGAGACTGACAAACTAGGTGGGTCCAAGAAAAGCAAAAGGACCAAATCGGACTCCGATGAGTTTTCTTTTCTGAACAGGAGAGTTTAACTAAGTGGATCATATATAGTCTTTTAAATGAGGAATATTTATAGGACATAATGACTAAGTCTTAAAATATTGGACTACTGTGAATACCAGTGAGGGGAGACATTCAGACTCTGTCAAACCTGAAAGCTGTAAGTTTCGAAGAGAAGCCCTACTTGAGCTAAGCAGAGAGTAGTATGGTAGTGAGGTGATCCCCCTTTGCCATGTAAGACACATCAGATCACCTCTAATTTCAAGTATCTCAAGCAGAGGCTTTTGAAGCCAATTTTCTTTGGCAGAGAAGAAGAAAAACTAAATCAGATGAGGTCCGAAGGTGTCTCAAGCTTAGCATATTTTCTCAGTGACAGTGCCTACAGCAGACTATGGGAAAATAAGGCAAGTTTATAATAATCATTCAGAGGATTTTCTTTACTCTTTGTGATTTATAATGGAGATGCGTTCAGTAACCCTGGGTTATTCCTTATTCCATTCTTTTGTACAATTTTGTGTTGACTGATGCCTTTTCTCTGGGATTCCTCTGTTGAGGAGTGCCCAGGTTGAGTGTACTGGAGACTCCTAGTAGCATTTTTCCTATGATTCTGTTTAATTCTATGGAAATACTCACCAGAGTGTGATATTATTGGATCACTAAAATGGATTTTCCACCTTCTGTCCAGTAAGAATGACATTTACTGATCATAAAATAAAAAAGTGACTAATAGGTGATTGGCTCAGCAGAACATCCTGGCTACTTTTTCACATTCTTGGTACTTTTCTGTGCTTTTCTCTAGCAAAAACGGTAAGTCAGGAATGATTGATTGAATCACTTCAGCTTTGTACCTATCAAAGAATTGATAGTAACTTGAAGAATGTTGTATTCCAATTATTTTTTTAAAGAGAGGGAGATATCTATTTAGCTGTACTCATGACTGTTCTGGGATTGGCTTCCCACATGTGCAAATAAACTGTCTTTCAAGGAGAGAGATTTTGATAAGAGTGGTCAGACATTTGATAGACATTTGAGGGGAGAGGTGGTTGAGTATAAAGCACTTTCTGCATAAGAGGAAGACAAGCATTTTTAAAAAAATGAGTAACAAGTAGAACTGCACTTCTCTGCCAATGAGGTCAGTAACATAATTGAAATAATTATTAGTTTTTTATTAGATGGATATTTTTTCCATGCTTTCAACGAAACATGCACCTCTTAGGCCCTAAAATTGAGCAGAAGAGAAATAAGTGAGGATTTGTGTGGTTTTTTTTTATATAAAACATCAAGTGTTCTGAATGCCACATTTGCTTAATGTTGCTTGTACAGTGATTAGAAATGGAGCTGACAGCCTGAGTTGGGCAAAACGTTTGCTGGGTATGGATAGCAAATAAGATAGTAGGATAGCTTGGGTTTTTTTATCACCATCTAGAATGAAATTTTAGTGTATCAATCAGCTGCAACAGCTTTGGGAACAGAATACGATTAAACAGTGTTTGTGAAGCTATTGCCATTGCCCTTTCAACTGCTTAGAGGAACTGACCTGCTGCCATTTCATCTCAGAAGAGCTGTCTGTCATTCGTGGGTATAGGTGCACCAATTCACTTCTTCAGCTTAGGGAAACCTAGCATCTGACAGCAACTGAGGGGGTTCTAGCTATGAAATTGCTGCCTAAACCTTAGCAGACAACAATTCAGTTTTCTTGTCTTGGCTGACAATTAATGAGGAAGATGACGGTAGTGTCAAATGATCGCTGTTGAGTGGAATTTTCAGATATGGGAGATGCGTGAATGGAAAAAAAGTAACTTTACTAATTTGAAATAATTTTGCTAACCACCAATAACCATAAATTTTTGAGAAAAAAAAAGAACTCCACAAGCCTAGGTGGATCAAAGAAAGGTTCTAAGAGAAATTATTCTTAAGCAGTAAATAGATGTATGTAACTAAATTAAATTTCATTTTAAAATTCACTTATTTTCCTGACAAGAGTTCACACTTTGAAAAAAAAATAATAATTTGGAAAATTAAATTGTAAGGGCTTTTTTAGGATTCTGTAAGGATATGTTTTTCTTTGCATCTCAGAAGAATAATAGTTAAGTAAATTAAGATTCAGTTTATCTGAAAATCTTTCAGAATTATTTTTACAGGAAAATATAATTTTGTCAAAGTAGAAAAATAAATAGAAATAAAAAATAGAGGTTTTCTTTTTTATTTCAAATAAAAATGTAATAAAAATAAAAATTACATTATTTAGTCTCTGAGTTACTTTTCGGGGAACTATTTGATTCAAAGCAATACATGATGTGTAGCTTAAATTCAGTGCCCTGTTAAAAATGGAAAAAAAATTAGAATGTCAGACTTTCCTTCAGAAGAGTAATTGGGATTTTTACTAGCTGTAACAAAGACCCCTTAAATTCTAATGCTAATATATTGGAAATGCATTATAGATTGCTGTATTTGAATTTAAGAGTGAGAAGGCAAATGATAATGTATCACTTAATTTATTTGACAAATGCACTTTGTTTAATTAGGTACAGTACTTCACAGACTATTAGCAAATGTTTTGCGATCTGTCCTCTACAAAATGATTTGTCATAAAGAGAATTTGCAACAGCAATTGATTGAGTTTTGGTTTGAGATGAAGAGACCTCAGAATTTTGTGAGCAAAGTCTGCTGTGCGGTGTATTGAGGCACAAGCTGAAGAGTCTGTCAGAGACATCAGTTTTGTCCATCCTTCATTGAACTTGTGGGGATTTAATTTTGATTCTACTAGGTTACATTTTCTGGTAGAAACTGTACTGTCTTTTGTTGGAACTGTTAGATAAAGGTTGCATTCCTTTTTAATTCAATTCCTGAAAGTAAGAAAAAGGCAACATTCAGTCACAGATTAAATATTCTCCAAAGCAGAGCTGACCAAACATTTTAAAGCTTTCAGAAAGTAATATAAACCCTCTCACTCTATTTTTCCGTTCTTTCATGCATTTGTTGTTTGGAGAAGCCTTATGTTTGTAATAAAGTACATGCTTCTTGAAGGGTAAATTTTTGTGGGGAAGAAGTCCTCAAGAAGTCTATTTTTGGTAACTGTCCAGTTAAGACACGCAAGAATATGTATTTCAGATTGCTGAATCTCTGCTGAAGAAGTTCAAACACTTTGTTCAGTTTAAAGAGGAAAACCCAAAAAAGTCTAGCCGTTGCCTGAGCACATGGCAACTGTTTGAGGATTACTTCTAACCTGAAAATTTATTAAAACAGCCTGTCCTAGTGGGTACTATGCTGGAACAGTAAAAGCTTACTGTGAATATAAACCAGCATTTGAGAAGATACAGAGCACCGTGCCTTTTATATGTGTCATGCAAATGGATAGGAGAAAGTGACATCTGCGCTTGCTTTTCGTTGATATAGTGACAAGCGGTAGATGGGAGTGCAGGTTTATGCACGCTTCATACTTTTTTGCCTGACAGTAGAAATGCCAGTATAAATTTGACTCTTCTCTTACTTAAGTTGCAAAATGTCAGTCAGTAGTTGCAGTGGTTTATGGAAATGAGGGTAATGTCAGCTTACTTCAGTGTTATGCTTTTCATGCTTTAAGCAAATAAGACCACTTTCATAGCTCACTTTTGGTCTGAAAATTTGAGGTATTTTGGGTTTGAGCAGTAAAGCGTTGTAACACGTTTCCCACATGGTATTGAACATGACATGGCTGTTGCCACCAAGACACCTGAATGCTTTCAGCCCTTGATTGTAGAATCCCAAAATTAGCATCTCTGGATGTCCTTGAGCGTAAATAGTCCTGTAGTGGATGGTGCTGCTCTCCCACCCCTGCTCGGGTATGTGCTGCTCCTCTTACAGGTCCTAAGTTAAAAAAAATAAAAATGGAGATTTTCTGTAGTATTTTAGCCTGGGACATTAGTAGATTATGGTTGTGGAGTTACTTGACCCCCATTACATTGTGGAAGATCAAGGTTTTTCATGCTCTGTTAAACTATGGTGGTGACACATGAGTAAATGAGAAGTTTTGAATTGGTCTAAGGGGACTTGTGGAAGGCTTTGTAAATTGTGTATGCAGATGATGAATCTCTTTACATCAGAAGATGTAAAGAGATTTCAAATCATGATTTGCATCTTAAGCCTATGCCTATGAGTCATGAAATATAGGAGAAAAGAGAGAAGATGTGGAGGAGGGAATTTGGAAAATAAATGTTATAGTCAATCTTCCAGACCACCACGGTTAGCGGAGAGGGGGACACTTCCTTTTGCCCTCCAAGGTAACTTCAGGTATCAGTCTCTCCTGCAGTGTAGTGTCAGTGAGATTGGTGCTACACGCCAGTTTGGACTAAGGTTGGGCCAGAGAGTTGGTAGTACTTGTTGTTGGGAGCATGGGCAGACTGGAGGCAAGAGGAACATTTGTCTGGGTAAAGTAGAAAATGAGTTGAGAGGAGGCAGGTACAGATGTAGGTGTTACTGTTTTAAAGTTTCAGAATAACAGTGTTGTTTTTTCCTTTCTGGGTTTTTTGTTTGGTTGGTTTGGTTTTTTTTTTTGTTTTGGTTTGTTTGTTTTTGTTTTGGGTTTGTTTTTTTTTTCCTGGTTGCAATTACAAATCCAGTTTAATTATAATTTTCTGAACATTTCCTATGGACCTTCTTTCTTTCCAGGGGATTAAGAGAGACTCTAGAAGGAGGCTAGTTTCTGACTAAAATTAGCCTTGTGAATACCCCTAGAGGTACTACAGTTTGTGTTCTCTACAAACATTTTAAAGAGGGTGTGAAAAGGAAAACTAGCCAAGAATAGAAAGGGGTTTCATGTTGCTAGTTATATAAAACTATAAAGGTTCGCCAGGTTCTTCCATGGTTATTCAGCTTAGTTAACCCTTTCTGTGCTGTATAGTTCAAGTTAACATTTTTCAGATCCTTTGGAAAGACCAGTTCAGGTGCTAATCAACAAAGTGCAGGTGCTCCTCTGTGAATATAGGAGGGGAAAAATAATGCAAAATAGATCTGCAACATGAAATGCTGCAAAGAGAAGGGTTGTATAGTGTGCTGCATCCTCTCTAAGTCACTGAACATTCAGGAAGCTTCTTTGTTTTATGAAGGCAGGTGGCTTTTGCTTGACATGTGATGGGCTTACCTGGTAAACAGCAAATTCAGAGATTTATGGCATCAAACTCCTTTGCCTCCCTTTCCTGTGGGAAGAAGGATGATCTCTTAATTGAGGTCCTAGATAAGGTGGAAGATCATGTGTTCTGTATGAGCTTGCCATAAATTTCTTAAGAAACTTTCAACGATACAGGATACTCTTATGCCCCAATTCCCTGTCTACAAAGCAGGGTTGATGCCAGGTCCTACTTCACGGGTTTCCTCTGTTATTTGGATCCCATACTAACAGAGACATATCATCTTAGGTTCAACGGATTATTTTTTTATGTTTGATGTGCTTTGAAACCCTTCCTTACAAAGGCAGGAGAACATTCCTCACAGAAAGATGAAATTCTGTTTATTCAGTTTTTTCTTAGTAACTCTGAAAACTTGGGTCATTATGAAATGAATCCTGAAATAGACTTCTGCCATTCCTCAAGATTTATGCTCTGCTTTCATTGCTTACAAAGTTCTTATAGCCAATTCATTTATCTTATCAAACTGTATTATCTAGTTAGATAAAATGAATTCTTGTAAATGTTAATGGCTGCTGTATACCGGCTCAGAAGCTGTGATTGCAAAGTGGACAGGTGGTGCATAAAATCTGAACTGTATAAATACTTCCATATTTATCTTAGTTTAAGAATTGTGAGGAACTGGTATGTCAATATGAATAGTTACTTTACTGCATTTAGAAAACCAATTCTGTTCACTGTCTCAGGTTTTGTATATCGTTTTATATTTGGCCCAACAAAGCAAACTTTTTTTTAAAAAAAGCACCATCAATGAATATATTGAGTTTATAATTGGTTTAAAATATTAAATAAGATTAAATATTTCATTAAAATAATAAATAAAACACATTAAATTAAAAATATAAGTCTAATAAATTCACAATTAGACTTTCCATAAATATTATGTCAATATCTGTAAGGCAGTTGTGTATAACTTTAGTATTCACGTATTTAAGAGCCAAAAGAAGAGAAAAAATACAATTTATAGTGCACTAAGCATTTAAACTAGAACCACATACAAAGGTTACAGTCTTGTATTTCAGCATCCACTCTCTCCAAAGGAGTGGTGGTAGAAGACGTTTCAGTGCTGTTTATTAAACATATTAATATTGATCACAGTGTTCTAACCAAAAGTTGTTTCATAAGCCTGATATATTCTTCTTTATGTATCATAGAACTGTATAGATTACTTTGAGCATGGTTAATATTACTATGTAAACATTTTGCATCAGGTAGATGCAATATTTCTGCTTGTAATATTTTTTTTACCATCTTCCAGTTCCCTTTTTGTTGCCTGTCATTATCAAAAGCAAAGTAGATGGGGTTTTTATGAGCCTAATATAGACAAATGTATTAATTTGTTCATGTTTTCTACATGCTTCAGCTGTAAACAGTTCCCTTGAATGAAGGATTGTTCTAAAGGGGCAAAGAGCAGAGCAAAGATGGTGGAAAAAGCATCTTTGCAGTGGTTGAGATGGTAATTGGTGTTGTTTAACACTGCAAGTGGACATAGCTACATAATATAATAATAATTATATAATTCATATGTTGTTATTATTATCATTATTTATATGTATAAATAATATTTTCCTTTGCTATCCCAGTAAACTGTCTTTATCTCAACCCATGAGTTTTCCTTTCTTCCTGATTCTCCCATTCCCCTAGAGAGGGTGAGCAAGCAGCTACATGGTACTTGATTGCTTACTGGGCTTAAACCATGACAATGCCTTAACTTCCTTTGCTTTTATTATCTGTACCCAAGAGCCTCAAAGTACCTTCTTGTTTACATAAATCTTGTAACGCTTTATTGGTAGGATATTCTTCTGTACCAAAAATACTTAAAAAAAATGTTTACAATATAAGCTAAAGTGAAAAAGGAGTCCAGTATAAACAATAATCAGAGTGAGGGAAAACTATGTCAAAAATACCACGGCTCTTTTTATGCATCTCTTCTGCTGTCCAAAGTACTGTCATCATAAAGACCATATTTGTTGCAACAGCAGTTTTATTTGAACAGGGCAACTGATTCTGTCCTTAAATTAAAAATAAATGGTATTTGACCTCTGAAGCTTGTTTCCTATTATTTATTGCTTTGGATGCTAGTTCAGTGTTTAGTTAGCTTGGTGATGCAAGGTGGAAGGCCTTTAAGGCTTTTGGTTTCCTGCTAGCTGAAATTATGGATTTTAATGCCCACTACCCATGGGAACTGAAGTTCCAGAGAAATCTCTACCTAGAAAATGTTACCAGGAGAAATTTACTTGTTAATTTACAGAGCATCAAATGATACCAAGGATTTACATACACAGGCCTTAATTAAAAGTAGAGTGGGGTTTTGCTTTGAATGTTGTTCTACCTTTTTCTAATACCAGCATGGCTGGTATTTGATGCATGGCTTAAGGTCTCTGAGAGATGTACAGCTGTTTTGTAATTTTGAAGGCCTCTATTGTCCTCACAAATGAGCAGCAGTACAGAAGGGCACTAGGAGCCTAGCAAACAACTCCATCTCATGTGGATGAAGTGGAGATGTCATTCCTACAAAACTAGCTTTTTAGCTTTTTCGAAGAGACTTCAGTAGCTCAGCATTTTCTGCAGGTAATCCCTGTACTTCTCATTTTGGAAAGAAATGCAGTGAGACACACACAGGGTCACTAAGTGGAACCATGTGTCAAAATGCTTGCACATGTTGAGTCCACAATGGGAAACAGAAGGAAAACTAAGTGTCCTGATTCAGAAAATGGGCAAACAGCAAGAGCATTTAATTCTAGATGGGAGAAGTCATCCATTAGCTGTTTGAAACATAAGAAAGTAAAAATCTCTGGGCTGTGTTTTTCTCTTGCATTTGGTACCAGGAATTTTGAATCTATATACAGCATTATTTTACACAGTTTCTTGTCACTTTAGCCTGTATATGCAGTAGGATCTTGGGGTGTTGGTAAGAGAGTATCTTTTTGTAAGTAAATGAGCTATGGATAACTTTTTTTCCTTTTCTAGCTTTTTTTGGACTTTCCTTTTAGATCAGTATGGGTTTGTGGTTTATTTTCTCTGCTTTGGTGCATCTGTAGCTTAAAGCTTTACAATGTTTTTGGTTTTTTTTTTTTTTTTTACTATTTTTGTATACAAGTAGGTATAGTTCATTATCTTGTCATGCTTATTGAAGGAAAGTGTTTATTCCTTATCAACAGTTAGATGGCTTCAGCCATGCTTTTAATGCTTTATGAAAAATAGAACTTAAGAGATATTGTAAGTGATGTAAAAGTTAGAGGTTGGTAGACAGAAGCATGCTTTGTTCCTTCTGGCTAGTAATTGCAGGATCTGTTCTCCCACCCCCTTGCGTTATGTATGGAGCAGGAGGAATGAATGTAAGATGACACTGTGAATATTAAAAGACTAAACTTCTGGTAGTTTAGCAGCTGGTTGGCTGACTGTTTATAAATAGGGTACACTTTGCTCATATAATGAAGTGTAAAGTATTTTTGTGACTCCTTATAAAACCAAACAGTAAAAAATGGGGATGGAGTTATTTACAGATGCTTTTGTTATATTATACTGCATTCTTCATGGATTACTGAGCTTCTCTGCAACTTCATAGGAGTGTGTGAGGGTATATCGGAAAAAAAACAATTAAAATGCTATTCTAACTCTTTTTGTGTCTCCAAACATAAATAGTTTATGCATTCAATATTTTGGCATCTTAAAAATATGTAACTTAGGTAAAACATCTTAGTAGTGATTCACACTTTCCATGATGTTTGAGATCTAAATCATCTTAAAAATTATCCTTGTGTTTAAAAGAAACCGAAGAGGCAAAATACAACAATATTTGTATTTTCCTATACGTGGAACGTAAAGTTGTTAGATTGGTAAATTCCCCACTAGATGCTGAAACTTCAGAATACAAATGGGGTTTTAAGTCTCCCCCTTTCTTTCCTTTAGAAGTTGGTGGCACACTCCTTTCCCTTTCTGGGGAACAGCTAAGCCGTGGTATAAAAGGTGGCTTTCTTGATGTTCAGTTAGTTGTTTTTCTTGTTTTATTTCCCCCTCCACATCTTGCTTATTGGCACAGTTTGATAGTCTATAGAGGACTACCTACATTGGAAAGTTTGCTTGTAATTTATATATACCATTTTTTATAGTTGTCTTTTTGCAGCACTTTTTTTTTTTCAGAGTTGTTTTTTTTTCTTCTAGATCTTTGAGTTTTTCCTATAGAAGCAGTAAAAACTCTTGGAAGAATCTGTAGGACACCATAGGAGTTTGATGATAACTTCTGCCTACAACTGGCATATTTGATTTTCAGCACTTTTAAATGTTATCTTAAGGCAGGTATTAACAACATAGACATTGATTCTTGAAATTTGCCTAAAAAGGTACTTCTAACCAGACCAAGTCCTATTTTGATGTTTTTCACTTAATAGGTGCATTGATGGTTGGATGTTGTTATAGCCCAGTACTTCCTAGAAAAATTGAAACCCTTTGCTCTTTTTTTGCATTGTCATTTCTCTTAATGAATTACAGAATTGCTGCAGAGGAATTCTGAAAAAATGCACTGTGAATCTGAAAAGCTATGGAGAGGAGGAAGGTAGCAGGAGAAAAATAGCACTGCAGATATGACAAAGTTAGTGATCAGTGCTACTTTAATAAACGTTTTGAAGATGTGTAGTCCCTACTCTGACCTTCATGTTTTGCAGTTAACAATAACTTAATCTAAAGTGTGTTTCAAACCATGTCCTAAAACTTGTATGCTTGTTGAGTACTCCAGAGATAAAAATCTTTTTGCATTTATTTTACGATGTGGAAGAGATCTGTTACAGTCCTCTGCCTCTTAGTAACAAATATTTGTGGCTTAAATTATAATCATCAGTTCAGACTGCAGTTATTCTGGTATGAACAGTAGTACATGGCCATCGGAGCTCAAATGCAGTATCTTGAGGCCAGATCTGTGGAACAGGGGTTGTTTGGACAGAAAGTACAGAGGGATACTGTCAGGTAGAACCAGAGCAGAATTCATGTAGAATGAGTTTTCCAGTTGAGGAGACATATTTCATGAGGGATAAAGATAACAAAGGTTGAGAAAGATGAACTGTGTTTGAGAGAACTCATTTTCAGTTAAGGTAGGAGAAAATAAGCACTTCTCAGACTTTGAGCATGCCATGACATCTGGATGTTGCTGTAAGATGGGCGTAGACTGTTGCTCTGGAAAATACACTTGTGGTATTAGCTGAAATCTTACTCTGTTGCAGGAACCTGAAACTTTTTGCGATGGTGAGCTGAATGCGCAGAGCTAGCAAGACAGGAGATGTTGAGGCTCTTTTGTATATCTGAGGAAATAGTGAAGGGAATAGACCTGAAGTGCACTACAGGAGAAATGAGAATCCTTTAGACAAAGTCTAAACACAAAGAGGGGACTTCACTGAATGTATTGTTACAAGAAGCAGATTTTGGTTATTGTTAAATGAGGAGTATAAAGAGCAACAAAGTCAGAAGGATGTCTTGGTGATGTCTGTGAAACAAAAGCTGTTCTTTGCCCTTGGAAAAGGGCAAGTCAGCATTTTTAGCTGAATGGCAAGAAGTTGAATACAAGTTGTATGATGAGAAGTGTGTCATGAAAATAAAACATTGTTACTTAAGTGGAGAACCTTAATGCACTAGGTGTTACCATAAAATTGAGTACTTGCAGGTAGGTCATTAAATTGTAGAAGTGAGCACTAAACCTGCGTGCTCAGCATAGTGTAAGGATGTTCATATCACATAGCTGAGTCTATAGAAATTCAAGGCTGGTCATTCAAAATAACATTAATCACATTAGTGAGTCATCTCATTATGTGAAATAATAGGTGTAGTGTGTTTAGGTTCTTGAGGAACTGGCTGCTCATTAGGAGAGAAAGTAATTTCAGTTAGCTTAGATCACTTTCACAGGCATCTGATTAAGGGATACTTTTTTGAGAAGCCTCTGGCCATAAACTGAGCGGTTTACAACAGCGCTTCACTAGTGTGGTCCCCATGTCGGGGACTGCAGGATGGGAGGAAATTGTCTTCTGGCTGGGAAGGAAACTATCCACTGTTTTTTTCTCTATTGCATTTGTGGATGCTGAAGCTGCAACAAATGTCTCCTTAACTTAATTTGCTCTACATGCTTTAGTTAGCATCCTGTCGTAAGGGACCCCACCTATTTAACATACTATCACAGTTCTAAATACTGCCATACAAATAATAGAAGGGCAGAAAAAAAAAAGGAATTGGTTTGGATTTTTTTTTAAGCAATTAAACAAAACAGAGCAGCGATTAAACAGAACAGGATCCAGGTTCCTTGTCTCCTCTGATCACCTGCCCCTT
This sequence comes from Chlamydotis macqueenii, assembly GCF_036417535.1. Taxonomy (NCBI): domain Eukaryota; kingdom Metazoa; phylum Chordata; class Aves; order Otidiformes; family Otididae; genus Chlamydotis; species Chlamydotis macqueenii. The sequence continues at coordinate 115,398,978 of NC_141557.1, read as the reverse complement.
TGACAGTGCTGCCTCTTGACAAACTCATGCTTCTTGAGAAAATAATTTGGGTATCACTGCACCTGCTCTTTGAATTGCTCATGTCATCTCTGTCTCTGCCATCTAATGTCTTATTGCTGAGACAGCTACCAACAGCTATAGGAGAGTAGGGTAGCAGGAAACCTAAATTTTAGTGAGCAAGATGAAAATAAAAATCTGCATGCAAAATATTAGGATTCCTTTCTCCAAACCAGTAAATCCCTTCCAATAGAAGCCATGTGTAGCTTTTCTCACCCGTTAAGCACAATGCTACTGAAGTGTGGGAGAGCAGCCACTAACTTAGCATTGTAAAACTTAGCATTGACAAAGTTTTAGCCTGGGTCCGGACTAGCTGCCCACTCTACTGGAAAGAGGACCAAACTGTTCTTTGGATTTTTAAAGCTCAGCTCACCTACCCAGTACAATCTGGTGGAATCAATGGACAAGGCAATTCAGGAGAGGCAGGACAGACCAAAAAAAAAAGAAGGGTAAGCTATCAGGCAGTTTTTTCTAAAGACAAAGTGGGAGTGGAAACCCAGGAAGAGTGTCTGAAACTGAACAGTGTATTTGTTATCTATACAGTAAGAGTTTCCCTGTGTGGGAATACTTGTTCCTGTTACATGCTACCAGACCAAATGTGGTATAGTATCTTAGTTCTCATGTTTCTTAGTGGTAGTCTCATGAAATCTTTTTTCATTTTCCTGAATGATGTCAGCCAATGTTAGTACATTACTCCATCATTACTTTCTTGCTCTGGAACCTTAATGCTGCTTTTGCCGTGATGTAGCATAATCTTCATTTTTGCTCTTGACTGAGACATCAGGATATGTGGAGAGGTATGTTTCACAGTGTGGCCACAGAGTGTGGCAGCTGAGGTTATCAGGTGACCAGGCAAAGCAAGAATTTTTTCTTCCCCCGACTGCCTCTTCTGGTGAGATGTAATTACGATGATGTATTTATTACCAGCTTCAAAACTAGAACTACATTATGCATATGGAGCTGTCCTTGTTGAGTCTTAGAACTGGAATGTTTCAGTACATTTTTCCTGTGTTAAAACTGACTGTGATAAGTTAAAACCAAGGCTTTTATCTAATTCTATCTCATATGAAGAAATGGTGTATTATTAACTTTTTTTTTTTCTTTTTCTTCTCTCCCCTCTACCTGAAGTCTGAAGTAATGGGAAAAATAAATTGGGTAGCAATGTGGCATGAGTACTGCTACAAAGCATTATTAAAGTAGAACTACCAAGCCAAGTCCTGTAAACTTAAAGCAGTGCCACATTTGTTCTAGATGTTTTTCTCTCTGATTAAATGCTTAATCTTCTAAATCAAACTGAATCTCTTCTTCCTTGAATTAATGGCAAAAAAAAAATGTGGTAGTGTCAGGACAATTTATTTGCAAGATTTTAAACCAAATAGATTTTCACTGATGGAATGCCCATCTGGTACACTTACCATAAAAAACAATGCCAGAGGTACAGGTCTTCATCAATATGAATTTAAGTACAGTGTCAGTGATGATGTATGTAAAAGTGCTTGATCAATAAAGCATTTTGAGGTTCACATGTTTCACATTAAAACCAAATCTAACTTATTTTTTTTTAAATCTAACTAGTGATAACTTTATAGAATTGTATGTAAAATAGTTCTTACATGAGGAAAGTAACTTATATAGCTTTATATATTTGTGTTACTTCAGGCTGCAAAACTTATTTAAATACATGTGAAGTATGCAAAGCACAACCAGTTTGTTTGGAAGTAGATACTTGGCAACTACTCTGTACTCTAAATTGCATCTACAAATAGTGACTTCACTGTGTTGGAGATGCCTTGGGCTAGCTTCAAGCTAGGTGATTTGCATGAAAGAAGCAGTCTTGCTGCAGTGTGAAATAGTTCAGGACTCATGACTTACCCTGCTTCTTTAACTATGTGGTAGGCTTGATTCAACTTTAGTGTAATCTTTCAGTCTTTTGAAATTGCTGCTCCATCTCTCTGTATACCAAGCAGAAGGATTTTTGAGCTGCCAGAATATTTTCCCCTGTTGAAGACAACCAGCATGTCAGTCATAAGCTACTGAGCCTGTACTGCATCCTCTTCATCTTTTCCTAAAAAAACTTCACAGGACATTATTTGGTCTCATTCTCTAAACTGACATGGCTTCTGTTCTTCCAGCCACTTCTACAATGTGGAAGAGACGCAGTTCCTCACTATGTGTGTCAGGCAGCCAGTCCTAGCTTTGTGCAAACATTGCATGTTTCCACTCAACATGTTTGAATGTCAGTATCCAAAGTAAAAAGTATAATCTCTTTCTGTGTTTTTCATGCTATTTGCATCTGAGAGTTTGACCCTGAAACGATGTGAATACCTCTCTAATATTAGGCACTAAACATAGCCTAAGACAATGGATGAGGTGCTGGAAACAAGACACCAGCCTCATGCTTTTGATGCTGAATTTGAGTGTCTGTGAACTGGCCAAGATTTCTAAAGCTCTTTTCCCTTTGGACTGGAGAGCTTATGCTGTCAAGTCCAGGACACTCTCATCCTACCTCTGTTCTCTATGGTTCTGCTTACTCTGTGAGACCAGCTGCAGTCACATTTTGGACCTCTCCAGACACAAGTGGGAGAAGGCTTCTATTAAAGTGAGTTCTCAGTTTACTTTTGTCCTCATATTTGCTGCTCCTAAAGGCATAAAGTAACTGGTCCTTGGTCAAGCAACTAAAAAAGTCTCATGATGACATCACCAGCACTAGCTTAGTCCCCAGCATTGCCTGGCTTCATGCCAGCTTCCTCAAAGGAAAATATGACTGCAATTAGGGTTCTTAGGCCAGAATTGGTGCCAGAAACATGCCTGCAGTCTTTTAGGTTCGTTTTGGACAACAATTGCTTCTTGGCCCTTTCCATTAAGAATAAATGGAATTGAATATTGATAGAAACAAACTCTACTACATTTTAAACTCATTGGTGGACACTTCAAACCCCCAAAATGACACAGAATGCACTTCTAAAAGATCTTGAGCTTTTAAGTGTCCAATGCTTAGTCCTTCTGAAAAAGTTGAATGCAAATTTCTCTATGCCTACAGTGTTAGGGTAAAAATGAAAGTTAATGAGGAAATAATTAGAAAAAAAAGAAAAAAAGAGAGGGGAAAAAAAAACCCCAACCTCTGAAAAATCACTTATTCTTCCATACTACAGACGTTTTTGTACAGTTTTTTGAAGGGAGATGATTGCACTACAGTAACATCTTCCAGGAGTATTCTGTGTCCATTTTTTCACATGAAGTATCAAGAAGATATCTTGCAGTTATTTTCAAGGCACCAAAACATTACATAGCAAGAGTAAAAAAAAAAAGGGTCCAGTGCCACTGCTGGTCTCTGAAGGTCATTTTTGGTTTCTTAATTATGTGAAAGGTGAAGACTACTTTCAGTCTGGTGTTGATGGTACTGTTTGCACTTATGTTTGTTCCCTGTGATAATGTAAATACCAGTATCCAAACTGGGAATCTGTATTGAAAACTCTGCACCACTGCTTACTGTCACTTTCTCAAAGTGCTGTGTTTGCTTTCAGGGCAAAGCTTCACAGGCAAAGGCTTACTTTCCCCAGAAACAGAAAAGATTTGTGGGTCTACGCTGACATTTAGAATTTTTGCAATTCAGCAGAATGCATGAATTAGGATGTTATGAGTGCCCACAGCATTTAGTATGTGCTGCTGCTTGCATGTTTTTAAAAGCTACAACTCAAATTTCCAGATGAGCGCATCTACCAAATATTGATACTCTCAAAGCTGATTCTGTCTGTCTTCAGTGATGGAAAGGGATCCTACAGAGATGGGATTTATTCTCATTCACTTGAATTACAATGGGTATCAACGTTCCAAAATTCTTGGAAAGTCGTTCAATAGTTTTGTTTTTTGGTTGTTTTTGTTTTTTTTTTAAGCCAATCTGCTCAGTAAAAGTGGTGTATTTTGGCTATTTCAGCTACAACAGCTTCACGGTTTAAGTTAATTTGCCTTTATTTCTATGTAGACAAGCTGGGGCAGAGTGGAAAGGAAACAATGTGGTCTGTCTTGCTTCAGTTCACTAATGTGATTCAAGCGGTAACAAAGACAAGGACTTTTGCAGATTTCTAAATGAGGGAGCAGGTTGTATTAAACTCTTGAGAGAGCTGGAGAACTGCTATCTTGGAGTATGTATGGTCTTGTCTGTGCTAGGATTTTGTTTTGTGTTTTCCAATTCAGCTGCAGGACTGATACTAGGTAAAAAAGAGCCATTTAAGTCACATCCCATCCCCGTGCTCCTTCACCTCTTTTGTTACACAGAACTTGTAACATGTAACTTAAACCTGTTTCAAGTCATTGGTAACCCTTCCTAGATGTGGCAGATACGTGAGTAGGGTGTCTGCAGGAATGAGTGGCTGCACTTACCTGGTGCCCCTCAGTGGGTGAATGTGGACTGGGGCATGCCTGCTGGGATTTCATCAAGTTGTTTTACTTGACAAAACACCTTTGTAAAATGAGTCTCTTGTGTTACAATGTAGTAAAGGCATAGAATGAATGTGAGTTTATATGCAGAGGTGTAAGTCTTCACATAAGCTTATACTAATAAACTTATAAACAGTATGCTAATTTACTTAGGCATGTATGTCTTTTTCTTCAAATTATATGTAGTCAATATGATTCTGTTCATTTCACTGAATATTAGATAATGCTCTCATTGCTGAACTATTTCTAATAAAGATGTAGTGATGTCTTTAAAGCTCTTCGAGCAGCTATGTTCAGGCTGAACACTGAACCTCAATTTTAATTCTTATTGTGCATCTCAGTTATCCAAAGAGATCCATGTTCCAAATGAAGCTGTACTATGCAAACTGTAGACTATGCTGGGTTTTTTAAAATTATTTTTCGTGTTAATGCCTATTCTATTATGAGAATCTTGGGGGTTTTTTTGTTTTTTTTTTTTTTTTTAAAGCAGCTTCTGAAAGGTAGTTTTCTTGTCTCAAATCCGTGTGTTCCTCATGGCACTTTTTAACAAAGAGAAACATTAAGCTTAAATGAACATCTCCAGGTAGCCTAGCAACAGGATATGATTAATAATACCTTTCACCTAACTATATGCAGATAAATGTATGAAAGCGAAAGCAAATTCAGAATTGGTTGGCCAGAGCCTGGCAGTGCAGTGAGAGAGAAATGGTAATATGATAATATCTTGTGATCTTTGTTAAAAAAAGGAGAGAAAATAAAAGATATGTTTAATGGATTGGATCTGCCTTATGGACTAAAATACAGAGCATAATGGATTTTTTAATAACAATTAAATGGTGTAATAAGAGAAAGTATAAATGCCCTTGCTTCTCATTATTGGTTATCATCACTAATTTGCCAGCCATGCTTTTTCATATGTGAGAGATCAGAAACAACCAGTAGTAATTACTGGGCCATCACAGCTAAAATAAAATGTAGTATAAATGAAATGTAATATAATTTAATATACAGTTAATGGCTTTATAGTACCATACCAGTGTTTTAGGCCTGAAATGGACTTTTGCACTGAGTACTGTACTTAAAAAAATATACAAAACATTGGATATGGCATTAAGTTTGTAATTTCTAGCAAAGAAAAGAAGAAGTTGCTATGGACATTCTGTCCTGAATGACACTCTATTATTTAGCTTTTCCTTAAAACTTTTTGTGTGTATATGGATATATTTATATAAATAAAAGGAATCTAAATTTTATCTATATATTTTTGAATTTTATGTATTTATAAAAGATTGGAGATATTTACTTATCAAGCACTCAAAAGATGTTACAATATGAGTTGGCCACACAAGCTTAATTCTTTCTCATTTTGTATTCATTCTGTATAAAGAAGAGGCACTGTGGGACTAGGGTGAATATGGGATTCGTTGTATGCTCATTTTGTAATCATGGGAAATTGCTGTTTGTGTAGGAATAAAATGAAGTAATGTATTTGTGTGCTGCATGTAGAAGATCTAGTTATCTTGAGACAATCCCATGGACTGGCATAAAATCATAAACATTTGCCTTTAGAGAAGAAATAGCCTATGACAATGCAGAAACACAGATTTCTGTCCTGTGCTTCAAAACCTGCAGAACCAGCTTTTTTTTTCTATTTTCAAATTACTTAATTATACTGATTGTGCACCTGTCTTCTGTGTGAAATCAGTAGAGTTGTTTTTTCCAGTTTATCGGAGGGTATATATTTGTGCTTGCTGCTCAATGACAAAGTGAACCTTTCAGTGTACTGCAGAAGTTGCAGGGGAAATGCTGTGCAAGGTGAACTGTCGATAGTGCTCTTTGTAACTGTCGTGATGCATTTTTTTGTGGGTGAACATCCACTAGCAATCATTTCAGTCTCCACTTATTTTTCCTTTACAGTTTAATTCTTTAGTGCCTGGTGGGATTCCAGGTTCTGTTGCTGAAATGGAGAGGGAAGATTTCCTGCATTTAATAGGAAATTTCCTTTTTGGTTCATATTTGGTAGCCTACTGTCAAAGTATGATTGCTCTTCCGAATTAGCAAATAGGTCTATTTAAGTCTTGATTCTTTTCAAAGGAAAGTTGTTACTTTTTTTTCTGTAATAGCTGCCACCTCCACTTATTGTGCAAAGACATTGGCATACGTGTGTTACGGTGTTTTAGGGGTGTGGCAGGGGATCTCTGCCTCCTACCTCAGAGAGTTGCTTCTCGTTAGCTGAAATGCCCTGTTGCAACATATTGGGCCCCAGTATTTGGCTTCTGTTAGAGCTGATAATTTTCTCTGCTGGGAAATGCCTTCTGTAACATTGCCCCCCCTCAGAACAGGCTGTGGCCTTATCTTGTACTCCTTCCTTGGTTAACAGACGTTCCCTCTTTCACCTTTTAGTAGTCACCTGAATCCATTTGGCACTTGGCTGAGACCGACAGCAGTAGTCTCCCCTGTACTACCTGCTACATCTCCTCTTACCCCCCTGTGAACATGTCACTCAGTGGCTCTGCAGCTCCTCAGCTATCACAGCTGGAGTGGGCTCCAGGAGCCATGACAGGACCATCATGAAAGAGTAGGTCTGTTTGCCTTTGGTTTGTCACCATCAGGCTTGCAGCTGGCAACTGTCAATTTACATGAGAGCACTAAATGATGGGGCAAAACACTACTAAGTGCTGCCTAGTATTACTCTTTGTGCCTTCTTGAATATGGAACTGGAAACCATTGGTCCTTTTATCAGACACCTGCAGCTACCTATTGCATGGCAGGCATTCATTTTGTTGCCCGGTATTCAGTGCAGCGTATGTGAGAATGTGGGCTGACTGCACAGTGATGACAAAGACGTATAGGCATGTCCTTGGTTTTGCTTTCTGCATTTAAACAAACATCAAATCCATCATTTTTGAGGGGTGTCTTTAGCATTGTCTCTAACATATCTCTAGTATTATTAGAGAGAGAAGAATTCCTGATTAGGAAACACATACCGTCCTTACTCTTGAGTTCTGAGACTTGTCTTTCTAACATTACTGTAAGTTGTGCTGCTAAATTAGCTGAGATAAGATTGTGCCCTCATTTCTCTAGCATTATTCAATAAAATCTCTTTAGATCTCTGCTTGTAACCTATCCTAACCAATTGGTTATGCAAACAACTTTTGATGCTTTTTTGTCTTTAAAACAGCATTTAGCAAAGACTGTTCACAGAACTAGTTTGACTTGTGTCTCAGGTACTTATTTGCTGAGAATTACAGTTTCTGGTCAGTGCAAGATATTCGTGCAGCTGTTTCCCAGCTTTACTGACCTTCCAATTTGAGTCAGCTGTATTTGCTTGGGTCATCTGCACTTAGATATATTTGTAGGTTTTTGGTTGAAAATCACCAAACAAGAAAAAAATGAAACTGAAATCCTCCTTTCTTTATGGACTGTGGTTTCAGAGCAGCATTTATTTTGCTGGTAAATCACATTTTCAGCTCAAAGAAGAGACTTTCATAGGGCATTCTGTAAACTTAAATGAGATCAGAAGTGATTGTTTTCAGACAAACTTCATTTTCCAACTGGTCAATTTTAAGATGGAGTACAAGTAACAAAACAGCTATGCACTGCAATTTTGCAAATGCGTAAGATTTTGTTCTATAATGTGACTCTGAAATATAGTATGCCTATGCAAGCAAAACAGTTCTGAAATTAAAAATAACTAATGCTTTTAAAAAAATATATGTCTCCACATTGACTAAAGCCAGATATGAAAATATTTCTATACAGTTCTTCTCCACAGCGCATGTATTTGAATAGGTGGCTGCAATAATCATCAATGAAATAGACTGTGATTAAGTTCTATGCCTCCTGAGTAATTACGAATGAAAGAGTAATGACATGCTTATTAGATAGTATCTAGTCTAAATTTTCAGAAGTCATGTGTGACCTGGAATGTCTCTGCCCCTGTTGTTACTCAACTGCGACACTTCATAGGAATCTCTTTTTGAAAGTGCTGTAAATCTTACCTAATTTTTGAGGCGAAGTGGTAAGTGTGTGAAGCTGCATCCTTTCTGCCTTTTTGCGTTAATCATAGTTCTGGGTCTTTTTTTTTACAGAACTGAAAAGGATGAGGAGGCTTGTTTGACTGAGAAATGTAGAGGGAATTACGAGTGAGATATTTTGCCTTCTCAGAGTGTATGCGTGTGTGTTTTACCCCTCCCTGCCCTCTACCTCAGCTGCCAAAACACATTAGCATCTCTCTCTGAGTACCACTGAAGTGCTCTGTACTTCCATCAGTGAAACAGGCGTCCCTGTGTTTCAATTGGCAACTGCTATGTTGCAAAATACTCTCAGGATCCCTAAACTGTGAGAAGATATTGGACCAGCCAGGAGATCTGCTTCCTAAATTGCTTGTTACTGGTAAGCATGACCCCACACTCCATGTGTCTGAAGTAGCAGGAGACAGAATGAGGGCTGCTCATCTCTTTAATATCTGTTCAAGGGTCCACTGGGTCTATCTGATGGTGTAATACTTATGATGCAATCATTAATCTTAATATTTTCATTCTTGTGGAGGTCGATGACATTCACAGGAGTCTGAGCAAATCCATTTTGTTCGCTGAATCCTGTTCAACACATCCACAGTGTTCCTGGATGGCCCTGAAGAGTTTTCAGTTTCACAGATATCTGAAAAGTTACATGTTTAGTTATTTTTTCCTTGGAGTAAGCAGAAATGGTTTATTTAATAAAAGAAAAAGGGGGGCGGGAAGAGAGAGAGAGAAAGTAAATACAGTGGTTCAAGTTGCTTCTGCATCCAGTTCAGGCTGAATACTGCTGTTCTTTTGTTGCTGTTTGTTCATCAGCATTTTCTTTAGTATTCCTTGATTTCAACTATTCCTGCACAGCATTCCTTTTCATTTGGGTGTATTTTCTTCTAGAAAATGATTTCTTTTAATATAATGATTTTTTTTAATGTTTTAATGTTAAGAGTCACATCTCTTTTTTACTTCATCTCTTCAGTCTCCTTTCTCCTCTTTCCTCTCCAAAAGCGTTCACACATTTCTTTTGCTGAACACTTCCAATTATTTGCTCTTGTTTTGAAAGTCCACTCTTGGTCAGAGATTCTGTAAGTAGTCTATGACAATTTGTTACTCTTTCGGCTTATAATAATTGATTTATTTTATTTATTTTTTCCTTCGCCATTTGAGAAGCGGCATCGTATTACTATAGTGTGGTAGTGATGGGTTGGTGTTATCCTGGACTATTGGGCTGGGGTTGGGGATTTTAGCAGGGTTTTTTTTTTTTTTTTGAAGGTGGCTTGGGTTTTTTGCTGGGAAGACTTATTTTGGCTCAAGGAAAATATACATAAGGAAAAATGTTATACGTGTACTCAGTAATTCTCAACATCTAATGGGACTTGCAAAATGATATTAAAAAAAAAAATAAAGCAGTTCTTAGCTATCAGCCCCTTTGGTTGAGTAAGGTTCTGTAGACAAAATTGACATGTCTGTTTTAAACAGGGGCCTCCAATTCCTTTATTTTTGATCTTTTTTTTTTTTTGGTAACTGAGGAACCTTTACTTGGTCTGCAGTGTACAGGATAGCATCAAACCATTTCTGCCATTGCAGGTGCAGAGGGGGATTGTGTGCATGTCAACTTAGTAGCAAGGGGAGAGTGTAACAGGGAGGTCACACAACAGGTCCTGCCAGGGAATGGCAAAAATAAAGCTCAAGAACTCAACCGCGAATAATGAAGAGAATGAGGACTATAAATAAATGCTGATCAAGAGGCGTAACAGAAAAAGGCACAAGCAGAACTGGCTTGTGCAGAGTCAGGTGTGGACCTCAGAGCTCCTCAGCAGCAACAGCTTCCATGCTTTATATTCTGGCTTCCTCCATCTGCAGGAGGCAGGCCCTCAGAGCTAATAAATGAGGCTTGGGATTTACTGTAGTTGCTTTTTCCTTCTGTGAAGCTTGTGCTGAGCTTGTGACACTTGAGTAGACCCTGAAGTCAAGAGGGACTTTTCATGTGGTTAAAGCTAAGGGAGTGCTGAAGTGCTCTGGCTTGTTGATTTGTGCTCCTTGCTACAAAACTGAGTTTTAGCACATGCAGTTTATTAAGGTCAAACTTGGCTTCTATTTCTGGGCTTCTTTCTACTAACATTATCCTCATTGTGCAGATGCTTCTTTTCCCATGGCAGGGTCCATTTTTGAGTGTTTTGTGACTATAACTGAAAAAGCTAGGGAAATTAGAACAATAAAAAGCAGGCAAATGATAAATGCTTTGTGAGGTAGAGTAAAGAAGATTATTTTCCTCTGCTTTAGTAATGGAACCATAAGCAATAAGACAAATAGGCTTAGAAAGGATAAATTCTAGCCAGATTGCTTTTTTACCTTTCTGATAAGATTACAAAATAAGCAGATGAAAGGCAACTGATATAATATGTGCATTTTAGTAAACCTTTTGATACTATCTCACCAAAGCATACATGAATAACTAATACATGTTCACATAGACTGTAGATGAGTTGAAGGACTGTAAATAATGAGCAGTGATGAACTGAGGCAGGGTGAATTGTACTAATGAGGCTCTGCAGTAGTCAGGGTTAAGTCTGAGTTTTTATTCTTTAATATCTTCATTACAGCATCTTTTCAACATGCTGTTGATTTCTGCCCCCCCCCGCCCCCCCCCAAGATGCCAGTGAGGCAGATGAGTAAATATTGGCACCTACTGGGATTAGCCCTGGGCAGAAGACAAAATCAAGTATTTATTAGAAGTGCTTAGGCTTTAGAAGTCAGGAAGCTAAAGAACACTTTTTTTCTTTTTTTTTCCTTTTTTGTTTTCTTTCAAGAGGAGGGACTGAACTTGCTACTAATGCTGATACCCATAGACGGGTGTAGTGAGTAGTGGATTAAATGACTGGGTGACAGAGGTGTAGCAGCAGTGTTCAGCTGGGTTCCAGGAATTCTTAAATTAAAGGCAGTTTAGTTTTCTGTCAGGGATGTGTTGCAAGTTATTGAACAGCTTTCTAAAGAAAGTTACTTAAAGCTTTGCTTCTTGAGACAACCTATTCTGCACTGGAAAAAAAAAGCAAAAAAAAATGTGCTGAATGAAGGAAGATGGTGTGAATAACTTCCATCTTTACAATTTTTGTCTATAGGTCTAACCCCTAAGACAGCTGGCCAACAGTGCCTTATACAGCAAGTGCTACTCGCACCTCCAAACGGTCCTGTCCTCCGTATCGACTCTGATACCACTGGGTGTGACATCCTATAGCAGAGCCAGATATTTGGTCATCTTCTCCTGGTGTTTGTGCCTTCTTTCTTGAAGATATGTAATGAAACTGAAAATGTCAGCACGTAGTTATCATTTCATACACGTGCTCTGCAGCACAGCAAAAGCGTTCAGCTGTGTTACGAAGAATGACCAGGAAATAGCTTAGGCTGAATAACCAGTTTGGGCGAGTTGTTGCTCAAAGATGTTAACAACAATAATACAGCAGAATGTCTACTAAATACTATCAAAGCAGGCAGGAATGGATTAGGCCTACTCTGAATTCTTTTGTCAGGTTATTTTCAGTGAAAAGTGCTTTTCTTGTTAAAATCAGCACTGCTGGAAAAATGTTTTTTTTGACAGATTGCCACAGAGTGTTGAAATAGTTATTTCCATTTTTATGGAACTTGTTTGTATCTTCAAAATATTATTAGGCAATAGCTAATAATTACCTTTATAAATCACATAATGCATAACATAAGGTAAACACATAATGGTGTGTTAACAAGTGGTCTAGATAAAAAGCTGTGTGAGTCTGTTAATGATACAATAACCAACACAGTACTGGCTTTTTTCACCTAAATCTGTCCCTGCTGGGCTGTAATGAAAGGTTATCACTTGCATCTAAATAAATGTGTACAACTGCAATTGATGTGTCGTGAAATAATGGAAAATTGAAGTTAGCAATAAAAATTTTCTTTAAATTGTTGTATGGGATACTGTGGAAATATTTTTTTTTATTTATTCTCAGTTTCCATGCCCAGAAACCACCTTGTTTAAAGTTTTCTCTGTGGATGAAATGGTGTATTTCAACTAGTTCTGAAATTACTGTCTTCCTTAAGTCGACATACAGAACATCTTGTCTATGCATTAGGAATTAGAGAAGGGTATCAAAGGACATAACAATAGCAATATTTTATCCTGAATTTAAGAAGAAAAAAGGATGAACCAGTTGCTGCAGAAATCTGAGCTTGTAAATGCAGGCTTTCAATTCCCTAAGCATCTCAAGGAAATTCTGGGTTTATTATTACAAAATTCATCAAACTAATTTTGCTATCCATTTCTTGTGGCAGTTGTGATATGCGTATCAGCTTGAATACCAAACAGGAATCCTGTATGCAGGCAGTAAGCAATGAATAGCACTTCTGTACTAAAAGTTCGGGAAACATGATTGATAACTTTTCTCTACTGATGAAATATTGCAGGTTCTTTCTGCCACTTCTTGTAATTAAGCCTATATGAGATGTAATTAAGTCCTATTATATGTTTCACACTGCTGCTGCTTGTCTTCTTAAATCTAAGTGTAAGCTAAAAGAACAACAAAACTATTTTCCTCCACATCTTTTAGGTTGAGTTGGAGCAAACTTAACACATACAATTATGAAGTTAAACAGATGTGAAAATATAGCTTTAGTTTTGTGTATAAGTTGAATTTAGAAAAAGGAAGAAAATCCCATTAGAATAGTAGAAAATGTGAATTGCATATTGATTATGCATCACTATAATGCCACAAGGAGACTAAATAATTACTTTGAAAGACTGTCAGACAGTGACAACTGTTTTGTATTTGAAGTGTATCTGGTAGCACCATAGACTTCTACAATTTCAGTTGTGAAACAAATGATTTGTTTTGTGATAATTTACATTGGCACCATTAGAAGCAGTTGTTCGATGACTTTATAATGCAGGCAACTTGGTGTCTAATCCAATAAATCAGCATGAACGTTTTGCCTTATTTTGCATGGATATTAAGCCAATTATCATCCATTGTCATATCAACAGCAGAGTGTAGCCGATGTGGTCCTTCTCTACATCTAACCATTGCATCCTTTTGAATTCAGCAGGAAATGGCTACTGTCTCTTAGAAATGTGGTACTCCAGTGTGTTGTCTATGATGCTGTTCAGCAAATGAAGTCCAGTATTTATAGTTTCTGAAGAAACTGAAGTATACATTAATGCATAGGCTAGTTCTTTATTTCTTTAAGGCTAGAGAGGCTTGTGAATGAGATGCTATTTGAGATCAGCTGGAGTTGTGGCGTACGATCGCTAGTGGTCAATGAGAACTGCCTGTTTTCTTGGAAGTGCTTTGGAAAAAGTCCTCTCAGTTCAGTGTTAAGTTAAAGGAACTGGCTGTATTCATTTTGGTCTTGGCTATTAAATGAGAGGTCAGAACATCCAAGAGAAGAGCAATCCTATTTCTTGAACTAAGACTATGAGACCAAATGAAATACATATATATTTTTTTTTGTGTTAGTGCAGAGCCAAGCCCAATGTAGGGCCACAGCCCTGATGAGTGTCGTGGCTCCAGGGTACATCTTTCACCTGATCTGCTTTTGGTCATCTGGAAGGTGCCTTATTCCCTGGACATCCTTGAAGTGTCTCCTTCCTTGCAGAACATGCTGCAGAGCCCTGGCCAGAAACAGACTCTCCAATTTAGCCCCACAAACTGTGCTCTCACAGGTAAATCTAGATGTCTCGTGACCTGGATTGTGTGGTGGTAATTGACTCATTTGCCTGTCCTCCTCCATCTTCTCTTATGTTAAACCAGGTTTGGAAATGACAGGCTTATGTGGTGACCAATGGGCTTTCCTAAAGCAAAAAAAAAAAAAAAAGAGTTTATTCAGAAAAGAGAAAACATGTTATAAATAAGCTATGTGTATGCTTAGTGAAGAACCGGTCACCTGTCTTCTACAGTGGAAGAATTAATTCATACATACTAAATAATGCCTGTTTTTGTTGTAGACAACTCTGGGTATTGTATAGAACCTGCCTTTTCTGGTATCAATATCCCCAGCCTCCACTGATCACTTGCTTCTGCAGTAACTCATCTCTTCTAGCCACTTAGGCAGTAATACAATCACTAACAAGCCCACGTGGATACGTATAACACTTCTTATAAAATTAACGCAGTAATCTTCAAATGTTCAGTGATTCCATAGCATCTGTCATATAGTGCCCCTACCCACACTGTATTGCAAGTGCTTAAAAATAATATTGGGAAATGTGTTTTATCAGGAAGCCACTAGATGTACAGATTTACCATAATTCATTCCAACCTATAAAATAAGGATATAGGATAAATAATACAGTAAAATGAGAATAATCAGGTAAGATTAGACCCTTGCTACATAGAAGCATGAGGCTAAAAAATTAAATACAATATCAAAAGATTGTTTGAGCGTAATACTAAATACTGGCTTATACGTTTATATGTAGTGAGTATCTCTTTTAGTAATGGGAAATGAGTTAAAATTATACAGATTAACTAGTACTTTAGATTGTAATTGAGCTTTCACTGCAGTCAGTTTAGTTTTCTGTTTTGTGAATTTTCTCTTTAAATACTCATTAGTTGAGGAAATTAGAGAACAGAAAGAAGTTGAGGAAATTAGAGAACAGAAAGAAGCAGGTAAGGTGCTGTATTTTTTCTTGTGCCTCCGTAAGTACTTTATACCTTTTCATGTCAGTGTTTTTTCTCTTTAGTCCCATTGCGGCATCCATTCCCAGCTCAATAACCGTACTTCTGTCTGCAGTTCTGCTGTTTTTATCTTGCAGGACTCTAGCACACGTGCTTTCTCACATCTCTGCCTCACAACTTAGCCACTTTCTCAGAAGTCTGAGCCAAGGTAGCACAGCTGTGCCATACCAGCCTTGGGCCTGGGATCACAGGCAGCTGGACCCTAAGGAGGAGGGTTACAGTACTTATAGTAGAAAAACATCTTTTCAGACCTTGATTCTCCTGTTGCTAAAATACAAGTAAGCACCAAGCCCTAGAGCAAGTCAAGAATCTTTCCGACAGAATATTCTCTTTCAGAAAGAAATGCTGATCCAGTGCAACTGTGAAACAGTGTTTGGGAAATAAAGTTTCGAATGAATTTTCTATTTAAGTTCATTTCTTTGGAGAGCTGTGTTGACATTATTGTTTTGACATCTTCTGAATAAAAGAATCCTTTCTTAGTTACTCTGAATTTGTCAGAGTCTTCAGCCTAAGAAAAGGACAAAATATTTTGAAATTATTTGGAAGTTTCAGCTAGTCAAAAGTGCTTTTTTTGTTGTTGTTATAAAATTACTGTAATCTTGGAATCTTCTTCCTGATTTGGAGCAGAAAAGTTTTGAAGAAACCCCAAATACTTTCCCAAGACAGGAAAAGTGTTTCTTCACTCTCAAGGTAACTGATAATTTGGAAAATTCTTGATTTTTTTTTTTTTTTTTAATAAATGGAGACATTGTATCTGGATTTTTGTCTAGCAGATGAGAAGGAGATTATAGACATAATCTTCTGCTATCTTAAAGAGGAAGGAAGAAGATAAGGCATGAATATGCAAACTCCAGTGCTAGGAGGATCAGAGAGAGGTCTGTCTTCTTATGATGGTGGAAAAGATGAAAAGCCAGCCATGGTTCTGCTCATTTTCATATTATAGCTTCATCCCAGAGCATTTCTGTCCAGTGTCCTGTCTTTTTTATGAGTTTGAGTATTTGGTTTTGTTTGTTTTTTTTTTTTTAATTAAATAAGCCTGAAAGCATAATTACATATGGAAGAAGAATAACACAGGGAAAAGTGTGTCACTGTGAGCCTGTTTGTCATACAGAAGCTGCAAATTGGGAAGATAGAAATGGGCAGAAAGAATGTTTAGCAGATTTGGATCTGGAGTCATGCCTGGCATTTCCATCTGGGGGTGTGAGATTGCCTGGGCTTGCCTGTGCTGTGCGGACGCAGCAAGGCCCATGGCAAGAGGGGTCCAAATTGGTATTTGCAAAAGAAACTGGATTGTCTATGATGGAGCTGTTGATGTGCAGGTAAAATCACTTAGCACAATGTCTAAAGCCACCATCCTTTCAGGGAAAAAGCAAAAACCTTTTGTGGTTACATGAATATTATGAGATCTGTTTTAGATTATGAGCGAAGTCTATATAGACTGCAGGTGGCATCTGCAGCCCCTAGGCAGGGCAGTGGTGCGTATCATGCCTGCTCAGAAAACTTTGCATTTACACATACTTGTTTCTTGAAAAGATATCCTGTTACTACCTTTTCCAAACAAACCAAAATGGTAATTTTTCCAGAGATCTTAAAAATTAATGAATTACATTTTTAGTTTCCAAAAGCTGAAAAGGTGTACACTTTCAGTGGAAATATACACCCATTTTACTATTTTTATAGGAGTTACTAACCCAGCTGCAATCTAGGCAAGCTTGGTCCTTAAAGCCATTCCTATATTTTTGCAGTCTATGTGCATAGAAAGCTACCCGTCAAGGAATCTGCCTCTTAAGATGGAGAGGTATTTATGCTAATGCAATTTACTTGTCATGTTTAAAATAAATCTAAAGAAATTTTGATTGTGATTTAATAAGAATATTTTCTTGGAAAGGTATGTGTTAAAGGTCAAGTGCTAGAGTCTGTTTGGAAGAAACCAGGACTATTTGCATTAGCAATTCATTCACAGTCTTGCGTAGGTAAACAGCTCCTCGGCCAGAAGAGACTCTGTCTGGGTGGCTCAAAACCTGTGCTGGAAGGCTGTGGGTGGGTCATGTAGCCTCTCCTGACTCAATTGCAGTGTGTCATCGACAGATGCCACCCTGCGTCTCACATCATTTCCCTCAGAGAAAACCAAGAAACTGTCTAAGCCAGGCCTGGATTTGACTCCATCAACATCCATTACAAATTCAGAATCAGGAGATTTACTAGACTGTTGT
Organism: Chlamydotis macqueenii; assembly: GCF_036417535.1. Lineage (NCBI taxonomy): Eukaryota > Metazoa > Chordata > Aves > Otidiformes > Otididae > Chlamydotis > Chlamydotis macqueenii. The sequence continues at coordinate 115,381,548 of NC_141557.1, read as the reverse complement.
TCAGAAATCTTAGGAATTCAGTAGGAAATTGCTGAGCCCATTTGGGGTTTTTAATTTAATATTTCTATTCCTTCTTATCAGAAGGAAGGGAAACTTTATATTGCTTTATTGTAACAGCTATACTCAGAGATTACAAGATACAGGTCTCTGTCTGCCTCTAATGGCTGAAACACACAGCAGTTTATAAGTATACTTTAAGGTAACAGAAGTGGATTTCTTTTGTTAAAAATGTGGCTCTAGAACACCAGTTCTTCTGTTAGATACCCCCTTGTTGATGGCTTGTCTCCCTGAGATCACGTTGGAGAAGCAACATCCTAAAATGCTTACACTACATGAAGATCTATCAAACTAGTAAAAATAACAGCAATTTTCCCCCTCATCAAATTGACCACTTTCTTCTGTATCCAAATATAACTCCTCTTGCTTTTTTGAGTTAAGTTATGCACATTTACAGCAAAACACTATTCTGAGTTTTGTCATGCATAGTAATTTTGTGATTAGTACTTAGGATGTCTTCACACTTGCGTATTTACAAGTTGATTAAATGGCCTGGTTACCTACTTTGGTAGCAGTGCTTGCAAAGTTACAGCATTCTGGAGGGGGAGAGGTTCTTGTTTCTTCCTAAAAATCTTTCAGTGCTGGAGAAATATGGGAACCTTGACTGCAGTGGTAAACTGGGTAAAGGCAGCAACTTTTCTTCTGAGCTTGATTTCTCCAGTGCAGCATTTCCCTACTTGGGACCTGAGCTCCTCTGCTCCACAGTGGCTGGGCTGTGCTTGTGTTGGCAATGCCAATGCTCAGAGGTCTCTGTACCTTATAGTAGTCTAGGATTGAAAGGGAAGAGTGAGCATGATGCATTGAAGAGGCAGTGTTGGTGCTCCTTCTTCTCCCATTGCGGGGATGTCCGGCTCTTCCTTTCGTACCACCGCACAGGCAGGCCTGTGTCAGTGCCATGGGCGTGAGCATTTGAAAGATCAGTTTGCCAGCAGTTGTATACACAATGTACTCTTCTATGCAGGTGCCAGTTACCTGCCCCTAACTAAGAAACACAGAAGTGAAAACCTGCTCTAAGAAATTTCACCTTCTACTTTCCTTAGGAGAGGTCGCAATTCAGGCTGAGAAGGCCTCTGCCCTCCTGCCTACCAGCCCCAGCAGCGCCACATGTTTATTTTCTTTGGAAGCTAGAAAGTGTCTCTTCTTCCTGTAGGACTATGTAGTCATTGCTGTTTAAAAGGAGAAAATATATTAGAAATAACAGTCTCGATTTGAGGGGGTTTTATCTTGCTGCCTTGCGTTTTATGCTGAGTGGTGCACTGGGCTGATCTGAGACTGTTTATGTGTGCTTCCACCTTCTTTTCAAAAACAGATAGAGCTGCAAGACTCTGATTTTTTAAATTTTATTTTTATTTTCTTAGTCTTTCAGTAGAATAAACATCCCTTCTGCTGTCTATACAGCCCGACATCAATATTCTATACATGATTCCATTGATCTAGTGTTCACTATCGCTGAAGACAGAAGTTCTCAAAGTGTTACTGCTCCCCTTGCTGGTGCGTTGGACTCATGGCACTTAAATACTCACCCGGTTTTGAATTCCTGAGGATGATTTTATGGAGAGGCAGAGCAAAAGAGAATAGGTTTTTTTCCTTGTATCATGTGACAATTAAGTGAATAGACTGACTTTTGATTTATGCAGGCGTGGCCCTTGGACGTGTGTAGACTTGTCAGCATAATTTATTTGTGGTGGGAGCTATTTAAACAATGGCATGATAAGTATTTTAGCTGTTTTGTTTTCCAGAACAATTTATTCTCCCAAATAAAAAAAAAAATCAAAAAGGCTTGTCAACATTTTGGTGAACTCATATTGCTGTATTAAGGGATAATAATTGTTATTAATTTTCTGAAACTGAAAAGCTGGAGTTGTTTAACATGGTAACTGGAATGTTTTCTGGCCCCATGTGACTGATGAGATCAAGTGTTACTGCAACCCCACTTTCAGCTAAAATCAATTCTTTATCATGCAAATATAAAGGTGCATACAGCTCTTTTGCCTCACTCTACAAATCATGACAATATTAATAAACAGAGAAGAGATTGTAAAGAAGCTAAACCAGGCTTTTAGGGAAATTGAGATCTTTGCAAAAAACTTGATGGGATTTTTCTTCCTTTTTTTTTAATTCCTTAATAAAAGGTAACAGAAATAACGCAGAGCTACATTTCGGGAAGTCATCAGCAGCAGCCCAGAATAATGGTCTTCTCCTGCATCTGGTGTTGCGCTGGAATAGCTTTCACATGATTTTATACAAGCAGGACATAATTTGGTTGCTTGTTCGCCCAATGATATCGGGCCGCATGGGACCAGACAGAAAATCTGCTGAGTACAGTTACCTGGTCTCCAGCAGGTAACCAAAAGCAGGTTGCAAGGGAAGAACACATGAATAAAGCAAAAATTGGTGGTCCCTTCCTCCAAGGCTCTCCTGGTTCCACTTAGGTAATACTCTAACAAGATTTGAGAATAACTTCAAAAAAATGTATAAATATATATAATATATATATGTGTGTATGTATATATTTGTTTGTTCTTTGGAGAGCAAAGTGCGAAGGAACTTTGGTGGTGTTTCTGGGAATGGCACTGAAACATAGCAGGGCTTTAGGAAAGGTGTGGGCAGCTCTGCCTACAAAGTGCCCATGCCCAGGGCAGTGGTATAACAAATACAGTGAGATGAGACTTATGGGCGTTATATCTAGTCTCGCAGAGTATGCCTGTGGTTCACATGGAGTCTTATCTACCCTGGTGTGAATTTTTTCATTTCAGAGAGTGCGTCTGTGTCTGAGGACAGCAGTCTGGAGTCTCAGTGAGCCACTAAAACAGACCAAGAATAGGGAAACGCACTTTGTTCGTGCTCATTGCTGGGAACAAAATCAAATCAAATGAAATGTCAGGTAACAAGTAACAATGGACCTGGGTCAGAGCTTGTGATGTGCGTACCTCGGGCTTGGGAATATCGAGTCTGAGATGTAAAATCTAAATCTCAGCCATTAATTTTCATTGTAATAAACAAATCAATTAAATTCTGGGTGCTTTGTCTCCTTTCGTATAGGCTGTCCAGATGAGACGTCCTGACCATGTAGGGGGCTGTGGAGGTGCTTGGCAGGGAGCTGTTGTGGTTAAAGCAGGTGAACAAGTGTGGGAACAGTCACTCTCAACCTGTCATCTGTCACCTCAGTACTATGTCCTGCAGGATATGATGCTCTTACTCTGCTTTTTGCTGCAAGGAGTGGATTTTCCTCTGTGAGGACCTGATCTGAAGCCCGACTATGGGAGAGTCTATTCCTTATGCCTATTTAAGAGCATTCTCATTTAACAAATGACATTTTCAAGGTATATAGTTAAAATATAAGTTGAGACATTTTTAATTTTTTTTTTTTTTTTGCCTGGCTTTGTATGGCATATGGGAAAAAATATTTAAGAGATCTGTGTCTGCAGAGGTTTCTGTTTGAGTGGGCTACATTGCCTCTTTTTTTTAACAAAAAAAAAAAAATTTAATTAAACCCCCTGAGGCTAAATGTGGCTAGTTGAAGGCACTATGGGATTGTAATCCAGAAATACAGAACTGATTTCCTTGTTTTACTTTTAAATTAGTTTTTTCTTCTGTTAACTAAAATTGAAATGTTTCAATTATGAATAATGCCAGGAAGAACTAGCACACTTGAGTGGTTTTAATGAATTGCGTGTGTTCTTGCTGCTTTATGAACGTGTACGTGGCCGTGAAGTTTCTGAGACTTGTCACTTAATATACACTGAAATGCATGTTTTATTTATGATATATTAATTTTAACTATCCTAGCTTTTTTTTGTTTTATGAGCAGGGTTTCTGTAGAGCCCTAAGATCATTTTAATATGTTCAGAAGAAATTTCTGCAGACACTGAACTGCAGAGCTTTATGTCTCATGAAAGTGTAAGAGTAGCATGTTTCTTGTCTACATTTATTAGCCTTAAGGAGGCACTGGATTTTTCTGTCATGATTTAGAAAATACTAAAGCGCAGTTTATTCCTTCCCTGGGTAGATAGTTAGTCTGCATTTGCAGTCCTTGGTATTATATGTCAATTCTAACCAGTATTAGCCAATGTTGAATATGGACAAAGAGACAGCCATGCTGCAGCATACTCTGCTAAACCTTGAGAACAGGTACCAGTGATAAAACTATACCTTTTTTTTTTTTTTTACAGTAATTTGAAAGGTCATATGGCAATTTAGAACCTCTTAGTATTGGTGTCTGTTGTTTTTAAAGAAGCAAAATTTCCTTAACTTCGGTGCATTTTTATGTTGAACAATTTGTCTCTCTTGCCAAGTCTTTTTTGTTTTGTGAACTATTTTTTATCTTCTGTAGGAAATTGCTTACTGAAAATCTGTATTTTAAGCCTTCAATTTAATGTTCCAGAGGAATATAGGAGTACTTTTGACTAAAACTCCAGTTTTATGGTAACTTGTGAGCACATAAGTGAACTTCTTTTCTAGCTAACATTGCTGGTGATAACAGCAGAAAGACAGTGAGTGCAGTAAACAAAATTAATGTGGTAAAGTTATTGCTTCATTAGAAAACCTGGAAAATTTAATTCATGCTCATTAAATGTGGAGACAAAAACAAATCTTTTCACTGAAGTGACATCCTCTTTAAAAAAAAGAAAAGCACGGCAGACAACAATATTACTTGAATTAGTCATTGTTGGTCTTTTGAAAAGTGACTCAGAGCTGTTTTACAGACTGAAGTGTAATTGTCAGTGTGAGATTCTCCGCATTAAAAAGCCAAAGACAGCATCTAAAAAAAATGGGAGAATTCCTATTTACAGAAGAACAATGAGTAGTTTTGAAGTGGCATCCACCGATCTGCAGGGGAGTGGGGGGAATGTGCATGTATATATATATACACACACAGAATTTTCTTCTGTATTAAAAATAGTTTGTGAATCTTTTGCTTTTACCTTAGTGAGCAGCAGTGCAAAGTAAAGATGATGCTGTCTTTTCTGGAATTTCTCTAATTTTGCAAATTAAAAATGTTTAGGGGACAAAAAAAAAACCCCAGGATTTTTGCTTTTTGAGATTTTTTTTTCGTTTGTTTTCTAAGAGCTCATTTGTAATCCAAGTTTCCCTAAGTACATGTTTTGCACTTACATCTTTGGAGAAGTTAACTGAGTAGATGAAACTACACACGTGCCCTTTAGACATCTTAGCTCCAGCATGTGGGTGGGCTGTTCTGAGGGAGGAATGACTGATCTTGGGGGGAGGGAGGCTTCGGTGTGGGGTGAAGGATTTGTAGCAAGAGGCAAGGGTTGCAGGGCTGGCCCGGAGTTACTTCTCTCTTCTGCTTTTGCAGCATCACCACTCAGTGGCAGATAGCTCTTAGAAGTAACAGAAGTGTATCAGTTCATTGGATGTTGTGTAATTTAAACAACCCACCAGGAAGTTGACTCTGCAACTCTCTTGAATAATATATTCACCTTGACTTTTATACAGTCTGTGCAGGAAATGACTGAAGCATCTGGAGTCATGTTTCAAATAAATAAGGCTGATTTTAGTCTAACACTGTGGGTTTTTTAATTAGTATTTTATTTTTTTGAGACAGAGTTTAGTTGACTGTTTTGCTTCATTTTCTTTAAACAACAATAACAAAAAAAAAAAGATGTTTGAAATACTGAGAAGCAAAACTCTGTAAGGCTTGGAAGTAGCTGTGAAAGTTGTTTGGAGCTGGGCTTTGTCACTAGAGGGCACTTAGTCACACGGAATTAGCCGTGTGTGGGTTTGGTTTTTTTTTGTAAAAGCTTCTTTCTGTAAAATATTTTCTAAAATATCTGTTGGTTGTTCGTTTTTTGTTTTTGTTTGTTTTTTTTTTTTTATTGATTCAAGAGTATGCATGTATAGCCATAAATATTTGCAAACACAAAAGAGTTTCAGAGCAGTGATCTGCAGTGAAACATCAGGGGATAAAGGAGGAAGGCTATGGAGAGGCTATAGTGTACAGGATTTAGTGCAAAAACCACTTAGGCTAAAAATATACCAAAAGGCTGCTCAGTGAGTGTTAATTTAATTAATAAAACCCGAAGTGGAATAAATGATCATATTTAGCAGCAGGGGAAAAATAATCACACACACAGGTACATTTCTTGAGTATCAAAATCTTTCTGTTGTAATTTTACAAATGCAAAAACAAAGCGCTTATTTACACATACCAGTCATGAAGCACCTAAGATACCAAGTGGAGTGCACTTTTATAAAAGCATTTAAAATAGTTGACACTCTGTTGCGTATCATCTAGATTCATTATGCTCCGGTGGTTTGTTTTGCCGGACCACACTGTACCCTGGTGATCTTCTGGTGGGATGCTTAAGGTTCACTGACAGCTTGGCCACACATGGGCATATTGGCAGTCCCTGGTACACCAGTAAAGCTGTCTTTGTGTCAAGAAATAATACATTTTGCCTACTGACTCCATGGTTGTGAGAATTTGGCCCATGACTTGTTTTCTCCATACCCTTCTGATGGATAAATAATTGCAGTGGGCTGGAGAGTGAACCAAGGGGCGTCCCAAGCGGGTGGGGTTTGCTGCGGGGTTTTTTCTGGCTGTTACTGCCGATCACAGGGAGTAAAGAAGGCACTCGGGGACCGTGTCTGCCAGGCCAGCTTCATGTTGAGGCACGCAGAATGCAAGTATTAGTTTACACATACTTTCAGCAAGCATAGCGTGCGGTTGTAGTGCGTCTGTTTGTCAGCATTGTCCTCAGCTTCTGACCAAAGCATGCCATAGAAGGCTTCGGTCCAGTGTTATTTGGTTTTATTTTAGCTGCTACGGGAAGTCTGGCAGGTTAGTTGTCAAATTAATCAGCTGTAGTGAGAAGATGGAGCCAGGGGTGAATATTCCAGGTGTGAACCTGAACGAGTCTGGGAGTGGAAAGGGGTGGTAGTTGCCAGACCACTGGTGACAGAACTTAGGAAGAAGAAGCAGCAGTGGCAATGACCTCATATGCTGAAAGCTTATGGGTTGGGGTATTTTTAAACTGAGTTGCTTCGAACGAAGTCTTTGTTGGAAGTGTATTAAAATGTGGAAATGTAGACAGGTTCAAAAACATAGGTTCAAGTAGCTAAATATCTAAGAGAGCATTTATATTTCCCTGTATCTTCTGCCTTACATGGAGGGAATGCTACTATGGTGCGTTTTGGAAGACCCACAAGTGGGATAATGAAATTGTAACAGTTAGATTGCCATGATTTCCTGTATCTTTTCTGGTTTAGAACTGTTGCTCATGATTAATGGACATGTATTCCCATAGCTACAGCCTTGCCTTTGCATGTGTGGACTTGAGGTCAGGTCTGGCTCTCTGAGTGCCTTTCTGCATGGCTTCTATCCCTCCACGTGGACGTGGCAATACTTTCTATTCTGTAGCTCAGAGGGAAGCAGCATTAAAGTCCAGAGGTTAGTGCATATGTGTACACTCTAACAAAAAAAAAACAAGAGAAGAGATTTCCTGTCAATTCTCCATAACTAAACAATTATCTTGGACGAAACTAGAATTTAAAATGCAAGTCAGACATAGTAACTGTGGATTATAGTAGCATTGCTTAGGCTGGATAGCAGGTCCAGGCGATTCAGACAAACTTTCTGATTGCCCATTCATGGTGCTGGCTATCTGTTACTGCTTCTAGGAAGTTTGTCCTTTATGGTGCGGTCTTATCTGTGCAGGCATCAGGGTCTGCCCTTCTATAGTATGTGCCAGGTACTCAGATGGCCTGCGTAAGTGTTTCAGTGCACAGATCATATTGCAGGACAAAGATTACAAGGTTAAATTCTTTTTTCTCTGTCTGTCATGATGAACTTCACTGCAGTGCTGCTTCCACCACATTTCCTGGAAAGATATGATGGGCATCTGAATTCACAGTCCCACTGAAGTTGTTAAGGGAAATTTAAAATCAGGTTTTATGAAGACAGGATAAAATTATGCAAGAAATAAATATCTGCACATTTCGTAATGGCATTCCCTCATGTAGCTTGCAATCTAGAGAGGAATAACACTTCTTACTCTTGTAATCCAAAAGAAATAGATTAGAAATCAGTTATATTTGAGTAGTTTTGACCAGCTTAATTATAAGACTGAGAATTTTAAAAATTGAAAAGTTAAGTTTTCTCTGTTTTTTTGCTTCTTAAGCATTTTAAGTGAAGCAGGTAGAGGGCAGCAGGTGCTAACATTCAAGATATCCTCTCTATTGTAGGGGCACTGGGCATATCACTTGGCTGGTCTTCAGCCGTGATTGCAGATAACCTGATTTTAGATTGAAATAGACTAGGAGCGCTTCCACAATCTGTTAACACAACTCAGCAGTTGGAGTTATAACATCTTAAGCTGCTAAAAGTGGGCCTCTTGATAGATCTTAATAATCAGTGGTGAAAGTACTGCAGGCATTGACTTGGGGGTTCTCCATGTAGGTGAACTTTAAAGCTGACAGCTGATTTTACCTAACACAACTGAGATATTAAGTGTTTTATGCAGATTTTGTTTTTCACTTTTAAAATAAATGAAGTGATAGGCATTATTTGCCATGAAAACTAATCTTTAGAAGAAGAGATTAATTTCCTCCTGTAGAAGGAGAAAAAACATGGGAGGACTACTATATGAACAAAGTTTAATTAAAATATAATTTTATTTAATCAATGCAGTATAATTAGAAGTTGCACTTAAGAGTTCATTTTGATGGCTGTTGGGCTATTTGTATTCTTTAAATTAATATCTGCTTTATGAACAAAAATCTAACACAGCTCAGTTCTCAAAAAGGCTTATTTGTTTTGCTCTAGTGATTTTTATGCAGTTCCAAGGGAGCAAAAACAGAAAACCAGCAAATTGACAGGTGGTAAAAAATTCCTGTAATACCTCCTAAACACTTGGCATTTCCAGCTTGTGGTGTGGAAGAATGATCTGGTGTTAGCATGTGGCTTGGGATACTGCGGGTCAGTCCCTTGCTCTCAGTACACTTTCTAGGTAACTTTGAAAGTCACTGTAGTCGTTGCAGTCCCAAAGCGTTGCACGCAGAGCTTAATACTTCTAATGTTCTGCAAATCTCTTCTTCCTCTTCCTTGGAAATGTGTCTAAGCGCTGGACAATCTCCTGTGGTTGGAGGTGTGTGTATCAGCTCAACAGGAGAGGTCGACAACATCCTATGTGAGGACAGCCTGGTAGGTAGGGCATCCCCCCAGAGCTGGACATCACTATCACCGTTTGGCAAAGGAGGGAAACATGCCCTTCTGTGTTTAAGGTCTCCCACGTGTGCTCTAACAACAAAACTGTAAGATCAAAAAAGAGCATTGCTCTGAGACCTCCCTCTAGCCTGGTCCCTGAAAGCACAAAAGGCAAAGGGGAACCATTTCATTTATGACACCTGGAGAAGCTTATGAACAAACAGGCTGCTTCACTGCTCAGCCCTGCTGGGGTTTAAGGGTCTTTGGCATGACCAGAAGACAACATTTACATGTACAGAGGATCTGAATGGTGGAAAACAGCATACTAAGCACTTTGCATGCCGAGGGGTCAGGAACTGAGAATGATTTCACTGTTTGTGTGATGTACCCCTGCTGCTCAGAGCAGTGCGAGATGAGGAACACAGCTTTCCTCTCTTTTTGCCTGCCTGCTGCCGGTGGGTTGTGTCAGTAAGCTGTGGTGGGCCTACCTATTGAGAGTGTCCAGAATCTGAAGTATTTTAAACCAGGGACTGGTTTTTTTTAGTGTCTTATGTTGTGCATAGCAGCAGCAGCAATACTGGATGAGGCCAGATCTCCGTCTTGCTCAGTATCCTAGCAGGAAAGTGAAACCGCCTCACGTGACTTTCCCAAACTCCAGCAGTTTGTGTTTCAGCTCCTTCCTGTGCCAAAGGTAGATTCTGTTTGCTTATCAGCCCCCAAAGGATTTCCCGTCTCTTAGCTTGTTCAGTTGTGACCTGAATTCATGTAAAGTTGTAGCAGCCGTAACATCCCCTGGCGAAGAGTTCCCAAGTTTCCTTTCCCAGTTGCATGGAGAGCTGCTTCCTCATGTTTGTTTTGAACCTGCCATCTGCCTGCTTCATCTGACGCCCCCGGCCTTGTGTTAGAAGAGGCAGAGAACAGTCAGTTCTGATTCACCCCTTCTATGTCACTTACGATTTTACAGATCTCTATCATATCTCCTCCGGATCATTTCTTTCCCAGGTCTTTTAGCTGTTGCTCCTTGTAAGCCAGTCTGTACGTTCAGTCCACCACCTCACCCTCCTTTGTTCTTCTCCAGTTCTGCACTTGATAGGAATTACATGTAATATTTAAGATACAAGTGTGTGTACATAGCATAACACAATGGGGTTTTTTGTTTTTCCTCTAGTCTTCAATTTGCTTTCTCTAACTTCTGAGCACACAGATGATGTTTACATGGAAGTTTTACCACCCCGAGATCTCATTCCTGAGTAGTAATCAGCTGAGAACTCAGTTCAGAGTCCACCACTTTTAAGTTTAAAAGTGTTTGAGTTTAAAAGTTTTTTAAAAGGTTTTTTTTTTTAGTTTAAAAGTTAATTTAAAAGTTTTCCCCTAAAAGTTCCCTTGCACCACTTTGCATAAATTGCACTTCACATGGCATTTTATTACCAACTTACTCTTGTAAAAAGTTCTTTAGCCTCCATAATTTCTAAAACAAATAAATTGATATCATGAGCAAACATTGTCATCTCCTTGTTTGGTCTCTTTCTCGGGTGGTTTTTAGAACATGTTAAAGTCCCTCAACCTGAGGGAGCAGGACTCCACTGGTGACTTTCTTCCACCGTGGGAACTGACTGTTCTCTCTCATATTCCTGGACTCTGTTTCCTATCTTTTAAACATTTTCTCTTATAAATCCATGCAAAGATGTTCCCTCTAATTCTGAGCCTGTTAAGTTTCCTTAAGAAATCTCATGAGAGAGACGTTATCAAATATCTTTTAGAAAGCCAAATAGACAAGGTAGCCGAGTATAAAAAATGTCAAAAAACTTGTTATTGTTGCTCATCTGAACTATTCAGTCATTTGTGACAAATCTTGGGATTCTGGTGCTGGTGGTTCAGTAGCAGCTGAGCGGATGAGGGCTTTGAGGATGTGGATTTACAGCAGCTTTATGCTGATCCACGTGATCTTCCCCAGAAGGGGACAACTTCTTGCCCCGACTGTTGTTCCCAGCCACACATATGTCTCCATCTGCACAGCTATGTGGCTGATCTGAGCTGATATGATTGAAAATCAGCCTGTTAAGCAAGATGAGAACTTTTAGCTGAATCAGGACTGTGATGTGTCTTGACCATGTGATGCAGCTTCAATGGACACAAGGGAGGAGGAGGGAAGAGCATGTCACTACACTGCAGGAGGAGCTGGGCTGTCCATTTTCGCCAGGCATTGAGCAGCTTAAGCCAATCATGAAACCAAACCCTAAAAAAGTTGTGTGTCTGTAGCTTAATTAATAGAAGTGATCTGTTCTCAGAAACAAGAATTAAAAATTGAGAGATTTCTTTATGACTCTTTTTGTGTGTATGTGTGTCTGTGTGACTTTCTTCTGTGATCTGTAAGCTTAACTTCCATTATTCCAGTGGGTGGGTTACTATGTTTAACTTAAGTGTGGTGCTATACAGTAGCAACCAGCAGTGTTTCCTTTTTTTTTTTTATTTTCTTTTTTTCTTATGTGATCCTGGGAGCTAGTTACCTGTAATCCAAGATGACAAAAAGTATTGTTGAGCGTAAGGACATTACTGATACATTTGTACAAACAGAAGAAATCTGAACCTTTGAGCTGTTTGCAGCTCTGCTATGCCAGAGTCTCTGGCTTTACATCTAATTAACTATCCATTTAAAAATGCTGGCCACTCCTTTCACTGCCTTCCAGCAATATCAAGATGTAAAATTAATTTTCTGAAGATTTGCTTCTCATATACTTGCAATAATTTGACCTAGCCTTTATATTGTAAACAATCCAAAGTACGCAAATCACTTTAATTATAGGAATAGGTCAATATGTTAGTGAAGCCCAAAAATTGTGGGGAGGGTGGGTGCTTAATTATCACATTTTTTTTTTAGATTCCTCAGAAGGCAGGAGATTCAGTCCTGTCAAATTGTGTTTTTTACACTTCACTAATTATTTAAGTAATAGCAATTGGTGTGGCTTTAGTCCAAAATACGTTCCAATCTGAAGAGAATTTTTCAACATTTCCTTTGTGTTTCTGTTCACATTCTTTAATTAGATTTCATATAAAGAATTGTGTCCATTATAAATAAATAGTAATAATAAGCTAAATAGTAATATGCCTTTTCCCCTTAATCTGTGGAAATATGCGAAGACCTTGCCCCTGCAGTTAGCAAGAAGCCAGTAATGAGTTTTGTTGATAATCAGATACAATATTGACTGTGTTCTCCTGTCAGAAGAAAAGAGAAATATCTCATCCTGAGTGCTCATTTCAATAGAAATTAATAATCTACATGGGAATAAAGGCACCATATTATGACTATGTCGCTTAGTACTTGCTGAAGCTAACTTGGCCAGTAATTAACATGCTGATTTGTCACAGGCACACAGGATTATTTTTTAATGCCTGAAAAAGAATACAGTTCACTGGGGAAGAATAAACAAGGTCATTTTTTTCAGTCATTAAAAATATTTTGAATCACTTGATGCTAAGGACACTCTCAGAATCCCTTTTTCCGTTTTGCAGAAGACACATTAGTCTTACCCTCAGTTTGGGGTACCATCTACCATCTATCATGCTACCAGTACTAGTACACACCCATGGTTTGCAAACTGGGACTTGGTAGACTTGTCTCTTAAATCAGTCTGCCAGTCATGAATGTGTCTACAATTTCAGCTGTAAATTCTACCTTCCCTTGCTGTGCCTGGCATGGCACGTCCTATGGGAAGATTACTTGGGTTGTTGTCTGAAGGCTGCTATGTAAATAGTAGGTGTGTGCTATATGGTCACGTTCTTCTCGCAGGTCTTCATAAAACTGCACCTGCACATTTTATGGATGCAAATTGTACCTAGGTACCAGCTTTTGGTATGTACATATGGTCCTTTGCAAGCAGCAGCAGTATATTTTGCGGGCAGAAAATGCTTATATGTACAAAACCTGCAGGTGTGGTTTTAAAGCCCATTTAACAATTTACCCTCTGTGCATGAAAATAGTGCGCTTTACCTAAGAACATCTACTTAGACTCTGCCTAAGTGATCAAATTGATACAGTGCATCATTTGTGCTTTTGGCATTGGGGTACTTTGCAGTTTCTGGGTACTGGTTACCACCTTACTGCTGCTACTTTCAGTCTCTGTTTAATTAAAAGGAAATATTTAACCATGTTTTCAGTGACATATGTGAGTTCAGTTCTCATAACAATGCCTCCAGCTGAACTTGCTTCATCACCCCCACCGCTTTCCACTTTTCAGCAGTGCCAATATCCAAGTTGGCATAGGAGGGATGGGACGCAGGGGGAGGCACAATGGGCATTTCAAAAGAAAGCAAAAGGCTCCTGCCAAAGCAGAGTCTGGTGCTTTTTGTGAGGCTTGGAGCATCAGGGTGTTTCACCTGCGGGAGAGGAGGCGGTTGCAATTAACTACAGTATGTGCAGTATACACTCAGTTGCTGCTCGGCTAGCCAAAGTTAGTGGGAGGGCAGATTACAAGCTTGAGCCGCAGGTTTGGCTTTAAAGACTTTAAGCATACAAGATTTTTTTTGGAAAAAGCTTACATGTGCTCTGATATAGTGGTGGTGAATCCTTTACAGACTGGCCTCCAGAATTGGATTTGAGTTTTTGGGGACATAGTCTCATAAGATCTTGATTAAACAACTACTGTTGGTTATCCCTTATATGAATTTTATTTTACTTCCACCCAGAAATTATTGTATCCTTTTTTTTCCTAGTCAACTACTTTGTCAGTATTGAGGATACAGTTTGAATTTTCTGATATTCAAAGAACACTTTCAGAGAAAATTACTAAAATGTTTTTATATGTCAATTGAACGTTTCTTCTTGAGGATTGCTTGTACAACATTATAGGCTCTTCTTGTAAGGAGATCCTTAAAATATCACCCATTTAGTACTATTTTGGGGAAAAAGAAAAAAAAACAAAACAAAACCCCCCAAAACAAACAAACAAAAAAAACCAGCAAAACAACAACAACAAAAAAAACCAAACAGTACTAAAGTTGTGTATGCAGAAAGCCAGGTATAGATGTTTAATAGGGCTGTAAACTGTCTTTACCCGAAAACCTTATTTCTTTATAACAATAAAAGCTGAGCATCAATAATCTTTTCTTATAATGGAGAGACAGGAGGAAGAAGAGGTTTTACGGTACTCTAGACATAAAAAAAAAAAAAGGACTCAAATTACAATAAGCAACTAAGTAGCCTTATCTGGTAATATAACCTCCTTTGGTAACATTTCAGTAATGTAGTCATCAATGACAAATATTAAAACTGTATTCTCTAATAATTCACATTCACGTATCAGAAATTGACTACTTACATTAAATACTCTTGTCAAACTATCCAAATCCATTTGGGAACTTAATCTGTAGCAGTGGTTGAGCTTCCCACCCCCCTTCTCTCTCCCCAGTTTCTTTTGAGTAGCAGAAACCTGAACCCTTGTGCATCTTGGATTCATATTATATTCTCAGTCATGGATGACCTTTTACAAATGACTTCCAATAACTACAACTGAATTCAAGCACAAGACTTGATCACAAAAGGTCATACTCTAGTTATACAAAATGTAGATAAATTTGTACTCCCTGCAGCAACTGATGGCTGTAGGTTTTTGGTTTTTATCTGACCAATCTTAATTCAGAGCCATGCATTAGGAAAGGTTATGTTCTGGGTTTGTTTCTCTTTGCTTTTCTCCTCTCTCACTATAAAATTATCCTGTTTTGAGAATTTTTTTAGTTTTCCAGGTGTTAAGTTCCTACTTCAAAGGGCTTCTGTATCACCTTGTCTTTTCCACTCTGTTCTTTACTGTAATTCCAGATTCTCCTGCATGTAACCTTCCTTGTAAATGTGAGTAGTATCTTTCTGTGTCATGTTCTTATTGGGGAATATTTTACTTCCAAATGGAATAACTTCAGAGACATTATTTGAGGCCAGTGTGCTAAGTATATGCCTTAGAGTGGCACATTTAGGCCTTAAACAAAGAAACATGGCAGATTCAAACAAGTACAGTTTATTTAAGTAGGCATCACTCAGAAGGAGTAGTAAAGTGAAAGACTATTTGCTCTCATCACCACTGGCCACTTCCTGGCCTTATGTTGTATAGACAATTCATCTCATTTTTATTTCTGAAATACAGAAACTGTAGACTAAGGCTTCCCATGGAGATTTTGCTGTGGGACTCTACTTTGTAATTAATGCCAAGAAGCTGGATTTTTCCACCCGGTTGGGCTTGCTGCATGCTCATCTTGTACACACCACTGCTTCCGATTCACACCAGAGAAGCTTTGTAGCTCAGCTGGTTGTGGTGCAGTTGTCCTAGCAGGTGAGTCAAAATAAGCTTCTGTGGGCATCACCCTGAGCTTGTGTGCTGCTTCCCATTGGTACTGGTGCCTTCATCTCCTTATGCCATTTCCAGGGTATTTGAATTAAGATTATATGTGGATCATGTGCTTCAGAGCTGGATATCAACTCACCTTCACTGCAAGTGAAAAAAACCAGCTGACGTTCTTTAGGAGATGCAAGATTGGATGGTCATGACTCCATGTGGCTTTGCCTCAATATGGTTAATCTGACTGCAAATTTCAGCTGCAGTCACATTCCTCATCTGGGTGGGGGCAACCATATGTTCTTAATATGGACAGAAACCAAGCAGGAACCAAAATCAGAGCCAAACTACTGCAATGTTTCAGCCCTACTGTGAATGCAATGCAAAGCTTCAGCTGCCTAAGACTGTAACAGCATGTATTAAAGAGATATGTCCATGGCTTTATTTTTTTTGGGGGGTCTGAGTATGTAGATTCAAGCTCTAGGTGCTCTCCATGGTCTTTTCCATCATTACAGCTCTTACAGTGCTGTTCTTAGAGTAGACATCAGATAGTTTTCCTTCAGCGAAAAAAAAAAGAAAATCAGAGTCAACCATCCCTCCTTTAACACGTACTAAGAACCTTAATATAGGAAGCTGCAGTGGACCAACTGATGGGTGGGAACAGATTCTTTTATGTCAAAGCCCAGAAACTTTTGTGGACAATAACTGCATAAGCACTTGAGCTCGACATTGGAGTGTGGTCAAAAAGGCATTTTAACAGATTACGTGACCTGTCCTCTAGATGATCATAATATGAAGCATCATATGTAACTAGCAACATGAAAGTGGAGGCTGGTGGTCCATTGACTTCAAATGAGAAAGCAATGGCTCTTGTAGTGTGAACACTGAGGCAGTTTCTGCCTGTAGGATTTGGATCACATTGTGCTAGAGTTTGAGGGAATGTATCTACTAGACCGTAATTAACTGATTTTTGCCTGCCTAATTGCAGATGAGTAGGAATGCACAATTTGCTCCATTCAGTTCCTTAAGAGAGCAGGAATCTGAAAAAGTCATGAAGTAGTTGGGTAAAAGGAAAAAGCATTTCAGAGCAGTTGCATAGTGAACTGTAAAAGAAAATAGAAACAAACTATTCTTGTTGTTGGATATAGGATGAATGCCAAATAGGCACTGAAAATATACACGACATTCAGCTGGAAGCCATCCAAACCATGATATCAATATTGTGTTGATGTTAAAACCAAATATGCTGTCTGGCATATTTCCATTATCTTAAATCCTCCATCCTTAATGGAAAAAGGTGACAAATTTTTGCTTTCCCTTTTCCCAGATATATAAAACACAATCTTCTAGAAGAAAGCTGTCATACAAGCCAGCCTACTAGTTCTGTTAGTGGGCATCCTGGCAATTCTGTGTCATTTGAAAATATGTATCAATGCTGATGAGGCAAAGGGCAGGTAAAATTTCAAATTTTTAATTAGCTTGTATTCTAACATCTCCTTGCCGTAAGTACAGTTACACAATGTTAGGCACTGCCCAATTTGGTCCAGGAATGGATTTGGCTTACACGCCCCCCCCCCCCCGCCTTTCCTACGCACAACAGAACTAATGAATGAGGGCCCTCAGTCCTATTAAGACTAATGTTTCTTTGCCAATCCAGTTTCCAGTTGTTTGGTTTTGTTTTTTTTTCCTTTGGGATTTCTTCTTGTTATGACTTTGTTAGGTGGAAGCTGAATGGTGTATGTTAATCAACACAAGACATTTGGCTACTTGAGCTTTCGTAAATGTTTAGTTTCCCAGGGTCCTTTGAAGCTCCCAGGGAACAGTTCTGCATCCTTATTAGAGACTGACAATTAAAGGTCTGTTTTCATATCAAAAGTAATCACAAAAAATTAGCTAGGGAGACCTTGGAATGCTGTGAGAGTTTCAGTGTTTTGAGATGGCCAACTTTCCTTCATTTGCTTCAATCAGTATCAACTTGGGTTTCTTTTTGTGTTTCCTACTGCCAGGGCAACTTATGAGTTGGCGTTGTGACAACTGAGAAGGATTATGCAATACTGTGAAGATGTGATTAATACATTTTAGGCCACTGTAAGCATATTCAGTTGCATAATTATCACAGAGGTGCAAAAGTAAGCTAAACTAGATTTTGAAGGCAATGCTATAAATGAGGAGTTTCAGTTTTCTGAATTCCTTGTTAGAAGAAGGAGGAAAATGCTATGCAAGAGCTGGGTTACTTACAGATCTTGGAGATTCTGTGGATAATTTATAGGAAATATATGGTTCTGTCCTAAATATTTTAATCTATGTGTCAAGTTACAGGCTTTCTCAGAAGATAATCTGTTGGTGTCACACTATACGTCTGAAAAACAAACCTGAATGTTTCTTCTTTGGGCTCTGGCGCCATGGGAAATTGCTGCAGAAGTTTGTCCTGAACAAGTGCTTTGGTTTCCTTTCACTTCTCAGAATCTGCTTTGGTAGATTAGGAAATCAGTAACGAAAGTGAGGTGGATCATAACTGAATAGGTTGCATATGGTGTTTATTTAGGTCTGCAAAAATAAAGTAAAATCCAAAGCTTTTAGTGTTTCTGTCACAAACTGGAAAAACAAAATTAAACTGATATTAGAATATCAAATTCCCTTCTCAAAACTGATTTCCTGATAGTGTCGTTCCCTCTTGCAGTTAAGTTAATATGGATGTTTCACACTACACTGTTTCAGAGCAAGACTAAGGGTCCTCTTTTCCCCCTGGGACTCTCCCCACTTTTCTCAGTCTGCTTGGAAACTCTCAGACACTTGGGAACAGGGAGACAGATCCAGAATTTCTGTTCGTCACTTGCCTTGCTGCCGTGCCACGTATATTACTAGGATTATCTGAAGACTTAAGGAAATAAACTTTTTATTCCATAGCCTTCATTTTATTGATGTTGACGACGGTTGCTTGAAGTATAAATTAGAATTTGATTTTTGGAAGAAAAAAAAACCTTTGTTGCTAGGACTTGTAACAGTCACATCACATAAATTTGCAGATCTGTGTATTTAAGGGATTTTACACTGTAATTAAATGCGGTAGTAGTCTTTTGCCTTTTGAAATGAAACCTTTATTTTGTTTTTTCTGCATACTTAGGGAACAAACATGCTGTCAAAATCCTTAATGTATCCAACTATTTGAACGTAAGAAACAGCATCAAGCTGTTATTTGTTCTGTTGGAGTGTACTCATATTTCCAATCTGAATCTTTTGTACCTGGTGATCTTAATTATATTTGAGCTGGAAGTAGTTTAACATTAAAAGGAATTACAGCAGATTAATCTGTAAACCTGCACAAATATCACATTCTTTTGTATGGAGGTAAGCAGGGCATAGTGTGCATAATTACGTGTTGTTCTCTGTGTAGGTTGTGTGCGTAAGGCTGAGAAGTCAGTGTTGCAGTTCCTCGTGACAGCATCAATTATGGCATGCTCTTGTGTCTTGCAGTGGTTGGTTACATTAGAAAACATACATTTTTCCTCTCAGTTATGTCATCTTCCTTATAGTAAGAACAAGCAAGCAAAAAAAAAATTAAAAACCCAACTTGCCCTGGAAACAGGAATTAGTATACTAATTAGTGTATGAAAATACAATCTTTTAAAGAATGTTTGCTGTAATATTTTTTCCCAAAGTGCTATAGCTTGAGGTCAACCCAAGAAGGCCATTTATCTCAACCATCCAAAATCACATAAAGGTATTGTTTTACACTTTTTGCATCTGGAGAGACAAAAGAAAATCACTAAAAATGAATTAGTAGAGGTCTATTTCTCCTGTCCTGATGCAAAATCATCATTGGAATCCCATTGCCCCAGTTTAGCCTCAGTTAGAGTGGCAGGAGAGCAGAGCCTCAGCAAATAAGAATCATAGTTTGTACTGGTAAATACATCCTTTGACTCAAAGTATGAGTGAAACGTAGTTGTCTATGATTAAGGCCTTTTGATTTGCTTGTTTTCAGGGGTGGTCAGATGGCACTATTGAGCCCATTTAGGAACAGTTTGCCAGATGACAGGTAGAAAAATGAAGTTTCAGGAGAAATATAGGAGAAGAACAAGCCATTCACATGCAGTCTCAATTTGCAGAAGATGTGTCTCTTGGACTATATCCGGTACCTGCTGGGCAGATTCCATATAAATTTCCAGATGACAGGTTAAATTTCCCAGTTAGTTTGGTGTTCATGCATCCATTCATCTTGCATAAGCTGCTACCTCATTGCAGTGGCGCTCTGGAAAAAGCTGTCATAAATTTTGAATTTAGCATGTGTAGATCTACTGGTAATGAAACTTCTGGCAAGTCTCAAGAGTTACCTGCATTTTGTGAGACTAATATGGGTGTTGCCTGTGGGACTGGCTGACATGTTCTGACAGTTTTTATCAGTGTCCTATTGCCACATGCCCTTTGAATTTGGAGTGCTCTCTCTAGCGGTGCTTCTTCAATCCCTCTAGTGAATTATGTGATGGTCACCACAAGTGATCACAAGGCATCTAAACGGAAACATAGTTCTCGAAAGTGAGGGTGTCAAAAAGAAAACACAGATTAGTGACTAGTCACTGTAAAAGAATTCTGGGGATTTTTTTTTTTTTTTTAAAAAGCTGGTTACTTTCAATGACAAAGCCTTCTACTTCCCTACAGTTAGCCATCAGCTGGAACCTGAACCCCCTTTCAGCACTGTAGGTGTTGTCACAGTGTAACATTCTTGTGCCTTTTAAAACAATTTCTTTTTTAAGATGAATTCTAGAGGGACATTTTTGTTTGATAATAGTTGCTTTTGAAAGAATTTCTCATTTTAACTTAGTGATGATTTATTAGCAGTGAGAAAGAGGGAAATAAGAGACTATTATGTTCAGGCTAAGAAGGAAGGTGTTGGTTCATGTGTTCATGTTTTTTCACTGCTTTTTGCAGCTTTTCTCTTTAAAACCAAAGTACAGTACACAACAGGACTTTGTAGGTTTCTCAATATAATGGTGCCAACGTATTTCCACCCTAATTTGCAGCACCCCTGTTATTACAGACCTTGGCCTCTGCTGAGCACAACTGCTGACTATGCCAAATTCACATAGGTGTTCTCTGGTGAGGACAAGGATCATCTAGCGAATAAATGGAGAACACAGTATTCAATTTGCTGGTGACCTTGAATTTGATCGCTCCTCTATCCTTAACAGCCTAGTCAATCTCTATCCTGTTTAACCCATGTCATCATTACTGGTATATCATACAGACACTTCTGCAACTGCCTTTTCCTTGATGCTACAGTATTTAAATCACCTAAGGAAATAACTTAAAGTGAATGAGCTACCATAAATTCTTCTTCACCTGTTCCTTAGCAGTGTCAGGAATGGCACAAAGGTCTTTCCCAGTCTCTCTGTTCATTTTTTTCTATTTGTCTGAGGTAGAAACCACAAGTTTGATTGATAATGTAATTTGCATCTCGAGGCGTCACTGGAAATACAATGGCATGAAAGGCTACTCTGGCAGAGCACACTTTTCCCCCTGGGCTGACTTTAGAAACTCATTGATGTCACTTCCTTCCTCAGTCAGCAAGTGAATTTTCACTAATTCTCAAGACCAGCTGTCCATGCTGTCAACAGAAAGTTATTAAAATTCCTTTAAAGTGAATCAAAATAGCCTAAAAACAAATGTACTGGGAAACAGGAAAGCATCAGTATTCAAAGTCCACAAACCTTTGAGCAAAATAGTGTTGATCTAACCAGAGATTTCAAACACTCTGCTTTCCTAGCAACTTGTATATCATTAGAGAATGCTAAAAACACATACTCTTTTAATCTTCTATTACCAACAATCTATTTGGTTAAAATATTAGTTACAAGAATAAATTCTATTTCTCCCAAAGATGAACTCAGTGAACAAAGGAGTACATTTTGAGAAGCCTCCCCTAAATGATAGTTGAGGGGTTTTTTTTAGACAAAATTTTTGTATTTCCCAATGAAAACACAACACAAGCATGCAGGAAATAATTATCATAAGAGACAATCTTATAATATAGCCTAAAGTGATCATCTTTATCTGAATTATCTGTAATGCTTTCCTTGAGAAGTGGAATATTCTCAGGGATGAGTAGGTAAGATAATTTCACTTTAGTTAACAGAGTCTTTATACTGTATTTTAGCACTTAAAATACTTTCATGTAATTTTAAAAATTCTATCTTGTGCCACATGTATCAATACAAAAAAAATGAAATTAAATATAATTTCTAGTGCTGGAGGTGGCAGCCACCCATGCTAGGCAGACTACACTGATAGTTAATAGTGATACTGACAGGTTGTAAACAGTGTCCTATCGTTATTACTTAAAGAAACCCTCTGGGTACATGGAGCCTAGCTGGATAGGTAAGTGTGAAATTCCTGACTTTCCCCAATACATGTGGACAGTCTCCAGTAGCAAAGGGAGAGTAATTGATACCAGCTGCCCTTTCGATAACTAGTGCATAAGAACAGTAAATGAGGCAAAATTACTGTCCCTTTTGACCTAAAAGGAAAGGGTAGATTTGAGGTGTCATTGCTGCTAGGGTCTGAGACGGCTGCAGAAAAGCAGTGTTCTGCCTAAGCTTTGATCCTATCTTCAGGAGCGCGCTGAAGGACGCTGCAGAAGGCGGCCAGAATAAGGAAGCAAGACTGTAATTCAACTTGCCGCTTTGGGAATATTACCAGGATAGAATTTCTCCCTTGAGCCAGCTGGTGCCTAACCTCAGTCTTGACACAGGCACATAATTTTATTTTAGGGAAATGGCAGAAGCAGCTTTTCTCCTCCAATGGTCAAATCCTGAGCTGGATGCTGCCAGTCTCTCAGGCATGTATACATGCAGCAATACATCTCACAACATTAAGATGCTTCATAGTGTGTATTTTAAATTTGTTGTCATCACCTTAAACGTTGTAATTTCTTGTGGAATTCCAGGTTAGCAAGATTGGCTACCTATCTCAATCTTCTTTTTATCACATCTTGATAAGAGTGGCTTGTGTTTCTTTTAGGTTAGGTGGATTTCCATTCTGAAGTTTCAAATCATTTGTACATGTTAAATTCTGTTTCTTAATTACAAGGTTAGAGGGGTTTTTTTTGCTAAAGTCACTGGGTTCTGTTCTGTATGTACATTATCATATTCATTAAAATATGTACAAACTAATTATTTTCTTTCTCTTTCAGAATCTGGAGAAAAATTGCAACAACAGATAATTAATCAGGTATTTTGACACTTTCATACTTGTTGTTACTTAATTTTTTGTGTAGAAGAATTGTAACAATTAAAGGGGAGAACTTCACAGGACTGGATAATATTAACTAGATGGGTGTGCTAGAGACCACATATCAGACAACTGCCTGGCTCTGCAGGTGTGCTGAATTCACAAGAGCAGCTATCATTTTGATTTAAACCTAAGATTTACTATTTAAGCAATTTAATTAATCTACTTCTCAATGTGTTGGTGGTGAGGACAAAGCCTAGAGGTAATTTGTTCATTGGTATCAAATTTTGTAGCACAGAATTACACTTAAAAAAAAAACCCCACAACTATTTCTCCTGTTTGCTAGTATTCCTTTTAAAAAACAGAAACATGCACAGCACATCTAAGTGGTGTCTTTCAGTGTTGTTTAGGTTTTCATTTCTGCCATAAATTTTCTTTGAGGCTTCAGTAAACTGTGACATTGCATGTGGAAGTGTTTTCTGTCTTGTCTTTATTACTATATCCGTTAGGAGTAATTATTTAGAAGAAAAACCTTTATGTATTGCAATTTAGCATTTCAGCATCAGGAAAAAGGATATAGGAACTATACTGAAAAAAAAATTCCCCTAACCAGAAAGAGAGGAGGAAACTCAGAGTTTGCTTTCCTAAACTACACACTCCTCTGGATCGAAAGGACCTGACTTGTACGGAAGCATTGTGCTGCTTCTCATTCTTGGCTGCTTGTCCTCTTACTGAGTGCTGCTGTCCAGATGGCATATAAATGGGTACCTGGATTGTTTGTGAGATTTATTTTGAAAAGTCACCTAAAAAGCAGTCATTAAAATATTTGTGTTCCAGCAATTATCCTCCTTTAAGTAGTCATTCTTCCAAGCTATAAATTGAGGCATTGACGTCATTACATCACCGTTATTTGTGAATTGATCATCTAGATGGAGGACTAACCCACCAGGTGATTGACCTCCTAAGGCAGCCTGGTTTGGGTCTGACAGGGTTTCCCCTGCTGTGGCAGAGCATGGCACGAGTCACTGTGTCATTTTCAATGGCCTGAGCCAGCACCGCTCC
Source organism: Chlamydotis macqueenii (assembly GCF_036417535.1). Lineage (NCBI taxonomy): Eukaryota > Metazoa > Chordata > Aves > Otidiformes > Otididae > Chlamydotis > Chlamydotis macqueenii. The sequence goes on along the minus strand of NC_141557.1, from coordinate 115,357,719 downwards.
TGACCAAATAAGCCCTTGTGCATCTGGAAACTTATGGGACGCCTGGTCCTGTGACACCAAATAATATCCAGAGTTGTTACAACCTTTCCATTATCTTGAGAAATTGATGGGTAAACATATTTAGCCCAGAATATATGGCATTACATAAGCAAAGAAAAATCTTTGCTTTTTTTAAATAAGTGTAGAAATGTGTTGAAACTTAATGGAAGTTCTGTGCTTTGACTGAGAGTTTATATGCTAAAACAAGTCTAATTAACTTTTATAAACTAAACTGCATTTGAAAAATAGCCTGAAATGTCTTGCAAAACCACTTTTGGGAGTCCTTATTGTCCAGAAGGGGGGGCAGTTGTATTTTGAAAACACAACTTGAGGCTACATTGACAGGGTTGTGGATGGCTGACTGGAGACCTAATTGAGCACATTTTCTATGGGACAAAATCAACTCTGTAGATGACATTGCCCTTTTTTGCGGAAGAGCATATTGTGATAAAAAGGACATTTGTCACAGTTGCAAAAGGTGAATTAAATGCCTTACTTTGTGTATCCAGTCTTGATCTTTTCTTGTGTGCCACTACCTTGACCTCCTTAAATTGCTCACCTGCTTTGTCTCTGTCATTAACTTAAGAACATATAATTTTGCAGTAAAATTGCATTGCCTTGATATGTGGAGGGTGTATCTGAATACAGCTGTAAAAAGTTGATTTGGAGACCAGTGGTAGACTTTCACTTTTATATGGTTACTAGTGAGGCTGGTGATGTCCCATTCCATACAAACTTCCTTTGCAATTCCAAGAAATGGAAGAACGTTTCAAATTAGAAATCAATTTTTGAAGTCTATAATTGTGGGCAAAATTGCAATGGCACTGCATATTTGATTTGTTGTAATATTACTTCAACAAAAAGATTTGAACTGGAGTGATCCTAATGGAATATCTCCCATAGAAGGACTCTGTTTATTTTCAGTACTGAACTTGAAATTTTATATGCAGGATAAGATACTTATCTGGCATAAGATCCTGTAGTCCCCTTTAAATCAGTGCGACAACCCCGAGTTAAACTGGCTGCCAGAAGTTTAGGTGAGGGAGAAGTGGCTCTGCAGAAGATGAATGATGTTACAACTCGACAGGAGCAGGAGTGCAAAGGGGCAAATGGCAGGAAATGTCTTGTTGAGAGGTGTGTGAAACAGAGAGGGGATGGGCAAATGACAAAACTGCTGTGCTGGAGATCTCCTGCTAGGTAAACTCTCTGTGGGAAGCTGGGACCTCTCACGCGTTGAAGACCACTGTTGTTTCTGTGTTGTTCTTAGCTCTTTCTAAAGCTTAAGCAAAGTTTGGTGAAATATGACATAGATGATACATACTACCTAGGTAGTATCTGCTTCCAAAAACTTTTGACTACAGTTAGCATCTTCACTGGCTCTTGTTCCCTTTGATCATAAGGTGTTTGCTGTTTTTCCTGGAGCTTCTGTTTTGTCACTTATGTATATAGGTATGCATGTGCATTTAACAGCGGTCATCTACCACTCTGAGCAGAGACATCTAGAAATTATATGCACTCTACTTTTCAATACCTGTTTTTAAATACCCTTGCAACTTCAGGGTAAATCCTGGCACTAATGTACAGCCTGGTTATCTATAGCATGTTGACTACTGCTCAGGGAAATGCAAGGAAACAAGAACAAACGTTGTGCTTTTAACTGTGTAACAGTTTTGGCTAAAAAACACATTACAGACTGTCAATCAAAATGTGTGTGAGGGCAGTCCTTTATGTTTCATCCTTACTACGCAGATTTGTCCATGTTATGATCCTAATGTATACCCCTACATGTGTTTTTGCCCTGTGCCTCTCAGAAGCTCTGAAGGACTATCGAGAATATGCACACTTGCATTTTGAAGCTGAAGTTGTTTGCACAGTCAGACTTGAGCCTGTCCCTTCTGCAGTGAAGCTGCAGGTTGGGTCAGGAGGCTGGTGCGAGTGCATTCCACTCCCACTTGTGGAATATCTGTCCCACTGTTTTGTCCCTGAGCAGCTCTTTCCTCAAGGCAGACTCTCTTGCAGTGGCATATCCATCTCTTAGTCTTTTAACATCTCTGTGAGGGCACATTTCCCTTTCTGCACATGAGGTTGAGGAAACAGTAACACAGAAAGGACTGTGATGAGGCAACGTACTTGCTAGAGCTAGGCTTTGGCCAGGAATAACTGGAACTCTGATGTACTGTCAGTATGTATACATCTTCTGCCAAAGTAAAGAGGTGAAAAAAAAAAACTCAAACTTCTGTTAAATGACAATGGAAGTTTATTGCACAGACCGTGTTGAGGAATGACTTCTGCACAGATCTGAAGGATGCTTCAAGTACTCACATAGTATAATAAACCTAGGTCAAATTGAGCAAAAACTTCACAGTTCAGTCCAAACTTCTTGGTTTTCCTTGTGCACTGCTGTAGTTTACTTCAGTACTCTCCCTTTCATCCTCTCAGATGGCCTAGCTTGGAAAAGTTCAGCTGGCTTCCAAGTGCTGCTACTTTGAGGTTATCTAATAGATATGTCCCTTGCTCTTGTTTTCCCAGTTTAGGGTCATATTCCTCAGTATTACTTACTTTGTTCCCATAAAATTAGGAGTTTGAAAATCTTTAAGAGACCACTAAACAAACTGAACTATTATTTCACTTCTGTGTGCTTCATAGAATCACATAATGGTTGAGGTTGGAAAGCACCCCTGGAAATCATCTAGTCTTACTAACCCCCTTACTCAAAATAGGGTCAGCTAGAGCAGGTTTCCTAGAATCATGTCCAGATGGATTTTGAGTACCTCCAAGAATGGAGACTCCACAACCTCTGGGCAACCTGGGCAAGTGCTTGATGCTCCACAACCTCACACAGTAGAAAAATATCTTCTTATATTTAGATGGAATTCCTTCTATTTCAGTCAGTGCCCACTGCCTCTTCTTCTGTCACTGGACACCGAGAGGAATCCAGCTCCATTTTCTTTACTCCTTCCACCTCCCTCCATCAGGTATTTATATACAATGATAAGATCCCCCTGAGACTTCTCTTCTCCAGGCTGAACAATACCAGCTCTCGGCCACTCCTTGTATGTCAGATGCTCCTACCCCTTAAATATTTTTGTGGCCTTTCACTGGACTCACTCAAGTATATCCATGTCCATTTATACACTGGACTCATTCCTGTATGTCCATGTCTCTTGTACTGGGAAGCCCAGAACTGGACACAGCACTCCTGGAGCATCTCACCAAGGCTGAGCAAAGGTGAAGGATCACCTCTCCTGATCTGCTGGAAATGCTCTGCCTAATGCAGCCCAGGAGGCTGTTGGCCATCTTTGCCATGAGGGCACATTGCTGGATCACAGTCAGCTTGTTCTCCCAGGACCCACAGGTCCTTTCCTACGAAGCTGATTACCAGTTGTCCAGCCCCTAGCCTGTACTGGTACCTGGCGTTATTCTTCCCCAGGTGCAGAACTTTGCATTCCCCTTTTCAAATTTAATGAAGTTGCAGTTTACCCATTTCTCATGTCTGTTCATGTCCCCCTGAATGGCAGCATAACCCTGTGGTGTAACAGCCACTCCTCCCAGTTTTGTATTGTCTGCAAACTTGGAGAGGGCAGACTCTGTCCCATCATCCAGGTCAGTAATGACCTTGGGGTACTAGTGATTGGCCTCCAGCTGGATTTTGGACACAACCATTTGAGCCCAAGCAGTTTAGCCAGCATTCAGTCCACCTCACTGAACGCTTACCTAGCCTATGCTTCATGAGGACGTTATAGGAGACAGTGCCAAAAGCTTTACTAAATTTGAGATAAACAACATTCAGTACTTTCCCCTCACCCACCAAGCCAGTCATCTCATTGGAAAAGGTGATCAGACTGGTCAGGCATGATTTCCCCTTCATAAATCTATGCAGCACGAAGTCCAGCTGGAGACCAGTCACCAGTGGAGTACCCCAGGGATCACTGCTGAATAAAATACTATTTAACTTCTTCACTGCATACCAGGGTGATGGGACAGAGTGTACCTTCAGCAAGTTGTCAGAGGATGATACAAGACTGGGAGGAGTGGTTGAGACACCAGATGGGTGTGCCACCATTCATAGGGACCTCAGCAGGGTGGAGAAATGAACAAACAGAAACCTCATGAAGTTCATCAAAGTGAAGTGCATCTGGGGAGGAATAATCCCTGCTCCGTCATGCTCTCAGGAATCAAGGTGAAGCTGACTAGCCTGTAGTTTCCTCAATCCTCCTACTATCCCTTCTTGAAGATAGGAGTGACATCGCTTTCTTCCAGTCCTCAGGAGCCCTCCCCCATCACCACAACCTTTCAGAGATAATCAAGAATAAGCTCACAGTGATCTCCTCCAGCTGCCTCAGCACTTTTAGGTGCATCCCAGCAGGTGCTATGGACTTGTTTATGTCCAGTTTGTTTAAATATTCACTCACCTGGTCCTCCTCCACCAGGGGAAGTCTTCCTCGCTCCAGACTTTCCCATAGGTCTCAGGGACATAGATTTGCTGGTGGCCAGTCTTATTAGTAAAGATCAAGTCAATGAAGGCGTCAAGTATCTCAGACTTTTCCATGTGATCTATCACCATGTCCCTGCCCTATTCCACAGTGGGCCCACATTTTTCCTAGTCTTCCTTTTGCTGTAGACAGACCTGTGGAAGCCTCTTTGTTGCTTTTCACATCCCTCACACGTGGGTTTTGGCTTTCCTAACTCCATTCCTGCATCATCAGACAATGTCTCTATATTCCCCCAAGTCACCTGTCCCAGCTCCCACCTCTGATATGCTTCCTTTTTATGTTTAATTTTTTTCTGAAGCTCCTTTTTTCACACATGCAGATCCCTGCTACCTTTGCTTGATTTCCTGCTCACAGGAATGAACCATTCTTGAGTTTGGAGGAGGTAATCCTTGAACTGCACTCCGATGTCCTGAACTCCTCTCCTCGCCAGGACCATATCCCATGAGTTTCCTCTAAGCAGGTCCCTGAACACCCAAAGTCTACTCTTCTGCAGCCCAGGGTTGTGATCCTTTTTTTTTCCTGCCTTTTCCCTCTTTTCAGGATCTTGAACTCCACCTTCTCATGGAAGCTGCTGTCACCCTGACCTCCACATCTCTAGCCAGTCCTTCCATGTTTGTAAGCGTAAGGTCTAGCAGCTAACCTCGCACTGTTGGCTCTTTGATCACTTTTGTTAGGAATTCATCATCAATGCACTCCCCAAACCTGGATTGCTTGTGCCCTGCTCTGCTGCTCCTCCAGCAGATATCAGGGTGGTTAAATTCCTCTGTGAAGACCAGAGTCAGCGAACGTGAGACTTCTTCCAGTTGTCTGCAGAAGACCTCATCTGCTAATTCTTCCTGATCAGAGGCTCTGTCACAGACATCCACCACAGTGTTAGTCACATTGGTCTGCCATCTGGTCCGGACCCACAAGCCCTCCACTAACTCATCTGTCCAAAGATGTGTCCATGTGTCCCCACTGCTCTCTGGCTGAAAGGGTGACTCCCCACCTTCCTGTCCCAGCTTTCCCTTCCTGAAGAGCCTGTATCCATCCATGGCAGCTCTCCAGTCCTGTAAGCTGTCCCACTACATCTCTCTGATCCTAGTGAGACTGCACATAGTCCTCTAATTCCTCCTGTTTGTTCCCTGACCAGCATTCAGTAGTCTGCTGGCACTGCAAAGAGGCACTCAGCCATGCTGGTTTCCCAGAGAAGGTATGAGAGCTTCCCCCATCATGCTGTCCTGTAGGCATTCACTTGTTTGCATCTATGCATACACTTGAGGTATGCATGCATACACTTTGGAGCCCTGTCTGCTTCATTATGAAATCCCTCCTGTTCCACCTGCACATGTTGTTTGCCAGTAAGCAGACATTGCTCTTTTTTTTCAAATTCATTTTCTATTCATAATGTGATATCTAATCAGGTAGGAAAATTGGACCGGAAAAATTGTTCAAGTTTGCCCTGCACATATTGTTTTCTTTCTTCGAAGCTGATTAGGGCTGCTTCTGATACCATCCTCTGCCTCTTTCAGGTTCAGATAACATAACAGTCCTTCACTGATTAAATAATATATAGTACTGAGATTATATATCTCAGAAAAATGCAGGAGGAAGTATTATTCAAATAAAAACAGCAGGCACTTTTATTTGAGAACTTTCTCAGTATCCTTTTGGAGGAAACCTTTTCTCAGGCTGTATAGACAGGAACATACATGCAGTGTGTGAAGATAAAAATATATTCAATTTTATGAAGAATCCTAGGGGCAGGGGATGGAGGGGCAAAGCATTAGAGTATGCAGACTAAGAAGACTGGATGTTCAACAGAAGTACTGAAAGAAATGGTGTGAGGTTTGAGCAATGAAAGGCAGTATGGGCTGGGAAGTTGAGTTGCAATCCTGATTCTTAGATTTCTAAGTGTCCCTTCTCACTCTGTAAAATGGCAAGGTTTTTCTACCAGTGTTAATCAGAAATTAGGAATCACAATATTTACATGGAGTAGGCAATTATTATCTTTCCTTGTTTTGCAGACATGGAAAAATGAAGTGTGAAGGTCAGGGGACTTGCTTGAAGTTACAAAACCAAACACTGTGGTTCTGGCCAGTGCGCCTACCCTTAACCACGGTGCCATTCTTTCTCATTATTCCTCTGCTTCAAGGAAGGATGGTATTTGAACTAGTTAGTGTTTGAGTGGCACACTGATCATCTGTGGCACAGCTTGCAGATTAATGCATACGAACCGGATAGCTATACAAAAAAATCTGCGACAGAATAAAGCAGGGCATTTTCTTTTACCTATGATAAACATTGGTTAGCCCCTTAAGTGAAAATAAGGTATGCTACCTTTCCATCTGTGTGAGGAGGGAGTGCACATTGGACTGTAAATTCACAGCCTGTTTTGTAAATTCACAGCCTATTTTGTCCCATGGTAATTTATGATTGCAATCAATTTTCAAGGTTGTTTTTTTTTTTTTGTAAAATCGAACACATGGATTTATTTAAAAGTGTATGAATGTAGGCAAACACACATTTGAGAAATTTGCCAATCTTGAGTGTGTTATACATTTCTATTTATTTTTTATTTACCAATAAAGTAACCTAATTTGAATTAAATGCTAATTGTGATTGAGGGGAAAATGCTTTGAGACCTCTAGAGATCTTACTGTCTCTTCCAAAGCAATTTGGGAAAAATTGAATTCTTCATGCCTGAATATACATTAATAGTCTTCAACTGAAACTAGTTTGATTTGCAACTATTCCTACTATTTCTAAAAGATCAAGATGTCTCATTTATGCTGGAAGATAAGTGTGTTTACCTGCAGACAAGATAGAAATGGATTCTGTTTACCAGCAAAAAATCCCTGTGGATCTTACCACAGCCACTAATGTGCGAAATACTGCCATGTATGCACAGCATCACGTTACAGACCTCTCCTGTCAAAGGGAATGGTAGGTTTTGTGGGGAAGGAAAACAGTTGTTTATCGTCTTCAGTTTTACATTTCACTGGTTGTAAATGGCCTGAGTGCCCTAGGGAGACCTGTTCAGGCCATGTTCCTCTCAGTCCTCCTGCAGTAACATTTGAAGCTGGGGACAATTTTAGCCAACGTTGACACAGTTATAAGAGAAGAGCTCAGAGATGTCAAGGGTGGTGACTGGTCAGAGGTGAAGTTTTGTCCCCGCTGGGGAAAAGGCAGTCAGTGGTATCCTAACTCCGTATCCATTTTGGGAGAGGGCAGAGGGCTGGCCAGTGAGCATGAATGTGGGTGGTGAACTGCTGTGTTGCCCACTGCTGACATTTTGGTACAGGCAGGAACTGGACGTGCTGACCAGGGAGAGATAGGATGGGGAAACGTGATCGAAACTCCTCCAAAACTAGGCCACCACTTACCTCACCACTTGTAAGAACATCTTGTTGAACAGCTTGTTTGTAGCTGGACATTTGCAGCTGAAGTAATTCCTTTAAAGTAATTGAGGAAAGGATTTTGTACCCAACTTTAAACCTTTTGGGCTTAGAATCACATTGTTTCCCCATGTACCATATGCTCTTTGCCCTGTTTTTAGTCCAAATATCCTAACAGGCATCCAAGCTCCACATATGGCTACTCAGAAAAAACGTCTAAGAAACTAAGTATTTATATCTTCATTGTAGTTCGGAGAGGGCAGGTTTGGAAGGAAACCAAAGTTCCTAAATTCAACTCAAGTCTAGATCTGCTCATTCGTCACCTCCCAGTGGAGGCAGCTGAGCCTCATCGGCTTGTTCCTCTGCGGGTACAGGTGTGCCCCAGTGTTGGCAGGAGTGATCCAGTCCAGGCACTTAGCTAACTGTGGTGGAAACCCAGAAATGGCCATCTCTTCAGGAAAGCTCACGCTAGATTGGACCACATGAGGTATGCCAGGCAGTCATCTTAATATGATGTTGGGATATCTCTGAAAACTAAGTCAGTGATTCCCCGAGACAGGGAAGTCCGGGTTAATTTCCTTCCTGCACCCAGGAGATTCAGGCTTACAAATCCTGCTGCCTGTAAGACTAATGTTATATCCCTCCTAGAGAGGGATATATAACTAGAGAGAGAGGCTCATACGATGTCTGGTGGTTACAACGCTCCCTGGAAGAGAGGAGCCAGGGTTTCAGTCCCAGCTTGCAAGGTTAGTTAACCCCCAGGGTTAATGCCCAGCAGTTAGACCACCCTTCTGGGAAGTACGTCTACTCATGCAGACGGGGCAATGAGAACTGGGTCTCACCTATGCAGGATGAGTTTTGATCAGCAAGTGCCAGGACATGGTCTCTAATACTGCTGGATAAAAAGATGTTGGCATCCAGCCTCAGGCACCAGCCCTTGTCTTTAGGGAGGAAAATAGATGTTATTTAAAATACAAAATGTGCTCCAAAATGCCTACCTGGCTTGAGTTGGGAACATGCAAGAAGTCTTATTTATTTTCTTCTTCATAAAATGGCTGTGTATATGAATTACTATGTACTTAGAAGTAATGATTTTGAGAATTGCCTTTATCAACAGAGGGAACTGTTTAGGTTATTTGACTTGCTTCTGTGCTTTAAGTTACGGAAAAGTAGGCACATCAACATTATTTAGTAAACTCAAGTAAGAGACCAATATGTAATATATGGAGATTGCCTGCAAGTGTCATCTTCAGATTGAAACTTGCTGAATACATATAGTAAACCTACCAGTCAGTGGAACCCAAGAGTCTCTTCCTGATATTATTCTTCATAAAATGAGTATTGTGTGTTTAGTTTGAGTCCATTTTGAATTTCAGGTTGTTTAAGCTGCTTTGCTATGACATTGTTGTGTTCAGAAATAAGAGTGAGTGCTGATGAAGATATCTACCCGCTGACTTAGGTTTTATTAACAGAGTATACACAGAGGAGGAGGATTGAGCTCAGAATTAAATGATATTTGAACATACTGGTTTACTTCTACCCAAAAGCAGTGCGACTGCATAGGAAGGAGGTTGAGCTAAATACAGCCAAGCGTTAAGTGATCCATGGTCTGAACCATGCCTTTTATTAAGAGTACAACTTAGCTACACATCTAGAGACAAGCACTCTGCTCAAACTGGGTGCAGGCTCTGTCCAAACACAAACTGCCTGCACAGCAATGGCTCTGTGCTTATTTACAGGTCTGTAAGTTATACTGCAAAGAACCAGCCCCATGAAAATCTTGTCAGAAAGCTGGAGAAGCCCACTTACCATTACCATTGATTGACCTTGACAATGATTTCTTTATTAGTAATAAGGGAATGGAGTGCTTGCTTTTATTTTCAATACTTGGTAGCAGTTGTCTTGGTGAATCTTTAATCCGTCATGCAAACTTACATGTTACTTAGTTTCTGATAACAATAGCATCTTTATTGATGCTTTTTCTATTAACCATGCCTTGATCTTTCTTATCCTTCCCATTCTGAGCATGTTTTGGAGAAACCAAATGTTTGAACTGTAAGGGCAGAAACAGGAGGGAATTAATTCCAGATTTGAACAAGAATTGGCAAGTAAAATTAGAGATTAGTTTCCTTCATCTAAGTTGCTGACCATGTGAATCAGCTTGTGGAAGTGGCTCGTGCAGACTGTCTTGCCTCATTAACATGGGTGACTGTGCTTTCTGTAGAGGGCAGGGAGAGGAGGGGACCCCTGTGCAAAGCCATCAGCCATGTATCTGTGAGGGTCTCAGGCAAAGACAAATGGGTTCCTTCTGTCCCCTCATTAAATGGGGATGGGACTACTGCTACAATTCTGATAATGTTATTGTTTATCTTACCCCATTGGGCCTCTCCACTTTCCCCATTGCCTATGGGCATGGATTCTTCTTCTCCAGAACCAGCTCTGGTTTGGTGCTGCTCTTTCAAATTTTTCCACACCAACTCACTCCCTGACACTTGGCTACACCACATTAAAAAAAAAAAAAAATCTCTTTCCCTTTTCCCTGTCCATTTCTGCCTCACTCGTTTGGTCCGTGCCCTTGCACAGACTCCGAGTCACCCTGCAGTGAGATGCCAAGCTTTCTACTAACAGATTCAAGGGGCAATAGTCACTTATTCACAAAGCTGTGTTTTGAAAAGCAGCCTTTAAAATGTCTGGTATCTGTTAATTAAAATTTACCTGCAGTATTTGTTTTTCTTACTATGATCTGTTGCTCTCATTTGTGTCTGGCTTCATGTTCACAAGTACCTCCCTTGAACCTTATTGTATTTCCACTACAAACAATAAAGTTTGCCTCTCAGTCTCTGCAGGAAGCTCTGAACACTTCCTATGCTCATTTCTTTTTTTTTTTTCTCATTTTTACCCCAACTCATTTAGTAATCTTAGAGATGCTAGGTACAAGTACATGTGTTTTAGGGACATATATCTCATAGGAAAACGTGGTGTCTGTTATAGTAAGGTTTTACCTGTCAGTGCTGATGGCTCCCCATATAAAATACTCCTAGACCTTTATCCAGAGGAAAGATAAGCTCTCTTCTATTTTGTGTTCTTTTGAGAACTTTAGTGGCAGAAAGAACTATGAAAGTTCAAAGCACAGTTGTTTCATTCTTCCTCTTCCATCATGGAATTGTGTATGAACCACAAGGTATCTCTGACAGAAGTACCTCCGCTAGACTTGCAGTGTTTGCATGGAATGCATGTCAGCTTTGGCTTGTGAGGAATGTAGCAGTGGTGATTTGCCCAAAATAAATTAGATAAGCCAAAAATTCATTACTCCGGTGGGAGGTGAGGAGTTAGTGGTGCCTGTCTCTGGAGTAGCTGTTTTAAGCACAAGTGATGAATCAAGAGGTTTATCTCCGCTGCACAGAAGGTGAAGCACCTCATCAGCAATTATTTCCTATCACTTGTAGCCAGCTTGGATAGTTTCTCCATTGGGAGCTCCTGTAGGGATTTGTTTGGCTCACCAGCGTTGCACTACACAGCTGCTGTGATATGAGAAAGTTATGAGCATATTTACATGTTAGCTCAGGTAGCATCATAGTCAAATAGTCTTTATAGCACAAAAAGAAAAGTTAAGGATAATCCCTACTTTTGGCAGGCTTAAGAATACTTGCAAATACATGTGTAAGTATATTTCTACATGTTTTTACAGTTAAAAGGAGGTAGTAATGCCCTTGAAAAGAATCACAATCCATTCCCGTTCTTATATATAGGAAGTTACAGCCAGCATTTACTGTGAGCACACTATCCCTCATGGAGCTTATAATAACATTAGCCAATACTGTGGTATTCACTACGGGATATGTGTCTCAATGAGAAGGGGATGTGGAGAAGGGAAGCAGCTAATAGTATTTTACATATTTAGATAGTTTTTTTTTCCTCAGAACTTCCTGTGTTATTGTTTTTCCCGTAGGTCTTTTTTTTTTTTTTCTCTTTCATTTTTTTTTTTTTCCTGATAGATTCTTTCTTCTTTTGCCTCATCTTGCTTGGAGAGAGCCCCTTTCAAGTGACTCCCACTGTGCATATATTGTTCCTTTAGGGCATTACCTGAGATTTCTCTGAATAGTTCTGCCCATCCTTCTCTTTAATCCCATGAAAAATCCTTCACTAGTGGTTCCTACAGCTGCATTCACAGTTTCTGAGACTGAAATGCAATCCTCTTCTTGTACCTCCTCGGGTTATCCCCTGAGGTTGGTCCTAAATCCCAGGTGAACTGTTCAAAATGGAATAAAATCAAGACCACACACCTTTCCCTCGGTCCTTTTCCCTCCTGGCCTGGTGGAACTGAGGCATCTTCCACTAGTTCAGGATGGCAGGCTGAATTCAGAAGGCTGAACTTTCCTCTAAGCGTAGGGCTCATTTTAGTGGCTTTAGTTTGAAATTCAGATGGTTTAAGTGTCTTTGCATTAAAGTATCTTCTGAAATAGACTGCTAAATTCAGATTATATGCCATAGGAAGTCATGAGGTACTGCCACCCTCTTTTGAATTTTCTCTGCATTGGGGAACACCAATACAGTCACATATCACTGGAGACTGTCTTCTAAATTATAAAATTCTTTAGGGCAGCACTGATGAGTTTACAATCTTTGGTTACTTTAGCATTGTAATATAACTTTATTCCTACTTCCGTTGAGTGTGGTATTGTGTGGTTGATTTCTATGTATTCCATATTTTTCATTTTCACCTTTTTAAGGTCCAGATTTTCCTTTTAAGGTCAAAGCATTTAATTTATTAGTAAGTCTGTGGTTCTGCAGTAGCACTTGTAAGTCACCATTCACTGTGATGCTGAAATTCCCATTAGGCTCGTCGTCATCCCTTGTTTTACTCCTAGAACTACCTTCTGTTATTACACACCAGCTATGCTCCTGAATCCTTTCCATCCTAGGGCAGAAGGGATAAATCTCTAGGCACATGTCTTTTGTTTGTTTTAAAGACTGAAATATTAGACAACAGAGTTAAAAAAAAAACAAACAAATGATATTAGAAAAACTGATCATGCCAAACTGAAAGAATTCAAGTATCATTTTGCATCTCTAAAAACACTGACATGCCCTCTCTCACAAATGTACAAATCCTGCAGGGCTCTGTTCTTTTACTTGCTTTCACCAATACAAAAATCATTTTACTCAGTTCAGTGAAAACAAAAATCTGATCATCAGTGGTTTGCAGCAATACAGAATAGCCTGATCCTTCAGTTTTATTTTGTCATTGGAAATTATTACACTGCAAGATAGGCTAGCTTTTCTTGGAACTGCTTGTTTTTCCGTAGGCTTATTCTCAAACTGGAATTCAAATTGTGTTCCATGCATTACCATTTCTTACATTATTCCTCTGAATTTTTAACAGCCTTATTTGAGTTGGTCTATGAACTTTCCCATCCCCCTAAATCCACACTTATGGTCTGCCAGTCCACAAATCAACTTTCCAGTAAATGTTTAATCAGTTTATGGCAGAATAGTCTTTTTATGTAGATTTCAAAAAATGTTAGACTTATGAGATCAAGCAGCCTGGGCATGTGTGTTCATCTGACCATTTGACTATCTGGTATTTGCCACAGAATGTGTAAAAACCTGTTGACCAGCATCCCCCATCTCCAGAAGTATAATGAAAATAGGCAACTGTATAGATATCCCAATGCAGCAGGCTTGCTTACTGAAAGGAGAAAAATTTTACAAGCCTTAGTAGACACACAAGAATCCACATCCAGGAATGAGAGAGCAGAAATACACAAACTGCAAGAAACTCTTCAGTCAACTTGTATGACACTTGGAGACCCTGGAGAATTTGACAGCAAAACACAGATTCAAGCTTTGCCATTTCTGCAGGTTGTGCATTGCACAGTGACTGGGGATATTAGGAGAGATATTTGAGAGGAAAGTCTCATCTTTTCACATTCCTTGCAGAGTCACTAGTTGATGTTTAGTTAGCTGATGTCATTAATGTTGATCTTTAAATAAGTCAGATAGGGTAGGCTCTAAAGGCACCCATTTTGTCTTACCAGCTGTGAAAGCAGCTAGCTCCAGTGCAGGCGTCTGTGTTGCAAACACCTGTACGTGCATACAGTCCAATGCATCCCACTTCCATGATCTGTCTGTGCGGGGACAGGAGTAGGACCTTTTTGGAGGGGGAATTTCAGCTGGCACTAAGCCCTGCCCAAACGCGCGGATGTCAGCTGTTCAGGAGCCCTAGGTTTGACCCTTACCACCAGCGCCAGCCTTGCAGCCACTGGGGGACAAGGCCTGCTCCAGGTCACCTTGGTGGAAGCAGATGCAGCAGCTGTGCTAGCATCGTGATGCCACGACTGTGCCAGCGTGCTCCAGCAAGCTGTTAGCGGCAGTGCAACTCAACCAGTGCTGTCATAGGGGGAAATGTGTTCGATAGAGAAAAGCACCTGGCCACCCCTACAAGAACCGTCGACCTCTTCTGTTTTTTTAAAAGGTGTGGCTTAAGCTATTTATTTTTGTAGGAAGACCTACTCTGTGCTAACCGGTAAACTTCAGAAGCATGCATTTCAGTAATTAGCCCAGCTTGTTGCTAAATTAGCTGTATTGATCAAGTGGTTTGAAAGAGACTTTGTAGTACTAAATGTGGCTTGCCTGCGCACGCATGTGTCCGCAAGCATGCACTGCCATTCTTGCTGCTGTTGCAATGTGAATGGGCTGGGCTGGGCTGTTGCTGTGTTCTAAGCTCTGCTTCTTTCCATGTTTGCAGGATTTCACTCTCCTACCTCCGGGGATGCCGAGGAGAGAAGCATGGAGTGGGAGTGCTCCTCCTGGCCTCAGTAAGCACGAGATGGCTGTCTCAGGCAGCAGGAACTGGCAGGGCAAGGCTGACCCTTTCAGTGTGGTGGCTGCGTCCTTGGTGAGCCAACTGTCTGGCCAGCAGAAGATAAGCGAGTCACCTCTCAGCCAGTTCAGAGGGATGTATTTACCCCCTGGACCGCACCCTTTAAATAAGACATTAGTCAAGGGCAGCGAGTGGAAGGATGTGGATAGCACCCAGGAAAAGCGCAGGTCCTTCCTGCATGACTTCTGTAAGAAATACAACAGCAGAAAGAAGCTACGGACCCACCTTGTGCACCTGGTGTCGAGAATTTACGTGGAGGACAGGCACAAGGTCCTGTACTGCGAAGTGCCGAAAGCCGGCTGCTCCAATTGGAAAAGGGTCCTCATGGTGCTCAATGGACTCGCTGCTTCAGCACACAACATTTCCCATGACGACGTGCACTATGGAAAGCACCTAAGGCGACTGGACAGTTATGACCTAAAAGGGATATACACACGTTTGAACACGTACACCAAGACTATATTTGTACGTGATCCTATGGAAAGACTGGTATCTGCCTTCAGAGATAAGTTTGAACATCCAAACAGCTATTACCATCCAGTATTTGGGAAGGCAATAATCAAGAAGTATAGACTTAATGCAAATAAAGAGGCATTGAAAACAGGATCAGGGGTTAAGTTCAAGGAGTTTATCCAATATTTGCTAGATTCCCATCGCCCAGTAGGAATGGACATTCATTGGGAGCAAGTCAGTAAGCTCTGCTATCCCTGCCTCATCAACTATGATTTTATAGGAAAGTTTGAAACTCTAGAAGAAGATGCCAATTACTTTTTGCGGCTAGTAGGTGCTCCAGCTGAGCTGAAGTTTCCTAAATTCAAAGACAGACATTCCTCTGATGAGAGAACAAGTGCAGAAGTAGTGAGGCAATACTTAAAGGAATTGTCTAAGGAGGAGAGACAGCTGGCCTACGACTTCTATTACTTGGATTACTTAATGTTCAATTATACATCACCAATTGTATAGCACCAGAATAGCTTCAGGCTGCTATTAGATATTTATCATTTTGGGATTCAAAACAACTACTTTGATATTAGCCCTGAAAGGAAACAAAGTTACTGCTAAGTGGAGTTGTCTTGACTTAGTGAGGATTTTATAAGCTAGAGTGACGTCAATTGACATTAAATTATAGGAAAATGCACGAAAAAAAAGACCTGTAAACAGCATAAATTGCACTAAAATGCCTGGAAAAAGCTGCTTTTACCATTATGGATTGTACTGTGGAAACGGTAGTGCAGCCAACTGTTGCATTAGCTTACCTAATTTCTTTTAATGATTTAAGAAAGAAAAGCATTCAGAGGAGCATGATTCTTTTTTGGTGTGTCTGCTTTAGAAATCGGTTTTGAAACTATTTTTGAATGTATTTTTTACTTTCTGTCACTTATTAATAAAGAAGCATTGGCTAATTTTCTAAAATGTTTGCAGCGTTCTCAGTTGCCAGGCTTGGTTGTTTGATTACCATTAGACTGTAGCTGTTTTTTGACCTGATTGGTTTTTATTGAAGGACGTGCTTGAATACAAATGCATAAAACTATGAATAACACAGTAACTCAACTGTTGAACAGAGTAAGTCTGGGTAAGCCTGCAATCTGAAGTCATGGTCCACTACCCCGTTTTCATTTATATGCTAGAGTTGACAAACATGACCTGCCTTTCAGAGAACTGCCAGATATGTTAAAATTAACGTTTTAATTTACAGTGGAGTCAACCACATAATGTGCACTGTGGTCCCAGTATTCAAGATAGATAGTCTTCATCTTTAGTGGTAGGGAAAAGCCTCTGAGTGGTAGCTATGGGACATTATAAGGTCTGTACTGAGAAGCAACTTGATTGCAACTGCTGTAACCGCTCTTGGTCTGCCAATGTCCAATCATTAGTCCAGTTCTCAGCAATTTGTTGCACAAAAGGTGTATATGCCCATTGCCTCCCAAACCCATGGACTGGTTTTGTCCCCAGAGTTTCCTGAAGTCACCTGTGTTTTACTGTCCTTCATGGACTGGTTTTGTCCCCAGAGTTTCCTGAAGTCACCTGTGTTTTACTGTCCTTCTTGCCTTCTCAGCAGCCAGCAAAACCCAGGGGTGGGATGGGTATTGGTGATTCATCCTAAAGGCAGTTGTGTCCAGAGTCCCACCGTCCTGGTTATAAAAGGAAAAGGTACCTTTTTTCCTCCCTCAAGTGCTGTCTGGCCAATGCATGCGGTCGTTCCTGCAACCT
Organism: Chlamydotis macqueenii; assembly: GCF_036417535.1. Classification (NCBI taxonomy): domain Eukaryota; kingdom Metazoa; phylum Chordata; class Aves; order Otidiformes; family Otididae; genus Chlamydotis; species Chlamydotis macqueenii. The sequence continues at coordinate 115,340,716 of NC_141557.1, read as the reverse complement.
GCAGTTGCACGTGGCATTGTAGGATGGGTGGCCAGAGTGTCCCAGGAGGAGGAGAAAAACTCTGCAAAATAGATAGGGAGAAATCCCTATGCCCTTCCAAAATAAAGATGACACCTACTCTTTTCTTCCTGGAGTGGTTTGAGGCATCTTGCTTCAGCATCCTGATACAGCAAGTTGTAGAATAAGGAAACAGCCTGGTGGGAAACTGATGCAAGTAAAATGTCCTTTTTCTATGTACCCAACCACTGCTCATGACTAGCATTATTGCTGTCCTTTCCCTCACCTCAGGCTAATGTACAGCTTCAGTCCTTCCACAGGGGTAATTGGGGGTCCTTTCTGAAAGGAGAGACCATTTCCTATGTACCCTTGCTGCTTGTTTCTCCCTCAGTTTTCTCCTCAGAAGGGGAAGAAAGCCACCTCCAGCCTCTGCGATGCCAGTGTGTAGAGCCAGGCTCTACATCTGTCTCCTTGTGGCAGGATGAGCTGCTCCAAGAGGGAAAGGTAAAAGCATACTAGGCAGCCCAAGTCAGAGGTGGTGCTGTATGTGACTAGCAGCACCCAAAGCCACAGCCAGCTTGTTCCCTGGGGCCATGAGGCAAAGAGAAGGAGAAGGAAAAAAACCCACAAGCCATCATCACCGTGAGGTGTAGACAGGTGCGGGAGTTCAGCACTGACAAGGAGATGCAGGGATGCCTTGGACAGGTAAACAGGCACACTGCTACTTGTGCGAGCTGTTGCTGTGCCTAGACAGATGGACCCATAGGTGCTAACACCAGAAGTATCTGGGATGGGATATCCGACTGGTGAATGCCCTGATGCATGCCTTTCCTCAGGTGAACAATGTGTCCCTAAATCTCCTCCTTTACACTCAAGATGATGTCTGACTCCCACCTTCCCTGGGAGAAATCCCTCCTTCTGAGGCATCGTGCTGAAGAGGTGAACCAGCTACTGTCATGCGGTGTTGTGCACCACACCAGTTAATGGCTGTTACTGAGTTCCCATGTGTCCTTAGCCAGCACAATTTTTTTTTAATTTGGCCGTGCACTTTCATGACTTTTTTTCTCAAGTAGCACTATGCACTAGGAATTTAAAGAGCAGCTTCAGCCGGAGTTTTGGTTTTGTGTCATCCAACTTCCTAACTCATGTGAAAGCTGCCTGAGATTTCACTCAGATTTGACCTTGGTGTAAAAAGCATATTTTCCGCTGATGCAGGAGAGCTCTCTAGATCCTCTGTTCTTCTAAGTATTGATTCCCACCTCAAATCCTGAATGAATCTCTTTTGCCTTGTAGGGAGACCCTTGAAAATGTTAAATAAAAAAATAAATGTCCACCAACCTTTTTATGTTTATATACTTTCTTTGTCTTGCCTGTTGTGGGTGTGTGTTAATTAATTGTTAATTCACAGACAAAAAGAGGCTTATGTACCAATATATCCCCAAAAAAAAAAAAATGAGGAAAAAAAAAAGTTTAACCTGCTGATAAAGAATGGGGGTCAATTTATATATAAGTTTCAAATGAATTCTTTAATTCAGAGTAATAGATAGTAGTAAATTGCAAAGCTTCTGAAGAACTTAAGCTTAACCTTGAGCTTCCTTTAGTGACAAACTTTCACCATCTGATCAGGGAATGAAAGAGATTTTTCAGGGGGATGATGTAATTGTATTGAAAAAGCTGTACAGTCTCATAAGATTTCATCTGCTAACTGGTCTTCGATACAGCTACTGTTGAATTCAAGGGGGAGGTGAAAGAAGTTATTAGCAAATATTTGGCTTCTTCAAATGAGAGGGAAAATGACATTGATTTGCATGCATCCTTGGACACAGACATCAGGTCCCTGGATTGTCATCTTGAAAATCTGGTACAGTTTGCATTTGTGATTTAAAAGGGGAGGACACTACTTAAGGCCTTTAAGCATGTGTGTGCACAGGAGCGTAATTGATTTAGCCGCACTGTTGTTCTATGGCTCTGGCGAAAGTCATTAAACTTCTTTGTATGCTCAACTTCAAATTTCATAGCCCCTAACTGCACTTAAAATTTCATTTTTTGAAAATCTAACTCAGACTTTTGTAAAGAAGAGCCTCTCCATAGTCATCTTCAGTTGACCTAAGGGATTCAGATGTACTCAGTAGCAGAATCTAGATTGTACTTTGCCTCATTAACCACATTTTGAAAATCACCAGCCTGCTTTGCCAGGAATTAAGTTACATGATTTAAAATTAACATAAGAGTTTAGCATAATTGAAGTGGGACTGTTATATCTGACTTATGGGATTATAAGAGATAGAGGCATAATTTGCAGCATAAAAGATAACCTCTATTTTTAAAAGTAAATTTTAAAAGGTCAAAGTGTGAGGTTGGCTTGTAACTTGACTTATATTTTGTAAGACTGCTAGGCAAAAACAAAAACTGAAGGTCATCTGCTGTAATTAGTGTAAAATCCCACCTCCACAACTGTGCACAGATGTTTGTTTTACGCAGAAAATTATATTGAATGTTTGCAGAAGAGGAATGAAAATACACTCCACAACATTTGGTGTGATTACGCTTATACTAAAGATCAGCTGCAGCATGTAGAGCCTCTTTTGAGGGGCTTCATTACAGTAAATGCTTTTTAGTTACGAACATTTCTTCATTTGAAGATTTCTAAGCACTCCTCTAATGCAGGTTGGTTGTCAGGGCAAGTCAAATGTGCTGTAAAGGCATTACAGCAAGTCCCTGGGAGGGCGGGCATGGGAGGAGAGCGCTCCCTTGGCTCATTTCTCTCCTCCAAACATCAGTCATGTTTTCTCCCTGAAACAAAAACTTGATTTTTGAGAAAAATAATATTCCATATTTGCCTTTCTTCTAAAATGAATCAGTATTAAATAAAATTAAAATAGTTTATTTAATAATAAAGTTAAATATTTTAATAATAAATAGTTTTTAAACAAAATAAAATAAAAAATAAACTGCACTGGTGCGCATTCTCAAATTCTGATATATTTGCCCACATAAGGCAGTTTCCTCTTTCCATGTAGGATTTGACTTGAAAAGCTCAGACACAGCCATTACACCCATCTCTTCTAAAACTCCTGGTAAACTGTTGCTTGCTGGAAGTCAGAGGTGTGCAGGCACAGTGCAGTCAAACATAGCACATCCTCTTGAAATGTCCTCTGGTGTAACTCCCCCAAAAGGCCAAATTTATTGGAGCTGCTCCTGCCTTGGGCTATTTTATCTTGGTGGTGTGTCATTGGAGATCACCACTTTAATTTTAAATGTAGTTTGAATTTAAATGAAAATTACAATAGGACACTTTGCAAAAGTCTGAGAGGAAAATATTTTAATAGAGCTTTGTACTGTATATGTAGATTATATATAAAAGTCTTTGTTGTATGTGCCTTCAGGCTAACAATGAAGCAGATAAGTATTTTTACATAAGTATGTAATGTTAATCGGTTAAACTGTAATGTTACACAGTTTATCAGCTGTGTAACCTGCTGTGATGCTTTCAAAACTAAATGAATCTGGCCTTGGAATCTAATGTCTGAAGTCAGACCATGAATTATTACACTTCTTAAAAAAAAAACAGATGCGCTTGTCCTGTATCATTTACAGTTCGGAGGGCAGGGCAGGAACGGGGTACCAGGGAGTGTAACCGACTGACTCAGCAAAGGGAATCTGTCCATAACCCCATGCCTGCGACTGATTTGCCTTCTGAAATGTATATATGTGGGTGGATGGGGGAAACAGTCATATTATTTAGTTTAATGAAAATGTCTTAGATTAAATTTGGCATTCATAAAAAATACCTATTTTGAGGGAGAACTGTTGAACTCTTGGCCCTTTAGCTAACTGCAGTGAATCCCACTGATTTCTTCTATGTTAGAGGTAGCTCTGCTTGTGGGTGGAGTAACAGACTTGGACTTCAGAGACCTGGATCCTCCTCTAAGTTCTCTAACTTCATGGGCTTGTTGGACAAATTTGAGGTGCTCTCTGTCTCAATTTCCCTGCTGGTAAAGTGGTCCTGTAAATGGAAGGTAATTTTGCCACATGGCTTCTGCTAAAATCATTTAACTCTGTGGATAAATAGCCATGTTTAGAAATTATGCCTTAGAATGGAATTTAACTTATAGGATGATTATGCCCTTTCTTAATGTTTTCTTTCCAATGGCTTGGAGGACGCTTGGGACTTCCCAGTTTTGTTCCAGCCGAGAAATGCATCATTTAGCTCTGTTCTCGGCAGTTGGCAGCCTTAAGAATACAAGCTCTGTTTCAAAACACTGGGCATCTGTCAAGCCTGCCCAGGCACTGCCTCAGCATAAAACCAGTGCCAGGTTGTCTGACCAGAAGAAAGTGCCCCTCCGGTTCCTTTTATCCAGAGGCGAGCAGACAGAGACAGAGTGAGAATCTTGCCTCATTTTATTCTAAGCCCAAATAAAGAGAAGCTATTTTGTTTTGGTGCAGTAGCTCTAAATAAAAGTGATGCTCAACTGGAGGGTTCTGCAGAAGCAATGGATCTTGTCTATGTTTGCAAACTCCTGCCTTCTCCCAAAACCAGAGCTGCATAACCCAGTACCCAGGGCCGCGTTCCCTCCGCCCTTCCTGAGGTCCTGCCAACCCTTGTGACAGTCTCTAGTTTACCTGGCTGCTAGACACCCTCAGGATTTCTCTCCTACTGCCACAGCCACTTTTTCTGTGGCTCTGTGGAGGTTAGTGGTAACATGGAGACTGTATTGATACAGTCTATTCTGCTTTCTGCTATCTGCCTTCAGAAAGTGATGTGACTAACAACCCTGAGAGAGGGAAAAGAGTCCTTAAAAGAAGAAAGGGAAAAATCTCAAGGCTACCATCATAACTTTTTTTTTTAATATATATAATTGTTGCTTCCTTTCCTTTGTCTTCTCACATACAATTTCCCACCCTCTTTAAGTATGTCAGCACAAATGGGTGCAACCAATCGCCGATTCACTTTCAGCTGTCAAGTGTAAGCAGCTCAGTCCGGCACATCTATGTTATCCTGGCACTGAGGCTGCACTAATAAGCCTGCCTGAGAGTATGGTACTGTCAGTCACCATCTGCGCACACGTATCTGTCTTGTCCTTTTCATGTAGAAATTCCTCCCATGTCAGATTTTTTTTTTTCCCCTTAAATTCCTTCCAGAAAGCACAGTTTCCACAGAACCTCCCAACACTCCTCGTTCCCCAAGATTTGCAAATTTGAAGTGTCCCATACAATTTACATTCAAGAAACAGCATTCTGAGACATAAGGTGTAGGAGAAGAGTGGGTTTATCTGGGCGTTTCAGCACACAGAGATGTAAATCATCACTCAGTGGATTGTGAATACATGTCAGTAGGCTATTAAATGCTAAAGGTTTCATTTTCCCAAGTTAGTTACTTGAGTATAAAAAATAGATATAAGCAGACTAGCATCTGTCTATAGAGTTATCTCATTCTTTATAAAAGCAGACACACACAGAGACAGAATTTTACGTTTTCAGAATGATTATGAGTTATAATTTGTCTGAGAAACAATGTGTGTTCAGAGAGGTGAGTTCAACTGCATAGTTGTTCCTTCCCTACAAACCTGCATAAATGCATGTATAAACGCATGCAGATGTTTTATAAATGCAGAGGCACACACACAATATATATATGTGAGTCTCATAATATTCAGCCAAATATTTCTCAGCAATGTACTGGGAGCTACCTAACCTAAGTAAGTCCTCTATTTGACTTCAAAGATCTTAAATATGCATTAAGATATTAAAGTTCTTAAACATGTAATAAGATATATATTCTCTAAAGAAACAGATTTTTAATTGTTCAGGATGTGCAGACAGGACTTGAATTAACTTTATTTTCGTCTCTGGCTATAACAGAGGATGAATATGGTAGCATTGTATATGCAAAGGTATGCTGTATAGGCACAAAAATGTTTTATTAGCATGTTGCAGAGCCACAACATTATTCCAAATGAACCTAAGCTACTTGCAGGGACTGCAAGTTTACTTCTTGCACAGATTTTCTTTTTACTTCTTTAGCTTGCCTGGGACGGGATGCTGCCAGGTCCGTGGGTCTGCAGTCTGGGCACCTGCTTCTGGTCATGGGTTCAGCTACAGGTTTTGGGGTGGGAAGGTTCCCTGGTGAGGAACTTGGGAGTAGGAGAACTGGGCAAGAGATTGCAGGATCTCTCTGCTTTCAAGGAAGTTATGTTGTTACCACCTATAATGCACTCCAAGCAATAGACAGCAGCTGTCACCTTTGCTGTGACTTCTACTATTGTCTTAAAAAAAAAAATATAGAAAAGGGACAGAGGGAAAATCTCTAATGAGAAGGGGAAATGTTAATTGTGGCTGGAGGTGACAGTGCATAATAAGAAATTGCTGCTTTGTTATTCTCTATCTGATGAAGTGCCCTAAGACTGCAGCACAGCAAAAGCTCAGCTCCGAGGGAGGATGATGTTCCTCGAAATCTTCGTGATCCCTGCAGGTCCCGCCGAATAGCAGGGAAAACACAAACACAGAACCAAAGTTGGACCAAATTGTTCTGTGTCTCAGCCATGCTGCCAACAAATTCCCTTCTTCTGTTTCTTCCTGAATCATAGAATCATAGAATCACAGAATGGTTACTGTTGGAAGGGACCCTCAAAGGTCATCTAGTCCAATCCCCCTGCAAGGAGCAGGAACATCCCCGACTAGATCAGGTTGCTCAGAGCCTCATCCAGCTTGGCCTTGAACGTTTCCAGGGATGGGGCTTCCACCACCTCTCTGGGCAACCTGTTCCAGTGTTCTACAACCCTCATTGGAAAAAAATTTTTCCTAATAGCCAATCTAAATCTACCTCCCTCTATTTTAAAACCATTACCCCTCATCCTAACACAACAAGCCCTACTGAACAGCCTATCCCCATCTTTCTTGTAGGCCCCCTTGAGGTACTGGAAGACCACTATCAGGTCTCCCTGGAGCCTCCTCTTCTCCAGGCTGAACAGCCCCAACTCTCTCAGCCTGTCCTCGTAAGAGAGGTGCTCCAGCCCTTTTATCATCTTCGTGGCCCTCCTCTGGACCTTCTCCAACTGGTCCATGTCCTTCTTATGTTGGGGGCTCCAGAACTGGACATAGTACTCCAGGTGGGGTCTCACCAGGGCAGAGTAGAGGAGGAGAATCACCTCCCTCGACCTGCTGGCCACGCTTCTCTTGATGCAGCCCAGGATGCAGTTGGTCTTCTGGGCCGCAAGGGCACATTGCCGGCTCATGTTGAGCTTCTCATCCACCAGCACTCCCAAGTCCTTCTCCTCAGAGCTGCTCTCAATCCATTCTTCACCCAGCCTGTATTTGTGCCTGGGATTGCCATGACCCAGGTGCAGGACCTTGCACTTGGCCTGGTTGAACTTCATGAGGTTGGCACGTGTCCACCTCTCCAGCCTGTCAAGGTCAATCTTTTCAGCTGTCTCCAGCCACGTGGCTGCAACGGGCCCAGGACACTGGTCAGCGGGCCCAGGCCTCTGCACATAGAAACTCCCCTAATGGGGCTGGTAACAGGCAGAACCTGGCTCACGATGTGTTTTCAGCCTTGCTAAGACTGAAATTTCCAGCTTGAGCTGATAGATGTTTGGCTGATCTATCTGCAAGTCGACAGTTGTAGGAAACAGGCAAAACTTTCCAGGTGGGCTGAGCAGCCGCTGCTGCCAGGCACATCAACAGGAGCTGCAAGGGTCACCTCTGGAAAGCAGGTGGCCCTAAGGGAGGCTCCTAAATGTGGCTGAAGAGCCCGATTCTTAGGAAACCATGCATACCAGCTTTTTAGTATACAAAGATATCCCTAAACAGACCTTAACTGGAACCAGCAGAGGCTACTTTGCCAAACCCATCCCTTTCTAAGCAAGCCATGGAACAGGAAGGGAAATATTTCGGGACATTTTGAGAGATTCTTTTTAGCCTTTTCAGTTCTGCTTTCTGCCTCCTCCACTCCTGCAAGCATCAAGGCATTTCTTTAATTTATTGCAATTTAGCAAAGGAAAACAAGCTTTCCCACTGACATCTTTATAGCTGAAATCTGCTCTCTGTGCTGTCTTAGTTGCAGAACCGGGCACAGGCTGAGTGAGAGAAGCTGGGAACTCATTATGTAAAATCTACAGCAAGTGAGCTTTTCTAGTGTTATTATGCCCTCACCCTTTATTTTGGCACAGTAACAAAACCACTGAGATTGGACAGTTATAGGGTTTCCCAGGCTCTTTTTTTTTTCTCTCTTTTTCTTTTTGGCCTCATCACAAAACCCAAGTGAATCAATGCTGTGCTCAAACTTCTGAAATAGTCTAGGACTTTCAGTATCTCCTACACACAAAAAAAAAAAAAAAACCAGTAGGGAAAGATTTGTATTTTATTTATTCATTATTTAATCAGGACAGTCTCCTGTCTAAAATTCCTCACTCTGATCACTTTAGAAATCTCTGATACATTTTTCTAATTCTTTGATATTTGGGCTACACTATGATCCCTATTGCTTTATATTCACTTTGTTGTTTCTACATGGCTTAAATTCTCCATTTTTCCTATAAATTACACTTGTCTGTAACTGAGATTATTATTTTCACTTCCAAGACTCGATCTTTGCTCCACTTTGGCATGCTCACTTGAGTAAAAAATAAAAGGAATAAATAAATGAATAAATAAGTAAAGAGAATTAAAATAAGGTAAAATATAATAAAATGGAGAGGAGAGGAGAGGAGAGGAGAGGAGAGGAGAGGAGAGGAGAGGAGAGGAGAGGAGAGGAGAGGAGAGGAGAGGAGAGGAGAGGAGAGGAGAGGAGAGGAGAGGAGAGGAGAGGAGAGGAGAGGAGAGGAGAGGAGAGGAGAGGAGAGGAGAGGAGAGGAGAGGAGAGGAGAGGAGAGGAGAGGAGAGGAGAGGAGAGGAGAGGAGAGGAGAGGAGAGGAGAGGAGAGGAGAGGAGAGGAGAGGAGAGGAGAGGAGAGGAGAGGAGAGGAGAGGAGAGGAGAGGAGAGGAGAGGAGAGGAGAGGAGAGGAGAGGAGAGGAGAGGAGAGGAGAGGAGAGGAGAGGAGAGGAGAGGAGAGGAGAGGAGAGGAGAGGAGAGGAGAGGAGAGGAGAGGAGAGGAGAGGAGAGGAGAGGAGAGGAGAGGAGAGGAGAGGAGAGCTTTCTTGGCTACAGGCTACTAGGAGATTGTATGGATTTTATACCTCTTCATAGAATAGAATCACAGAATCATATAATGGTTTGAGTCCTTCTCCTATCACTACATGTCCTTGTCAAAAGTCCCTCCCCAGGTTTCTTATAAGCCCCCTTCAGGTACTCGAAGGCCACTATAAGGTCTCCCTGGAACCTTCTCAGGCTGAACGGCCCCAACTCTCTCAGTCTGTCCTCATAGGAGAGGTGATCCAGCCCTCTGATCATCTTCATGGCCTCCTCTGGACTCTTTCCAACAGATCTATGTCCTTCTTATGCTGGAGGCTCAAGAGCTGGATGCACTACTCCAGGTGGGATCTCACCAGAACAGAGTAGAGGGGCAGAATCACCTCCCTCACCCTGCTGGCCACGCTCCTTTTGATGCAGCCCAGGATGCAGTTGGCTTTCTGGGCTGTAAGCATGTATTGCTGGCTCATGTTGAGCATCTTGTCCACCAGCATCCCCAAGTCCTTCTCCTCAGGGCTGTTCTTGATCCATTCTTCACCCAACCTGTAGTTGTGCCTGTGATTGCCCTGACCCATGTGCAGGACCTTGCACTTAGCCTTGTTGAACTTCATGAGGTTCATGGTTTTGGAAACTTGGAAATACCTACGATTTCTCAGGTACACTGTCAGCTGTTTGAGACATTGCAGTTGGGATCAGGATGAGCTTTTAAGAATGAATTGCAAGTTTCTGAAACTGGACAGCAAAAATTGCATTGTGAGACTACATGAAAGTTCCCTTCTGTGCCTTTCTTACCAAATAGGTTCAGTTTACAAGTCAAAAACAATTGTCAAAGAGTCCGTTCTGCAAACACCACCCTGCAACACTGAGGACCAAGCTGGGTGGTTTTCTGCCCCCTCTCACATGCCAAGGACTGGCCATGTCGTGATGGGAGCCTCACTGACAACAGTGCTGGTGAGGCGTGTAGCTGAAAAGAATCCCTTTCACTGTTGTGTTGGTTCTGTTGCGCTGCTGGTAAGAAAAGTGTGCTCATGTCAGTCAAGTATGCAGGGTGAAACTGAAAATCAGATGGGTATTGTAGATGCTTCACTCATACAAAAGAGGACATGTGAAACTATAAACCTCTCTGAGCTTTCCCTTTCTCTCTATGCATTCTATAAAAGTTGATCTATTTTTAACAGAGATCAGACTTTTTTGACATGTATCCTTGAAGAGGTATCATTAGCCATATCTGCCTCCTTTTTAACACTCAATACCTGTCTTCACAAAAATAATTCTCTCCACAAAACTCACAAAATCCTCTGTAAAGAGCACCTTATAGCAGGGCTATCTACCATATACCCAAAGTGTGGATGCAGGAAAAAAAGAAGACTGATGAGTTTAAAGAGGTAAACTAGTTGCTTTGTACTAATAAGTCTGCAAACAAGTCAAAAAAACTACTTATTATCCCCAAAATCTTCTGGAATAAATGTCTTTTGGTATTGTTTTTAATATTTCACACAGCCCATGGCTTTTTTTCCTCAGTTGACTTTGCAAAAGAGCAGCTTACCAATTTATAAGTGCCCACAGAAGGCAGTCATGAAGGTTAGATTAGGAAATGTTTCTTAGAAAGAAACACGAGGTGTGAAAGCAGCATAAAGCAGGAAAGGCCTCTGGCCCTGTGCTTGATTTTATCTAGTCTTTCTAGATTGCATCTGCCACTCACCCTCCACCCCTGTGGGGTGCCAGGAAATGTGCAAATACTGGACTAGAGTTATGTGTCTCAAAAGACTGTTTTGCATGGCTGCATGTGCTCCCAAAACGTGCTCACTGGAGTTTAACAGCTGAAGACAAAACATTGTTAACTGATCAGTTCTCCTATGTTCACCAACCAACTGTCCATCCATCCATGCAGTGGCTATCAGCTGGTATCAGTAAAGCCAAAGATGACAGCAAGAAGTGTTTATTTCTTTGTATTAATCTCTATTATCTTTGTTGACAATTGAGCCAACATAAGAATCTCCAAAGCAGTACAGCTTCTGCCATAAAATAACTGAATAACTCCAATTGCCATTTCTGAGTTTAATGCCTTTCTCCTAGTCCAGTAAAAATGTGGCATCTGTATCACAAGTTTTTTTTCTACTTTGTTTTTTTCAAAGTGTAAACATGAAAAGCTGTCAGAAATGAAATCAATGTTCTACAAAGGATTTTGAGAAAAACATGCGGTCAGATTTTCTTTAGAGGCTTATGAACATAAGAGCTTGAACTTGTAAATATTCATAGTCAGACCCGGCTTTTCGGTTGGTTCAATGAAAGATTAACCTTTGCATGGAAAAAAAAAGATCAACATCTTCACTTCTGTGGCCTGAGGTTCTTGCTTTTAGAAGGTATTAATGTTGAGAGGGAAGAAAAACCCTGTAAAATACATAGTATTAAGAAGACAGTTACTATTGTAATCTGCAAAGACAGCCTGAATGATCTGAAGCAAAATTGTCTTTCTCAGAATACGCTGCGTAAGCCCATTTATGGCATACACTTCCACGAGGTGTATAAATCCTACAAATATGAAGCTATGTATGTATTATATATATTATCATTATATTTCATAGAGCAGATGGCTTGGAAAAATAACAAATTCCTAGCATTAAGCCACACGTCAAATGTACTATGCCACTGAGCCTCAGCCTTGCCAAAAAAAAAAAAAATCCCCAAACAACAACACAGGACAGATATAATTTTTAAAATTACACATTGACTGATGGAGGTAGCTGCACCAAGCAGTTTGAGTGTTTCTAGAGGCTTTACCACAATATTGAGTGACATTTGTTTAAAGCATTACCACCGTACGTCAACCATGGCATGGTAAAGGGATTCAGACCTGGCTGACAGGTCTCTGGAAGTAGTGAATGGAGTAGTAATGGCAACAGTTTTCAGGGATCTGAAGGGATCGCTGTGAGGCCTCGTATGCTTCAAGGTTTTCCTTGGTGAGTAAATATGTAAGTAAATATTGAATCACGGCCAGTATAGTTTGAACATGACTTAAACTAGTAGGTTGAGAAAAGGATGGCCAAACACAGCATACTGGATTGTTTGCAGACAAAATGTCTGCAAAATTTCATATCCCAGAGTGAAACAAGATATCTACAGAATGAGTGCTATATCCTGAGAAGGATGGAAGGGCTATTGTGGAAAAGTGAGGAAGAATGCTTCCTCAACTGATGCTGCAGTAAGAAGGGCTACTTCAATTCCTAGGTGTGCTACAAGAAATGCTTTTACTTCAGAATATGCCTGCTAGGAGTCCAGTATTAAAAATGCATCTTAAATAGCATGTTGAAAAAGTGGTAAAGGCAGAAACAAGCTGAAAAACAGTTAGAGAAATTTCTTCAGAGTGAGAGACTTTGAGAACTCAGTCTGCTTAGCTTAGGATGATGAAGAGATGACTTGCTCACATTACGTAAGTATCCTCCTGGGGAGAAAGTAGAAGTACAAGAAGTTTTTTAATCTGGGACAGAACAGCATAATAAGAACTGCTATACAGCAGAGGAATTAATATAAACTCAGTTTAGAGACAAAGACCGTTTTTGGTGATGAAAATTATTAGTCTTGGGAATAAGCTATCAAGGGAACAGGTGGGCTTTCAAATCAAGCAAGGATGCTTTTTGTAAAATATATTTAACCAAATATAAGTTACTGAACTCAAGAAATGTGCCATGAGGCAAAGTGTAACGGTCTATGACACATTAAGTTAAGTAGAAAATGTTTTGTTGCTCTCTGGTCTTAAACTCCAACTTTGACTGTTGTGAACACAGCCTTTCAGTTGCAGCAACATCTGGCAGAGGTGGAACTAGTACAAGAACTAGGACAAAACACATCTTCGAATAAGCCATCCTCTCCTGTTGGCAAGCAAACTTCTCTATTGGAAACCAAGTTCATGTCTGAGTGTTTTTGTCGCTGCACAAATATTGGAATTTGTTGTCATAAAAGGTCAGGAACTTAGATATAGGTCTCTTGGTTATTTGTAACTTTTTTAAAAAAGTTGTATTCTTTATTCTTAAAACTAGGTGAAATAAAGGAGACTACACGGACCACATTACTCTCATGGGTTAAAAGACAATAGGCTTAAAATTTATTGAAGACAGCAGGTGCAGAGAAGAGGCACAGCAGTCGTGAGCTTCGTTTCTATAGGGAACTGAAGGCCTGAAGAGATGCTGAGGGAAGAGGCTGAGCGTTCGGAGCTGAGGAGCTCAGAAAGAACATCACGATTGTAAAGGAGAGCAACTCTGATTGCTCAGGAAAGCATAAGTGGCTGTTAAAGAACATACAACAGTGGTATGTGCGAGGTAGAGTACTGTGTTTTCTGTGGCTGATAATAATCTGTGAGTGCTTAACCTAATTTCACGTAGCAAAATTAGACTAATCTCTTTGGCCTCACTAGCTAAGACTATGCAACCCTCAGCACACAGGCCAGCAGTACGTTGGGCTGTCTTTCCCTCCCGGCACATGCAGACGCTCCTGCACCCTGCCCTGTGCTGCTGCCTGTCATTGCCCAGCTCCACAAGAGTGCTACTTCTCTCCCCCATTTCCAGCTGACCTAGGATTCTTGCCTTGACTCCCCTGTACCCTACCTGAGTGCCCAGGACTGCTTTCCTGCTTCTCCCCTCCAGTTCATCAAATCCCATCTGTCTGCCACTTTTTGCAAAGGGACTTGCAGCAGTTTGTGGTACAAACAGAGAAAAGGGACTTTTTTTTTCCACATTCCCAGCTAAGGGTCTGTCCATGCCATGTTGAAATTAAACTCTTTCTGAAGATGAAAAGCCTCCAGGTGGTTCCTATACTACCTAGATGTTAATTTTGCTTTTCCAGCTGTAATTGCTGCCTATTGAGGTGGGAGGGAGAGAGCAAAGAAAAAGCAGTCAATCCAAACTGTCTCATGAGGGAGGTAATAGAGCAGAGCTAAGGAAGCTCAGCAGTCATCTAAGTGCATAGCTTCTTGTAAAACCTTTCTGAAAAGCCCGAATGAATCCCCCAAATGAATGGCCAGTTTGTTCCTTTCAGTTCTCCTTCTCTAGCACAGAACTCAGTGTGCAGCTTGTGGACAGACAGATTCCACAATAAGTAGAGAAGGAGAGTAAAACTAAACCCGCTGGAGCTTGGCCAGCGGCAATGTCAAATCTCTTGACTGATTTCCCAGGGAATTCTTGCTCTAAATGTCAGGAGAACATAGCCCTGCAGCCAAACCTGGACCACACTGATACCAAGGCGTGACAAAATGAATGACCTAAGTAACAAGATTACACTGCAGGAAAATTAAAACTTCAGAAATGTGCAAAGATCACATTTCAGTAAGCGGTGCTTTGTGTAAGACCCTTTTAGTAGACAAAGCTTAACCCAAAATTATAAAACATAAATTGGTGAGGGGAGGGGGATTTATTAGTGGCAACAGAATGAAACTTTCAGTCAGTCAGAAAAGAAAGTCTGAGAGTTTCTGCAAGCGTCAATGGTTACTGAAAGGCTTACAGCCTGCTGTCTAATGCTCTTGTCAGCAGCACCCAAGGAAGGTCAAAGGAATTTAGTCTCCTAGGAGCCTGCGCCGCCTTGAAAACAGCAGCTAAGTCCCTCCACCACTCAGGCACTTCTGAAAACCCTCCTGGAGCTGCTCCTGCCAGCAGCAGCAAGCGTCCCTTTTTCTGTGGTTACCTACAGCCACTCACGCTCAGGGGGCTACCAGGAGCCCAAACAGCTTTGGGATTTCTGATCCTCCATCAGCTGTAGCTGAGACTGGCTGGTGGACTCAAGGTCTATTGGAAAGGGCAGGAACACTCAGAGAGAGAGAGAGGAAGAGAGAGTGCACTTGCCTGTAAAGCCTCATTGCTCTCAGAAACTGAAAGCCTGAATTGGTACTGAGAGAGGAGCTGAGCGAGCTGAGGAGCTTAACAACAGCAAAGTAAGGGAGAACAGTCCAGATCCACTGGATGCAAGTGCAAAAGGACTAAGGCACTGAGAAAACACACAGTGCTTCGGAATTATGTCAATTTTTATTTTTTTTTCTTTCTGTTCTCTGCTTCAGCTTTATCTGACAAACTCCATGAGGCAGATCTGACAGAGTTGCCCGGGATGGATGGATATCGCCACAGGAGCAAAGGGACTCTTCCCACACTACTGTTCAGTGAGGTGACAGAATCCAGTGCTGGGAGTTTTTCTGCCTCTCTCCCTCATATTGTTTTAGCTGGAATTAGCAGTTTGCACATTCCTCTCTGACTTTGGCAGTGTGCCTTCTCCTCCATAACAGATCAAACCAAAATCCCAGAGCCAGCATGCTTCAAACATCTGGGAAGTCCTTGTTCAGAACAGGGATGTGTCTTACGTGTTGCAGCATCTTCTCACCATGGCTTACGTTCCTATGGAGATCTTTAATTCATGGTGCCCTAAAAATGACTGTAGAAACTCAGATTTAATGTTCAGTGAAGGAGAAGAAGAAGGACAGCGAGACTCCACTGCACATTTTCCCCGCCTCAGATATAGACTGAGCTTTAACACCGCTTTTAAATTTTTCATAGATATTCTTCTGTAAGTAGTTTCCTTTACTGTGTTGCACACAGTAGCAGGAGGAATATTTCATCCTTGGGCAGAAGTCCAACATGAGTTAACTCAGATTTTACAAAGATGAAAGTATATAAACAAAAGAAAAAAAGGAACCTATGTTGTCCCGACTCCCAGCATTGACAAATTTATCCCTGAACAAACTGGGGCAACGTTCCTCTGTTTTTCAGTGCCATCTCAAGGGATGTCTTCCTTGCCTTCTGTACTTTCAATAGAATGTAGCCTGCATGTTTGATCAGAGCTGGCACAGTGCAGTTTGCTCCAGGTTTGTGCCCGAAGCATTGCCTTTCCCTGTTTATGTGGCCACAACCTTTGTCTAATCCTCCAGAAGATCTGTTGTAATAAGAGTGGTAGCAGTGACAGGAGCTATTAATGTTCTGGCTTTTCCATCTGGCAGTGATCTGCTCTGCAGATCAAAAAAAAAAAAAGCAGATATGTGCTATCTGCAAGAAAAGGAAGACCAATTATTAGTTTTATAAAGTGAATTTTATTTCTGAACAAAAAAACAGGCCGCAGGAGGCGAGACCACAAGGTGCCAAAGAACAAGTGTACTGTGAGGGCAAAGCTACGAAAGCAAACTCAGCCCTGATTTGAAACAGCCAGCTCCAAAACTGGGAAGAAATCTGAGGTTTGTATGGGTGCCTGTTGTAGCTTTTGGAACAACAAAGGAAAGGATTTGTATGACAGAAGTAGCCGTGGTGTAAAAGGCTGAAATAATATGATACTGTCTTCTCCAAAGGCAGGTGGGAAAAGATGTGGCATGTTCAAGCCACATCAAGGGAAGCCACAGGTGTTTGAAACAGAGCACTAAAAAGGAGCTTTTGGCACAGTAGGTCCTGGCAGAGGGGAAAAAGGGAATTGGGGTAAAAAAAACCTTATGCAGAGGAACATCCTAACCAAAATCGTTTCACTGTGAGGAGCTCCTCCTGCAGCCTTGGCAGAAAAAGTTGGTCTGTGAGTACATGAAGTACACGAGTGGCCTGTGTGTCAACAAGACAGTGTTAGGACTTGAAGTTTCTGGAATCACTGTAGCAGGTTGTGATTGAAAAACCAGGCACATCAAATGAAAGAGCAGAGCTGTGTAATGATGACTGCACTCCCTTGACTAAGCTCAAGACATAAGCAAATGAAGCGAAGCTTGAAAACAAGAAAGGCAAACATCCAGCCAACTGTTTTTCTTTTGCCATCAAATTGTGAATGTCTCTTGGTAACTTTTATGGCATGTTTTTAGGGGAAGAGCAGGCAAACATGAGAAATACTGACATTTGTACTTTACAATCACGTGCATTTACCATAAACTCTGGCTGGGTAGCACTTAACACACGGGCATTTTTTTTATTGGTGTGTGTACAAATTTGTCCAGGGCATTCTGAACTGCTAGTGTTATACATTATACTTGCTTTTCACTGATGTAAATTATTACCTGAATCTCCTAGCAGAAGCTAAGAGGACTATCTGTCCATGGTTTCCATGCTCAAAGTAGCTCCTCAGCTCTTGCACTGTTTTCTAATGGTCAGAAGCATTATCTGGTACAGTGTGTCCCGTACAGGCTGGCTGATCATCCTGCCAAACTTTGATTCTTTCTCTGTGCTGCACCGATGCACGGCAGGAGTTGTAGTTTCTCTGTGCATGCTATTTTAACCTCATTTAACACTTGACCATGTCCCTCAACATGTTTTCTCTATAACTTATGTGCAGATTCTTTTACTGCGTGCAAAGATCTAAGCCATTGGGAGAAAAAAAAAAAGGAGGGGGGGGATATTCTAGATACTTTGTTCTATTTTCACCCCAGTCTTCTTCAAGCAACAGTTTCTATGCATTCTCTAACAAAATAATTGTGCCCAGCAACTTAGGCAACTCTGGCGTTTTCTTATCAGGTGAAGGGCTGTTTTTTCATTGGATTGTTTTCATGCTGTAGAGTCACTGGGCTCTTCTCAAGGTGGGGCTCACCTGAATTTCCTCAGCAGTATCATGGTCTAATTTCAACAGTTCTTTTCGGTGGGCTCCTTTCGTCACACAAAGCTTTTTTGAACTTAGCAGCTTCCAACAAATAAAAACACTTTGCCTCTTTTGTAACAGCAGAGTTGTAGTGAGGTATTAATAGGCATGTTAGATGGAGAAAGCTCGCTGGCTGCAGAGTTGTTTAGACTTTTTTTTTTACCCCCCTTCAATAAAGCGTGTGGCAGAGAAGAAACTGGGAAACCTTTGAGCCTTTCCCAGTGCCCCACGGCCCCCGGGCTGCAGAAGCACAGTGGGCTCGCTTCGACCCCGGCTTCTTTCTTCCACTTCTTCTTCCTCTTCTTCTTTCCAACCCAGCGGCCGCGAACCCCCCGCACCGACCCGCGTTATTCAGATGAGCGCAAATGACCGGCGGCCGGCGCTCCGGCGGCAGCGCCTCCAGCACCCTTGGGAGCAGCAGGTAGGGGAGGGCAGCCGGCAGCCGGCCAGCCGCCTGCTTTGGGATCCCAGCCACCCCCTTCACCCCACCCCCCCGCCCCGCGCCCCCAGCCCACCCCGCCGCGCACCCGCGCTGCCGCGGCTCCGCGCCCGCCGGGGAGGGATGAGCGAGGGAGCGGCCGCTCCGCGCCGCGGGTGAGTGCGCGGCCCTCCGCGGGGCGCGGGGCGCGGGCGAGGGGCACCCAAACCTTAGGGGGAAGCTTCGGGAAGAGGGGAGGGGGTGCGCCGCTGAGAGAGGGGGCGCCCGTGGGGGGATTCCTCTCCCGCCCGCCTGATCCTCGTTGTCCGGTACCGGGAGGGACGCGCAGGGGGCTCGGGGGTGCTGCCAGCTGCCCTTCGCCTCCCCAGGGCACCAGGCAGCCCCAGCGTGCCCCTCCCCGAAAGCACTGCCCGAGCCTTCCAGTCGTCGTTGGGTTTTAACACTGGAAGTGCAAAAGGGAGGCAGAGGGTTGCAACACCCCCACCCCACGACCCTCCTGTTCCACACCCCTGAAACTTTGTTTTATTCGCCACTTGTGGCTCTGCGATGGAGAGGAGTGTGTGCAGAGAGCCCAGCTCCCACACAGCCAAAAAGCTGTGGTACCGGGCTCCCAAGCCTCCCCTTCCTACCTCCCGTAGACACCCGTGTCACTTGCCCATTCAACATCAAACTGGAAAATGAGGCGAAATGGTTGTAAGCGAGCCCTGCCTTCGTGCATTTGTTTTGCAATAGTAGCCGGTCCTCCGCCTTCCCCAAATTGGCAGGCGGGTGCCCAGTGTCCATTTGAGTCTACAGGTTGGGCAGTGTTTGGAGTTTTCAGCGGAGATGTCACCATCAACAATCCGCCACACGCGCAAAACTTCTGCACGATGCTGATGTCGTGTGGAGTGGCTGGCTGCAAGCCCAGGTCCAGACTGTTTGCTCTTGCTCCTTGAAGTGATACTAGTTAGCAAAGGAAGAATTTTAAAAATGCCTTTTGACTTTTGTACTGCAGTCTTTGTTATTATTTATATTGTTACGGCTTTGAAGCCATAACCGTGTCTCCAGTCCCAATGGCAACATGACCTGTGAAAACCCACTCTGCATCCTATCAGACACAGATTGCTGTGTAATATTGTAGTCCAGACCAGAGAATTCCGAGTGTGACCACCTGTGAAATTAATGTGTGATCATAACATGCAAGTGTCTTTCTTGTTTTCTGTTGTATTTTGTACTTATCTAGGGCAACCATAAACAACAACTACACCAAAAAAAGAAATGTTTTGTAACTTTGAGGGCAAATCTTAGCTGCTGGAAAGTCACCTTTTGGTTTCAGACCTGGCACAGCCGTCACTCTCTCTGTCTTGTCTCAAGCCTCTAAATTAACTGCACACTGAAAAAAATAGTGGATGTTGGAGATTATGTTGATTTCTAAGTTGCTGATAGCCTTTCGATTTAAGTGAAAACCTGGACTCAGGGCTCAAACACAATATTCAGCTTTATTAACATTTGTAGGGTTTTTTTGCTGTGGGGAAGAAAGGTGTGCAGTTTGAAAGAAAAATTTGGCCACGACAGCTGGGCATTTTGCTGGGTGTTGAAATCACAGCAAAGCAGACTGCTTCAGAAAAACACGTGTGCATTAAAAATAGATGTTTAGATCATTAACTATCAAAGTATGGCTGACACTGTAGTTCTACCATTTTCATTTTTTTCCAGGTAACATGCTGTTAGAAGAACAGAAACTTTCTTTATGTTGATGAGCAAGCTCCTGTGTTTGAATTATGCTTTTGACTTGCATGCAGGATTTTTTGCATTTTCAGGGCTGTAAACAATATTGACTGAATTGATTAGACGTGGAAATCTGCGGTAGGAAATCTGCCCTTTGTAAGCAGTAGCCTCCTTCTAGACAGGCCCATCAGCAGTTCAGTAGAAGATGTGATCTTTCAGATCCTCCCTGTCTCTCTCTTGCACACGTGTGTGCACACGCGTGCACATGCAGACACTCTCACTCTTAATGTGTTCTTCCAAGATGTTCCACAACTAGTGGGAAGCTAACTGCACAATTTTAATACCCAATACAAAAACCATTTTCTGTCCACTTCTACAGGATGAAGGAATGTAGTTAATTTGCAGATGTCAGTAAGAGATGGTCAGGCACACTCGGACAAAGAAGTCAGGACTCACCATACCCTCTCTTTTCCATGCTCCAAAAACCTAAATTCCCCCCATAGCACCCTTGGTGGTTGGAAATATTGCAGAATTCTAGAATATAACACCAGGGCTTGCGTTTTGCTTAGCAAGCGAAAGCTTAGGGAAATCCAGGGTGCATCCCAACTGAGCTGGGTGTGAAAGGGTGAATGAGTGCTGCTTCCCTTGTCTGTGCATTCATGTTTCTTTCCCATGGGCTTCAGGATATGCTTCATCCTTATATGAAATGTTCATCTGGGACATGCCCTGGGAGAATGAGCTTTTCTCAGTATGGACATAGCACCCGTGTCTTAGGCCACTAAAATAAATTATTAGTGAGGAAGCAGTAAGGGTGTCAGAGGTAAGCCTTTAGGTTTCAGTGAGAATCTGGGCATGGGGTTCAAAAGTAAGGACAACTAAAACCTGTGAGTTTCAGCATTGGAGGAGGCAATGATTTTGGAGCCATTTTCAACAAAAAGTCTAGTCTAGATAGTTGGTCATTAACTGACTGTTAATATGAGATCTTACAAAAACATCATTCCATTTGTCTCAAGTTTGACCCAAAATCAGAAGATTTGGGGAATGACTATTCTCCCTTGAGGTTCTGGCTTCAGCTCTTCTCTAGCAGAGCAAGTTCTGCTCAGGTCTCTCAGATGACTTCACAAGCACTTTACAACAGTCATTTGCAGGAGAATATGCAATTCTTCTTCTCATCTGGGAGTCTAGAGAACTGAGATGGAGTTCAAATGACCTATCCAAAATACACAGTAAATTAGCATAAGAAATGAGATGGGGAAACAAATTATTTGCCTCAGTCACAGGATTAAATTGCCTTTCCCTAACTCACTGCAAGTGTTAAGAAATTCATAGGCCATTCCTCTTCCAATAACTTGAAAAGGGCAGATGTGCCTTTTATGCTTCTCTCTGATGTAAGTGGTATTAAATATGCATTGTAGCTTAGTTACCTTAGATAACTGAGCATAAATTCATCCATCTTCCACTTGAAATTCTGTTCCCAAATGTAGCAGCTGAACATTCTTTCTTTTGTTTTCTACTTTTTGGAGGGGTTGGAGGTTTTTTTTGCTTTTGTTTTTAGAGAAGATTCTTGTTAGCATTCCTTAGAAACTCATTAAAATGCTTCCCTTTTGGCTTATTCTCCTAATTTATTAATACCACAAATAACTTTTCTTCAGTGACCCACTTTCATAGGTATCTGAACATCTAGCAAAATTGTAACTCATCAGCAAGGCAGTGTAGACTAATAAATAGCATCTCCAGACAGAGAGGAAAATTAAGACACTTCTTTCTTTGCCGCAGAGTTCTACACACCGCACATACAAAAAATACTGCTCTATTCCACAGTTTACTTGGTACTCTTAGACCAGAATAAAGCACTTTATTGATTGCATGATTGATTTAAAGGTTAGAATTTAGGATTGGATCTATTCTTTTGGCTGAATTCAATTTTTACCCTACATCCACAATGAAGAAATTGCTCTTTGCATAAATATAAATTGAAATATTGGTTTGTGTGAGTGTTGAAACAAATAGACTTTCTCTTATAGCTCCCAGGGCAACCACCCAATACTACGCTGTTATCAAAACCATTAGAATTTCACTTTTTATTGAGCTGTCATACCTGCTTTGTGAAAAGTAGAGATTTGCTTAGAAAAAGAAGATACTCACTGATTTAATGAGTATGATGGTCAACAGGCCACTGGAAGCGGTACGGCTTTACAGAGTCTAAGTCAGGCAGAGGTCAACTAGTGTAGAAGAATACACTTACTTTCATACTCACTTATTTAAAAAGGTACAGAGGTTGCTTTTTGTGATCTGAAGCTATACAGACAGACTTATCACAAGGGGTGGTTAATCAGCTTGTGTCCTGCAGCCACTCAAACGCTGGTCGTGTTTTAAGGGCAGTCTGCTCTGAGACCGCGGTCTGTGGTTGTCACAGCCCAAGGATACTCAGCATTGCCACCTTCTCGCCGAAGTCTGCTGGACAGCAATCCCCTAACAGGAGAGAGTAAGGCTTATTTGGTGACTTCTGATGAAGTTTTGTTTTCCTTTTCAGTAAGTGTGGACGTCTGTGTAAGTGTGAGAGCATCATGGTGGCGTTTAAAGGCGTCTGGACTCAGCCCTTCTGGAAGGCCGTTTCGGCAGAATTTTTGGCCATGCTCATTTTTGTCCTCCTCAGCCTCGGTTCCACAATCAACTGGGGTGGATCAGAGAAGCCCCTGCCTGTAGACATGGTCCTTATCTCCCTCTGCTTTGGACTCAGCATTGCAACCATGGTGCAGTGCTTTGGACACATCAGTGGAGGCCACATTAACCCTGCTGTGACCGTGGCAATGGTCTGCACGAGGAAGATCAGCCTTGCCAAGTCTGTCTTCTACATCCTTGCCCAGTGCCTGGGAGCCATCGTAGGCGCAGGCATCCTTTACCTTGTCACGCCACCAAGCATGGTGGGAGGCCTGGGAGTCACCACGGTAATAACTTCTCCGGCGCTTGAACTAGACTAGCTTAGAGCCTAAGAAAATATAATCAGCGTTATGCAGAATAAAGAGAGCTCAAGTAGAGATTTTAAGAGCTTGCTGGTTTATTTACAACATCTAGGCAGGGCCTAAAGCTCTCCTTAGGAGAGCAGTGTAATATCTATAGCTGTTCTTTTTATAGAAGTTCTCTTTCCTAGAACTTATCCAAATCTGATGACAGCAGGTAATGTTAATTTACATACAAAATTTAAATAATATATGTGTGAAAAGCCATTTTTATATA
Source organism: Chlamydotis macqueenii (assembly GCF_036417535.1). Lineage (NCBI taxonomy): Eukaryota > Metazoa > Chordata > Aves > Otidiformes > Otididae > Chlamydotis > Chlamydotis macqueenii. The sequence continues at coordinate 115,317,635 of NC_141557.1, read as the reverse complement.
GGCCAGGGAGGGGGGAATTAATTCTGTGCCATTATGATGGGGATTGAAAAAACATCAATTTAAAATGGCATACTTTTGAAATAGATTGTGACTTAGATTTCAGCTTTGTTCTAAACTAATAAGAAATGCCATCAGTTAGCCCTGTTGCAGGACTTATTAAAAATGCACTTGAGCCGCACACTGCTTAATTTTTAATTGAAATTTAAATTAATTAAGTCAGGGCTAATTAATGAATTTATAATTGAATAGTAAATTACAGTGCTCCCAAGAAAAAAAGTGGTGAAGGGGAAGTGCAGCATTTGCAAATCCCTGTGTAAAAATAAACTGTACTTTTGCAATGTAACTTTGAAGTTCTTGTTGGATATTACTGTTAAGCCTTCTGTTCTCAGTCCAGCAGCAATTTTCCTTGGCTCTCAAAATTTTAAAAAAGGGAGAAAAGTGAGGGGCAAACTTGTACCTCTAAATTTCACTGTTGTCTTTCACTGTGTACCATTTATAAATACCTTTCATTAAAATAGAAGTAATGTATGTGGTGATTTTCTGATTTACAAAATCACCTTTGTTTCATCTCCGGTGTTTCTTTCCCTTTTTCCAGGTACACGGGGATCTTTCCGCTGGCCATGGACTCCTGGTGGAGTTGATAATTACATTCCAGCTGGTTTTTACTATTTTTGCCAGCTGTGATTCAAAACGAAGTGATGTCACTGGTTCAGTAGCTTTAGCAATTGGATTTTCAGTGGCAATTGGACATTTATTTGCTGTAAGTTAATGGCTTCTCTTTAAAAAATAGACCCCTTGTCCCTTTATGACTACCTCAGAAGTAAATGGAAACTTCTGTGGCCTTTATAGCTGCTATAGTGATGTAGTTTCTATATTCTTCATGCATCCATGCCAAAACCCTTTGGAGTAGCAGGAGGTCCCCTTGGGTAGGGTCATGCATCAGAGGTTTTCTGCCTATTTATGTGATTACTTAATTTTGTTGTAAGACTCAGGAGAGTGACAATACTTGCTGTCAAGATTAGAAACCGTGCAAAATCAGGAAGTGCCCATAGTACAAGAACTGGAAGAAACTGAGTTACGGTCTTTCAGACTGTAATACCAGGTAACATTTTGTCTCTGCTTTAGATCAATTACACCGGTGCCAGTATGAACCCTGCTCGATCATTTGGACCTGCTGTCATCATGGGGAGATGGGAAAACCAATGGGTAACTCTGCTTTCATGCTTCCTTCACAAACAGCTATAAGGATTTTTCATACATCGTTTGCTTTTAGTTATCTATCTCAGTACATCCCATAGAGACCATCACTAAGGAAGACTGGTGTAATTGTGCTTCTCACTTAGGATTGTGATGTGGTACACAATGTGCTGGAATAGCATCTTGCTATTCAGGGGCCCATTTTTTGGAGGTAGTAGCTGGGGTAGAAAGGAAATCATACAAAAAGTTCAAAACAAAAAGAGCAATCCAGCAAGATTGAAAGAATTGAACTGCTAGAAAGAAAAATCCTCTGAGGCAGATTGCAAACCCCTCCGGTCATGCTGGTGAGAAGTTATGCAGTAATTCTGTCGGCTTCACGTTTCACCTGGTTCTGCGGCAAACTGGGGCAGACGTATAAAATGAGAGCAGGGACCCTCTGTGATCTGGTTCCCGGGGGAGAACCTGCCTCAGCAAATGCCCGCAATGAGAGCTGAAGGGGTTGCAGTCTGGTCTTTGCAGACTGGACCAGATGTTACCTGCTTCAGTTTGAAAGCGTCAGCTTAACTAGGAGTATTCGCGCAGAAAACAATTTGATGAACAGATTGTGAATGATGCAGTCATTTTCTATAGCATCCCGCTATTAAACTTATTAAAGAGCAACTCACATTTTATAAGGGAGAGATGAATTGCAGCTCAGCCTCCCCTAATTAAAGAGAGGGAAAGCACTTCTAGGGACACTTTCAATGCATAGCACAGTGCATGTAAGGATTTTCTTGTTTTTTAAAGTGTGAAGTCCACATTGCTCCCACTGCAGCTAATAACAGAAATAGCATTGTCTTCAGGCCCTAAGGCTCTAATTCTGCAAACACGATACCATGTGTAACTTTGTTCCCAAGAGTTATCCTATTGAGGCAGATTTACCCAGTTATCAGTGAATGGCTTGTTCATAAGAAAAACTGCTGTAGTTTTTCACGAGATTAATTATCCATACTCTGAGGGAGCCTGTAATTTATAACTAAAGCTGTAAACAACAAACAAATGTACCATGGAGAAACTTGTAGGAAAAAATTAGCTGCTCTCCTGGTCACTTGGAAAGGTGGCCTTTTCTCCTCCTCCAGTGCAGTGACACTGGCATGCCATTGACAGAAGCCTGTGCGCTTCTGCGCCTACTAATGTTACAGAACTGCTGCCTGTCATGCTGAAATAGATAGGGACCCTACAAAGTTGTGTCTGTCGGTTTTGTCTGTTTATCCAAATTAGATAATCAGGTAGCTGACTGCCTGTTGGATTCTGCGGGACCAGAAGCCAAGTTTGGATTATTTTGGAAATCTGAGTCTGAAACACTGAAGTAGAATTGTTTCTGTATACACTAGGAAAGTTTTTTTTCTTAAAAGTTCATCATCACCTTGGGTGAAAATGCAGAAAGAAAATCAGTTTTCTCTATTGATGTTTACTTTGTGTGTCATCTTGCAAACAGTCCATATATGCTGTCTACAGCTGGCAATAAGCAATGAAAATTTAGAGAAGGCCTCTTGGAAAAACAAAAAGGTGACCTACGTCTAATGCCGTTAACTGCCTAAGAGACTGCCTTTTGACCAATTTCCTGTGTGATTTTAGAGCAATCCCTTAATTGCTGAGCTCAAGGTCACCATCCGTGAAACCTGTGAAAACTTTTCTGCCACATAAGCTAATGTGATGGCAGATTTCATCCCAGTTCACAAAAGCCAGGGAACTAAGTGACCATTCATTTTTGGAAAGCAGAGTTGGCTTGAATGACTGGACCAGGGTATTTGCAGAAAGTTTTCTGGGCGAAGTCTGTAGTAACATGCTTTTCTCTGAGACCGTGGCTGCTTTATGTGCTCCAGAGCGTAATGCCTGTCTCTTTTCTACCTCTTTTTGCAGGTCTATTGGGTAGGACCAATAATAGGAGCAGTCCTTGCTGGTGCTCTTTATGAGTATGTCTATTGTCCAGACGTTGAACTCAAACGCCGTTTCAAAGATGTCTTCAGTAAGGCTACCCAGCCCTCCAAAGGGAAGTACATCGAGGTGGACGATAACAGGAGCCACGTAGAGACCGATGACCTGATCCTGAAGCCTGGCATAGTTCATGTGATCGATATCGACAGGGGTGAGGACAAGAAGGGAAGAGATCCATCCAGCGAGGTGTTGTCTTCTGTATGACTAGCAAGAGGCACTGAAAGCAGAGAGCAGCCTGCTAGCACATCCACAGATATCCTTCCACCCATTAAAGAAACAGATCTTCTCTAAACTGAGCATCTAGCATTTCTTAAAAGGTATGGTGTGGGCAGCTGCATGGTAGTGGTGTCACCAAACCATATGCCTGCCCAGCTGGAAGATTAGGACTTTGCTGTAATTAGGATTCCCCATCTAATATTCCAAATTAAGAGTTGTTCCTAGTATTTTCCTTTCGTTCTTTCTGGAACAACCCCAAAGTCAAAAAAAAGAGATGAAAGTGTTTTCCTTTAATAAATCAGACAATAATGAGATAAAGACAGAGATGTTTAACATTCAGATTGACAGTTAAGACATATCAGGAAATGCCTATAGATATGAAGACCTACTTATCAGATTGTTCTTCTGACACTTAATTGGCTGTTGTCAGCTCTAATTAGACTGTCTTATCCATTAAGCATTCTCTGCAAGGTTCAGGGACAGCACCAACAGTATTTAAGAGTTTTATCCACAGCCAAGCAAAGGAGTATTGTTTCCACTCATGTACATCACTATCGCCTTGCAAACTACCTCTGAAAAAATGATACTTTAATAGGTTCTAAAAAAAAAAATTCTATCAACCCATCAAATTTCATTCATGTGATTTGCAGTATAAATTTATTACCTTCATCCCTTCCCGGGAGTAAATACGCTGAAGTTGAATGTTGAAGTCTACTGTAATAAGGCTGCAAAGCATCTGACTGTACTTCATGCTCCTTCTTATCTATCTGGTGAAACATTCTCCTGGGGTTTGACTGTTGACCGTTTAGTGTAAGCAGACTCTGAAGGTCATGCAAAGAATATAAAGGCTTTCCTATTACTTAATAACTCAAGTAAAAGATATCAGAAGAAAAGAAGGCATATCTGTTTTCAGTGCACTTGTTCAAATACACATTTCTGGGCTAATTTATGTGAACTAAAGGTTTAAATTACTTACCTACTTTCTTACAAGATGGTTGGAGGTATTTGGGGTTTTAATTTATTAGCAATGTAGAGGATTTTTAACTTTTAACTGCATTGAAACACTGATTGGGACATATTTTTTTATAACAGATGATAAAAATATGACTGTTTCTGGCTTTTTGTTGTAACTGATGCCTAGCTGTTTGAACAGGATCCGTGCTTGTTCCTCTGTTCATATCATCTTAATTACACCTCTGGCAAAGGTTTCTTTATCTGTTGTTAGGAAAAGATGCAAGCACTTGCAGAGATTTTTTAGGGGGAAAGGGACATGAAATGTGTTCAGTAATCAGTTTTTCCCTTATAGAAGTATTTTGACAGACATAATCACCCCAGAAGAACATTTCTATAAAGCTGGTACTGACTTGCTGCTTTTGTTTCTGATCAGTGGCTTTGAGTTTTACAATATGCAGCTGCAGAGCAGTCAGGAGCCTGGTATTATTACTGCAATTGTATAGTTTTTATTTTGAAATTGAAAAGCTACTCCTGCCTACTTAGCAATAAGGGGGAAATAAAGCATTAGTCTTGACTTTGGTCTGTAATAGCCTTGTCTGCTCTTTGACATACTCTACATGGAATCTTTATTACAGGGAATTAGATGTTTCTAATGAGATAATAAACCACTGCTGCACTCAAATCTGTGCACTATGATCCAAAGGCAATTCTACTATCCCAGCTTGCAGCACTGTAGTCCCAGCGTGTCCGGCCATACTCATTTTCTTAGTTTCATACTTTTCTTGTCTGCAACCCTCTTAGAGTGTGTCACAAGCTCCCTTCATTGAGCATGAGATTCGTGACTCCTCTATGCATTTGCAGTTGGGCCACGATCTTTCCCCTGCATCCCCGGGGCACAGCACATGGCACACACAGGTGCAGGACAGGGCTTCTTTGGGTCACCCAACGACAGCCCCACTCCCGATGCATGAGCCCTCCCACCAAACACGTTCCCCATCACGTACCTGTTGCAGCATCACAGCAGCAACTGCCTAATGAGTCTCATAAAACAGCTGATATTTGTCTTTAGCTGTGTCCTGACACAGTGACAGCATCATGATTCAAAGGCGTGAGCATGGTTAGGGACCTGCAAGGGACAATGTCAAACTGCAGATAAGAGCTCCTTCCCACAGCAAGGACTAAGTCTCCTGGGGAAGGACAACACAGATGGAGTGAGATGCCCACATGCCTCTTCTCCTCAGATGGGTAAATACCATACTAAATAGATTCAATGAGAAATATCAAAACTTGTGCCTTTTTTTTTTGTTTAGGCATTTGTTCTGATTTTTCTTTTTTTTTTTTTTCCCCGTTTTCTTCAAACGCTGAATTTGTTAAAGGGACACCTTGATTAAACCTTTTGAAGGCATAAACAGGTAAAGAGTAATACACAAAGCACTGGTGGATTTTTAAGCAAAGTTTTGCATTTTTGTGTTTAAAAACACTTCTTAGAAGCTCTTAATTTGTGAGTTTTGCATGGTACTGTGTTATTTAAATAAGAAGCTGTGATTTATGTTATGCTTAACGGTCCTTTACACAAATGGCTTGATGCGTGTTTCCCTCAGCCAGCCTGACTCTGCTGCCAAGGAGAGCATAACACAAGCATAGCACCAGCCACCTCAGTTAGGAGGATTTCTTTCCCTGAAACACTCTGGGTTGATTAAGTGAGGCAAACACTCAGAACCAGTCTCAGGAGAACTCCTTGCTCAAAGAGAGTATCAGAGATAAGATACTGAGGCTCCTGAAAAGAAAAGAAGCTAAAACAAAAAGACCGTTATACAGTAAAGGATGTTGCCATGCATTGGACGTTAGTAGGAAGGTGAGATATGTTAAATCTGCTCCTGCTCCCAACGAACAAGACTCATGGAGGAGTTTGTCATTGACTGCAGTGGGAATGAACCTGAGCCTTTTGGGGGCCTAATGGCTTCTCTCATGCACTTCACTGTGAGGTTGAGGCCCACTGTTGAATTTTATGGCCCACTCTAATGTAAATCCTTGGAGTGGCCATCATCACAGTTGGTTCTGCCCCCCTATAAGAGATGACCATCCATGTAAGGGAACGTTGCTTGTCAGCATGCCTTAAGTCTTGGTTTAGCTTTGACCTGCTGGGATGTGTGCTTCTCTAAGTTGTTTTGTAGTGGTATCATCACTGTACAATTGTCACATTTGGTTAAATAATAGACTAGCATCTTTTTATAGGTTGGAAATACTTCTACCTTAATATGATTTTAAAATATGTACTTTAATACTGTTTGAGATTTATATTTTAAAGGCTTTCAGCTCTTAAATTACGTCTCATAACATAACATGTTGTCCTCTTAAAGTATTCATTGGTTGGGATGGGAAACAGTAAATCTCTTTTGTTTATGATGGTGGATGGATATCACGCAAAGTCTGCCAGGCATGTCATCACTCCAGGGTCCTAAAAAAAAACTTGAATGAGTCTCTCACTCCGCCATGATGGCATGATTGTTTCTAATGCTATATTTGCACTTTAACAAACACATTCAAAATATTTAATCACTGTATTTCAGAAAAGAAAGGATGAAAACTAAGGGTAGTTACACTGAGGCACACAAATACCTTTTTGGTTACATGAAATCTGAGGAGTTTATCAGACAAATTCTAACTATTCTCAGGAAAAAAAAAAAAGGAAAAAAGAAACCCTGCAGCTTTTGAGTTGTCATCATAACCCCTCTCCTCTTGAAGTATTTGGGAGCTGTATCTTTCATTCGTTCACTGGAAGCAGGAGCAAGACTCATCTCATGCAGTGTTTAGGCTTGTCATGTGTATTTGATATGAGCATTTCAAAATGTGTTTTATTTCTGATTATTAGCAATTGCCACAGTAAGCTAGATGGCCTTCAAATTTCCACCTTTCTAGTGCTTGATGGTAGAGCAGTTGCTGCTGTGCTCTGCAACATTTCATCTGCAGTCTGTGTAACACATTCAGGATATTATACACCATCCAATATTTTTAATCTAGAAAAAATATGTGAGAATTTGCATTGTGAACCTTTCTTTCCAAGGTGAGAGCTGAAAACACCATGCACAAGTTTTTGTTTCTCAAATCAACTTGTATGCATCTGAGTTTCTCAAGTACTTACTAAATAGATGAGACACAAATATAGACTGAACTATTTGTTATGCACTTACGTGATCTAAATAATACTGATGCAGCCTCTGTAATTTAGGACAAATGAGGTAAAGCAAACTATGCACATGGCTTTTTCCACAAGACTGCTTATTGTTCAAATGCTTAGTCACCATGATATCAGAACTAATGTTACAAGACTTAAAATTTCCGTATGTAACATTTGGAATAATCTACTGAAAAATACACTATAAAATAATACATGACTGTCTGGTTCCAACTTGTATTCTATTGTATCTCACATTACTGTTGCAAATAAATTTTCTGTTAAAAAAAAATAAAAGGCATCATGTGGTCACTGGAAACACGTAATGATCCTAAAGCTCAGGACTAAAATACAAGGAAAATAACCCAGTCCAGTCAGTAGAACATGTCTAAGAGCATCTGAAAGTATGTGCAGCTGAGAATGAACGATTTACCGTCGAAAAATATTAATCAGTGGAGAGAGGTGATTGTGAAAGAGATTTAATATCTTTATGGAAATGAGCTAAACCAATTAGAGCAAAAGTTATGCTGGTACGTGTACATCGCCGATTTTGCTAGATGGGTTTAAAAGTTACAGGACTAGTGGAAAGCTAAGGTTTTGCAAAAGTGATCAAAGTGGCATTGGTGCTTCAGAGTCCTTTCACTAAAGCATGACTTGTGAGATCACACTGCCATGAGGAACTTCAGCGATGGAAATCAAGTCCTGTAGCAATTACATTTCTGGTTGTCTGCCTTCTTGCTTGGAATGCAAGGTTTAGCTCCTAAGACACATGTGGCATTCACGGAGGTAAATTAGGATCCTGAAAATAATTAATATGAGAACCTATCACCTAGGATAGCATCTGGTCAGTAGGAAGGTCTGAGAGCAGACTCATACCTGAAACTCACCCATCTCAGAGGTTCAGCTCTTCCCTTCAGCTTCTCATATCCAAGTTCCAGAGGCATCCCTCAAGAGGCTTGGGAGTGTGTGTTTAGCTGTGTGCGTGGCATGTGTCTTACTACACACATGGTCTGTGCCTTACTGAAAGAGGTTCTCAACGGAATTTAGGCAGAACTAGTAAAATTATTTTGGGGTCACGAACACATAAGGTAAGAGTCATTTTGACATTTTGGGAGACTCACAGAACAGGCATCTGGGTGTCTGAAGAGTTAGAAAGGCAAATAAGTAGTGATGTGCCTGTCTCCAGGGTTAAAATGCAGGAGGGCCCTGGGAGGAACAGGAAAGCAACAATGAAGGCAAGGGAGAGCTTCATAGTATATCTCCTAACCAGTGTTTGCTGGCGCTGTGATATCATTTACGGGATGAAAACATGCTCCCTGTTGCATGAGGACATGCGTGTAAGCTTATGGAGTCACATCTGAGCCACCGAATGGGAGAGGCTGAGCCGTGCTGGGTGAGTGACATCCTTACTCTGAGTTTCAGTGGCAACACTGACTTCAGCAACCACAATGGTAAACAGCAACTGTGGCTCAGTCATTTGCTTAAAAAGGAAACTCAGAGTGTGAATATTCCCAATATCAGCTTCCTTTTGAACACACCTTTGGCTTCAGACTCCTTTATCTGCAGATTGTGGTGTATTGCAAGCGTTACAAGCTGCTTTGTTTTTATCAGATTGATAACGGTTATCTCAGCTCTTAATTTCTTTTGATCTTTCTTACCTCATTAGAAAGGCAATCCTTACAAGTACAAAGACTGTGGAATAATCTATCTAAAAAAGCAATCACAACGTTCTTTTGAAAGGCGGAAGGTGCTTATATTATTTGTCTCTCACCTTGCTACGTGTGATAGGCAGAGGCAGAGGCTTTCTGCAGGTGTGCCTGGCAAACAGAGTTCCCAACTGCTCTTCTCCACTCGTGCACAGCAATGACCTTCCTATGATGTTTAATCTCTAATTTCCTTTTGATAGGAATCCTCATGAAAAGCTCTGGAATTCACAATATGTCTAAAATTTTACATTAATAGACTCTGTGTGCACACATGTGTATATGAAAGATGCGCAGAGCTTTTGCACAGCCACTGGATTTACTGCTTCCCAGAAGTGGACAAGATCAGTGGGTAAAACCATGGGAGATTAGTTGCTGGGATGCATGACTCACTGGGATCCACATGACTTGGTCATTTATTTCTACTTATTTCTGAGCCATATGGCTTTCAGCTTGAAGAGGCGTCACTGGTGTCTCCTACTGCCATGGTGCCAATTGGGTTCTGCTGCTCTTCCGCTCAAGATTCATTTGCCATAAGGCTCTTTTTTTTCCACGCTTGAACCATTTAAAAATTGTTTAGCTTACATATTTCAGAACTTTCTAGCATGAGGAATATTTTATAATTATCCCACTCTACCTTAGGTTTATCCCCATTTATTCTGTGGGGATTGTTGCTTTATTTTGGAACAGCAAATCTCAGGGCATTGGATATTCATTCATTTTTCCTCAAAAATTTGCATTGATAATTCCAGTGATATCTCCACTATTCTGTTCTAGTACTTAATTATTTCCGTTTGCACAGTATCTAGCTGCCTAGTGATCCTATCTTCAGACTAGAATGCATGCTTGGTTTGTTCTGTTTTGTTTTATTCCCTACCTTTCCAGCTGAATAAGTTCATCAGAGCCGGAATGAGATGGTTTAGTCTCTAGAGCCTCCTTCTCTGAGCTTCTTCAAGCTGCTACTGCCACTTCGGCTTGCGGTCACTTTCTGTAGGCAGCAGCAGAGTTGCCCCAGAGGGGGGCATCTCATCTGCCTTGACTTGCCAGAGCTGTGTAGTACACAGACTAAACCCAGCCTCAGCTTCACAGAAGAGATGAAGTTGGTTTGCACCAGCCGAACCCAGTCTTAGGCAATTGCAGTAGAGTAAACAGTGTCCCAGCAAAGAAGTAATCAATTTTGAAAAGATGGGATTTGGGCTTGTGGCAGGTCCCTGGGCTCTGATTTGCAAGAAAGACATCAATAGGAAAACTGGAACAATGGTCAGTTGGCCCTGTAATTTCTGAACATATGCACATGAATATCCAGTAAGAAAAAGCCTAATGCTTCGTGATTAAAGATGACAGACTAGGGACAAAATGAACTCTGGAGATCAGGAAGATGTACATAGATGTTGGACTCTGTTACTGTTTGCCCACAGGTATCGCTCCGGAGAAACAGCTGCACAGCTTCTTCTCAGAGCTGAGTCAGACCAGCTGTATAGGGTAGGATGCACACAAACACAAATGTTTCAGACGCAAGGCTTTTTTGGTTTTCTCCCTCCTTCCACAGCTGCCCAACTTACTTTGGATTTACTGGGGGCAAACATTGCTAGGGCATAAATGCAGAAGCTTCTCTGGCCTCAAGACTAAAATGTGAGAATAAAGCTTTGTGTCCTACAACCTTTTAGCTTTGAAAAAGCCCAGCAAATACCATGGAGGGAATTCTAACAAAGGAGGTCAAAAAGTCCATCTGGATCTCTCTGCATCCTAGCCATTCCTAGAGCTACCCTTAGAGAAGTGATCCATAGGTTAATTTATCACTGTATAAATAAAATATCCCCCAACTTCTTTTACTACTAGCCTTTCTGATTTAAAATAAGTATCCTTTGAGCACAGCTGAAGAGCATCTAAGGTTTATGTATAGCAGCTACTGCTATTGTGTCCGAGTGGTGAGGAAAAAGTCAAAGTGAAATTATTTTATTCTCTCCTCAGCTATAAAAATTGCTTTGGATCTTTGTTTTGGAGGGAGAGTTTAGTCTTTTTTCCTCTTACAGAGCTCTGGTTCTTTCAGATTGTCCACATTTTATTTTGTCTTTTCTACAGGTTGATTACTCAAGTATTTTATGGAATCAAGTAGAACAACTCATTTTCTTTTCTAGCAAAGTCTTCCCCTATCCTTTTTCTTCTCCTTTGTCAAAGAATGTCACTTTGGGTTGCTTTAACTTTTGTGACTGGTGTCTTTGCTCTGCAGGATCTGATGGCACCCTCCATCACAGGGTCTCCATTTGTCTATATTTCCTGTATAGACAGCTGGCCCTTTGATGAATTTGGGACCCTATGGGGACTGCTGAGGTTTTTACAGTGGAGCTCCAAACATCTGAATTTCTGATTCAGATTCTTCATGTTCTCTTCAGATGGTATTTTTCATAATAAAACACATACAGTTTTCATTAACATTGTTCCATGATGGATCTAAATTTTTCTTCTGAGTTCAGCCTTTTTTTCATCCATTTTCTCAACATTTTGCTATTATTTAGAAGTTGTCATTAAAACATCCATATTTGAGACAGTTGCCTAAATAATGTTTGTGTTTCTTAGATTCCCTTCCATTTGTTTCTCATTTTCAGTGTCTGAGGGGCCAGCAGGTTTTGTTCCAACAATGTATAAATGTTGTGCAGAGGGAGAAAACATCCTGGCAGTTATACATGGCACAGCGGGAGTCTCAGGTGCTGGAAGGAGCCTGAAAAGTTGTCATCTTGTTTCACTGCAAACACAAACTTTAGTCAACAGTGAAACATCTCATAGGTTTCAGGGTTAATTGGGAAATGTATAATCCTAACAAGAAGAGGTGAAAACCTAGATACTAATATGCAGTTTTGCAGTCAGAGGGTGGGAAATCCACATCATATCCCCAAGCCCTTGAAAGAGCTCCCATGCACAAAAAAAAAAAAATGCATTGCACAATTTTGGGCCGAACCAGATCAGAGGATGCATCTACCTAAATATTTGAAGGTTCCTTTGCCATCACCAAGACCAGAGCTGCTTTCTCTTCAGAGTATCTCCATGGGCAAAAGATTCAGAGCAAACAGGACTTCACGGGTTTGAACTCATTTGTGGGTTTAATGCAACAGTGGAAAAAATAGATGTAGGGTCATGCATGGCCAGAGTGGATGAAGAGGCAAGCTGAGGGCAGGCGAGAAGGGGATGAGCACTTGACAAATCAAGAAATGTCCTGTGTTGCTCTGGGCTGCTCCTGGGACATCTCTTGTGGTGCCACGCAAACAAAGTTCTCCCTCCACCTCCAAGAAAGGATGTAGTACAAGGACCTAAATAATAATAAGCTTTCCAGGTCCCGGAAGAAAATCCTAGAGCTAAAGCAGCTTTCAAATATTGAGTCCTGCATTTCTAGGAAACGGTTAATACTATTTTTACTATTACATTTATATATGCCTATATATAATTTTAATATTTACTTTTACATACATGTATATGAACATAATATAGATATTACATATATATACATTCTTATATATATACACATGCATATATATGTGTTTAAACAGTATATATGCATATACAACATATATTACAAATGGTCAAGCAGTCTTGAAGAGCTCTGGTTACCCCACAGATTTAATAGTAAGCTTTAACAGAAAAGAAAAAACAGGCACTGTGACTCCCATTTTTCTTTTCTGAACATCGGTATTTTCTCTCTTATGAGTGTTAACATTTTTCAGGCCAACATAAAGTGTTTATTCTGCACATAAATCTGTAAAGGAGAAGCCTTGTCTGCGCGCATGGTTGTTACACAGACAGCATTTTCCTTGTGATTTGATTTAACATGAAGCTACGAATGCTCTCTCTAAGTACCAAATCATCACATCTGCACTGAGTGAATGTAACACAACTTGCTTTTGCTGAAACAGGATGGTTTTCTCTTGCCTGCTTTGTACGTTCTTGAAAGTAAACCAGGCCAGGAAGTCCTGAAGATCAGTCAGTTTGTTTTTAACCATGGCTGTAGGTCTTACCAGGTCCTTCCTTCAGAACATCAACAGAATTATCTAAAACAGACATTCAGGCATTCTTTTTTTTTTCTTTTTAATTTTTTTTATTTTCCTTTTTTTTTCCTTTTTTTTTTTTTTGGTGTGGATCCTTCCATCTGCTTGGAGCACCTCTGGTGATGATAACCCATTGACAAAAGTAACCACAGGGACATTTTAAATTCCTTTTTTTTTTACAGAACAAACTTTACTAGTGAGGCTGATGCTTAAAAGACATCCGTATAACCTAGGAGTGGTGATTTCTGTAGGTTAGTTAATTTTCTTCTGCAGACCTACACAGGAACTTAAAGGAAGGGTGGTGCCAAACGTACAATCGTGATCATGTACATTGACATTGTAGCTGTGCCTCTCCTGTCCGTCCTTAACAGCAGTGGCAGGGCTGTAAAAATCTGCTCTGTCACAGGTATGAATTTTTAATTGATGAGGCAGAGATCCTTTCTCCTTGCTCGCTACTGACAGCTCTTCTGACTGAAAAGGCTGCAGTGGGTGGTCTGATATTACTGAGCTGCCCCAGACCCACAAACTTGAGTTTCGCGTTGAAAAAGATTGTTAATGAGTACTTGGGGACATATAGCTGCTGTTAAATAGGGGGAAGGTTAGGTTTGTCTTGGTTTGTCTTTGTTTGTGCTGTCTATTTGGTGAATAAAAGACAAGAAGACCGGATTTGCAATAACATCGGGAAAGCTTTACAATAACTGGTGTGTTAAATCCAAAATGTTACCAGTTGTGCGGTAGGACTCAAATCACAATATTCTCTTTTTACAGTCAGACGAGTTTTAAATTAAAAACATTTTGTCTGTCTGTTTTTTTAAACCTCATGTGATCATCTGTTATAACTGTGAGAGCTGGAAACGTCATGATCTGAGACTTCAGGGTCTAAAGCATATACTCAGGCTGACAATGAGACAATTTACAAGTAGAAGTGATGTTATACACTTGCTTAACCCTTTCTTTTTAGTGATGCTGTGGTTCTGTAACAAATAAAGCAGGTGAAGTATCTCCACTGGGAATGACTTTGGGATTAAATGTTGTCAGGGGATTAGGGTGGTCATTCCTCTCACAGCCACACAGGCAAGCTTGAAAAACCTATGTACGGGGCTAAATCTTGGATTGCATAAGAGGAGGTGGCCTCAGGTGGCTTGGAAGCTGTCTCAGACAATGGTTAACATAAATTGCCGGAGATGCTGCGGTAGTGGTGATGGGGCGCTCTGTGCAGTGTGACCCTGCTAACATAAATTCAAAGAAACTATGGGAAAAGTGTTTATGTTAAGAATAAAATTTGTCTTAAAAACAGACGGCAAAATAAAGAGCATGAAAGTAGGCACTTCAAAACACATTTCACAGCAAGCAATATCTCACATTAAGTCTTTTACATTAGGAATTGCACTGTATTTTAGTACAGTTTTTTTTTCAATTTATCATCCCAATGAGTGCCTCAGAACATTCCTTATGCAACCTTCAGAGCTTTTGTCAAAATCCAGTTGCAAACCAATCTCATAAGGGAACAGGAGTTTATATTGCTAATTAGTAAGGCCAACTTGAAGATGAGCTCACAGTCCCAGAGGCAGCAATAAGTTGTTCTAATCTCTCTTAAGAAAAGTGATCTCCTTTTTCTGCTGGATGTCACCTACTCAGTTAACCTATTGTATGGAAACAAAGCTGTAATGCTGTGCTGCGAGGATAAGTCAACATCCTGTCCAGTGACAGGAAAAATAAATTGTTCAAATGACAAATGAGGTGCCCTAAATCCTCGTTACCAGAACTGAGGTTAGCCAATTGTCCTGGTTTCAGCAGGGATGGAGTTAATTTTCTTCTCAGTAGCTGGTGTGTTTTGGATTTTGTGTGTGAAGAAAGTTGATAAAAACATTCTGATGATACGAGTTGTTGTTAATGAGACCAAGGACACTGTCTGGCTTTCCAAGTCTCGTTAAGGTCTCGTCAACGTGCAGATGCAGGAAGCTGGGCAAAAGACAGACAGAATAATTGATCCAAACTGGCCAAAGAGAGCATTCCATGCCATAAACGTCATGCTCAGTATATAAGTGGGGGTTGCCCATGGGAGGGGGCATCATTTTTCAGTTATTCCTTTTCTTGTCGGGTATCTGTTCGGGCACCCTTGGCATTCTTTTCTTCTCTCTTGCTTGCTGGCATCGTTCCCTCTACCTTGCTAGCTTGCTCTCCCCCTTTGCTTGCTGCTCGGTGTTGTTCCTGTGATCACTGCTCAGGACGGGCTGCATCGGTCATTCGGACATCGGGTGGTGAGAAATTGTACATTGTTCATTTTGTATATTTTGTATATATTAATATCCTTATATCCTGTTAGCTTTGTAGTTTTTAGTATTTTTAGTAAACTGTTTTTATCTCAACCCACGAGTTTTCCTTTCTTCCCAATTTCTCTCCCCTGTCCCACTAGGTAGGGGCAGGGTGAATAAGAAAACTGTGTGGTGATCCGGGCTAAACGACCACACCAATTGAAGTGTGTGGCAGTAAAAACACAGACTCCGTGGATGGTGTTCCAGAGACCTTTATTGTTAGTCACCATTAGTCTTTTATAGTCTATCTAAGTTACATATGAAGTGCACACACTTAATCATCTAGTTTGATTGGTAGCAATATACTGTTCACGCGCCTTGTGCTTCATTTGGATTGGTTATAGTTTTTTGGTTGTCTTTACTATTTTTGCCTTTGGTATTTCCTTATCTTGTTTTAGTTGCTGTTTTTTGTAATTGAGCAAGTGGTGTTCAAGGACATAGCCCAAATTCGTCAATGTCAAACAGCTGTGCTGCACTCTCTGCCTCCACAGAAGTGTGCTCCATAAAGCAGCCAAGCTCCTTGGAAGAAGTAAACTTCTTGAATCTAGATGTCAGGGCTCTGGACCCAAAGGTCTGCAAATCCTCCCTCCTATCATCAACACAGGCAAAGGCTGTGGGGTCTTGAGAATAAGTTGTCAACATGCATGTTTTCGATGACTGGCCTTCTCAGAAGCATAGGCACAGCCTATATTCATTTGCATGGGTTTCTAGCAACTGGTTTTAAGCCATTTTTCTTTGTTTAGGCACTTGCTGTGCTGAAGATTGAAATACTTCCAGTGTTCATAGGAGTGGCAATTGATACTAAGGGACTTCAGCATATAGTTGGACATGTTTGCAGAGATCTAGTGGGAGTCAATTTGGGAATACCTATCCTGTTCCTTCACTTTGCTCCAGACTGCCCATCTCCTGCAGAACCTGGAAAAGAGCAAGTGAGTGCTCCTCAATGGAAAGCAATCTTCATTAAGTGATCTATGACAATCATTTATACCAAGCTGACAGAGTTTGCACTGATATGTTTGAAGACCATTCACTTGATCAGTCCTAGGAGCTTTGCTCATGAGGTAGCAAAGGGACAATATGCCAGTGATGTCCAATAACTCTTAGACTCTTCTTCAAGAGGATATCTGACCATTACCACAACAACTAGCCTGGCAACAATATACAGGACCAGTGGCATTTCTAGCAATCAGAGATGTGGTAATAGCCTTGACAACGTATTTGGGAAGGCTGTGAGTTTTGCTCCTTGACGTAGATGCTTATCACTTTTTATTACATGCAATTCTGTACCAGCAGGTCAGATTATCGTTATTACGAGTTAACCATAGTATGATAACCTGGAGGTCAGGGTTTCACTGTGCTAGAAAGTGTGGAGTTATAATAAAGAATGATCTCTGTTCCAAAAGCCTGGCACTCAAATTAGAGGGCTATTGGCTAGAAAAGTGATAAACAGCCCTGGGGACCAGTGAAGTGAACATCGAACAGTGCAGAGGCAGCCAGGAAAACAAGGATCACATCAAACTAGGTGTGAGCTGCAGGAGATTCCCTTCCCGTTCCTGAAATGCCTCACTGATACAGGAAATCTTCCAATAGATTGAACTTTTACTGTAAGTTCAACATGCATGTTGTGGACACACATGAGAATTTGATATGGTTCCAGACTTTTAAAAAAAAGAAAGGGAATTACACAGAATATGTTCAGGCTTTCGGTTGCAAGAAAAAATGCTGAGTATATCTAAGGTACCTCCCCTGTCAGGGACAGGTTGCTTCCCACAGTTCATGTATTAATACTTTTCCACTCTACCTGCAAAAGGACTTTGTTGTTTTTGCTCTGTAAGTCAGGAGTAGATATTTCTATTTTGCTATACCCTGTTTCTATTGAGTTATGCAGTTTCTGTCTATCCAGTAAGTTTGTGGCCTTCAAATATTGTGGATTTTTTTTAATATGATTTTAACTAGAGATCACTTGCTGTTCTTGATTTATATGTTGATCTCTTCAACTCATTGACCACTTTTTCTTGGTTTTGTCCACACTCCTCATACTGATATTGTCAGGGTCTTTTTAGCAATACAAGTCCTGGGGCTCATTGCAAAAATGCTGCAGACATGGCTCCTAAGATACACTCTGAGAGGTCTAAATCTGTTCATCACAGGATAGGATGTCTTTGCATGTACCTGCTCTCTTCTGTTCACTTGCGACAGTACAAACTCTCCAAAGCAGTGCTCTGGCTCCCTGGCTGTAATACACTAAGCCCAAGAAATTACAGATGAATTAAAACTGGCCAGAAATGCTAACTTGAAATGCAACAGTTCTGCAAGCTTTGAAATTTTCACTTAAAAGCAATCCAAAGAAACACTGCACGGGTGAGAGGCAGGGTGGGGAGGGAGAAGCCAGGAGACAAACAAACATTTGGGAAACTTAATAGAAAGGGTCCTGCACTTTTTTTCAATACACAAACACTGTACACTCTCAGAGGGGAAGCAACTGGCTGCTCTTATTCCTGGGAGAGATTTGCTGGGCTGTGTTGAAGCTACAGCTGCAGGGTGCCCTCTCACGGCAACACCAGTTGCTTTCTCTCTAAGTTTCACACAATGGTGTTGCGAAAGGAGGCAGGGATTGCTTTGATTTTTTTGGTTTCTTTCTTTCTCTTTCTCTTCTCCTTGAAAAAGATAAGTGGGAAGAAAGTATTAACTCTGTATGCTGTGGCATGTTTAGAAAACGGGCTTGAAGCTTCACATCCAGAGCATCAAGCAGTGCCCCATCTGCCAAAGAAGATGAAATAGAGAACCAAACTAAAAGAAAGGCTAAATGTCATCAGGTTTAGCGTTTGCTGATGACATGTATGGCTTTCATGTCAAGGCACATGTAAGGTGAACAAGTATTGTTGCTTAAAAGCACTGCATTTAACAGATAACATCATTTGTTGACTGAATGTTTCTGTGCTGTCTCCGTTGCAAGTCAGGCTCTGCACATGTTTCTCTGTATTGCTATGGCTTCTAGGATGACTAGGGTAAGAGGATGACTAAGTTATTCTCCTGATTTTGTAAATATTCTATCATTAGAACTGTTTTGAAGACTGTGTTCCCATGACTTCCTCTCCCTGTGCTTCTGGTACCTTGTTCTCCCCTGATGTTTTGCCCTTGTTACTTCTCAAACCTCCCCTTTCCACCACCTTGGAGCCCCCTGTTCCAGTGCAGCACTCCTACAGCTCCCTTGCATTCCCAGCAGAACTCTCATCTTCCACTCACTGAGGATGCTCCCAGTTTCATGGCATTTTCCAACCCAGAAGGTCATAGTTGGAGTATTCTGGGACTCATACAGCTCATCCTTTCATGTCTTTTGTATCAGAACAGCCATCTCATTCTTGCTTATTTGATATTACCTCTCTGCTCACTGAATGTTTAAAAGCACACAGAAATCCCTGAGAGCTCTAGGCAAGAGTTGCAGTTGTGGCATTAATGCCTTTTACTGCAGTGGTTTGATGCTGTCAAATAAAAGAGGCATGGAGCCAACTCTACCTTTCCCCAATTTCCTGGTCAGCCTTGGAGATCCAATGTATTCTGACCACTTCAAGTTTCCAATTCTCATGTGCATGGGGAAAAATAAATGCATTCCCCTGTCAGGCTCCTGGCTCCTCCATCAGAGTAAAAGCTGGCACCACACGGCGGTACATGCGAGTCCTCTCTGACAACACTGCATGCTCCGAGCACAATCTATTCCTGGGATGACCTGTCATCCTGGGGTGCAGGTTCATAATGGTGCCCAGAAGCCACGCACGCACACCTTGGTATTTCTGATTGCAATGTATTTGTGTTTCTACTTTCCCTCTGGCTCATTGCCTTTTATATTTACTTCAACATGCCCATTCACCTTGACATTAAAAAAAAAGAAAACAAGAGCCAAATAAGAAAACAGTCAAAATGCTTTTTCTGTCAATCAGGCAGCTTCTACTGCAGCTCATTCTGCTGCAGTTCATCTTCCTAAAATCTGACCTTCATTATGATAACATAATAATCAGGGAGTTCTAATACCTCTGATTATTGATGCTACGACCAATGATATTTACTACCAAAAGGTGAAGCTGTCTTTAGAAACTAGCAATCAGTCTGCAGGCTCCCTTTGATTTTCAGCTGTACCAAAAGCCACTGGAATTGTGCTAAAAATCCATGATAAAGCTATGTGAAACATGACAATTATCTTGGCACTCCTTGCTTTAGAAATGAGTGTAAGGTGATGCTGTCTGGAGCTACACCACTTTTGCCCAACCCTTCAGATCACAATTTAATGACCCTTAAATGTTCCTTTTGTACTTTCTGTTTGATGATTTGACAGGAATTTTGTAATTAAGTCAGCTTCTGTCACAAAGTTATGGTTTCCTGTGTTATAAGAAATGCTTTTTCTAGTAGACAGGGAGCAAGGACATCAGGATCTGGCCCTCCCTATTAACCTGCACAGAAGCAGTTGAGAGTTTCACTGTTTAGCATCATTTCCCCTGGTGTGTGCTTGTTTGTTCTTCAAGCCTCACATTTATTTTCCTGTTTACAGTAAGGTTTGTGCTGTGGAGGGAACTGCTAGTGGGGAAGCTCTAGAAGGAACAGAAAGATTTCTGTGCCTTTGAGATGTCCATTCATATAACCTCAGCTTGATATGCAGCAAACAAATGCTTCATTTAATTAGGAACACAGGCCAGGAAAGGATCTTGTGAGCTATAGGGCCCAGTCCTTTACTGTCTCCAGCAACTATAAAACGTAATGCTTTCTACCCAACACATCAACCTTTCTTAATGTTATGGTAAGTGGCTTTTCTACAGCTGCTGTACTTGGAAGGTTGCTCCAGAGCTTAAAGATCTCAAAGTGAGAAAATGTATTTTAATTTCCAGCCTGGATTTATTCATGGCTAGCTTACACTCACCTGTTCTTTACCAACAGATCTTGGTTTACAATATGTCTTATTCCTTCTGATTCATCATATCCTCCCCATCCTTCTCAACAAAACTCCTTCATCCTGGAGTCCTCCTCTTGGCTGCCTTCTCCTCACCCTGCCCATACACCTGCTGCCTGTGGGTGCCATCCTTCACACACAAAGCACAACCTTTTACCCATCTCCTTCCCTGGGACTGGATCAGGGTGACAACCACTGATAACCCCAATGACAGAAGGAAGGGTCTGTGTCTCAGCCAGGAAGCTCATCACCGCACTCCTTCCTCTGCTGCCAGCGGCCCTCGGTGAGCATTTGCTGGTTTCCCTAACTACATTTGCCTGCCTTCATTCTTCCCTTCTTGTTTTAACACACATAGAAAATGAAGGTGTGAACACTCTTACTTGAGTCATTACCTTAAGGCTTCTGGTTTTCTTCCTTAGCTTCCCCTCCAGCAGTCCCCAAAATAAAAGAACAAATTCTGAAAGGATAAAAATAATATAGACCTGTGCAAGAAACAGGAAAAACTCTCGTCTAAATGCATGCCAATAGCTGCCAATTCTAGGCTCTTGATTTTTGCTTTCAAGGCTGGAAACTCTCCATATATCTGCAGGGATATAAACGAGCTGATACTGGATAACACTCAAATGAATATGTTCTATGAGAGTTGAAATACATTTTGCAGAATAGGCATACATAGTCTACTGAAAGACTGTATCCATAACTGAGCACCTATCTCAGGGACTATCTAAGCCCCTCCTCTATCTAAGGAGTCTTAGAAGAATGATAGAGAGAAACTCTTTAATAGGTGCTATCCTGTTGCGATAGGACAAGGGGTAATGGTTTTAAAACAGAAGGAGGTAGATTTAGACTAAATACGAAGAAGAAATTTTTTACAATGAGAGCAGTGAAACACTGGAACAGGTTGCCCTGAGAGGTGGTAAATGCCCCATCCCTGGAAACATTCCAGTCCAGGTTGGACAGGGCTCTGGGCAGCCTGATCTGATTGGACATGTCCCTGCTTCTTGCAGGGGGACTAGATGACGTTTAAAGGTCCCTTCCAACCCCAACTATTCTGTGATTCTATGATCTCTCTGTTACAAAATCATGGAGAAAACCATCTTTTGTAATTCTCCTCAATTTAACTAGAAGAAAGCAGAGGAAATTCAGGGTCAAAAGGCACTGGAAAACACACCAAGGTGGGGACTACAGTGTGGATACTTGGGCATTGCCGTTGCACTGGAGCACTGCATGGCTCCACTTCCACAACTGTTCACACCACTGGCAAGTTCCCAGGGACACAGTTTGTGTCAATATTCACAGAGCACCCTTCTCTCTATGAAGCATCACAGCTATTCAGAGTCCTGGCCCAGAGAGATGATGTGTCCTGTAATCAAACCTGTGTGGTGGTTCGGTGCCTCACAAACATCACCAAATTTTGCAGATTAATCATTATCTAATTTTTTATTTTTACTAGAAGCAGTCCATGTGCTTCCACAACTAATGAAGGCTGGAGTGTGAATCTCTGTGTGTGTTCCACTTGTGTATGCTCATTTCAAGCAAGGATCTGCTTTCCCCCAAAGATATTTTGCTGTGAAAATTGTATTATAATGGATCTATGTTCATTCATGATGCTGATTGATATGATAATTTATCTGAGGTTATCTACAAACTTCCTTTCTTTTAGTAAAGAAGTCTATGGATTTGGGTACACCTGGAAAGCAAAATGTCATCTGCAGTGACAGGTCACTAAAAAATGGAAATCCAGAAATTTATTTCAGTAGAGAAAAGTAATTCTTACTTTTGTAGATGAAAGAAAGGGGAGGAAGAGAGGGAAGGAGGGAGGGATGGAGGAAGGAAGGAAGGAAGGAAGGAAGGAAGGAAGGAAGGAAGGAAGGAAGGAAGGAAGGAAAGAAGGAAGGAAATTTTCTAGATTTCTATATTGATTTCTCAGATAAGAGGAAAATACTCTGCTATAATGGACAGATAAATCTGATTATGCCCATAATGCAAAGCTGTGGAATGTATAGCAACTGATTTTTTAAAATAGGGGAGGCCAGGCAAGAGGGGATAATTATGTTTAAGTTCTGGAACTATCTCTCTAAGTAAGTTCACTGAATTGCACCACCAACACTGAATGATAGATATCATAAGCTATAAGCCATCACAGCAGCTGTTTGTAAGTATTTAAAGCACCCTACCTGCATTGGTTCAGCAATTAAAAGCAAGAATAAACCAAAATTTTAAGAAAGTGTGGGGCACAGATTTTCTGTGGGTAAATAAGGGAGTGTGGAGGCTTCAGAACATCTGATTAGCGTTGTTCAATGTAAGTCTCTCCCTTGGTGAGGGAGAGATGAGGCCACATGCAGTCCCTCCACCTCTCCTCCATCTCTATCCTGGCTGCTATAGTGGAAGGACGCAGCAACAAGTTTTAAACTCAGATGATGGGAACAGTCTAACAGCAGCACTGTTGTGAATTTATTCCACTGCGAACAGCTGATCCTGATACCTGAACAAGGTTACGTAAAGCTTGCTGATGTATCTTTACATAATGCTTTTCAAGTGCAGTATAAACACACTGTTTGCGTTACGTATGTGAAGAGGTAGATGGACGTGCATGTGAGGCACTACTGGTGCTGACTGGCAGCATATCCCCCAGCTAACTGGTCATTAGGGGGTGTGTGGATCATGCCATGCATTTGCCCTCCTTTGAATTCTGGGGAAGGAAAGTCATCCTCCCCCTGTTTTCAGATGTGACCTGCTGCCAGCCTGTCACCAGACATGACTTTCTCAGTGGCTTTGAGCAGCAGATGTCCACAGTGGTGTGCTGGTGGGAGCTGTGGGTTGCTCTGCAGAGGAACACACCTTGGAGCAGGCACTGCATCTGTGTAACCTTTTGCAGAGCATGAATGCAGTGGAGTTACAACTATAGGTACTTTCCAGTGGTAGAAAGGGACCAGAAAGGTATCTTGGGGGTATAATAGTACCAGTTATTCCACGGGAGACAGAATAGGGTGTGCGGAATTTCAGTATTTCTGTGACTGTGCTTCTAATGTCTTTGAATTTCCATTTTAATTGCTCGTGACACCATGAGGCAGCTGTTGAAAATAAATTCTATCAATTTAATAGTGTTAGTTTGAAAGGGTTTCACAAAGGGAGACTAGAAATTTAAGCTTGGGAAGACTCTGTTTACATGCCACTGCTCTTCCCACTGCATTGAGATTACAAGAGAGCTTCACCTGACTTCTGCCAGTCATGTAGTAAGGTTAACGAGAGAGAGGCAGAGGTAGGTGGAGTTTAATGGGATGTAAGCCCCCTGGGGTGACCTATGCGGAGTGGTTCTGCACCCACCCCACTGCTAGCAGAGTGGCCTCTCTCCTGGCCTTCTCCTTACAGTCTGGTTAAGTGATGCTCAGTGTGTTTCTCCAGTCACTGTACGGAAAATCCCAAGAGCTTATGTGGAGGTTTCAAGGGAACAGGGGTCCCTGGGCCCACGCCAGCCTGCACAGCTGGGGAGGATGGAAAGCCGTCTCTCCCCTCTCCTGCCATCCTGAATTATTGTCTGTGCTATCCTTTTGTTTTCTCAAGGGGGATAAAGACCACCAGGAAACACATTTAAAAATCATCTGTGGCACACAGAAGGAGAAGAGAGAAAGTTGTTGGTACATTTCAGCAAGCCTCGTTAAAAACATCTCTAGGCACTACAAAGTGCATGTTATCAATATGCATATGTGATGTCTCTGAGGCAGAATTGCCTTTAAGGTACATATTCAGCAGGACAACATTTTCCCATGTGAGGCAAGGAACAACAGTGAATCATATGTGTGGGAGGGAAAGGCCTTCTGGCTATGTACAGTATTTATTCCCTTTTGTGTCTTGCTTCCCCCCCCTCCCCTCTTTTATTAATGGCTTTTGCAATTACTGGTAACAGGATATTGCTAGCTGGCAGAAAGTGGTGACTTTTGCAGTCAATTGTTTGCAGGAAGCTGGATGTATAGTGGTAGGAAACGAAGCTCATGGGCTGGCGTTGCTCACCCCACTGACCCCCGAGCGAGAGCCAGCCGACACACTATTTGTGTTCGGCACTTGCTTCCCCAGCTGAATGTCACATTACTTGACCTCACATAAATACATGTACAGATGTAGAAATAGAGAAGGTGAGAACTGCAGTACACACATTAAAAATTCCTACTGAAGATGTCAGCAGGGGGCCCAGAGAAGCTGATGTAGATTTAGAGGGAATCTGAAGGAAAACCATGGCATCCTGCTCTGTCTGCAACCACAGAGGCTGGGTATAGGACTTGGGTTTTTATTTCTCATCCTGCTAAAGAGGGGTTCCACTCTATGAGCTTTAGAACTGGAAAGCATTGCAAAAAGCAGACAGGTGCACCAGTGCAGGTGATGAATGCTATGGCGTCTCACGATGCTAGCTGCTGAACTGACGGGACAGCATTGGAGTTCAGTATCTCCCTAGGTGCCAATCAGTAATTGTCAATGGATGTGAACAGTGACAAGTAGTCAATGACAGCAGGTTGCCCATGGTTTTGGCAAGAAGGAGTACCCAGGAAGGTGTAGCTGTGATTAAAGAACCCCGGTGTCCCAGCAGTGAACACGTTCCAGCAGTGGGGAGGTGATCCAGGAACTGTACCTCTACCAGGTCTGTGTGCTAGCAATGTGCTTCCCAGGGAACGTCGCAGAGGTAGAGGGCAACCCGCTTCAGAAAAATAGTTATTAGGTTGCTTTTAATAGAATTATGCCATCTCGGAGCAGCAAGATCCAGTACCAATGTACACAGCTGTGACTTTATTAGCCATGGAAACATGTATACGGCTGGGACAGAAGTAGTGGTGAGCTGCAGCTTCCTTACAATTCCCTCCTCTCCTTGCCTTCTCTCCCTGGTTTCCCTTTGTTCAGATACTTGTGGATTTAGAGACTCCTGCTGAAGCTGAAATATCAAAATGAAGATGTGCAAATATGGAAGTAAAAGTGACCTAACAAATTTTAACTCTGAATGGACCAAAAGAAGTAAGAAAGAAAAGTCAAAACTGGCATGACTGAGCTGGCAGTGCTATCATTTGCAAACACTAATATCAAGATATCTCTGATTGGTAAGTTCTGCTGTTTGCTCCCTTTTTTTTCTCTTGCTAGAAAAGCAGAGGGGCACTGCTCAGAGCGGAAAGGGCAGCAGACATGAGCAGGGTGAGGCTCATAGGAGATGTTGGGAGAGAGGTCACAAGAGGGAATCAGAGACAACAGCTCATTGACGAGAAAAGAGCATCTGGGAAAGAATTGAAAGGTTTTGAGGCACCAGCGAGTAGAAATGGTTGGCACTTTCCTGTCAGCATGGAAAGGATGTTATTCTTTTCTGCAGAAAATGCCCTTTTAATAACTGTCCATCAGATAATATTTCTTTGAAAATTTCCAATTTTACCTGACTCTTACTTCAAATTTGTGTTGGGGAGGAATTGTCACGCAGCTGGGAGCTGACATTTCTGGCAGGCTCTTATCATTCACGTTTTCTACCTAGAGGCAAAGAGCATGAGATCCTTCCAATCTGGGAGCTGCAGCTGGGCTGATGGGGAAGTGCTGAGTCTGGCGCTTGCTTCCAGCCATCTGCCTGGAAGCCTCACACCATGGCAATTCTCTACCCCTAGGCAAAAGTCAGGCTGACAAGAGCCTTTCAAGACTGCAACCAGCAAATCAAATAAAGTCTTTGTTCCTTCAGATTGGAATGTTTCCCTTTTCTGCCCAAATGAGACATGGATGTACAAACAATTTTGTGAGAAAAGTCTGACTCTACTGATGACCTTAAAGAGTACAAAGGTCCTTTGGCAGCTGCTTGCCTGTGCTTCCACTGGCTAAATTTCTTGTCCCTGAATTTCACATGGTTGTAAGCAGGACCAGCTGCCCTCAGGAAAAGGCTCTCCTGTGCGTAGTTCTGTCCCTGGTAGTGCTTGGAAACAAGGAATATGTTTGGCTTCCCCTCTCCTCTACCTCCTCACTGTGCCCATCACGGGCATTTGCTCTGCTCTTACTGTGACGGCTCTCAAGCTAACACAATTAAGCAGGGCACTGTAAAATGAGTGTAGCCTGGCATCAGCGCTGATATATATAACAGACTGCAAATTTCACTGGCTGCATTAGGGGCCATCAGCCAGCCTACCTGACTCTTGCAGGGTCTGTTAGTTCCTGCAGAGGGCCCTACAGATCAAGCTCTATGAGCGGGTTGACCCTGCAGACTGCTTCCCACTGGAGTCCAGCTGGAGCATCCTCTGGGAAAAGATTATTTTGAGCAACTAGAAGGCGGCTTCTTCGTAATACCCCTGAAAAATAAAACTTGATGGAGACTTGTTTTTCCATTCCATTCCTTCTCCTTCCAGAAGGAGTTAGGCCAAGTGGAGACTGTTCATAGAAGAGAAACTCCAGAGGAGAATTATCAGAGGTCTAGAAAACTGGATGCTGGAAAGACTGACCTGATAGCTGACTGACCTAGATAATTCTTAGTCTCCAGAAGAGAGGCCTGGAAAAGAATACTGACAGGTGTTTAAAACAGGGTCTTCTGTGATGGAACGGTTAGGAAATAATAGATTCCATTTCAATAAAAAAAAAAAATCATATTAAATGCTAAGGAAAGTTTGGAAATTATAAGGATTATATATATATATATATATATATTATATAAGGATGTATTGATTGGAAAGTTTTCCAAGTAGGTATCCTTAGAGATCTTCAGGAACACGTAAGAGAAAAATCTGCCAGAAATGACTGTAGATCCTGTCTCAGAGAGGGTAAAGGACCAGATGACTTTTTTATGTCCTTCCCAGCACAACGCTTCTCTGTTCTATATTCTTTGGTAGAAAACCATGGATTGGGTTTGCATGCTTTTTCTAGATGCCTAAGCTGGTCACGAAGCAGATATGTAGAGGGAATCTGATTGTGTGGGGAAAAAAAATGGATAGAGGAAGTCTGGGCAGCTTTAGACAAACTAAACAGACTGAATCCTTAGCAGGGGAGACTCCAGGCAGCTACTCACCGGTTATGCTAAGACCCAGGTGTATGCCCGAGAGTTGTATGAAAAACATTTTGCAGGTGGGATTGATGTATTTGCTATTTTGTCTTTGCCTGCTCTACATTTACCTGTGTTAAATAAACAAAGAAAGTGCTCTAAGTGTTGCTCTAAGATTGAATAATAAGTGGAACATTTCTTCTTTTGTTAGTAGCTTGTGTCCTTGCTTGTTAAGTCTCAGGCTGAGCAGCCAAAGGGAGTGTTTGAGACATAAGTGCCAGAGGGGACTCTCACTGCTGAAAGCAACCAGCAAGAAGCTCGAAATGTGCTACTTCTATTCCTGGAAAACTGTGATGATCAGAAATACAAGCTCTGTGTCCTTTGCTCCCTGTCCTCTCTTGTCTACCCCCTGCTCCTCCTCCATCCCCTTGAATAGCATTCAGGAATTTCAAAACTCATCCTTAATTGCAAACCAGTGACCAATAAAGTGAAACTGTTCTTTTGTCCTTTGCTAACTAATTAGCAGACATCAGTTTTGGACAAACTCCTAATTTTAGTTAGCGATAAGATGAATACTAAGATTTCTCTGCTTCTCCGTCTCTGTCTTTAGATTCAATTTTTAAATAACGTCACCAAGGCTTCTACTCCTTGGAAAAAATCTACAAAATAAGAATATAAGAGAAGTATCAAGTCTAGCAAGATTCATTTGCCCTTTCAAAATGAAACCTATCTCTTAAAAAAAAAAGGAAGGGCATGCTTATTGAGTACTCTGAAAAGTAACAACTGCTTACACCAGACCATCATGTGTCTTTTTAAGCTATTTCCTTCTGAAAGCTTCCTCTGCCTTACCAAAGTCAAATCCCCCAGACAAAGCCAAGCTTTGTTAGTTCCAGCAAGAAACAGGAGCTCCAGTGCTAAGGACAACATAGGGAAAAAATTCCTACCCCCTTTCACATGCCTGTTAAGATTTTTCAGCCCTAGCACAGCTGCTAATCACAATTGCTTGCTATCACGAGAAAGTGAGACACAGACTTTCAATCTATACCTGACACTTCCCAAGAAACGAATTGGAGCCAGTGCAGATATTGTAAAGTGCTCCCTTTGCAAAGCAACTGCATGATGGAGAGCTAATCTAATGTGGAACGAGCAGTGCTGCGCTCTACTTTATAACAACTCAGTCCTGCGATTATTGCCAGATGTTTGCAAATGTCCTGTAAGTCTCCCATCAAATGTTAACTGCTCCTTCCAAATTTTTTACAGCATTCAAAGACAGAGGGTGCTACTTAGCTGGTGCTGGCAAGAAAGAAAAAGGGAATTAAATAGTCCTTTTTCTTTTGTTCTTTCTGCTAATAGTAACAGGGATGAAACCACTTCAGTGGTAGGGAAGTCCACAGTGCTACTGAGACTCATGATAAGAATTTGATTTTCAGGTCTCTTATCTAAACAATATAACTTAGCCTCAGTAATGTGAGCTGCACTTCTGTTTAGTCGTGTAATATAAAAGATTGATTTTTCATTGCTGGTGTATGTCATAATTTTGCAAATAAAGAGCACCTACCTATTCAGATAGTATTTAGTAATACACAGAGTAAGTGGCTCAGATAAAAGTCTGTTGACACCGTTCCCTAATATACTTCCATTTGCAGGCAGCAAAATGAAATGTATTGACCACTTCATCCTGCCCTGGAACAGTTGTTGGAAGATTTACCTGCAATTACCTGCTGAAAAAGAAATAAAAGATTAGTAGAAATAAGATGTCACTTTGGACTTACAGTTCCTGTTGCTAGGGAAACCTTAGAGTTAGCATCCTGATTAGGGCAAAAATTGCTATAACCCAGCTGAACCTTTGTCAGCATCAGTGTTCAGCAGAGCTGCAGACAGCCTGTTTGTCTGGCCAGGGACAATGATTGCCCACTGCAGTCTCCTGGTTGACCGAATACCCTTTCTGATTCTGCCTCATCCAGACACCAGCTTACAAAGACACGTAGCAGGGACTGTGTAACTGAATTACACAATACAACACCGGTGCGATCAGATGGGTAAAAGGGAAAGGCTGATGGAGGAAGGGAGATTAATTATCTTTACTACCCACTACCCCTAGTATCAAACAATTCAGAGCTATCCAGGCACCCAGTGCCTGCCAACTGTTCCTACAAGAAGATATTTCACACAGGAGGAACAGTAATAGAGAGACAGCAGTCAAGTGAGAGCTTGGCAATAAACCTGCCAAAAGACTTGAAGTAGTGGAGTAAGGCCAAAGAAAATGAAAAGTATACTTATATGCTTGTGCCTGGGCCTCCAGAGAGGAAAAAAAACAGACAATTATGTAGAAAGAAATGGAGGCAGGAAGGGAAAAAGAGAGTTACACCCTCCTTATGGAAGGAAGTGTCACCTCCTTACAGCATCCTGAGGAAGAGACTCCTTTGTTTTTCTGGAGTGCCAAGGGAACTAATTTCAGGAAATTCTGCCTCTCCCACTTTCTCCCATATTGGGGAACTCCTGTACTAGGGAGCCCTCTTTGAAGATCTTAGTGCTTGCAGCTTCACATAGGGAGCAAAGGTGGGTCCAGCACAGCACTGCTGACACTGTAAGGCATCCAGGAGGGCCCTCACCTGGGTGATGGCAAGTGTACAGGTTGGAGACAAGTTCGGAGGCTTCAGAAGACAGGTTAATGCTTTTTGTTTGTGGAGTTTGAAAGCTGTCAGGAATCAATCTGTCAGCATAACAGAATTAACTTAAATCAGTACTTGGCTGGATTCAATGAAATTGATGCTATAGTGTTTTTGTACTTAAAGATAAGTTCTGCTTCAACTCTATCAAAGGTATGACTTTCTAAAATGCCCTAGTTCTCAAAAACACCATAATAGAGCTACTATATCAGATGAGAAAGATGGTGGGTCATTTGGTTTTTCAAAGCTTTTGCTAATATAGTGCATTACCCATTATTTCAGCCAACAAAAATACTGAACTTGAGCTACATGTAAATTAGAGTGTAAATCTATAAAATTATCTCATATTTAAATGATTAGTTTACTTTGTCTCTGCCCTTTGTAAAAGTATCACCATCCTTAAGAGGAGAAATGCAAGTGCTGCATGATTAGTTCATGATCAGAAACATCAAAACCAAACCACTTCATTAGTTATTTCTTCTTTAATGTTACCTGGGTGCTGACTTTTTATAATAATCTGGGATTAATAACTTAAATATGCACAGACATTCTTGCATTCTTCTATCCACAATTTCAGTACCAAAAGAAACATTACAAATGCCAGGACTGTAGGAGTGTTGAAAGGAAAATTACATTCAGAGCTCATGAAATACTGCTTGTCTGTGTGCTTATGATATTTATTTCTTAGAGATTTGCAAACTTTAGCACTGAAATTTGTGGATGTTAATAGTTGATCTCAAGTCTTTTTACCTGCAGTGACTTAAGTACTGCTTTCAGCAGCCCACCACATCTTCCTGTAGCAGATTACACCATGTTGTGTAAGGTGTGGCAAAGAGGAGGGTGAGCCCATTCCTTCGCAGTCACAGGTCACAGCTAAATGAGTCATTACACTGAAATTCTCCCACAATATCCCAGGCTGTAAACAGTGAAGTGCAGTTCAGTACTCGTAATTATGGGACTGCTGCGTTTCTAAAGAGAGAACTTAAATATTCAGCTTTTTGCTCAGGTAGAAAATTCCTTTCTGGTCTCAGTAATTTTAAGCAAACGGTCATCTAATTGCTAAATATGATGAAAGTAATTTATTTTCTTGTCTTACAACTACACTTAATTCATGCAAATTTTCTTGTCAAATTTTTTTCCCCCTTCCCATTAGCTGCAGGGAAGAGTCCTTCCATTGGACAATTGTGTGTGTGTATATATATGCATATAACTATTTCAGTCCTCAGTGGTGGTTTGTCCAGTTAGTGGTTTAACCACAGAAACTTTACTACCTTTGAGCACATCAGAACATTTCATGAAAGTAAGGAACCGAAACATTCTGGTTTGTAATATTGTTCTGGTTTTGTTAGTGAGGGGGGGCCTAAGGTGGTAGCTTCTGTAGGAAACTGCTAGAAGTCGCTCCCTTTTGTTCAGTGGACTCGGCCGGGCCTAGGGCGGACCCGCTGCTGGCCAAGGCCGAGCCAATTGGTAGCAGAATGTCCCGTGATAACGCCTCTGCGATAACGTATTTAAGTAGGGGAAAACAGGAAAAAAGGAGGAGGAGAAGATGTGAAGCAGCTGAGCGGGGGGCAGACAGGGGGAGGCGCGAGCCTCGTGGGCCTTGCAGGCCTCACCCCCTGGCCTCCCGCCGGGCAGCCGACTGGGCCCAACTCGGCCCGGCCTGGCTGCAAGAAGTGGAGAGGAGATGAGAAGTGAACAAGATGTAAAAGGATCCTGAGAGGCGTCTGCCAGCCTGTTGTGAGGAACGGCTGCAGACGCCAAGGTCAGTTCAGAAGGAGGGGGAGGAGTAATATGGCTCCTGGCCAAGATTCCTCTGCAACTCGTGGTGAAGACCATGGTGGAGCGGGTTGTCCCCCTGCAGCCCATGGAGGTCCACGGAGGGGCAGAGATCCACCTGCAGCTCGTGGAGGACCCCACACCAGAGCAGGTGGAGGCCTGAAGGAGGCTGTGGCCCGTGGAGGGCCCGCTGGGGCAGCTGTTCTGAAGGGACTGCACCCCGTGGAAGAGATGACCCACGCCGGAGCAGTTTCACGGAGGACTGTGGCCCGTGGGAGGGACCCCACGCTGGAGCAGAGGAGGAATGCGAGGAGTTCTTCCCCTGACGATGATACAGCGGCGTGAAACAACGCGTGATGAACTGACCGCGACCCCCATTCCCTTTTCCCCCCCCGTGCCGCTCGGGAGGGGAAGGTAGTAGAGATAATGTTAAGCCCGGGAAGAGGGAGGGGTGGGGGGAGGTTATCTTGTTCCCTGTCTCATTCTCCTGCTAATTTTAGAAAATAAATGAATAGTTTTCCCCAAGTCGAGTCTGTTTTGCCCGTGACGGTAACTTTAAGGATTTCTCCCCGTCCTTATCTCAAACCTTGAGCCGTTTTTCTTATATCATCTCCCCCTGTTCTCTCGGAGGGTGGGGGGAGCGGGAGAGAGACTGCGTAGTCTGGTCCTGATCAGGGCTGAACTACGACAAATATATTGCAGTATACTCTACTTATAGCCGTGTATCTCTTCTCTTCTAAGAACTGAAGGTTCAGTACTAAAAAAATAATTGAATCTTATTATATATGGAAACACAGCTGAAAGGTTGTTGTTCCAGATATAAGGGGATTTCCTTTGTTCTTTTTCCCATGAGTTTTTGCAATCATTATACGTTCAGTCAGAAGGCAGTCCAAGGCATAAAAACTTCTCCTTAATCCAAATGAGTGAAAACATAAAGATGTTTTTATTACCTACACATCATACTATAGCACCAAGATGCTACTCACACCACCATTTTGATGGGTTGACCCTGGCCAACAGCCAAACACCCACACAGCTGCTCATTCAATCCCCGCTTTAACTGGATGTCTCTACTGATATCACGCTCCAAGAAATTTGCACTTGCTTTTGCTCTGAGTGGCCTTCCTGCTCTGCTCCTGCCTATTGCTCCAGTAAGGACTGATCAGCAGAAGGTGTCTCGGATCTGGAGAGTTTATATGGCAGTCAAGCTCTGCTGCATACCTACTGCCTTGTACTGGCACCCAACCAGAATCTGCTCACTCTCCTCTTCCACAAGGTAGGGAGAAAATAGGAGGAAACCAAGAAGACTCATGAGAGAAAATCCTCTCCTGCTCTGATGGTGCTGGACATGCTGTCCAAGAAGAGAAGAAGAAGGTGGGCCACTGTCTTTGAGGACACCATTGCTGAGACAGAAATGCAACTCCTAACTCCAGTGATCACCTCGGTGGGCAGAAGCAACACTGGAAGCAGAGCTGAACAGGTTCGTATCAGCATTCCTAATTGGAAGAGAAAGGGAGGATTTGAAGCTGCATTTTTCACTTCTGGAGTACTGAAGTGCTCTTTTCAAGGCAAATATTAATCACCAAAAAGCTAGGAAACTGTGCCAATCTTAGTAGCAGGTGTAGTCTATGGATGGAGATTACAAAAGCCGTCAGCAGAAGAGAAACATAAACCATTTTTGACTTCAGACATAGAAGTTGTTCACAGTTATGTGCCTATCCATCCACCCTGCCTCATGGCATTCAGAACTGTAATCCAAGCTGGGACAGGGCCTTAAATAAAAGGGCACCATGCTAGCCGTGGTTTTCCTGACATGTCCTATAGCTTACAACAATAAGTTCTGAAATTTCTGCTGCTGGCGTGGCCTTAAACTCCAGGCTGCTCATATTAGCTGGAGAAACTTTCACTGTAAGAACAGTAATGAAATTCTGATGCAGTGAAAGAAAAATTTATCTGCAAAACTAGGAAACGGGAGGAAGGAGACCGCAGTAAGGCACAGAAAAGACTATGCATGTCTAGTGGAGAAAAGGTTTCATTTTGTGTACCTTAGTAAGGAGTAATCAAAATAGGAATGTCATTCCACTAGAATATTTTAGCAACAGGACATTTTCTTTTCTAGATGAAGTTTATGGATTACTAGAACTCTTTTCAAAATAATGATCAGAGACAGGTGCTGTCTGAATTAAATGAACAACCACTGCACACAGATGCAGCAACCTTGAGGAAAAACACATTTGAAAATATTCCTTGCAAGCATTCATCAAGCTAGAATTTTGCAGTTCTTTTCATGTTCCTTCTGTCCAAAGGATAGCTCCTGGTAATGTCTGTCCTGGTGATGAAGGTAAAAGTAAAATTTATGCTGTGCAACAGAAAGGAAAAAGACATCTTCAGACTACTTTGAGATTTTGTAGCCTTGTACCAAAGGCAAAACAAAAACTAGAAGTGAAATCCTGATTCCATTGAAATCAATGGCAAAAAAATCCATTTAATTCAGTCATTTTAAGATTTTATACCAGAATGACATCAAAAGACTGAAGATACAGAATATGGGTATCAGTAACCATCCCACCACAGAGACCCTAAGTTTAATATGTAGATTGTAATAAAGATGAGTGACCCTGCTCAGATCCTACTGTGGCTGATCTAATTAGTTCAGGGCTAGTACACTGAGTGTAAGTGTTAG
The DNA here is from genome assembly GCF_036417535.1 of Chlamydotis macqueenii. Classification (NCBI taxonomy): domain Eukaryota; kingdom Metazoa; phylum Chordata; class Aves; order Otidiformes; family Otididae; genus Chlamydotis; species Chlamydotis macqueenii. The sequence goes on along the minus strand of NC_141557.1, from coordinate 115,283,012 downwards.
CATAACCTAAGAGACACACAGCAACAATTAAACAAATTTTTCCAGGTAATGACACTTTGCTCTGTCAAAGACTACTCTGAAAAGAAAGCAAAGATCCACTTGTCCATGGGAAAACTCTTTCCTTAAAATCTGCTCATTTTCTAATAGAGAGTGTCTTTCCAAACAGTGGAATTTGAAGCTGAACATCTGTGAAATGAATATTTTCAGTACATGCTAATTCAGAATGTGCTGCAGGCAAAAAAGGTGCAGCAGCTGTGAGCACCACAGGTTCTGGTTGGGTGCCAGTACAAGGCAGTAAGTATGCAGCAGACCTTGACTGCTGCATGTACTCTCCAGATCTGAGAGTACCTCTGCTGAACAACCCTTACTGGAGTGACAGGCAGGAACACAGCAGGAAGGCCACTCACATTAGAAGATACTGTAGGTTTCACAGAATATATCAGGGGAGAGATCCAATTGAAAGAATCAAAACTAGAAAGTCTAAGAAAGTTCGTGATGATTAATCCAATGACTTGAAAGAGATACAGTAAAATAGTAAGTTTAAGAAACATCCACAAAAGCCACAAAAAAGCTTTGACCACTAGCAGTATTGATTTTTTACTCAGTAAAGAGGCTGTACCTGGAAAAAAAAAGTTTGACCCTGAGTTCCCTGTATATATACAAATACAAGGGACGGGGAAAAATGTTGATAAAAATATTAAAGTGTCAAAAGGGTTCAATAATTATTAAATGCTTGCTTATATTAAACAGGCAGCAACGAATCGCATCTTATTTTGAGGATCCATTGTGTTAGATGTTAGATGGGTTAGAAGTAACAGTATGTGTTATACTTAATATTAAGTAGCCCTCTTTGAAAAGATTGCAGCAGTTGAAAGGTAGACAAAAGCTAGAAAAAAAGAAACACTACTTTCATTTCTATATGTGTAAGCTAACTATACTTTGGAGAAGAATTCCAGAAGAGGAGGGGAAAGGCTCGGGAAAGGGAGGGCTGGGAACAGAAGGAGAAGGGGACAGAGTGGAGGTACCAGCTGAAGAGGAACACGGCCAGCTAGGGTCAACAAGAGGGAGTAGCCAAGGAGCAGTGGCAGAGAGATAAGAACAAGTCTGACTTGATTAAATCTAACTGAGGCAGGAGCTGTTCTCGCCGCTGCAGCAGGAAGCAAGGTGGCACAGGTCACCGCTAGCCTGAGGAACTGGAAAGACTGCTGATCACATCCAGTGCAAGCATGAGCAGGGCATCCCGCAGAGCCTGTTTCAGCACACAATAAAATGGGGCAAATATATCTGAGTCCTGGCTATTATTAAAACATTCCTGAAAAGGTGATAATGAAGAGTAGGAGCCAGGGCTTCTTTCTTGTCTCCAGTGGGACAACATCAACTTTCACCTTGATCTGCTTTCAGACCAGGTAGAACTCCTGAACATGTGAACTTGAAAAGCACACTCGAGTAGTTTTAAGTTCTTTTGGTCATGTTCCTGATTCCTTGGTGATGGAGGGAGAGTTCTTTACCTTTCCAGCCCCTGTACTTCTGGTGGTTTATCATCATGATGCTATGTGAGCATAACATAGTTGTGGAGAGATGACAAAAACTGCCTGAGAGCTTGTCACGTGATCATGAGGCTTGGTCTTTTCCATGCTTGCTCCCAGAGCTGTGGCCCCATCTCCTATCTCAGGGTTACCTGCGGTGACTACCCACTCCTGGAGGGAGCTAGGTGTGTAGGAGCTCTCCTTTCTGCCGTGCTCCCAGAAAGATCCTGGTGCGGAGACTGCAGTTCTGCTGCTAACTGTCATGTCATTCAGTTTCCTCACTGACAACAGACACTCATCTCCACTGTCTTTGAGAGGATTTAACTGTAGGAGATAATGTGAGAATAAAGAGATGCTGTAGTGGAGTGGCTGAAAACAGTACTCTTTCTTGGGCTAAAAAGCACCAGGTGCTGGGGACCTGACCCTTCAAGATGTACATACGCACAGTAGGTAAAGTATATTCCCCGTCTCTTTCTCAACATCCTTTAGGCCACAAATACAATAAGGAGTGGTAGTACTAACAGAGGGAAGAAGGGAGAACACTTTTTCTTGACCAAATTAAAACCAGTCCTATGCAAACCTGAGTAAAACAGATGAATATGCATATGCTAGTTTGAATATGTGGTTTGTCAGCTATTTGCCTACATGTATTTAACACCTACAGAAGGCCTAAGGCAGCAGCCATAGAGTTTCTCCCACTTACTTTTTGCAGAGATGTTACAGAAACCCCAAAGGAGTTAAATTACTGCCATTAGGATGCTATGAATGACTGATAGAAGTATATTACTTTCCAAAGCGTTGGTTGGCTTAGTGTAAGCAAAAGTACATAATGGCTTGGGAGTGATACTGCTGAATCCTTAGCTACGGCCTTTAGGAGCTCAGGAAAGTTGGCTTGTGTTTGTTATGTAGTCATTTTCTTTTATTTTCTTTTCTTCTCTGTTATGTCCCTCAAAGTGTGATATAAGTTCGGTCTTGGGGCTAACTATGGTGTTTCAGTACCTATATGTAAGTGCAGGTAACTGACAATTTAGGGATGATAATTCCTTATGAGTCCTCCATCTTCTTGCCCCACCAGCTTAAGCTCAGTGGCAAATGAGTTTAATTTGTATTTGGCTACTTAACAGTAGAAGAGTGTGTATTTGTAAGCTGAAACATCCACTGATTTTTCAGCTTCTCAACAGAAGAAAAGGTATTTATTTCTAGGACACTGTGTTCTACTATTTTAAAATAAAGTCGGTTTACTCTGACTTTAGTGGAACCATTTAGTGAGTAGTTTATTGTAAGTAAGAGCAATTTGGATAAAGTCTTGATTCTGTTGAAATTAAGGATAAAAGCAACTGCCATATGAAACTAATATTAAAAGAAAGAGAGTGTGAAATCCCATTTCTATGCACCATTTCAATTGGGGCTACAGTAAATTTATAAAGTTCTACAGCCACAATGGAGACATGCCTGAGTAGCAAAATACATCTTACTTGAAATATGAAGGAACCTTTGTCAAAGGCATGCATCTCACAGAAATCTTTGTCCCTCCTCTACCACCCACTTTAGGACACAGCGCATATCTACCTGACTTTGTGGGAAGGATCTATTTACTTATAGTTCTGGGGATCATTTGGAGAGCTGATAATTATTGAGACTCTCATGTTTCTATCTCACCATTTTTTTCTGTCTCCTTTCAAAATATCTGAGCATAGATGGACACTGACTATATGGTGATCTTGATATGACTGTTTCCTAATAGACATCCAGTATCACGGTGATTTGACATCCAGCATCAATGATGGTGCCCTTTTCAGTGCAAAGGAGCTTCTTTTTACTAAGTAGCAAGCTGGTGAGCATGCTGAGAAAAGAGAGGGAAGTAGGGAGGTAAAACTGTGCTTATTTACGAGTTTTATTCTGATGCCCACAGAAAAAGAAATGTAACACATGGAAAATTTGCAGAGTAATAGGTGAGGACATTAGATGAGTGGCTTTCAGATGGAAGAGTTTGGGGGCAGGGTGGGGATGTTGCAGCGCCACAGACTGTGAGGAGCTCTGGGTTCTACTGGGTGCCATGGTGGGGAGAAGCAACAGTCTATTTTGGCATGAGTCATTCCTATTGATTAAAAATAAATATTGTCTTCATGTCAGTATTTTATAGGACACTTCAAAAGCATTCTAGAAACTTTCACAATGTTGAGGTGTTCCTATTCAGTAAATAACAAAATTCCTCTGTCATTGAAAAAAAAAAATGTTATTTTACAAGACTCTTAATGTCATGTTACAGACTGGAGTAAAGTCTCTTTGATGCCTGAATTCCTAGACATTGCTCGTTTTTAATGGAACAGTTGGTTTAGAAACTACTGTTATAAATAAAATCACTTTTAAAAAAAAACCTTTCCGTTCAAAAGTTTTGAATGTTACACTGTTACATTAGACTTCATCAACTAAGATGACAATTTGAATAGCGACTTGTCTTCCTCCCATCTTCTCAATAAAATGACAATGTATCCTCAGTCAGTTGCAGTATCTAGAGTAAATAATTTGGTACTGTATACTTTAGTGTATTTTTGGCCTGTTTTTCACTTGTATAGTAAAAAGAAACCGGGTTTGCATGCTGTTTGGGTTGGTTTGGTTTCTTTAATTTAAATAAAATCTTTTCGACACTTGCCATTCCAGTGTGCCAACTTTTAACCCAGGAGAATGGTGAAACATCTGCAGAAACCCAAATATTAGCCAGACTGATCCCCTCTGTACAAGACAAATGAGCATCCTGTAAATACAAACCTTGTTTGTTGATTTACAGCTTCAGACTTCTCTCTTCTTTGCACTGGAAATAACTTTAAGAAAATTTGCTTATCTGTGTACAATCACAAGCCTTGCCCTGGGGCCTGCAGAAACAGAATTGTAATGCGCAAGACAGAGAAAGTGCTACAGGTGAGGACAGATGATGAAATATTGCTTGCAGATACAAAGGCTGGGGAGCACTCTCATCCAAGGTCCTTGCTGACATCCTGCAGTCAATGCCCCTTTCCTCCTCCCATGAGTCTCTTGCAGAGCATCACAAGTAGAAATCATGCCTAGAAATCTTCTGCTGTGCACCTGCTTTTCATTTTTGTTTTTTCATCAAGGCCAGTTGGAGGCCAGGTTATTTTTTTTACTCATTCTTCCCTTTGTTAAGCTGCTCTAAATGTTTGTTTTATACTTTAAAATCGAAGTTCTCATCTGTTCTCAGGAGCTTCTCAGATCATCTTTAAACTCTGCATAAATACTAAGTTGTATAACCCCAGTTATGTCTACCCCTCCCTTTATGTGTATAGAGAAGGCAGTTTCTACACCTAAGATGTGACAACAGATGCAAAGACTTAGATATAATTGCAGTATTGTCACCCTTAGTTAATGAAACATTTGGAGCAATTAAGAAGCAGCAATATAACAGATTAGGAGCACACGTTGGCTTTATTATGTACAGCTATTACACTCATATCTTGACTTAATTCTTGCTGAGTTCTGTACTTTGGGAGCATAACACAAAATTAAATGTCAGGGCTGCTAGTTGTAAAATATCGGTGAGTGGGTGTTATTATCTATATTATCTGTATCTTCTCTATCATCTACATCTTCTGCATCGTCTATATCTATAATATGAATGTTATTATAACCCAGTATGGCTATGAAACTTATCACAGAGGTTTATAGCACTATACTTCAAACAAGTATTTTATTTACACAGAGGTCTTCTTTTTTTTTTAATAAAAGTCCTTAGGGAGTAACTCTGGTGTTCATTTTGCAAGACACGCTCCCCTGAGGTCCGTCAGCCAGCACACAGAACCCAGGGAACTCTGCCCAGGGCGAAATGCCACAGCTTCAGAAACAGCTGCTGAGCTCTGCAACACATCTCCAAGCCCTCCTGCCCAGCAGCTCCCCAGTCTCTCCCATTTTGGATGAGAAGTACCAAATAGAGCATGCAGAATAGAGAAGCCAGGTCTTTGCTGTGCATCTGATCTCCAGATGGGACCTTTCAGCCTGCTTCCTGGAAACACTTTCAGGAAGCAAGGGGTTGAAAGAAGCAGGGAAGCATCTGTACCAAGGCTTGGGGATAGAATAGAATAGAATAGAATAGAATAGAATAGAATAGAATAGAATAGAATAGAATAGAATAGAATAGAATAGAATATTTCCATTTGAAGGGACCTGCAATGATCATCTAGTCCAACTGCCTGACCACTTCAGAGCTGACTGAAAATTAGAGCAAATTATTAAGGGCATTGTCCAAATGCCTCATAAACATTGACAGTCTTGGGGTTTTGACCACCTCTCTAGGAAGCTTGTTCCTCTGTTTGACCACCCACTCAGTAAAGGAATTCTTCCTAAAGTCCAGTCTGAACCTCCCCTGGCATAGCTTTGAAACATTCCTACGCATTCTGGCACTGGGTAGCAGTGAGAAGAGCTCAGCACCTCCCTCTCCACTTCCTCTCCTCAGGAAGCTATAGAGAGCGATGAGGTCACTCCTCAGCCTCCTTTTCTCCAAACTAGACAAACCCGAAGTCCTTAGCCACTCCTCACAGGTCATTCCTTCCAGCCCTTTCACGAGCTTTGTTGCTCTCCTCTGGAAGCGTTTGTATGAGGCATGGAGACAAAGTTGTTTTGGCAGCAGTGCTGTTTCTCCATCTTCTGACACTGTTCTTCGATCAGGAGTATAAGAAAGCAGCTCTCCACGTGCTTATTTGATGTTCGCTTCTTCCTGAAGCTTTTTGCTGCATACTTTGAAAAAATCTCGGCAACAAAGGCAGAGTTGAAGATGCTGCCGCCTGCAGCAACTACTGCCCGATTTCCTGAGTCAGCTTCTCTTTGGCTGCCATTAGATTTCCACCTGAGGAGTTCTGAGGTCCAATATGATTAGTGGTAGTATTGGTAAAGGGTGGCACTGTCTTGGTGGAGTATACAGGGATATTATTATATCCTGAATCATGATGCAACATGAATCACAGAATCATAGAATCACAGAATCATAGAATGGTTTGGGTTGCAAGAAACCTTTAAAGGTCATCTAGTCCAACCCCCCTGCAAGGACTAGGGACATCTCCAACCAGATCAGGTTGCTCAGGGCCCTGTCCAACCTGGCCTTGAATGTTTCCGGGGATGAGGCATCCACCATCTCTCTGGGCATCTCGTTCCAATGTTTCATCACCATCATAGTAAAAAATTCTTCCTTATATCTAGTCTGAATGATGCAATGACTGATAGAGACTGATCGAGACTGATCTTCAGTTTCCATTTAAATGTTTTTACTCTGAGATATTCACACAAAGTCTTACCTATGCCTCTGTCCTACTGCACTGCTCCATGCAGGAGAAAGGAAACTGAGATAAAGATATCATATACCTCACCAAAAATGTGCGCTTACTGAGCTACTCCAGAGAATTCGGACATTGATTAGCTGGGAGTAAGCAGCCAGAAAGCTTAGAGATCTGCTAATGGAATATCAATACTGCAAAGTTTGCAGGTTTAAAACTCAGGATATCCACTCAAAGGATCCTGTGGGATTATTATACTTTCTTTTGAAACCTTGTCATGTTTTGGTCATCTGGATTACTGTTATTTTTAACTCCTACATTATTCTTCCCCGAGGGGAAAAATTTTCATTAAAATCCACCAGAAACAGTGAAGAGATTCTCTGATTCCTGATGGAGGGCTTGGATATTTTCCTTGTTTGGAGACTGCCCCTTAAAATGGTTGGGATCAAGCTATTTCATATTACTTCTGCCTCCACTCCTACAAAACTTCATCTTCTCTACTACCTTTGCACTAGCAAGACATGCTAGCAGAAGAAAGTGCAATGGGCTGTAAACAGTGATAAGGCAGGGGACACATCTTCCTTTTCATTGTTATCATTGCTCCCGTTCAGAAGCTGAAGGGGAATGGGTAAGACCTTCCACTTTGACATCACATCTACCATCCTTCTGGTCTCCATAATACAAAGAAAGCAGGCAGTCGTTCGAGTAGCACTCTCTCAACTGATGGTGACAAACAGCAGCATCTAGTGGCTCCAGCATTCTTTCAGAGAAGATTTTGTTCTGAAATCTTCAGACATGAGGGATTTGTTTGCTTATTGCAAGGAAGAATAATTTCTCCAAAGACATGACGTACTTGTGAAAGTATGCCATTTGGCAACCTTGATGCACTGACAGGTTTTACAGCTGGGTGAGCAGTTTTAATGCATCACCTCTTCTGCGAAGACCTCATGGCCTCCATGGAATGACTCAAGATCAAAATGATAGTGAGCATCTGAATACTGAGAGGTGTGAAGAACAAAAGAAGAAAGAAGCTGAACAATATGGCAGTGAAGCAGAGCATGTGGTAGCCATGCTTGTAGGACCAGGCTGATGAGTAGCTTCCTCCAGTGCTGCCTGCCCATCAGCTGCAGGCTCACCTGGGAACAGAGCTGCTACACAAAGGTCATTGGTTGTGTATGCAGTGGATAAGCATCTCTGTTTGGTGTGCAGACTCAGCAGATGAGCCCACAAACCAGCTATTTGCCTGGGCAGAAAAATAAATATCAAAACTAAATGCTGATTTCCACACAGGCCACAGAGCAAATTTTGTCATGTACTTTGGGAAGGAGTCTGAAAATCAGACTCTAATACCTGGTATCAAAGTGGGCTTTCTGCTCCTGTTTTTTGAGGGTTGCTAAATGAAGCAGTCGCAGATGCTTACAGAGGCTTTGCTCATTTCCCTGAGCTTAAGAAATTCTCTGAAGCGATGTTGTGTATTAATTCTGTGCTAAGTTTCTCCTGGGGAAAACTGCAGAAAGGGAGGGCCAGATTTCTTCCTTATATTCTTCCAGTAACACAGGCAATATATATGTTCTGCAGCGGTTTCTTGAGAACATTACTGTTTTGGAGATAGGGTAGTTTCTGCCGGCTGTTTGCATTTATCTCTATTCAAGGGGTGGCAAAATTAAGATTTTTTTAAAAAACAGCCAGGAGCTTGGGAGGTGCTGGTGCCTGCCACCACGGGGCTGAAAGAGGAGGTCTTCTTGCAAATGGAATGACTTCAATACTCAACACTGGCTGTTTACTGTAAACAAAGATCAGTGTGGTTTGGCAGATAATTAATCTCCTGATAAGCCTATTTACCTGCAGCCCACCCACCTCCCCTACTATCTAATTTCTGGCTCTACCCTATTAAGTCCACACACATATTTAAAGCATTTATGCTTGCTTCCAGTCAGCAGTGGCTTGTAATCCCAGCTTTTTCTTACTCAGACTAGGCTTGCGTATGTGAATGTCCAGCTTCCTTGGGTTTAATCTGCATTTTTTCTCCAGTACAGAGCAGTTTGGCCCTCTAAGCCAGAAGGATGAAGCACTTGCTACTATTACCTTACCTTACCTAAGTATGTGGGTTTAAATGTAATTATTTTACATAGGATTTCTCACTTGGCAGTGAGTTACTGTGATAACACGCTCTGTGTAATTACTAGCGTGATACAGGACTTCATCTAAACATGCCTCTTCAAGCAGATTTGAGTCTCCTTTTACCCTGTTGGTAAGCTGCCTGATGTTTTTGTTGCTTTTTTTTTTTTTTTAAACTTGAACAAAATATTTCCCATGCCAAAATACTCTGAAGGTGCCTGACCCAGAATGAATGCTGCCCCCCTTCAAGACCCCCTTTTCCCAGCTCCCAGGTTGCCCCAAGACAGGAAGCAAGGCTCCTTTCAACTGCTTCCCAGAACAAGGTGGCTCAAAATGACCAGAAACTCTGTGAAGGGGAGATTAGATCAATTTAAACTAATTCTACGTTCGAGACATAGCCATGGGACAAAGCCAGAGTTTGAACTGGTCACAGAAATGGCCTGTGTGTGGAGGGAATCTCCTGTATGTAGCTTTTGCACCATTTTCCAGTGCGAAGAAACAAGGGAGCGTAGCGGATGGATTTTGCACAGAAGTCATCTCTGACAAAGTGCAGCAGTTCATGAATGCTGCATTAGCAGATACAAACCTGTGTTGCATCAAGTTATCAGATTTGTCTCTCAGTGCTCGGCTCCTTGCCTTGGTTGCAGCTTCTGTAAATTACCTGGGAGCTTTTGAAGGCATTAGTGCCTTTCTCTGTTGTGTCTGTAGCAACATTAAGGTGGAAAATACTTTCTTATAGGTTTAAAAATAATATTGGAGTGCCTGCTTCAAATCTGGTTGAAGTTAACAGGAACTGGCTTAAGTGAGTTTCAGTCAAGGTCTGGGAATTTCGAAAAGTTGTTCAGAATTACCTGCATTTATTACATTATTACGTGGCTGTCTGAGCTACAGCAGGTGGGGGTCCCCTAGCCAAGACAGTTTTCTGGAACTGTCAGCAGCTGCTCCCCAGGCAGGGAAGCGGTGCACAGAAACCACCGCTGCAGTCACAGTCCAAGTTTTGACACCACTAGCCAGCTCAGCTCCTCCAGCCCAAGGTGTGAACTCCACAATCATAGCACATCACAGGGCAGCAGCAAAGACCTCTGCCCCATCCCCCTTTTTTACCTAGGCAGTCAGAGAGGGTCGGTGAGCAGCCAGGTGGCATTAGCCCATCCCAAGCCCTGAGTTGCCCCGGGGGGCTTCTCGCTCCACTCCAGCTTCTGGTTTTATCTGTGCACGTCCGCAGTCTCATCACCAGTGACAAAATGAGCATCTCAAACAGCACCCCCACATCCTCAGCCTCCTCAGCCAACAGGATTGAGATGAACCCTTTCTAGGAGCAGGAGTGTTATGGTCTGGTGCCTTTCAAGAAGTTATTGCCTTGCTAGAGGATCCCAGCAGAGAATCAGCTCTCTCCTGGGCTGGTGGCCAGACATACATACAGCACTGATAGTGTCTCTGCCCTCAGGAAACTCCCTGTCAAGAATTTATACCAGGGCTACTTAATACATTTATACTATTTTCTGCTGGGTAATTTTACAATTATGATTTTACGATTAGGAAGGGAGTGTGGCATTTTCTACTTTGCCAGGCTAGTCTTTCACATCATGCCACCTTCAGCGGGGGAAACTAGAGCTTCTGTCTGGAATACAGAGAGAATAACCAAGAAACAAAATCATTTGGGGGCATACGGAGAGACCTGGAAGGTCTGAGTAGAGTATATTAGCCAAAAAACAAACAAACAAACAACAACAAAAAAAAAAAAACAAAAAAAAAACCAACAACAACAAAAAACAGCAGTTACCAGAGCAAAACTCATAAGATTTTACAGTAGTTCTCCAACAAAACTCCATGCCTTCTGGAGCCTGACCTACACCAAGAGGTGTAGAAGCATGTAAGAACTGTGACAACTGCTTCTGTATAGCTTAGTGCTCATGTTGGTCTCTGTTCATCTCTACCCACTGCCAGTCTGAGAAGCACCTTAATATGTGAGGTCCTGTCTGCAAATTTCTAACTTAGAAATTCCACACTTAAGCTTCCTAGCATTGCACTTGTAATGTTTTTCAGCCAGCCCTTCTCCCAAGCTTGGAGGTTGCTGGCAACACCTTTACTTCAAAACATCCTAATACCTACACCTCTCTCCAGTTCTTGAGTTTCTGATGTGCTGAAGTGGTTTTTGTGCTGTGATTTTTGGAAATGTGGAGTAAGAGAAGAAAACTTTGCACATTAAAGATACAGTTGACCCTTTGAGACTTACTCCTCGCCATATTCTACTTCAAAGAGAAGCCCTCCTAACGTAAGCACACTCAGGAGGAAGGAGGGAGCAGCAGATCCAACCATGAAGGCTTGCGTTCAGTAGGAGAGAATTGCTCCTGCCAGAATGTGAAACAATTCCTGTATCCCTGCCAAAACAATTGCTTGATGTGTGCTCCCTAATAGCTCATAATGAACCACAAACAAGCTTTTAAAGTAAGGATAAGGACACACATGCTTATAATGTTCATAGACTGAACGTCCAGAGAATTGAACAAAGAACCAAAGAATAGCTCAGCTAGAGGGGGCTGCAGCATGCTCTTCAGTGCTTTGTTAATTAAAACAATAGGTCTCTGA